>NW_027480510.1:0-692367 GCF_051401765.1 Calliopsis andreniformis | reverse complement strand
ATTGAGGACTGAAGATTGAGGACTGAGTGTTGCGGGTTGAGTGATGAGAATTGATATTTGTGGATTGAGATTTGAAGATTGAAGATTGGGGATTTAGCATTGAACCATGAGAATTCAGGATATTCTATTGAGTATTGAGAATTGAGGATTGATGGTTGAATATTGGTGATTGATGGTTGAGGGTTGTGTGTTGAATATTGGGGATTGCGGATTGTGGATTGGGGATTGAATATTGAGTATTGATGATTGAGAATTGAGAATTGAGGATGAGGACTGAGGGTTGAGGAATGAGGTTTGAGGAATGAGTGTTGAGGATTGATGATCGCGAGATCGAGTATTGAGGATTGAAGGTTGAGGATTGAGGATTGAGGATTGAGGATTGAGGATTGAGTGTTGTGGGTTGAGTAATGAGAATTGATGTTTGTTAGATGGAGACTTGAAGATTGAAGATTGAGGATAGAGTATTGAAAACTGAGAATTCAGGATATTCTATTGAGAATTGAGAATTGCGGATTGATGATTGAGTTTTGAGGATCGATGTTTGAGGGTTCTGTATTGAATATTGAGGATTGAGGATTGAGGATTGAGGATTGAGTATTAAAGATTGAGGCCTTAGAACAGAGGATTGAGGATTGAGAATTGAGGATGGAGTATTGAGGGTTGACGTTTGAGGATTGAGTATTGAAGATTGAGAATTGATGATTGAGGATTGAGGATTGAGGATTGAGGATTGAGGATTGAGTATCGAAGATTGAGTATTGAGGAATGAAGATTGAAGTTTGAGGATTGAGGATTGAGGGTGGAGGATGAGGGCTGAGTGTTGAGGATTGAGGTGTGAGTATTGAATACTGAGAATTCAGGATATTCTATTGAGTATTGAGGATTGAGGATTGAGGATTGAGGATTGAGGATTGAGTGTTGAAGATTGAGGATTGAGTATTGAGGATTGAGGATTGAGGACTGAGGATTGGGGATTGAGGACTGAGTATTGAGGATTGATTATTGAGCTTTGGGGATTGAAGATTGTGGACTGGGGATAGAGGATTGAATATTGAAGATTAAGGATTGAGAATTGGGGATTGAGGGTCTAGGATACGAGAATGATTATTGAGGATTGAAGGTTGAGGATTGAGGATTGAGGATTGAGAATTGAGAATTGAGGATGAGGACTGAGGGTTGATGATGGAGGTTTGAGGAATGAGGATTGTGGATTGAGGATTGAGGGTTGAGGATTGAGGATTGGGTATTGAAGATTGAGGACGGAGTGTTGAGGGTTGAGTGATGAGAATTGATGTTTGTGGATTGAGATTTGAAGATTGAAGATTGGGGATTGAGCATTGAACCATGAGAATTCAGGATATTCTATTGAGTATTGAGAATTGAGGATTGATGCTTGAATATTGGTGATTATTGGTTGAGGGTTGTGTGTTGAAAATTGAGGATTGAGGATTGTGGATTGAGGATTGAGGACTGAGGATTGAGGTCTGAAGGTTGAGGATTCAGGATTGAAGATTCAGGATTGAGGTTTGAGGACTGAGGATTGAGGATTGAGAATTGAGGATTGAGGATTGAGGATTGAGGATTGAGGATTGAGTATTGATGATTGAATATTGAGGATTGAGGATTCATAGTTGAGGATTGAGGACGAGGACTGACGGTTGCGGATTGAGGTATGAGGATTGAGGGTTGAGGATTGAGGACTGAGGATTGAGGTTTGAGGATTGAGGACTGGGGATTGAGGATCGAATGCTGAGTATTGAGGATTGAAGATTGAGGATTGAGGATTGAGGTTTGAGAATGGAGGATGAGGACTGAGGGTTGAGGATTGAGGTTTGAGGAATGAGGTTTGAGGATTGAGGATTGAGGATTGAGGATTGAGGATTGACGTTTGAGGATTGAGGACTGAGGATTGAGGATCGAATGTTGAGTTTTGAGGATTGAAGATTGAGGATTATGGACTGAGGATTGAGGATGGAGGATGAGTGCTGAGGGCTGAGGATTGAGGTTTGAGTATTGAATCGTAAGAATTCAGGTTATTCTATTAGGAATTGGGGATTGACGATTGATGGTCAAGTATTGAGGATTGAGGATTGAGGATTGAGGATTGAGGATTGAGGATTGAGGATTGAGGATTGAGTATTGAAGATTGTGGATTGATGATTGACGATTGAGGACTGAGGATTGAGGATTGATTATTGAGCATTGGGGATTGAAGAGTGTGGACTGGGGATAGAGGATTGTATATTGAGGATTAAGGATAGAGTATTGGAGATTGAGGATCTAGGACAGGAGATTGATTATTGAGGATTGAAGAGTGAGGATTGAGGATTGAGGATTGATGATTGAGGATTGAGGATTGAAGATTGAGTATGGAGGATTGAAGATTGAGGATTGAGGATTAAGGATTGAGGATTGAAGATTGAGGACTGAGTGTTGAGGGTTGAGTGATGAGAATTGATGTTTGTGGATTGAGATTTGAAGATTGAAGATTGGGGATTTAGCATTGAACCATGAGAATTCAGGATATTTTATTGAGTATTGAGAATTGAGGATTGATGGTTGAATATTGGTGATCGATGGTTGAGGGTTGTGTGTTGAATATTGAGGATTGAGGATTGTGGATTGAGGATTGAAGATTGAGTATTGATGATTGAGAATTGAGAATTGAGGATGAGGACTGAGGGTTGAGGAATGAGGTTTGAGGAATGAGGATTGAGGATTGAGGATTGAGGATTGAGGATTGAGGATTGAGGATTGAGAATTGAGGGTTGTGTGTTGAAAATTGAGGATTGAGGATTGTGGATTGAGGATTGAGGACTGAGGATTGAGGTCTGAAGGTTGAGGATTCAGGATTGAAGATTCAGGATTGAGGTTTGAGGACTGAGGATTGAGGATTGAGAATTGAGGATTGAGGATTGAGGATTGAGGATTGAGGATTGAGTATTGATGATTGAATATTGAGGATTGAGGATTCATAGTTGAGGATTGAGGACGAGGACTGACGGTTGCGGATTGAGGTATGAGGATTGAGGGTTGAGGATTGAGGACTGAGGATTGAGGTTTGAGGATTGAGGACTGGGGATTGAGGATCGAATGCTGAGTATTGAGGATTGAAGATTGAGGATTGAGGATTGAGGTTTGAGAATGGAGGATGAGGACTGAGGGTTGAGGATTGAGGTTTGAGGAATGAGGTTTGAGGATTGAGGATTGAGGATTGAGGATTGAGGATTGACGTTTGAGGATTGAGGACTGAGGATTGAGGATCGAATGTTGAGTTTTGAGGATTGAAGATTGAGGATTATGGACTGAGGATTGAGGATGGAGGATGAGTGCTGAGGGCTGAGGATTGAGGTTTGAGTATTGAATCGTAAGAATTCAGGTTATTCTATTAGGAATTGGGGATTGACGATTGATGGTCAAGTATTGAGGATTGAGGATTGAGGATTGAGGATTGAGGATTGAGGATTGAGGATTGAGGATTGAGTATTGAAGATTGTGGATTGATGATTGACGATTGAGGACTGAGGATTGAGGATTGATTATTGAGCATTGGGGATTGAAGAGTGTGGACTGGGGATAGAGGATTGTATATTGAGGATTAAGGATAGAGTATTGGAGATTGAGGATCTAGGACAGGAGATTGATTATTGAGGATTGAAGAGTGAGGATTGAGGATTGAGGATTGATGATTGAGGATTGAGGATTGAAGATTGAGTATGGAGGATTGAAGATTGAGGATTGAGGATTAAGGATTGAGGATTGAAGATTGAGGACTGAGTGTTGAGGGTTGAGTGATGAGAATTGATGTTTGTGGATTGAGATTTGAAGATTGAAGATTGGGGATTTAGCATTGAACCATGAGAATTCAGGATATTTTATTGAGTATTGAGAATTGAGGATTGATGGTTGAATATTGGTGATCGATGGTTGAGGGTTGTGTGTTGAATATTGAGGATTGAGGATTGTGGATTGAGGATTGAAGATTGAGTATTGATGATTGAGAATTGAGAATTGAGGATGAGGACTGAGGGTTGAGGAATGAGGTTTGAGGAATGAGGATTGAGGATTGAGGATTGAGGATTGAGGATTGAGGATTGAGGATTGAGAATTGAGGGTTGTGTGTTGAAAATTGAGGATTGAGGATTGTGGATTGAGGATTGAGGACTGAGGATTGAGGTCTGAAGGTTGAGGATTCAGGATTGAAGATTCAGGATTGAGGTTTGAGGACTGAGGATTGAGGATTGAGAATTGAGGATTGAGGATTGAGGATTGAGGATTGAGGATTGAGTATTGATGATTGAATATTGAGGATTGAGGATTCATAGTTGAGGATTGAGGACGAGGACTGACGGTTGCGGATTGAGGTATGAGGATTGAGGGTTGAGGATTGAGGACTGAGGATTGAGGTTTGAGGATTGAGGACTGGGGATTGAGGATCGAATGCTGAGTATTGAGGATTGAAGATTGAGGATTGAGGATTGAGGTTTGAGAATGGAGGATGAGGACTGAGGGTTGAGGATTGAGGTTTGAGGAATGAGGTTTGAGGATTGAGGATTGAGGATTGAGGATTGAGGATTGACGTTTGAGGATTGAGGACTGAGGATTGAGGATCGAATGTTGAGTTTTGAGGATTGAAGATTGAGGATTATGGACTGAGGATTGAGGATGGAGGATGAGTGCTGAGGGCTGAGGATTGAGGTTTGAGTATTGAATCGTAAGAATTCAGGTTATTCTATTAGGAATTGGGGATTGACGATTGATGGTCAAGTATTGAGGATTGAGGATTGAGGATTGAGGATTGAGGATTGAGGATTGAGGATTGAGGATTGAGTATTGAAGATTGTGGATTGATGATTGACGATTGAGGACTGAGGATTGAGGATTGATTATTGAGCATTGGGGATTGAAGAGTGTGGACTGGGGATAGAGGATTGTATATTGAGGATTAAGGATAGAGTATTGGAGATTGAGGATCTAGGACAGGAGATTGATTATTGAGGATTGAAGAGTGAGGATTGAGGATTGAGGATTGATGATTGAGGATTGAGGATTGAAGATTGAGTATGGAGGATTGAAGATTGAGGATTGAGGATTAAGGATTGAGGATTGAAGATTGAGGACTGAGTGTTGAGGGTTGAGTGATGAGAATTGATGTTTGTGGATTGAGATTTGAAGATTGAAGATTGGGGATTTAGCATTGAACCATGAGAATTCAGGATATTTTATTGAGTATTGAGAATTGAGGATTGATGGTTGAATATTGGTGATCGATGGTTGAGGGTTGTGTGTTGAATATTGAGGATTGAGGATTGTGGATTGAGGATTGAAGATTGAGTATTGATGATTGAGAATTGAGAATTGAGGATGAGGACTGAGGGTTGAGGAATGAGGTTTGAGGAATGAGGATTGAGGATTGAGGATTGAGGATTGAGGATTGAGGATTGAGGATTGAGTATTGAAGATTGAGTATTCATGACTGAGGATTGAGGATTGAGGATTGAGGGTGGAGGATGAGGGCTGAGGGTTGAGGATTGAGGTTTGAGTATTGAATACTGAGAATTCAGGATATTCTATTGAGTATTGAGAATTGAGGATTGATGGTTGAGTATTGAGGATTGAGGATTGAGAATTGAGGATTGAGTATTGAAGATTGAGGATTGATGATTGAGGATTGAGGATTGAGGACTGAGGATTGAGGATTGAGTGTTGAAGATTGAGGATTGATGATTGAGGATTGAGAATTGAGGATTGAGGATTGAGGATTGAGGATTGAGGATTGAAGATTGAGGATTGAGGATTGAGGATTGAGTGTTGTGGGTTGAGTAATGAGAATTGATGTTTGTTAGATGGAGACTTGAAGATTGAAGATTGAGGATAGAGTATTGAAAACTGAGAATTCAGGATATTCTATTGAGAATTGAGAATTGAGGATTGATGATTGAGTTTTGAGGATTGATGTTTGAGGGTTGTGTATTGAATATTGAGGATTGAGGATTGAGGATTGAGGATTGAGTATTAAAGATTGAGGCCTTAGGACAGAGGATTGAGGATTGAGAATTGAGGATGGAGTATTGAGGGTTGACGTTTGAGGATTGAGTATTGAAGATTGAGGATTGATGATTGAGGATTGAGGATTGAGGATTGAGGATTGAGGATTGAGTATCGAAGATTGAGTATTGCGGAATGAAGATTGAAGTTTGAGGATTGAGGATTGAGGGTGGAGGATGAGGGCTGAGTGTTGAGGATTGAGGTTTGAGTATTGAATACTGAGAATTCAGGATATTCTATTGAGTATTGAGGATTGAGGATTGAGGATTGAGGATTGAGGATTGAGTGTTGAAGATTGAGGATTGAGTATTGAGGATTGAGGATCGAGGACTGAGGATTGGGGATTGAGGACTGAGTATTGAGGATTGATTATTGAGCTTTGGGGATTGAAGATTGTGGACTGGGGATAGAGGATTGAATATTGAAGATTAAGGATTGAGAATTGGGGATTGAGGGTCTAGGATACGAGAATGATTATTGAGGATTGAAGGTTGAGGATTGTGGATTGAGGATTGAGAATTGAGAATTGAGGATGAGGACTGAGGGTTGATGATGGAGGTTTGAGGAATGAGGATTGTGGATTGAGGATTGAGGGTTGAGGATTGAGGATTGGGTATTGAAGATTGAGGACGGAGTGTTGAGGGTTGAGTGATGAGAATTGATGTTTGTGGATTGAGATTTGAAGATTGAAGATTGGGGATTGAGCATTGAACCATGAGAATTCAGGATATTCTATTGAGTATTGAGAATTGAGGATTGATGCTTGAATATTGGTGATTATTGGTTGAGGGTTGTGTGTTGAAAATTGAGGATTGAGGATTGTGGATTGAGGATTGAGGACTGAGGATTGAGGTCTGAAGGTTGAGGATTCAGGATTGAAGATTCAGGATTGAGGTTTGAGGACTGAGGATTGAGGATTGAGAATTGAGGATTGAGGATTGAGGATTGAGGATTGAGGATTGAGTATTGATGATTGAATATTGAGGATTGAGGATTCATAGTTGAGGATTGAGGACGAGGACTGACGGTTGCGGATTGAGGTATGAGGATTGAGGGTTGAGGATTGAGGACTGAGGATTGAGGTTTGAGGATTGAGGACTGGGGATTGAGGATCGAATGCTGAGTATTGAGGATTGAAGATTGAGGATTGAGGATTGAGGTTTGAGAATGGAGGATGAGGACTGAGGGTTGAGGATTGAGGTTTGAGGAATGAGGTTTGAGGATTGAGGATTGAGGATTGAGGATTGAGGATTGACGTTTGAGGATTGAGGACTGAGGATTGAGGATCGAATGTTGAGTTTTGAGGATTGAAGATTGAGGATTATGGACTGAGGATTGAGGATGGAGGATGAGTGCTGAGGGCTGAGGATTGAGGTTTGAGTATTGAATCGTAAGAATTCAGGTTATTCTATTAGGAATTGGGGATTGACGATTGATGGTCAAGTATTGAGGATTGAGGATTGAGGATTGAGGATTGAGGATTGAGGATTGAGGATTGAGGATTGAGTATTGAAGATTGTGGATTGATGATTGACGATTGAGGACTGAGGATTGAGGATTGATTATTGAGCATTGGGGATTGAAGAGTGTGGACTGGGGATAGAGGATTGTATATTGAGGATTAAGGATAGAGTATTGGAGATTGAGGATCTAGGACAGGAGATTGATTATTGAGGATTGAAGAGTGAGGATTGAGGATTGAGGATTGATGATTGAGGATTGAGGATTGAAGATTGAGTATGGAGGATTGAAGATTGAGGATTGAGGATTAAGGATTGAGGATTGAAGATTGAGGACTGAGTGTTGAGGGTTGAGTGATGAGAATTGATGTTTGTGGATTGAGATTTGAAGATTGAAGATTGGGGATTTAGCATTGAACCATGAGAATTCAGGATATTTTATTGAGTATTGAGAATTGAGGATTGATGGTTGAATATTGGTGATCGATGGTTGAGGGTTGTGTGTTGAATATTGAGGATTGAGGATTGTGGATTGAGGATTGAAGATTGAGTATTGATGATTGAGAATTGAGAATTGAGGATGAGGACTGAGGGTTGAGGAATGAGGTTTGAGGAATGAGGATTGAGGATTGAGGATTGAGGATTGAGGATTGAGGATTGAGGATTGAGTATTGAAGATTGAGTATTCATGACTGAGGATTGAGGATTGAGGATTGAGGGTTGAGGATTGAGGATCGAAGATTGAGTGTTGAGGATTGAAGGTTGAGGTTTGAGGATTGAGATTTGAGGGTGGAGGATGAGGGCTGAGAGTTGAGGATTGAGGTTTGAGTATTGAATACTGAGAGTTCAGGATATTCTATTGAGTATTGAGAATTGAGGATTGATGGTTGAGTATTGAGGATTGAGGATTGAGGATTGAGGATTGAGTATTGAAGATTGAGGATTGATGATTGAGGATTGAGTATTGAGGACTGAGGATTGAGGATTGAGTGTTGAAGATTGAGGATTGATGATTGAGGATTGATGATTGAGGATTGAGGATTGAGGATTGAGGATAGAAGATTGAGGATTGAGGATTGAGGATTGAGTGTTGTGGGTTGAGTAATGAGAATTGATGTTTGTTAGATGGAGACTTGAAGATTGAAGATTGAGAATTGAGTATTGAAAACTGAGAATCCAGGATATTCTACTGAGAATTGAGAATTGAGTATTGATGATTGAGTTTTGAGGATTGATGTTTGAGGGTTGTGTATTGAATATTGAGGATTGAGGATTGAGGATTGAGGATTGAGGATTGAGGATTGAGGGTTGAGGATCGAGGATCGAAGGTTGAGTATTGAGGATTGAAGGTTGAGGTTTGAGGATTGAGGATTGAGGGTGGAGGATGAGGGCTGAGGGTTGAGGATTGAGGATTGAGGATTGACGCTTGAGGATAGAGGATCGAGGATGGAGGATTGAAGGCTGAGTATTGAGGATTGAAGATTGAGGAATGAGGATTCAGGATTGAGGATTGAAGATTGAGGACTGAGTGTTGAGGGTTGAGTGATGAGAATTGATGTTTGTGGATTGAGATTTGAAGATTGAAGATTGGGGATTTAGCATTGTTCCATGAGAATTCAGGATATTCTATTGAGTATTGAGAATTGAGGATTGATGGTTGAATATTGGTGATTGATGGCTGAGGGTTGTGTGTTGAATATTGGGGATTGAGGATTGTGGATTGAGGATTGAAGATTGAGTATTGATGATTGAGAATTGAGAATTGAGGATGAGGACTGAGGGTTGAGGAATGAGGTTTGAGGAATGAGTGTTGAGGATTGATGATCGCGAGATCGAGTATTGAGGATTGAAGGTTGAGGATTGAGGATTGAGGGTTGAGGGTGGAGGATGAGGGCTGAGGGTTGAGGATTGAGGTTTGAGTATTGAATACTGAGAATTCAGGATATTCTATTGAGTATTGAGAATTGAGGATTGATGGTTGAGTATTGAGGATTGAGGATTGAGAATTGAGGATTGAGTATTGAAGATTGAGGATTGATGATTGAGGATTGAGGATTGAGGACTGAGGATTGAGGATTGAGTGTTGAAGATTGAGGATTGATGATTGAGGATTGAGAATTGAGGATTGAGGATTGAGGATTGATGATTGAGGATTGATGATTGAGGATTGAGGATTGAGGATTGAGGATAGAAGATTGAGGATTGAGGATTGAGGATTGAGTGTTGTGGGTTGAGTAATGAGAATTGATGTTTGTTAGATGGAGACTTGAAGATTGAAGATTGAGAATTGAGTATTGAAAACTGAGAATCCAGGATATTCTACTGAGAATTGAGAATTGAGGATTGATGATTGAGTTTTGAGGATTGATGTTTGAGGGTTGTGTATTGAATATTGAGGATTGAGGATTGAGGATTGAGGATTGAGGATTGAGGATTGAGGGTTGAGGATCGAGGATCGAAGGTTGAGTATTGAGGATTGAAGGTTGAGGTTTGAGGATTGAGGATTGAGGGTGGAGGATGAGGGCTGAGGGTTGAGGATTGAGGATTGAGGATTGACGCTTGAGGATAGAGGATCGAGGATGGAGGATTGAAGGCTGAGTATTGAGGATTGAAGATTGAGGAATGAGGATTCAGGATTGAGGATTGAAGATTGAGGACTGAGTGTTGAGGGTTGAGTGATGAGAATTGATGTTTGTGGATTGAGATTTGAAGATTGAAGATTGGGGATTTAGCATTGTTCCATGAGAATTCAGGATATTCTATTGAGTATTGAGAATTGAGGATTGATGGTTGAATATTGGTGATTGATGGCTGAGGGTTGTGTGTTGAATATTGGGGATTGAGGATTGTGGATTGAGGATTGAAGATTGAGTATTGATGATTGAGAATTGAGAATTGAGGATGAGGACTGAGGGTTGAGGAATGAGGTTTGAGGAATGAGTGTTGAGGATTGATGATCGCGAGATCGAGTATTGAGGATTGAAGGTTGAGGATTGAGGATTGAGGGTTGAGGGTGGAGGATGAGGGCTGAGGGTTGAGGATTGAGGTTTGAGTATTGAATACTGAGAATTCAGGATATTCTATTGAGTATTGAGAATTGAGGATTGATGGTTGAGTATTGAGGATTGAGGATTGAGAATTGAGGATTGAGTATTGAAGATTGAGGATTGATGATTGAGGATTGAGGATTGAGGACTGAGGATTGAGGATTGAGTGTTGAAGATTGAGGATTGATGATTGAGGATTGAGAATTGAGGATTGAGGATTGAGGATTGATGATTGAGGATTGATGATTGAGGATTGAGGATTGAGGATTGAGGATAGAAGATTGAGGATTGAGGATTGAGGATTGAGTGTTGTGGGTTGAGTAATGAGAATTGATGTTTGTTAGATGGAGACTTGAAGATTGAAGATTGAGAATTGAGTATTGAAAACTGAGAATCCAGGATATTCTACTGAGAATTGAGAATTGAGGATTGATGATTGAGTTTTGAGGATTGATGTTTGAGGGTTGTGTATTGAATATTGAGGATTGAGGATTGAGGATTGAGGATTGAGGATTGAGGATTGAGGGTTGAGGATCGAGGATCGAAGGTTGAGTATTGAGGATTGAAGGTTGAGGTTTGAGGATTGAGGATTGAGGGTGGAGGATGAGGGCTGAGGGTTGAGGATTGAGGATTGAGGATTGACGCTTGAGGATAGAGGATCGAGGATGGAGGATTGAAGGCTGAGTATTGAGGATTGAAGATTGAGGAATGAGGATTCAGGATTGAGGATTGAAGATTGAGGACTGAGTGTTGAGGGTTGAGTGATGAGAATTGATGTTTGTGGATTGAGATTTGAAGATTGAAGATTGGGGATTTAGCATTGTTCCATGAGAATTCAGGATATTCTATTGAGTATTGAGAATTGAGGATTGATGGTTGAATATTGGTGATTGATGGCTGAGGGTTGTGTGTTGAATATTGGGGATTGAGGATTGTGGATTGAGGATTGAAGATTGAGTATTGATGATTGAGAATTGAGAATTGAGGATGAGGACTGAGGGTTGAGGAATGAGGTTTGAGGAATGAGTGTTGAGGATTGATGATCGCGAGATCGAGTATTGAGGATTGAAGGTTGAGGATTGAGGATTGAGGGTTGAGGGTGGAGGATGAGGGCTGAGGGTTGAGGATTGAGGTTTGAGTATTGAATACTGAGAATTCAGGATATTCTATTGAGTATTGAGAATTGAAGATTGATGGTTGAGTATTGAGGATTGAGGATTGAGAATTGAGGATTGAGTATTGAAGATTGAGGATTGATGATTGAGGATTGAGGATTGAGGACTGAGGATTGAGGATTGAGTGTTCTGGGTTGAGTAATGAGAATTGATGTTTGTTAGATGGAGACTTGAAGATTGAAGATTGAGGATTGTGTATTGAAAACTGAGAATTCAGGATATTCTACTGAGAATTGAGAGTTGAGGATTGATGATTGAGTTTTGAGGATTGATGTTTGAGGGTTGTGTATTGAATATTGAGGATTGAGAATTGAGGATTGAGGATTGAGTATTGAGGATTGAGGATTGAGGGTTGAGGATTGAGGATCGAAGATTGAGTATTGAGGATTGAAGGTTGAGGTTTGAGGATTGAGGATTGAGGGTGGAGGATGACGGCTGAGGGTTGAGGATTGAGGATTGAGGATTGACGCTTGAGGATAGAGGATCGAGGATGGAGGATTGAAGGCTGAGTATTGAGGATTGAAGATTGAGGAATTAGGATTCAGGATTGAGGACTGAAGATTGAGGACTGAGTGTTGCGGGTTGAGTGATGAGAATTGATATTTGTGGATTGAGATTTGAAGATTGAAGATTGGGGATTTAGCATTGAACCATGAGAATTCAGGATATTCTATTGAGTATTGAGAATTGAGGATTGATGGTTGAATATTGGTGATTGATGGTTGAGGGTTGTGTGTTGAATATTGGGGATTGCGGATTGTGGATTGGGGATTGAATATTGAGTATTGATGATTGAGAATTGAGAATTGAGGATGAGGACTGAGGGTTGAGGAATGAGGTTTGAGGAATGAGTGTTGAGGATTGATGATCGCGAGATCGAGTATTGAGGATTGAAGGTTGAGGATTGAGGATTGAGGATTGAGGATTGAGGATTGAGTGTTGTGGGTTGAGTAATGAGAATTGATGTTTGTTAGATGGAGACTTGAAGATTGAAGATTGAGGATAGAGTATTGAAAACTGAGAATTCAGGATATTCTATTGAGAATTGAGAATTGCGGATTGATGATTGAGTTTTGAGGATTGATGTTTGAGGGTTGTGTATTGAATATTGAGGATTGAGGATTGAGGATTGAGGATTGAGTATTAAAGATTGAGGCCTTAGAACAGAGGATTGAGGATTGAGAATTGAGGATGGAGTATTGAGGGTTGACGTTTGAGGATTGAGTATTGAAGATTGAGAATTGATGATTGAGGATTGAGGATTGAGGATTGAGGATTGAGGATTGAGTATCGAAGATTGAGTATTGAGGAATGAAGATTGAAGTTTGAGGATTGAGGATTGAGGGTGGAGGATGAGGGCTGAGTGTTGAGGATTGAGGTGTGAGTATTGAATACTGAGAATTCAGGATATTCTATTGAGTATTGAGGATTGAGGATTGAGGATTGAGGATTGAGGATTGAGTGTTGAAGATTGAGGATTGAGTATTGAGGATTGAGGATTGAGGACTGAGGATTGGGGATTGAGGACTGAGTATTGAGGATTGATTATTGAGCTTTGGGGATTGAAGATTGTGGACTGGGGATAGAGGATTGAATATTGAAGATTAAGGATTGAGAATTGGGGATTGAGGGTCTAGGATACGAGAATGATTATTGAGGATTGAAGGTTGAGGATTGAGGATTGAGGATTGAGAATTGAGAATTGAGGATGAGGACTGAGGGTTGATGATGGAGGTTTGAGGAATGAGGATTGTGGATTGAGGATTGAGGGTTGAGGATTGAGGATTGGGTATTGAAGATTGAGGACGGAGTGTTGAGGGTTGAGTGATGAGAATTGATGTTTGTGGATTGAGATTTGAAGATTGAAGATTGGGGATTGAGCATTGAACCATGAGAATTCAGGATATTCTATTGAGTATTGAGAATTGAGGATTGATGCTTGAATATTGGTGATTATTGGTTGAGGGTTGTGTGTTGAAAATTGAGGATTGAGGATTGTGGATTGAGGATTGAGGACTGAGGATTGAGGTCTGAAGGTTGAGGATTCAGGATTGAAGATTCAGGATTGAGGTTTGAGGACTGAGGATTGAGGATTGAGAATTGAGGATTGAGGATTGAGGATTGAGGATTGAGGATTGAGTATTGATGATTGAATATTGAGGATTGAGGATTCATAGTTGAGGATTGAGGACGAGGACTGACGGTTGCGGATTGAGGTATGAGGATTGAGGGTTGAGGATTGAGGACTGAGGATTGAGGTTTGAGGATTGAGGACTGGGGATTGAGGATCGAATGCTGAGTATTGAGGATTGAAGATTGAGGATTGAGGATTGAGGATTGAGAATGGAGGATGAGGACTGAGGGTTGAGGATTGAGGTTTGAGGAATGAGGTTTGAGGATTGAGGATTGAGGATTGAGGATTGAGGATTGAGGTTTGAGGATTGAGGACTGAGGATTGAGGATCGAATGTTGAGTTTTGAGGATTGAAGATTGAGGATTATGGACTGAGGATTGAGGATGGAGGATGAGTGCTGAGGGCTGAGGATTGAGGTTTGAGTATTGAATCGTAAGAATTCAGGTTATTCTATTAGGAATTGGGGATTGACGATTGATGGTTAAGTATTGAGGATTGAGGATTGAGGATTGAGGATTGAGGATTGAGGATTGAGGATTGAGGATTGAGTATTGAAGATTGTGGATTGATGATTGACGATTGAGGACTGAGGATTGAGGATTGATTATTGAGCATTGGGGATTGAAGAGTGTGGACTGGGGATAGAGGATTGTATATTGAGGATTAAGGATAGAGTATTGGAGATTGAGGATCTAGGACAGGAGATTGATTATTGAGGATTGAAGAGTGAGGATTGAGGATTGAGGATTGATGATTGAGGATTGAGGATTGAATATTGAGTATGGAGGATTGAAGATTGAGGATTGAGGATTAAGGATTGAGGATTGAAGATTGAGGACTGAGTGTTGAGGGTTGAGTGATGAGAATTGATGTTTGTGGATTGAGATTTTAAGATTGAAGATTGGGGATTTAGCATTGAACCATGAGAATTCAGGATATTTTATTGAGTATTGAGAATTGAGGATTGATGGTTGAATATTGGTGATCGATGGTTGAGGGTTGTGTGTTGAATATTGAGGATTGAGGATTGTGGATTGAGGATTGAAGATTGAGTATTGATGATTGAGAATTGAGAATTGAGGATGAGGACTGAGGGTTGAGGAATGAGGTTTGAGGAATGAGGATTGAGGATTGAGGATTGAGGATTGAGGATTGAGGATTGAGGATTGAGTATTGAAGATTGAGTATTCATGACTGAGGATTGAGGATTGAGGATTGAGGGTTGAGGATTGAGGATCGAAGATTGAGTGTTAAGGATTGAAGGTTGAGGTTTGAGGATTGAGATTTGAGGGTGGAGGATGAGGGCTGAGGGTTGAGGATTGAGGTTTGAGTATTGAATACTGAGAATTCAGGATATTCTATTGAGTATTGAGAATTGAGGTTTGATGGTTGAGTATTGAGGATTGAGGATTGAGGATTGAGGATTGAGTATTGAAGATTGAGGACTGATGATTGACGATTGAGGACTGAGGATTGAGGATTGATTATTGAGCATTGGGGATTGAAGAGTGTGGACTGGGGATAGAGGATTGTATATTGAGGATTAAGGATAGAGTATTGGAGATTGAGGATCTAGTACAGGAGATTGATTATTGAGGATTGAAGAGTGAGGATTGAGGATTGAGGATTGATGATTGAGGATTGAGGATTGAAGATTGAGTATGGAGGATTGAAGATTGAGGATTGAGGATTAAGGATTGAGGATTGAAGATTGAGGACTGAGTGTTGAGGGTTGAGTGATGAGAATTGATGTTTGTGGATTGAGATTTGAAGATTGAAGATTGGGGATTTAGCATTGAACCATGAGAATTCAGGATATTTTATTGAGTATTGAGAATTGAGGATTGATGGTTGAATATTGGTGATCGATGGTTGAGGGTTGTGTGTTGAATATTGAGGATTGAGGATTGTGGATTGAGGATTGAAGATTGAGTATTGATGATTGAGAATTGAGAATTGAGGATGAGGACTGAGGGTTGAGGAATGAGGTTTGAGGAATGAGGATTGAGGATTGAGGATTGAGGATTGAGGATTGAGGATTGAGGATTGAGTATTGAAGATTGAGTATTCATGACTGAGGATTGAGGATTGAGGATTGAGGGTTGAGGATTGAGGATCGAAGATTGAGTGTTGAGGATTGAAGGTTGAGGTTTGAGGATTGAGATTTGAGGGTGGAGGATGAGGGCTGAGAGTTGAGGATTGATGTTTGAGTATTGAATACTGAGAGTTCAGGATATTCTATTGAGTATTGAGAATTGAGGATTGATGGTTGAGTATTGAGGATTGAGGATTGAGGATTGAGGATTGAGTATTGAAGATTGAGGATTGATGATTGAGGATTGAGTATTGAGGACTGAGGATTGAGGATTGAGTGTTGAAGATTGAGGATTGATGATTGAGGATTGATGATTGAGGATTGAGGATTGAGGATTGAGGATAGAAGATTGAGGATTGAGGATTGAGGATTGAGTGTTGTGGGTTGAGTAATGAGAATTGATGTTTGTTAGATGGAGACTTGAAGATTGAAGATTGAGAATTGAGTATTGAAAACTGAGAATCCAGGATATTCTACTGAGAATTGAGAATTGAGGATTGATGATTGAGTTTTGAGGATTGATGTTTGAGGGTTGTGTATTGAATATTGAGGATTGAGGATTGAGGATTGAGGATTGAGGATTGAGGATTGAGGGTTGAGGATCGAGGATCGAAGGTTGAGTATTGAGGATTGAAGGTTGAGGTTTGAGGATTGAGGATTGAGGGTGGAGGATGAGGGCTGAGGGTTGAGGATTGAGGATTGAGGATTGACGCTTGAGGATAGAGGATCGAGGATGGAGGATTGAAGGCTGAGTATTGAGGATTGAAGATTGAGGAATGAGGATTCAGGATTGAGGATTGAAGATTGAGGACTGAGTGTTGAGGGTTGAGTGATGAGAATTGATGTTTGTGGATTGAGATTTGAAGATTGAAGATTGGGGATTTAGCATTGTTCCATGAGAATTCAGGATATTCTATTGATTATTGAGAATTGAGGATTGATGGTTGAATATTGGTGATTGATGGCTGAGGGTTGTGTGTTGAATATTGGGGATTGAGGATTGTGGATTGAGGATTGAAGATTGAGTATTGATGATTGAGAATTGAGAATTGAGGATGAGGACTGAGGGTTGAGGAATGAGGTTTGAGGAATGAGTGTTGAGGATTGATGATCGCGAGATCGAGTATTGAGGATTGAAGGTTGAGGATTGAGGATTGAGGGTTGAGGGTGGAGGATGAGGGCTGAGGGTTGAGGATTGAGGTTTGAGTATTGAATACTGAGAATTCAGGATATTCTATTGAGTATTGAGAATTGAGAATTGATGGTTGAGTATTGAGGATTGAGGATTGAGAATTGAGGATTGAGTATTGAAGATTGAGGATTGATGATTGAGGATTGAGGATTGAGGACTGAGGATTGAGGATTGAGTGTTGAAGATTGAGGATTGATGATTGAGGATTGAGAATTGAGGATTGAGGATTGAGGATTGATGATTGAGGATTGATGATTGAGGATTGAGGATTGAGGATTGAGGATAGAAGATTGAGGATTGAGGATTGAGGATTGAGTGTTGTGGGTTGAGTAATGAGAATTGATGTTTGTTAGATGGAGACTTGAAGATTGAAGATTGAGAATTGAGTATTGAAAACTGAGAATCCAGGATATTCTACTGAGAATTGAGAATTGAGGATTGATGATTGAGTTTTGAGGATTGATGTTTGAGGGTTGTGTATTGAATATTGAGGATTGAGGATTGAGGATTGAGGATTGAGGATTGAGGATTGAGGGTTGAGGATCGAGGATCGAAGGTTGAGTATTGAGGATTGAAGGTTGAGGTTTGAGGATTGAGGATCGAGGGTGGAGGATGAGGGCTGAGGGTTGAGGATTGAGGATTGAGGATTGACGCTTGAGGATAGAGGATCGAGGATGGAGGATTGAAGGCTGAGTATTGAGGATTGAAGATTGAGGAATGAGGATTCAGGATTGAGGATTGAAGATTGAGGACTGAGTGTTGAGGGTTGAGTGATGAGAATTGATGTTTGTGGATTGAGATTTGAAGATTGAAGATTGGGGATTTAGCATTGTTCCATGAGAATTCAGGATATTCTATTGAGTATTGAGAATTGAGGATTGATGGTTGAATATTGGTGATTGATGGCTGAGGGTTGTGTGTTGAATATTGGGGATTGAGGATTGTGGATTGAGGATTGAAGATTGAGTATTGATGATTGAGAATTGAGAATTGAGGATGAGGACTGAGGGTTGAGGAATGAGGTTTGAGGAATGAGTGTTGAGGATTGATGATCGCGAGATCGAGTATTGAGGATTGAAGGTTGAGGATTGAGGATTGAGGGTTGAGGGTGGAGGATGAGGGCTGAGGGTTGAGGATTGAGGTTTGAGTATTGAATACTGAGAATTCAGGATATTCTATTGAGTATTGAGAATTGAGGATTGATGGTTGAGTATTGAGGATTGAGGATTGAGAATTGAGGATTGAGTATTGAAGATTGAGGATTGATGATTGAGGATTGAGGATTGAGGACTGAGGATTGAGGATTGAGTGTTGAAGATTGAGGATTGATGATTGAGGATTGAGAATTGAGGATTGAGGATTGAGGATTGAGGATTGAGGATTGAAGATTGAGGATTGAGGATTGAGGATTGAGTGTTGTGGGTTGAGTAATGAGAATTGATGTTTGTTAGATGGAGACTTGAAGATTGAAGATTGAGGATAGAGTATTGAAAACTGAGAATTCAGGATATTCTATTGAGAATTGAGAATTGAGGATTGATGATTGAGTTTTGAGGATTGATGTTTGAGGGTTGTGTATTGAATATTGAGGATTGAGGATTGAGGATTGAGGATTGAGTATTAAAGATTGAGGCCTTAGGACAGAGGATTGAGGATTGAGAATTGAGGATGGAGTATTGAGGGTTGACGTTTGAGGATTGAGTATTGAAGATTGAGGATTGATGATTGAGGATTGAGGACTGAGGATTGAGGATTGAGGATTGAGTATCGAAGATTGAGTATTGAGGGATGAAGATTGAAGTTTGAGGATTGAGGATTGAGCGTGGAGGATGAGGGCTGAGTGTTGAGGATTGAGGTTTGAGTATTGAATACTGAGAATTCATGATATTCTATTGAGTATTGAAGATTGAGGATTGATGATTGAGGATTGAGGATTGAGGATTGAGGATTGAGGATTGAGTGTTGAAGATTGAGGATTGAGTATTGAGGATTGAGGATTGAGGACTGAGGATTGGGGATTGAGGACTGAGTATTGAGGATCGATTATTGAGCTTTGGGGATTGAAGATTGTGGACTGGGGATAGAGGATTGAATATTGAAGATTAAGGATAGAGTATTGGGGATTGAGGGTCTAGGATACGAGAATGATTATTGAGGATTGAAGGTTGAGGATTGAGGATTGAGGATTGAGAATTGAGAATTGAGGATGAGGACTGAGGGTTGATGATGGAGGTTTGAGGAATGAGGATTGTGGATTGAGGATTGAGGGTTGAGGATTGAGGATTGGGTATTGAAGATTGAGGACGGAGTGTTGAGGGTTGAGTGATGAGAATTGATGTTTGTGGATTGAGATTTGAAGATTGAAGATTGGGGATTGAGCATTGAACCATGAGAATTCAGGATATTCTATTGAGTATTGAGAATTGAGGATTGATGCTTGAATATTGGTGATTATTGGTTGAGGGTTGTGTGTTGAAAATTGAGGATTGAGGATTGTGGATTGAGGATTGAGGACTGAGGATTGAGGTCTGAAGGTTGAGGATTCAGGATTGAAGATTCAGGATTGAGGTTTGAGGACTGAGGATTGAGGATTGAGAATTGAGGATTGAGGATTGAGGATTGAGGATTGAGGATTGAGTATTGATGATTGAATATTGAGGATTGAGGATTCATAGTTGAGGATTGAGGACGAGGACTGACGGTTGCGGATTGAGGTATGAGGATTGAGGGTTGAGGATTGAGGACTGAGGATTGAGGTTTGAGGATTGAGGACTGGGGATTGAGGATCGAATGCTGAGTATTGAGGATTGAAGATTGAGGATTGAGGATTGAGGATTGAGAATGGAGGATGAGGACTGAGGGTTGAGGATTGAGGTTTGAGGAATGAGGTTTGAGGATTGAGGATTGAGGATTGAGGATTGAGGATTGAGGTTTGAGGATTGAGGACTGAGGATTGAGGATCGAATGTTGAGTTTTGAGGATTGAAGATTGAGGATTATGGACTGAGGATTGAGGATGGAGGATGAGTGCTGAGGGCTGAGGATTGAGGTTTGAGTATTGAATCATAAGAATTCAGGTTATTCTATTAGGAATTGGGGATTGACGATTGATGGTTAAGTATTGAGGATTGAGGATTGAGGATTGAGGATTGAGGATTGAGGATTGAGGATTGAGGATTGAGTATTGAAGATTGTGGATTGATGATTGACGATTGAGGACTGAGGATTGAGGATTGATTATTGAGCATTGGGGATTGAAGAGTGTGGACTGGGGATAGAGGATTGTATATTGAGGATTAAGGATAGAGTATTGGAGATTGAGGATCTAGGACAGGAGATTGATTATTGAGGATTGAAGAGTGAGGATTGAGGATTGAGGATTGATGATTGAGGATTGAGGATTGAAGATTGAGTATGGAGGATTGAAGATTGAGGATTGAGGATTAAGGATTGAGGATTGAAGATTGAGGACTGAGTGTTGAGGGTTGAGTGATGAGAATTGATGTTTGTGGATGGAGACTTGAAGATTGAAGATTGAGGATTGAGTATTGAAAGCAGGGAATTCAGGATATTCTATTGAGTATTGAGAATTGTGGATTGATGATTGAGTATTGAGGATTGAGGATTGAGGATTGAAGATTGAGTATTGAGGATTGAAGATTGAGGATTGAGGATTCAGGGTTGCGGATTGAGGACGAGGGCAGACGGTTGAGGATTGAGGTTTGAGTATCGAGGATTGAGGATTGAGGATTCAGGATTGAGGATTGAGGATTGAGTATTGAAGATTGAGGATTGATGACTGAGGATTGAGGGTTGAGGATTCAGGATTGAGGATTGAGGATAAGGGCTGAGGGTTGAGGGTTGAGGTTTGAGGACCGAGGACAGAGGATTGAGGATTGAGAATTGAGGATGGAGGATTGAGGATTGAGGATTGAGGATTGAGGATTGGGTATTGAGGATTGAAGAATGAGAATTGACGATTGAGGATTGAGTATTGAGGATTGAAGATTGCGTATTGACAATTGAAGGTTGATGATTGAGGATTGAGGACTGGGGATTGAGGATTGAGTATTGAGGTTTGAGCATTGAGGATTGAAGATTGAGGACTGGGGATTGTGGATTGAAGATTGAGGATTAAAGATTGAGAATTGGGGATTGAGTATCTAGGATTGGAGATTGATTATTCAGGATTGAAGATTGAGGATTGAGGATAGAGGATTGAGGATTGAGAATTGAGAATTGAGGATGAGGACTGACGGCTGTGGTTTGATGTTTGAGGAATGAGGATTGAGGATTGATGACTGAGCATTGAGGATTGATGATTGAGGATTGAAGATTGAGGATTAAGGATTGAGGTTTGATGATTGAGACCTGAGTAATGAGGTTTGAAGATTGAGGACTGAGGATTCAGGATTGAGGATTGAGAATGAGGGCTGAGGGTTGAGGATTGAGGTTTGACGACTGAGGACTGAGGATTGAGGATTGAGGATTGAGGATTGAGGATTGAAGATTGAGCATTGAGGATTAAGGATTGAATATTGAGGATTGAGGGTTGAAGATTGAATATTGATGATTGAAGATTGAGGATTGAGGATTGAGGGTTGTGGATTGAGGACGGGGACTGAGGGTTGAATATTGATGTTTGAGGTCCTAGGATTGAGGATTGAGGATTGAGGATTGAAGATTGAGGATTGGGTATTGAGGGTTGAAGAATGAGTATTGAGGATTGAGGATTGAGGATTGAGGATTGCAGATTGAGTATTGAGGATTGAAGATTGAGGATTGAGGATTGAGGATTGAGGATTGAGGATTGAGGATTGAGGGTGAGGATTGAAGGTTGAGTATTGCGGATTGAAGATTGAGTATTGAGGATTGAGGATTGAGGATTGAGGATTGAGGATTGAAGATTGAGAATTGAGGATAGAGGATTGAGTATTGAAGATTGAATATTGAGGATTGAAGAATGAGGATTGAGGATTGAGGATTGAGGATTGAGGATTGAGGATTGAGGATTTAGCATTGAGGACTGAGGATTGGGGATTGAGGATTGACGATTGAGGATTGAGTACTGAGGATTGAAGATTGAGTATTGATGATTGAAGATTGAGGATTGAGGATTGAGGGTTGAGGATTGAGGACGAGGACTGACGGTTGAGGATTGAGGTTTGAGGATTGAGGATTGAGGATTGAGGATTGAGGACTGAGGCTTGAGGATTGAGGATTGAGCATAGAGGATTGAAGATTGAGGACTGGCGATTGAGGATTGAAGATTGAGGATTAAGGATTGAGGATTGGGGATTGAGGATCTAGTATTGGAAATTGATTATTGGGGATTGAAGATTGAGGATTGAGGATTGAGAATTGAGAATTGAGGATGAGGACTGAGGGTTGAGGATTGAGGTTTGAGGAACGAGGATTGAGGATTGAGGATTGAGGACTGGGGATTGACGATTGAGTATTGAAGATTGAGGATTTATGACTGAGGATTGAGGATTGAGGATTGAGGATTGAGGACTGAGGGTTGAAGATTGAGCATTGAGGATTGAATATTGAGGATTGAGGATTGAGGAGTGAGGATTGAGAATGAGGGATGAGGGTTGAGGATTGAGGTTTGAGTATAGAATCCTGAGAATTCAGGATATTCTATTGAGCATTGAGAATTAAGGATTGATGGCTGAGTATTGAGAATTGGGGTTTGAGAATTGAGGATTGAGTATTGAAGATTGAGGATTAATGATTGAGGCTTGAGGATTGAGGATTGAGGATTGAGGATTGAGGATTGGGTATTGAGGATTGAAGAATGAGAATTGACGATTGAGGATTGAGTATTGAGGATTGAAGATTGCGTATTGACAATTGAAGGTTGATGATTGAGGATTGAGGACTGGGGATTGAGGATTGAGTATTGAGGTTTGAGCATTGAGGATTGAAGATTGAGGACTGGGGATTGTGGATTGAAGATTGAGGATTAAAGATTGAGGATTGGGGATTGAGTATCTAGGATTGGAGATTGATTATTCAGGATTGAAGATTGAGGATTGAGGATAGAGGATTGAGGATTGAGATTTGAGAATTGAGGATGAGGACTGACGGCTGTGGTTTGATGTTTGAGGAATGAGGATTGAGGATTGATGACTGAGCATTGAGGATTGATGATTGAGGATTGAGGATTGAGGATTAAGGATTGAGGTTTGATGATTGAGACCTGAGTAATGAGGTTTGAAGATTGAGGACTGAGGATTCAGGATTGAGGATTGAGAATGAGGGCTGAGGGTTGAGGATTGAGGTTTGACGACTGAGGACTGAGGATTGAGGATTGAGGATTGAGGATTGAGGATTGAAGATTGAGCATTGAGGATTGAGGATTGAATATTGAGGATTGAGGGTTGAAGATTGAATATTGATGATTGAAGATTGAGGATTGAGGATTGAGGGTTGTGGATTGAGGACGGGGACTGAGGGTTGAATATTGATGTTTGAGGTCTTAGGATTGAGGATTGAGGATTGAGGATTGAGGATTGAAGATTGAGGATTGGGTATTGAGGGTTGAAGAATGAGTATTGAGGATTGAGGATTGAGGATTGAGGATTGCAGATTGAGTATTGAGGATTGAAGATTGAGGATTGAGGATTGAGGATTGAGGATTGAGGATTGAGGATTGAGGGTGAGGATTGAAGGTTGAGTATTGCGGATTGAAGATTGAGTATTGAGGATTGAGGATTGAGGATTGAGGATTGAGGATTGAAGATTGAGAATTGAGGATAGAGGATTGAGTATTGAAGATTGAATATTGAGGATTGAAGAATGAGGATTGAGGATTGAGGATTGAGGATTGAGGATTGAGGATTGAGGATTTAGCATTGAGGACTGAGGATTGGGGATTGAGGATTGACGATTGAGGAATGAGTACTGAGGATTGAAGATTGAGTATTGATGATTGAAGATTGAGGATTGAGGATTGAGGGTTGAGGATTGAGGACGAGGACTGACGGTTGAGGATTGAGGTTTGAGGATTGAGGATTGAGGATTGAGGATTGAGGACTGAGGCTTGAGGATTGAGGATTGAGCATAGAGGATTGAAGATTGAGGACTGGCGATTGAGGATTGAAGATTGAGGATTAAGGATTGAGGATTGGGGATTGAGGATCTAGTATTGGAAATTGATTATTGGGGATTGAAGATTGAGGATTGAGGATTGAGAATTGAGAATTGAGGATGAGGACTGAGGGTTGAGGATTGAGGTTTGAGGAACGAGGATTGAGGATTGAGGATTGAGGACTGGGGATTGACGATTGAGTATTGAAGATTGAGGATTTATGACTGAGGATTGAGGATTGAGGATTGAGGATTGAGGATTGAGGTTTGAAGATTGAGCATTGAGGATTGAATATTGAGGATTGAGGATTGAGGAGTGAGGATTGAGAATGAGGGATGAGGGTTGAGGATTGAGGTTTGAGTATAGAATCCTGAGAATTCAGGATATTCTATTGAGCATTGAGAATTAAGGATTGATGGCTGAGTATTGAGAATTGGGGTTTGAGAATTGAGGATTGAGTATTGAAGATTGAGGATTAATGATTGAGGCTTGAGGATTGAGGATCGAGGATTGAGGATTGAGGATTGAGGATTGAGGATTCGGTATTGAGGATTGAAGAATGAGGATTGAGGAGTGAGGACTGAGGATTGAGGATTGCAGTTTGAGTATTGAGGATTGAAGACTGAGGATTGAGGATTGAGGATTGAGGATTGAGGATTGAGGATTGATTATTGAAGATTGAGTATTGAGGATTGAAGATTGAGGATTGAGGATTGAGGATTGAGGATTGAGGATGAGGGCTGAGGGTTGAGGATTGAGGTTTGAGGTTTGAGGACTGAGGACTGAGGATTGAGGATTGCGAATTGAGGATTGATGATTGAGTATTGTAGATTGAGGATCGTGTATTGAGGATTGAAGAATGTGGATTGAGGATTGAGGATTGAGGATTGAGGATTGAAGATTGAGGATTGAGGATTGAGGATTGAGAATTGAATATTGAGTATTGAGGATTGAAGATTGAGAATTGAGGGTTGAGGGTTGAGGAGTGAGGACGAGGACTGGCGGTTGAGGATTGAGGTTTGAGGATTGAGGATTGAGGGCTGAGGATTGAGGACGAGGACTGACGGTTGAGGATTGAGGATTGATGGTTGAGGACTGAGGATTGAGGACTGAGGATTGAGGATTGAGGATTGAGCATTGAGGATTGAAGATTGAGGACTGGTGATTGAGGATTGAAGATTGAGTATTGAGGATTGAGGATTGAGGATTGAGGATTGAGGATTGAGTATTGAAGATTGAGGACTGATGATTGAGGATTGAGGATTGAGGATTGAGGATTGAGGATTGACAAATGAGGATTGAGTATTGAGGATTGAGAATTGAGGATTGAGGATTGAAGATTGAGTATTGAGGATTGAGGACTGGGGATTGAGGATTGATGATTGAGGATTAACGATTGAGGATTGGGGATTGAGGATGTAGGATTGGAGATTGATTATTGAGGATTGAAGATTGAGAATCCAGGATTGAGGATTGAGAATTGAGAATTGAGTATGAGAACTGAGGGTAGAGGATTGAGGTTTGAGGAATGAGGATTGAGGATTGAGGATTGAGGATTGAGGATTGAGGATTGAGTACTGAGGATTGAAGATTGAGTATTGATGATTGAAGATTGAGGATTGCGGATTGAGGGTTGAGGAATGAGGACGAGGACTGACGGTTGAGGATTGAGGTTTGAGGATTGAGGATTGAGGATTGAGGATTGAGGACTGAGGCTTGAGGATTGAGGATTGAGCATAGAGGATTGAAGATTGAGGACCGGCGATTGAGGATTGAAGATTGAGGATTAAGGATTGAGGATTGGGGATTGAGGATCTAGTATTGGAAATTGATTATTGGGGATTGAAGATTGAGGATTGAGGATTGAGAATTGAGAATTGAGAATTGAGGATGAGGACTGAGGGTTGAGGATTGAGGTTTGAGGAACGAGGATTGAGGATTGAGGATTGAGGACTGGGGATTGACGATTGAGTATTGAAGATTGAGGATTTATGACTGAGGATTGAGGATTGAGGATTGAGGATTAAGGATTGAGGGTTGAAGATTGAGCATTGAGGATTGAATATTGAGGATTGAGGATTGAGGAGTGAGGATTGAGGATGAGGGCTGAGTGTTGAGGATTGAGGTTTGAGTATAGAATCCTGAGAATTCAGGATATTCTATTGAGCATTGGTAATTAAGGATTGATGGTTGAGTATTGAGAATTGAGGTTTGCGAATTGAGGATTGAGTATTGAAGATTGTGGATTAATGATTGAGGATTGAGGATTGAGGATTGAGGATTTAATATTCAGGATTGAGGATTGAGGATTGAGGATTGAGGATTGAAGATTCATTATTGAGGATTGAAGATTGAGGATTGAGGATTGAGGATTGAGGATTGAAGATTGAGGACTGAGTGTTGATGGTTGAGTGATGAGAACTGATATTTGTGGATTGAGATTTGAAGAGTGAAGAATGGGGATTGAGTATTGAAAGCTGTGAATTGAGGATATTCTATTGAGGACTGAGGATTGACAATTTATTTATGAGGACTGTGGGCTGAAGATTGAGGATTCAGGATTGAGGACTAGGGATTGAGGTTTGAGGACTGAGGATTGAGGGTTGAGTATTCAGGATTGAGGATTGACGCTTGAGGATTGAGGATTGAAGATTGAGGATTGGGTATTGAGGATTGAACATTGAGGATTGAGGATTCCGAATTGAGGACTGAGGATTGAAGATTGAGGATTGAGTATTGAGTATTGAGAATTGAGGATTGAGGATTGAAGATTGAGCATTGAGGATTGAAGATTGAGGATTGAGGATTGAGGAATGAGGATTGAGTGTTGAAGGTTGAGGATTGTGGATTGAAGAATGAGGATTGAGGATTGAGGATTGAGGATTGAGGATTGCAGATTGAGTATTGAGGATTGAAGATTGAGGATTCAGGATTGAGGATTGATGTTTGAGGAACGAGGATTGAGGATTGAGGATTGAGGACTGAGGATTTACGACTGAGTATTGAAGATTGAGGATTTATGACTGAGGATTGAGGGTTGAGGATTGAAGACTGAGGATTGGGGATTGAGGATTGAGCATTGAGGTTTGAGGACTGAGGCTTGAGGATTGAGGATTGAGCATAGAGGATTGAAGATTGAGGACTGGCGATTGAGGATTGAAGATTGAGGATTAAGGATTGAGGATTGGGGATTCAGGATGTAGTATTGGAGGTTGATTATTGGGGATTGAACATTGAGGGTTGAGGATTGAGAATTGAGGATTGAGGATGAGGACTGAGGGTTGAGGATTGAGGTTTGAGGAACGAGGGTTGAGGATTGAGGATTGAGGACTGGGGATTGACGATTGAGTATTGAAGATTGAGGATTCATGACTGAGGATTGAGGATTGAGGATTGAGGATTGAGGATTGAGGATTGAAGATTGAGTATTGAGGATTGAAGATTGAGGATTGAGGATTGAGAATTGAGAATTGAGTATGAGGACTGAGGGTTGAGGATTGAGGTTTGAGGAACGAGGATTGAGGATTGAGGATTGAGGACTGGGGATTCACGATTGAGTATTGAAAATTCAGGATTTATGACTGAGGATTGAGGATTGAGGATTGAGGATTGAGGATTGAGGGTTGAAGATTGAGTACTGAGGATTGAATATTGAGGATTGAGGATTGAGGAGTGAGAATCGAAGATTGGGTATTGAGGATTGAAGATTGAGGATTGATGATTGAGGATTGAGGACTGAGGATTGAGGATTGAGGATTGAAGATTGAGGATTGAGAATTGAGGATGGAGGATTGAGGATTGAGGATTGAGGATTGGGTATTGATGATTGAAGAATGAGGATTGACGATTGAGGATTGAGGATTGAGGATTGAGAATTGAGAATTGAGGATTGAGGGTTGAGGATTGAGGACGAGGACTGACGGTTGAGGAGTGAGGACAAGGACTGACAGTTGAGGATTGAGGTTTGAGGTTTGATGATTGAGGATTGAGGACTGAGGATTGAGGATTGAGTATTGAGGATTGAGCATTGAGGATTGATGATTGAGTACTGATGATTGAGGATTGAGGATTGAGGATTGAGGATTGAGGATTGAGGATTGACTATCGAGGATCGGGGATTGAGGATTGAGGATTGAGAATTGCCAAAATCGAAGATTGAGTATTGAGGATTGAGGATTGAAGAATGAGGACTGAGTGTTGAGGGTTGAGTGATGAGAATTGATGTTTGTGGATGGAGACTTGAAGATTGAAGATTGAGGATTGAGTATTGAAAGCAGGGAATTCAGGATATTCTATTGAGTATTGAGTATTGAGGATTGATGATTGAGTATTGAGGATTGAGGATTGAGGATTGAAGATTGAGTATTGAAGATTGAAGATTGAGGATTGAGGATTCAGGGTTGAGGATTGAGGACGAGGACAGACGGTTGAGGATTGAGGTTTGAGTATTGAGGTTTGAGGATCGGGGACTGAGGATTGGGGATTGAGGATTGAAGATTGAGGATTGAGGATTGAGGATTGAATATTGAGGATTGAGTGTTGAAGATTGAATATTGATGATTGAAGATTGAGGATTGAGGATTGAGGGTTGTGGATTGAGGACGGGGACTGAGGGTTGAATATTGATGTTTGAGGTCTTAGGATTGAGGATTGAGGATTGAGGATTGAAGATTGAGGATTGGGTATTGAGGGTTGAAGAATGAGTATTGAGGATTGAGGATTGAGGATTGAGGATTGCAGATTGAGTATTGAGGATTGAAGATTGAGGATTGAGGATTGAGGATTGAGGATTGAGGATTGAGGATTGAGGGTGAGGATTGAAGATTGAGTATTGCGGATTGAAGATTGAGGATTGAGGATTGAGGATTGAGGATTGAGGATTGAGGATTGAAGATTGAGGATTGAGGATAGAGGATTGAGTATTGAAGATTGAATATTGAGGATTGAAGAATGAGGATTGATGATTGAGGATTGAGGATTGAGGATTTAGCATTGAGGACTGAGGATTGGGGATTAAGGATTGACGATTGAGGATTGAGTACTGAGGATTGAAGATTGAGTATTGATGATTGAAGATTGAGGATTGAGGATTGAGGGTTGAGGATTGAGGACGAGGACTGACGGTTGAGGATTGAGGTTTGAGGATTGAGGATTGAGGATTGAGGATTGAGGACTGAGGCTTGAGGATTGAGGATTGAGCATAGAGGATTGAAGATTGAGGACTGGCGATTGAGGATTGAAGATTGAGGATTAAGGATTGAGGATTGGGGATTGAGGATCTAGTATTGGAAATTGATTATTGGGGATTGAAGATTTAGGATTGAGGATTGAGAATTGAGAATTGAGGATGAGGACTGAGGGTTGAGGATTGAGATTTGAGGAACGAGGATTGAGGATTGAGGATTGAGGACTGGGGATTGACGATTGAGTATTGAAGATTGAGGATTTATGACTGAGGATTGAGGATTGAGGATTGAGGATTGAGGATTGAGGGTTGAAGATTGAGCATTGAGGATTGAATATTGAGGATTGAGGGTTGAGGAGTGAGGATTGAGAATGAGGGCTGAGGGTTGAGGATTGAGGTTTGAGTATAGAATCCTGAGAATTCAGGATATTCTATTGAGCATTCAGAATTAAGGATTGATGGTTGAGTATTGAGAATTGAGGCTTGAGAATTGAGGATTGAGTATTGAAGATTGAGGATTAATGATTGAGGATTGAGGATTGAGAATTGAGGATCGAGGATTGAGGATTTAATATTCAGGATTGAGGATTGAGGATTGAGGATTGAGGATTGAAGATTCATTATTGAGGATTGAAGATTGAGGATTGAGGATTGAGGATTGAAGATTGAGGACTGAGTGTTGATGGTTGAGTGATGAGAACTGATATTTGTGGATTGAGATTCGAAGAGTGAAGAATGGGGATTGAGTATTGAAAACTGTGAATTGAGGATATTCTATTGAGGACTGAGGATTGACAATTTATTTATGAGGACTGTGGGCTGAAGATTGAGGATTCAGGATTGAGGATTCGGGATTGAGGTTTGAGGACTGAGGATTGAGGGTTGAGGATTCAGGATTGAGGATTGACGCTTGAGGATTGAGGATTGAAGATTGAGGATTGGGTATTGAGGATTGAACATTGAGGATTGAGGATTCCGAATTGAGGACTGAGGATTGAAGATTGAGGATTGAGTATTGAGTATTGAGAATTGAGGATTGAGGATTGAAGATTGAGTATTGAGGATTGAAGATTGAGGATTGAGGATTGAGGAATGAGGATTCAGTGTTGAAGGTTGAGGATTGAGGATTGAAGAATGAGGATTGAGGATTGAGGATTGAGGATTGAGGATTGCAGATTGAGTTTTGAGGATTGAAGATTGAGGATTCAGGATTGAGGATTGATGTTTGAGGAACGAGGATTGAGGATTGAGGATTGAGGACTGAGGATTGACGACTGAGTATTGAAGATTGAGGATTTACGACTGAGGATTGAGGGTTGAGGATTGAGGACTGAGGATTGGGGATTGAGGATTGAGCATTGAGGTTTGAGGACTGAGGCTTGAGGATTGAGGATTGAGCATAGAGGATTGAAGATTGAGGACTGGCGATTGAGGATTGAAGGTTGAGTATTAAGGATTGAGGATTGGGGATTCAGGATGTAGTATTGGAGGTTGATTATTGGGGATTGAAGATTGAGGGTTGAGGATTGAGAATTGAGGATTGAGGATGAGGACTGAGGGTTGAGGATTGAGGTTGGAGGAACGAGGGTTGAGGATTGAGGATTGAGGACTGGGGATTGACGATTGAGTATTGAAGATTGAGGATTCATGACTGAGGATTGAGGATTGAGGATTGAGGATTGAGGATTGAGGATTGAAGATTGAGTATTGTGGATTGAAGATTGAGGATTGAGGATTGAGAATTGAGAATTGAGGATGAGGACTGAGGGTTGAGTATTGAGGTTTGAGGAACGAGGATTGAGGATTGAGGATTGAGGACTGGGGATTCACGATTGAGTATTGAAGATTGAGGATTTATGTCTGAGGATTGAGGATTGATGATTGAGGATTGAGGATTGAGGGTTGAAGATTGAGTATTGAGGATTGAATATTGAGGATTGAGGATTGAGGAGCGAGAATCGAAGATTGGGTATTGAGGATTGAAGATTGAGGATTGATGATTGAGGATTGAGGACTGAGGATTGAGGATTGAAGATTGAGGATTGAGAATTGAGGATGGAGGATTGAGGATTGAGGATTGAGGATTGGGTATTGATGATTGAAGAATGACGATTGACGATTGAGGATTGAGGATTGAGGATTGAGAATTGAGAATTGAGGATTGAAGATTGAGGATTGAGGATTGAGGGTTGTGGATTGAGGACGGGGACTGAGGGTTGAATATTGATGTTTGAGGTCTTAGGATTGAGGATTGAGGATTGAGGATTGAAGATTGAGGATTGGGTATTGAGGGTTGAAGAATGAGTATTGAGGATTGAGGATTGAGGATTGAGGATTGCAGATTGAGTATTGAGGATTGAAGATTGAGGATTGAGGATTGAGGATTGAGGATTGAGGATTGAGGATTGAGGGTGAGGATTGAAGGTTGAGTATTGCGGATTGAAGATTGAGTATTGAGGATTGAGGATTGAGGATTGAGGATTGAGGATTGAAGATTGAGAATTGAGGATAGAGGATTGAGTATTGAAGATTGAATATTGAGGATTGAAGAATGAGGATTGAGGATTGAGGACTGAGGATTGAGGATTGAGGATTTAGCATTCAGGACTGAGGATTGGGGATTGAGGATTGACGATTGAGGATTGAGTACTGAGGATTGAAGATTGAGTATTGATGATTGAAGATTGAGGATTGAGGATTGAGGGTTGAGGATTGAGGACGAGGACTGACGGTTGAGGATTGAGGTTTGAGGATTGAGGATTGAGGATTGAGGATTGAGGACTGAGGCTTGAGGATTGAGGATTGAGCATAGAGGATTGAAGATTGAGGACTGGCGATTGAGGATTGAAGATTGAGGATTAAGGATTGAGGATTGGGGATTGAGGATCTAGTATTGGAAATTGATTATTGGGGATTGAAGATTGAGGATTGAGGATTGAGAATTGAGAATTGAGGATGAGGACTGAGGGTTGAGGATTGAGGTTTGAGGAACGAGGATTGAGGATTGAGGATTGAGGACTGGGGATTGACGATTGAGTATTGAAGATAGAGTATTTATGACTGAGGATTGAGGATTGAGGATTGAGGATTGAGGATTGAGGGTTGAAGATTCAGCATTGAGGATTGAATATTGAGGATTGAGGATTGAGGAGTGAGGATTGAGAATGAGGGATGAGGGTTGAGGATTGAGGTTTGAGTATAGAATCCTGAGAATTCAGGATATTCTATTGAGCATTGAGAATTAAGGATTGATGGCTGAGTATTGAGAATTGGGGTTTGAGAATTGAGGATTGAGTATTGAAGATTGAGGATTAATGATTGAGGCTTGAGGATTGAGGATTGAGGATTGAGGATTGAGGATTGAGGATTTAATATTCAGGATTGAGGATTGAGGATTGAGAATTGAGGATTGAAGATTCATTATTGAGGATTGAAGATTGAGGATTGAGGATTGAGGATTGAAGATTGAGGACTGAGTGTTGATGGTTGAGTGATGAGAACTGATATTTGTGGATTGAGATTTGAAGAGTGAAGAATGGGGATTGAGTATTGAAAACTGTGAATTGAGGATATTCTATTGAGGACTGAGGATTGACAATTTATTTATGAGGACTGTGGGCTGAAGATTGACGATTCAGGATTGAGGATTAGGGATTGAGGTTTGAAGACTGAGGATTGAGGGTTGAGGATTCAGGATTGCAGATTGAGTATTGAGGATTGAAGATTGAGGATTCAGGATTGAGGATTGATGTTTGAGGAACGAGGATTGAGGATTGAGGATTGAGGACTGAGGATTGACGACTGAGTATTGAAGATTGAGGATTTATGACTGAGGATTGAGGGTTGAGGATTGAGGACTGAGGATTGGGGATTGAGGATTGAGCATTGAGGTTTGAGGACTGAGGATTGAGGATTGAGGATTGAGCATAGAGGATTGAAGATTGAGGACTGGCGATTGAGGATTGAAGATTGAGGATTAAGGATTGAGGATTGGGGATTCAGGATGTAGTATTGGAGACTGATTATTGGGGATTGAAGATTGAGGGTTGAGGATTGAGAATTGAGGATTGAGGATGAGGACTGAGGGTTGAGGATTGAGGTTTGAGGAACGAGAGTTAAGGATTGAGGATTGAGGACTGGGGATTGACGATTGAGTATTGAAGATTGAGGATTCATGACTGAGGATTGAGGATTGAGGATTGAGGATTGAGGATTGAGGATTGAAGATTGAGTATTGAGGATTGAAGATTGAGGATTGAGGATTGAGGATTGAAGATTGAGAACGAGGGCTGAGGGTTGAGAATTGATGTTTGAGTATAGAATCCTGAGAATACAGGATTTTCTATTGAGCACTGAGAATTGAGGATTGATGGTTGGGTATTGAGAATTGCGGATTGAGGATTGAGGATTGAGGATTGCAGATTGAGGATTGGGTATTGAGGATTGAAGAATGAGGATTGAGGATTGAGGATTGAGGATTGACGATTGAGGATTGAGGATTCCGAATTGAGGATTGAGGATTGAAGATTGAGGATTGAGTATTGAGTACTGAGAATTGAGGATTGAGGATTGAAGATTGAGTATTGAGGATTGAAGATTGAGGATTGAGGATTGAGGATTGAAGATTGAGAATGAGGGCTGAGGGTTGAGAATTGATGTTTGAGTATAGAATCCTGAGAATACAGGATTTTCTATTGAGCACTGAGAATTGAGGATTGATGGTTGGGTATTGAGAATTGCGGATTGAGGATTGAGGATTGAAGATTGAGGATTGGGAATTGAGGATTGAAGAATGAGGATTGAGGATTGAGGATTGAGGATTGAAGATTGAGGATTGGGTATTGAGGATTGAAGAATGAGGATTGATGATTGAGGATTGAGGATTGACGATTGAAGATTGAGTATTGAGGATTGAAGATGGAGGATGACGGCTGAGGGTTGAGGTTTGAGGTTTGAGTATTGAATCCTGAGATTTCAGGATATTCTATTGAGTATTGAGAATTGAGGATTGATGGTTGAGTATTGAGCACTGGGGATTGTGGATTGAGTATTGAAGATTGAGGATTGATGATTGAGGATTGAGGATTGAGGATTGAGGATTGAGGATTGAGTATTGAGTATTGAAGATTGAGGATTGATGATACAGGATTGAGGATTGAGCATTGAGGTTTGAGGACCGAGGAATGAGTATTGAGGATTGAGGATTGAGGATTGAGGATTGAGGATTGAGGATTGAAGATTGAGGACTGAGTGTTGATGGTTGAGTGATGAGAACTGATATTTGTGGATTGAGATTTGAAGAGTGAAGAATGGGGATTGAGTATTGAAAACTGTGAATTGAGGATATTCTATTGAGGATTGAGGATTGACAATTTATTTATGAGGACTGTGGGCTGAAGATTGAGGATTCAGGATTGAGGATTAGGGATTGAGGTTTGAGGACTGAGTATTGAGGGTTGAGGATTCAGGATTGATGATTGACGCTTGACGATTGAGGATTGAAGATTGAGGATTGGGTATTGAGGATTGAACATTGAGGATTGAGGATTCCGAATTGAGGATTGAGGATTGAAGATTGAGGATTGAGTATTGAGTATTGGGAATTGAGGATTGAGGATTGAAGATTGAGTATTGAGGATTGAAGATTGAGGATTGAGGATTGAGGGTTGTGGATTGAGGACGGGGACTGAGGGTTGAATATAGATGTTTGAGGTCTGAGGATTGAGGATTGAGGATTGAGGATTGAAGATTGAGGATTGAGTATTAAGTATTGAGAATTGAGGATTGAGGATTGAAGATTGAGTATTGAGGATTCAAGATTGAGGATTGAGGATTGAAGAATGAGGATTTAGTGTTGAAGGTTGAGGATTGAGGATTGAAGAATGAGGATTCAGGATTGAGGATTGAGGATTGAGGATTGCAGATTGAGTTTTGAGGATTGAAGATTGAGGATTCAGGATTGAGGATTGATGTTTGAGGAACGAGGATTGAGGATTGAGGATTGAGGACTGAGGATTGACGACTGAGTACTGAAGATTGAGGATTTACGACTGAGGATTGAGGGTTGAGGATTGAGGACTGAGGATTGGGGATTGAGGATTGAGCATTGAGGTTTGAGGACTGAGGCTTGAGGATTGAGGATTGAGCATAGAGGATTGAAGATTGAGGACTGGCGATTGAGGATTGAAGGTTGAGGATTAAGGATTGAGGATTGGGGATTCAGGATGTAGTATTGGAGGTTGATTATTGGGGATTGACGATTGAGGGTTGAGGATTGAGAATTGAGGATTGAGGATGAGGACTGAGGGTTGAGGATTGAGGTTGGAGGAACGAGGGTTGAGGATTGAGGATTGAGGACTGGGGATTGACGATTGAGTATTGAAGATTGAGGATTCATGACTGAGGATTGAGGATTGAGGATTGAGGATTGAGGATTGAGGATTGAAGATTGAGTATTGTGGATTGAAGATTGAGGATTGAGGATTGAGAATTGAGAATTGAGGATGAGGACTGAGGGTTGAGGATTGAGGTTTGAGGAACGAGGATTGAGGATTGAGGATTGAGGACTGGGGATTCACGATTGAGTATTGAAGATTGAGGATTTATGACTGAGGATTGAGGATTGAGGATTGAGGATTGAGGATTGAGGGTTGAAGATTGAGTATTGAGGATTGAATATTGAGGATTGAGGATTGAGGAGCGACAATCGAAGATTGGGTATTGAGGATTGAAGATTGAGGATTGATGATTGAGGATTGAGGACTGAGGATTGAGGATTGAAGATTGAGGATTGAGAATTGAGGATGGAGGATTGAGGATTGAGGATTGAGGATTGGGTATTGATGATTGAAGAATGACGATTGACGATTGAGGATTGAGGATTGAGGATTGAGAATTGAGAATTGAGGATTGAAGATTGAGGATTGAGGATTGAGGGTTGTGGATTGAGGACGGGGACTGTGGGTTGAATATTGATGTTTGAGGTCTTAGGATTGAGGATTGAGGATTGAGGATTGAAGATTGAGGATTGGGTACTGAGGGTTGAAGAATGAGTATTGAGGATTGAGGATTGAGGATTGAGGATTGAAGATTCATTATTGAGGATTGAAGATTGAGGATTGAGGATTGAGGATTGAAGATTGAGGACTGAGTGTTGATGGTTGAGTGATGAGAACTGATATTTGTGGATTGAGATTTGAAGAGTGAAGAATGGGGATTGAGTATTGAAAACTGTGAATTGAGGATATTCTATTGAGGACTGAGGATTGACAATTTATTTATGAGGACTGTGGGCTGAAGATTGACGATTCAGGATTGAGGATTAGGGATTGAGGTTTGAAGACTGAGGATTGAGGGTTGAGGATTCAGGATTGCAGATTGAGTATTGAGGATTGAAGATTGAGGATTCAGGATTGAGGATTGATGTTTGAGGAACGAGGATTGAGGATTGAGGATTGAGGACTGAGGATTGACGACTGAGTATTGAAGATTGAGGATTTATGACTGAGGATTGAGGGTTGAGGATTGAGGACTGAGGATTGGGGATTGAGGATTGAGCATTGAGGTTTGAGGACTGAGGCTTGAGGATTGAGGATTGAGCATAGAGGATTGAAGATTGAGGACTGGCGATTGAGGATTGAAGATTGAGGATTAAGGATTGAGGATTGGGGATTCAGGATGTAGTATTGGAGACTGATTATTGGGGATTGAAGATTGAGGGTTGAGGATTGAGAATTGAGGATTGAGGATGAGGACTGAGGGTTGAGGATTGAGGTTTGAGGAACGAGAGTTAAGGATTGAGGATTGAGGACTGGGGATAGACGATTGAGTATTGAAGATTGAGGATTCATGACTGAGGATTGAGGATTGAGGATTGAGGATTGAGGATTGAGGATTGAAGATTGAGTATTGAGGATTGAAGATTGAGGATTGAGGATTGAGGATTGAAGATTGAGAATGAGGGCTGAGGGTTGAGAATTGATGTTTGAGTATAGAATCCTGAGAATACAGGATTTTCTATTGAGCACTGAGAATTGAGGATTGATGGTTGGGTATTGAGAATTGCGGATTGAGGATTGAGGATTGAGGATTGCAGATTGAGGATTGGGTATTGAGGATTGAAGAATGAGGATTGAGGATTGAGGATTGAGGATTGACGATTGACGATTGAGGATTGAGGATTCCGAATTGAGGATTGAGGATTGAAGATTGAGGATTGAGTATTGAGTACTGAGAATTGAGGATTGAGGATTGAAGATTGAGTATTGAGGATTGAAGATTGAGGATTGAGGATTGAGGATTGAAGATTGAGAATGAGGGCTGAGGGTTGAGAATTGATGTTTGAGTATAGAATCCTGAGAATACAGGATTTTCTATTGAGCACTGAGAATTGAGGATTGATGGTTGGGTATTGAGAATTGCGGATTGAGGATTGAGGATTGAGGATTGAAGATTGAGGATTGGGAATTGAGGATTGAAGAATGAGGATTGAGGATTGAGGATTGAGGATTGAAGATTGAGGATTGGGTATTGAGGATTGAAGAATGAGGATTGATGATTGAGGATTGAGGATTGACGATTGAAGATTGAGTATTGAGGATTGAAGATGGAGGATGACGGCTGAGGGTTGAGGTTTGAGGTTTGAGTATTGAATCCTGAGATTTCAGGATATTCTATTGAGTATTGAGAATTGAGGATTGATGGTTGAGTATTGAGCACTGGGGATTGTGGATTGAGTATTGAAGATTGAGGATTGATGATTGAGGATTGAGGATTGAGGATTGAGGATTGAGGATTGAGTATTGAGTATTGAAGATTGAGGATTGATGATACAGGATTGAGGATTGAGCATTGCGGTTTGAGGACCGAGGAATGAGTATTGAGGATTGAGGATTGAGGATTGAGGATTGAGGATTGAGGATTGAAGATTGAGGACTGAGTGTTGATGGTTGAGTGATGAGAACTGATATTTGTGGATTGAGATTTGAAGAGTGAAGAATGGGGATTGAGTATTGAAAACTGTGAATTGAGGATATTCTATTGAGGATTGAGGATTGACAATTTATTTATGAGGACTGTGGGCTGAAGATTGAGGATTCAGGATTGAGGATTAGGGATTGAGGTTTGAGGACTGAGTATTGAGGGTTGAGGATTCAGGATTGATGATTGACGCTTGACGATTGAGGATTGAAGATTGAGGATTGGGTATTGAGGATTGAACATTGAGGATTGAGGATTCCGAATTGAGGATTGAGGATTGAAGATTGAGGATTGAGTATTGAGTATTGGGAATTGAGGATTGAGGATTGAAGATTGAGTATTGAGGATTGAAGATTGAGGATTGAGGATTGAGGGTTGTGGATTGAGGACGGGGACTGAGGGTTGAATATAGATGTTTGAGGTCTGAGGATTGAGGATTGAGGATTGAGGATTGAAGATTGAGGATTGAGTATTAAGTATTGAGAATTGAGGATTGAGGATTGAAGATTGAGTATTGAGGATTCAAGATTGAGGATTGAGGATTGAAGAATGAGGATTGAGTGTTGAAGGTTGAGGATTGAGGATTGAAGAATGAGGATTGAGGATTGAGGATTGAGGATTGAGGATTGCAGATTGAGTATTGAGGATTGAAGATTGAGGATTCAGGATTCAGGATTGATGTTTGAAGAACGAGGATTGAGGATTGAGGGTTGAGGACTGAGGATTGACGACTGAGTATTGAAGATTGAGGATTTATGACTGAGGATTGAGGATTGAGGATTGATGATTGAGGATTGAGGATTGAAGATTGAGTATAGAGGATTGAGTATTGAGGATTGATGGTTGAGTATTGAGAATTGAGGTTTGAGGATTGAGGATTGAGTATTGAAGATTGAGGATTAATGATTGAGGATTGAGTATTGAGGATTGAGGATTGAGGATTGAGGATTGAAGATTGAGTATTGAGGATTGAGGGTTGAGGATTGAGGACGAGGACTGCCGGTTGAGGATTGAGGTTTGCGGATCGAGGATTGAGGAATGAGGACTAGGGCTTGAGCATTGACGATTGAGCATAGAGGATTGAAGATTGAGGACTGGCGGATGAGGACTGAAGATTGAGGATTAAGGACTGAGGATTGGGGATTGAGGATCTAGGATTGGAGATTGATTTTTGGGGATTGAAGATTGAGGATTGAGGATTGAGGATTGAGGACTGAGGCTTGAGGATTGAGGATTGAAGACCGAAGATTGAGGATTGAGGATTGAGGATTGAGTGTTGTGGGTTGAGTAATGAGAATTGATGTTTGTTAGATGGAGACTTGAAGATTGAAGATTGAGGATTGTGTATTGAAAACTGAGAATTCAGGATATTCTACTGAGAATTGAGAGTTGAGGATTGATGGTTGAGTTTTGAGGATTGATGTTTGAGGGTTGTGTATTGAATATTGAGGATTGAGAATTGAGGATTGAGGATTGAGTATTGAGGATTGAGGATTGAGGGTTGAGGATTGAGGATCGAAGATTGAGTATTGAGGATTGAAGGTTGAGGTTTGAGGATTGAGGATTGAGGGTGGAGGATGACGGCTGAGGGTTGAGGATTGAGGATTGAGGATTGACGCTTGAGGATAGAGGATCGAGGATGGAGGATTGAAGGCTGAGTATTGAGGATTGAAGATTGAGGAATTAGGATTCAGGATTGAGGACTGAAGATTGAGGACTGAGTGTTGCGGGTTGAGTGATGAGAATTGATGTTTGTGGATTGAGATTTGAAGATTGAAGATTGGGGATTTAGCAATGAACCATGAGAATTCAGGATATTCTATTGAGTATTGAGAATTGAGGATTGATGGTTGAATATTGGTGATTGATGGTTGAGGGTTGTGTGTTGAATATTGGGGATTGCGGATTGTGGATTGGGGATTGAATATTGAGTATTGATGATTGAGAATTGAGAATTGAGGATGAGGACTGAGGGTTGAGGAATGAGGTTTGAGGAATGAGTGTTGAGGATTGATGATCGCGAGATCGAGTATTGAGGATTGAAGGTTGAGGATTGAGGATTGAGGATTGAGGATTGAGGATTGAGGGTGGAGGATGAGGGCTGAGGGTTGAGGATTGATGTTTGAGTATTGAATACTGAGAATTCAGGATATTCTATTGAGTATTGAGAATTGAGGATTGATGGTTGGGTATTGAGGATTGAGGATTGAGAATTGAGGATTGAGTATTGAAGATTGAGGATTGATGATTGAGGATTGAGGATTGAGGACTGAGGATTGAGGATTGAGTGTTGAAGATTGAGGATTGATGATTGAGGATTGAGAATTGAGGATTGAGGATTGAGGATTGAGGATTGAAGATTGAGGATTGAGGATTGAGGATTGAGTGTTGTGGGTTGAGTAATGAGAATTGATGTTTGTTAGATGGAGACTTGAAGATTGAAGATTGAGGATAGAGTATTGAAAACTGAGAATTCAGGATATTCTATTGAGAATTGAGAATTGAGGATTGATGATTGAGTTTTGAGGATTGATGTTTGAGGGTTGTGTATTGAATATTGAGGATTGAGGATTGAGGATTGAGGATTGAGGATTGAGGATTCAAGATTGAGTATTGATGATTGAAGATTGAGGATTGAGGATTGAGGATTGAGGGTTGAGGATTGAGGACGAGGACTGACGGTTGAGGATTGAGGTTTGAGTATTGAGGATTGAGGATTGAGGACTGAGGATTGGGTATTGAGGACTGAGGATTGAGGATTGATTATTGAGCTTTGGGGATTGAAGATTGTGGACTGGGGATAGAGGATTGAATATTGAGGATTAAGGATAGAGTATTGGGGATTGAGGATCTAGGATACGAGATTGATAATTGAGGATTGAAGATTGAGGATTGAGTTTTGAGGATTGAGAAATGAGAATTGAGGATGAGGACTGAGGGCTGAGGATGGAGGTTTGAGGAATGAGGATTGAGGATTGAGGATTGAGGATTGAGGATTGAGGATTGAGTATTGAAGATTGAGGCCTTAGGACAGAGGATTGAGGATCGAGAATTGAGGATGGAGGATTGAGGGTTGACGTTTGAGGATTGAGTATTGAAGATTGAGGATTGATGATTGAGGATTGAGGATTGATCATTGAGGATTGAGGATTGAGTATTGAAGATTGTGGATTGATGATCGACGATTGAGGACTGAGGATTGAGGATTGATTATTGAGCTTTGGGGATTGAAGAATGTGGACTGGGTATAGAGGATTGAAATTGAGGATTAAGGATAGAGTATTGGAGATTGAGGATCTAGGACAGGAGATTGATTATTGAGGATTGAAGAGTGAGGATTGAGAATTGAGGATTGATGATTGAGGATTGATGATTGAGGATTGAGGATTGAAGATTGAGTATGGAGGATTGAGGATTGAGGATTGAAGATTGGGGATTGAGGATTGAAGATTGAGTATGGAGGATTGAAGATTGAGGATTGAGGATTGAGGATTGAGGATTGAAGATTGAGGACTGAGTGTTGAGGGTTGAGTGATGAGAATTGATATTTGTGGATTGAGATTTGAAGATTGAAGATTGGGGATTGAGCATTGAACCATGAGAATTCAGGATATTCTATTGAGTATTGAGAATTGAGGATTGATGCTTGAATATTGGTGATTGATGGTTGAGGGTTGTGTGTTGAAAATTGAGGATTGAAGATTGTGGATTGAGGATTGAAGATTGAGTATTGATGATTGAGGTTTGAGGGTTGAGGGTTGAGGATTGAGGACGAGGACTGGCGGTTGAGGATTGAGGTTTGAGGATTGAGGATTGAAGGCTGAGGATTGAGGACGAGGACTGACGGTTGAGGATTGAGGATTGATGATTGAGGACTGAGGATTGAGGACTGACGATTGAGGATTGAGGATTGAGGATTGAAGGTTGAGGATTGAGGATTGAGGATTGAGGATTGAGGATTGAAGATTGAGGATTGGGGATTGAGGATTGACAATTGAGGATTGAGTATTGAGGATTGAGAATTGAGGATTGAGGATTGTGTATTGAAGATTGAGTATTCATGACTGAGGATTGAGGTTTGAGGAATGAGTGTTGAGGATTGATGATCGCGAGATCGAGTATTGAGGATTGAAGGTTGAGGATTGAGGATTGAGGATTGAGGGTGGAGGATGAGGGCTGAGGGTTGAGGATTGAGGTTTGAGTATTGAATACTGAGAATTCAGGATAGTCTATTGAGTATTGAGAATTGAGGATTGATGGTTGAGTATTGAGGATTGAGGATTGAGAATTGAGGATTGAGTATTGAAGATTGAGGATTGATGATTGAGGATTGAGGATTGAGGACTGAGGATTGAGGATTGAGTGTTGAAGATTGAGGATTGATGATTGAGGATTGAGAATTGAGGATTGAGGATTGAGGATTGAGGATTGAGGATTGAAGATTGAGGATTGAGGATTGAGGATTGAGTGTTGTGGGTTGAGTAATGAGAATTGATGTTTGTTAGATGGAGACTTGAAGATTGAAGATTGAGGATAGAGTATTGAAAACTGAGAATTCAGGATATTCTATTGAGAATTGAGAATTGCGGATTGATGATTGAGTTTTGAGGATTGATGTTTGAGGGTTGTGTATTGAATATTGAGGATTGAGGATTGAGGATTGAGGATTGAGTATTAAAGATTGAGGCCTTAGAACAGAGGATTGAGGATTGAGAATTGAGGATGGAGTATTGAGGGTTGACGTTTGAGGATTGAGTATTGAAGATTGAGAATTGATGATTGAGGATTGAGGATTGAGGATTGAGGATTGAGGATTGAGTATCGAAGATTGAGTATTGAGGAATGAAGATTGAAGTTTGAGGATTGAGGATTGAGGGTGGAGGATGAGGGCTGAGTGTTGAGGATTGAGGTTTGAGTATTGAATACTGAGAATTCAGGATATTCTATTGAGTATTGAGGATTGAGGATTGAGGATTGAGGATTGAGGATTGAGTGTTGAAGATTGAGGATTGAGTATTGAGGATTGAGGATTGAGGACTGAGGATTGGGGATTGAGGACTGAGTATTGAGGATTGATTATTGAGCTTTGGGGATTGAAGATTGTGGACTGGGGATAGAGGATTGAATATTGAAGATTAAGGATTGAGAATTGGGGATTGAGGGTCTAGGATACGAGAATGATTATTGAGGATTGAAGGTTGAGGATTGAGGATTGAGGATTGAGAATTGAGAATTGAGGATGAGGACTGAGGGTTGATGATGGAGGTTTGAGGAATGAGGATTGTGGATTGAGGATTGAGGGTTGAGGATTGAGGATTGGGTATTGAAGATTGAGGACGGAGTGTTGAGGGTTGAGTGATGAGAATTGATGTTTGTGGATTGAGATTTGAAGATTGAAGATTGGGGATTGAGCATTGAACCATGAGAATTCAGGATATTCTATTGAGTATTGAGAATTGAGGATTGATGCTTGAATATTGGTGATTATTGGTTGAGGGTTGTGTGTTGAAAATTGAGGATTGAGGATTGTGGATTGAGGATTGAGGACTGAGGATTGAGGTCTGAAGGTTGAGGATTCAGGATTGAAGATTCAGGATTGAGGTTTGAGGACTGAGGATTGAGGATTGAGAATTGAGGATTGAGGATTGAGGATTGAGGATTGAGGATTGAGTATTGATGATTGAATATTGAGGATTGAGGATTCATAGTTGAGGATTGAGGACGAGGACTGACGGTTGCGGATTGAGGTATGAGGATTGAGGGTTGAGGATTGAGGACTGAGGATTGAGGTTTGATGATTGAGGACTGGGGATTGAGGATCGAATGCTGAGTATTGAGGATTGAAGATTGAGGATTGAGGATTGAGGATTGAGAATGGAGGATGAGGACTGAGGGTTGAGGATTGAGGTTTGAGGGATGAGGTTTGAGGATTGAGGATTGAGGATTGAGGATTGAGGATTGACGTTTGAGGATTGAGGACTGAGGATTGAGGATCGAATGTTGAGTTTTGAGGATTGAAGATTGAGGATTATGGACTGAGGATTGAGGATGGAGGATGAGTGCTGAGGGCTGAGGATTGAGGTTTGAGTATTGAATCGTAAGAATTCAGGTTATTCTATTAGGAATTGGGGATTGACGATTGATGGTTAAGTATTGAGGATTGAGGATTGAGGATTGAGGATTGAGGATTGAGGATTGAGGATTGAGGATTGAGTATTGAAGATTGTGGATTGATGATTGACGATTGAGGACTGAGGATTGAGGATTGATTATTGAGCATTGGGGATTGAAGAGTGTGGACTGGGGATAGAGGATTGTATATTGAGGATTAAGGATAGAGTATTGGAGATTGAGGATCTAGGACAGGAGATTGATTATTGAGTATTGAAGAGTGAGGATTGAGGATTGAGGATTGATGATTGAGGATTGAGGATTGAAGATTGAGTATGGAGGATTGAAGATTGAGGATTGAGGATTAAGGATTGAGGATTGAACATTGAGGACTGAGTGTTGAGGGTTGAGTGATGAGAATTGATGTTTGTGGATTGAGATTTGAAGATTGAAGATTGGGGATTTAGCATTGAACCATGAGAATTCAGGATATTTTATTGAGTATTGAGAATTGAGGATTGATGGTTGAATGTTGGTGATCGATGGTTGAGGGTTGTGTGTTGAATATTGAGGATTGAGGATAGTGGATTGAGGATTGAAGATTGAGTATTGATGATTGAGAATTGAGAATTGAGGATGAGGACTGAGGGTTGAGGAATGAGGTTTGAGGAATGAGGATTGAGGATGGAGGATTGAGGATTGAGGATTGAGGATTGAGGATTGAGTATTGAAGATTGAGTATTCATGACTGAGGATTGAGGATTGAGGATTGAGGGTGGAGGATGATGGCTGAGGGTTGAGGATTGAGGTTTGAGTATTGAATACTGAGAATTCAGGATATTCTATTGAGTATTGAGAATTGAGGATTGATGGTTGAGTATTGAGGATTGAGGATTGAGAATTGAGGATTGAGTATTGAAGATTGAGGATTGATGATTGAGGATTGAGGATTGAGGACTGAGGATTGAGGATTGAGTGTTGAAGATTGAGGATTGATGATTGAGGATTGAGAATTGAGGATTGAGGATTGAGGATTGAGGATTGAGGATTGAAAATTGAGGATTGAGGATTGAGGATTGAGTGTTGTGGGTTGAGTAATGAGAATTGATGTTTGTTAGATGGAGACTTGAAGATTGAAGATTGAGGATAGAGTATTGAAAACTGAGAATTCAGGATATTCTATTGAGAATTGAGAATTGAGGATTGATGATTGAGTTTTGAGGATTGATGTTTGAGGGTTGTGTATTGAATATTGAGGATTGAGGATTGAGGATTGAGGATTGAGTATTAAAGATTGAGGCCTTAGGACAGAGGATTGAGGATTGAGAATTGAGGATGGAGTATTGAGGGTTGACGTTTGAGGATTGAGTATTGAAGATTGAGGATTGATGATTGAGGATTGAGGATTGAGGATTGAGGATTGAGGATTGAGGATTGAGTATCGAAGATTGAGTATTGAGGAATGAAGATTGAAGTTTGAGGATTGAGGATTGAGGGTGGAGGATGAGGGCTGAGTGTTGAGGATTGAGGTTTGAGTATTGAATACTGAGAATTCAGGATATTCTATTGAGTATTGAGGATTGAGGATTGAGGATTGAGGATTGAGGATTGAGTGTTGAAGATTGAGGATTGAGTATTGAGGATTGAGGATTGAGGACTGAGGATTGGGGATTGAGGACTGAGTATTGAGGATTGATTATTGAGCTTTGGGGATTGAAGATTGTGGACTGGGGATAGAGGATTGAATATTGAAGATTAAGGATTGAGAATTGGGGATTGAGGGTCTAGGATACGAGAATGATTATTGAGGATTGAAGGTTGAGGATTGTGGATTGAGGATTGAGAATTGAGAATTGAGGATGAGGACTGAGGGTTGATGATGGAGGTTTGAGGAATGAGGATTGTGGATTGAGGATTGAGGGTTGAGGATTGAGGATTGGGTATTGAAGATTGAGGACGGAGTGTTGAGGGTTGAGTGATGAGAATTGATGTTTGTGGATTGAGATTTGAAGATTGAAGATTGGGGATTGAGCATTGAACCATGAGAATTCAGGATATTCTATTGAGTATTGAGAATTGAGGATTGATGCTTGAATATTGGTGATTATTGGTTGAGGGTTGTGTGTTGAAAATTGAGGATTGAGGATTGTGGATTGAGGATTGAGGACTGAGGATTGAGGTCTGAAGGTTGAGGATTCAGGATTGAAGATTCAGGATTGAGGTTTGAGGACTGAGGATTGAGGATTGAGAATTGAGGATTGAGGATTGAGGATTGAGGATTGAGGATTGAGTATTGATGATTGAATATTGAGGATTGAGGATTCATAGTTGAGGATTGAGGACGAGGCCTGACGGTTGCGGATTGAGGTATGAGGATTGAGGGTTGAGGATTGAGGACTGAGGATTGAGGTTTGAGGATTGAGGACTGGGGATTGAGGATCGAATGCTGAGTATTGAGGATTGAAGATTGAGGATTGAGGATTGAGGATTGAGAATGGAGGATGAGGACTGAGGGTTGAGGATTGAGGTTTGAGGAATGAGGTTTGAGGATTGAGGATTGAGGATTGAGGATTGAGGATTGAGGTTTGAGGATTGAGGACTGAGGATTGAGGATCGAATGTTGAGTTTTGAGGATTGAAGATTGAGGATTATGGACTGAGGATTGAGGATGGAGGATGAGTGCTGAGGGCTGAGGATTGAGTTTGAGTATTGAATCGTAAGAATTCAGGTTATTCTATTAGGAATTGGGATTGACGATTGATGGTTAAGTATTGAGGATTGAGGATTGAGGATTGAGGATTGAGGATTGAGGATTGAGGATTGAGGATTGAGTATTGAAGATTGTGGATTAATGATTGACGATTGAGGACTGAGGATTGAGGATTGATTATTGAGCATTGGGGATTGAAGAGTGTGGACTGGGGATAGAGGATTGTATATTGAGGATTAAGGATAGAGTATTGGAGATTGAGGATCTAGGACAGGAGATTGATTATTGAGGATTGAAGAGTGAGGATTGAGGATGAGGATTGATGATTGAGGATTGAGGATTGAAGATTGAGTATGGAGGATTGAAGATTGAGGATTGAGGATTAAGGATTGAGGATTGAAGATTGAGGACTGAGTGTTGAGGGTTGAGTGATGAGAATTGATGTTTGTGGATTGAGATTTGAAGATTGAAGATTGGGGATTTAGCATTGAACCATGAGAATTCAGGATATTTTATTGAGTATTGAGAATTGAGGATTGATGGTTGAATATTGGTGATCGATGGTTGAGGGTTGTGTGTTGAATATTGAGGATTGAGGATTGTGGATTGAGGATTGAAGATTGAGTATTGATGATTGAGAATTGAGAATTGAGGATGTGGACTGAGGGTTGAGGAATGAGGTTTGAGGAATGAGGATTGAGGATTGAGGATTGAGGATTGAGGATTGAGGATTGAGGATTGAGTATTGAAGATTGAGTATTCATGACTGAGGATTGAGGATTGAGGATTGAGGGTTGAGGATTGAGGATCGAAGATTGAGTGTTGAGGATTGAAGGTTGAGGTTTGAGGATTGAGATTTGAGGGTGGAGGATGAGGGCTGAGAGTTGAGGATTGAGGTTTGAGTATTGAATACTGAGAGTTCAGGATATTCTATTGAGTATTGAGAATTGAGGATTGATGGTTGAGTATTGAGGATTGAGGATTGAGGATTGAGGATTGAGTATTGAAGATTGAGGATTGATGATTGAGGATTGAGTATTGAGGACTGAGGATTGAGGATTGAGTGTTGAAGATTGAGGATTGATGATTGAGGATTGATGATTGAGGATTGAGGATTGAGGATTGAGGATAGAAGATTGAGGATTGAGGATTGAGGATTGAGTGTTGTGGGTTGAGTAATGAGAATTGATGTTTGTTAGATGGAGACTTGAAGATTGAAGATTGAGAATTGAGTATTGAAAACTGAGAATCCAGGATATTCTACTGAGAATTGAGAATTGAGGATTGATGATTGAGTTTTGAGGATTGATGTTTGAGGGTTGTGTATTGAATATTGAGGATTGAGGATTGAGGATTGAGGATTGAGGATTGAGGATTGAGGGTTGAGGATCGAGGATCGAAGGTTGAGTATTGAGGATTGAAGGTTGAGGTTTGAGGATTGAGGATTGAGGGTGGAGGATGAGGGCTGAGGGTTGAGGATTGAGGATTGAGGATTGACGCTTGAGGATAGAGGATCGAGGATGGAGGATTGAAGGCTGAGTATTGAGGATTGAAGATTGAGGAATGAGGATTCAGGATTGAGGATTGAAGATTGAGGACTGAGTGTTGAGGGTTGAGTGATGAGAATTGATGTTTGTGGATTAAGATTTGAAGATTGAAGATTGGGGATTTAGCATTGTTCCATGAGAATTCAGGATATTCTATTGAGTATTGAGAATTGAGGATTGATGGTTGAATATTGGTGATTGATGGCTGAGGGTTGTGTGTTGAATATTGGGGATTGAGGATTGTGGATTGAGGATTGAAGATTGAGTATTGATGATTGAGAATTGAGAATTGAGGATGAGGACTGAGGGTTGAGGAATGAGGTTTGAGGAATGAGTGTTGAGGATTGATGATCGCGAGATCGAGTATTGAGGATTGAAGGTTGAGGATTGAGGATTGAGGATTGAGGGTGGAGGATGAGGGCTGAGGGTTGAGGATTGAGGTTTGAGTATTGAATACTGAGAATTCAGGATATTCTATTGAGTATTGAGAATTGAGGATTGATGGTTGAGTATTGAGGATTGAGGATTGAGAATTGAGGATTGAGTATTGAAGATTGAGGATTGATGATTGAGGATTGAGGATTGAGGACTGAGGATTGAGGATTGAGTGTTGAAGATTGAGGATTGATGATTGAGGATTGAGAATTGAGGATTGAGGATTGAGGATTGAGGATTGAGGATTGAAGATTGAGGATTGAGGATTGAGGATTGAGTGTTGTGGGTTGAGTAATGAGAATTGATGTTTGTTAGATGGAGACTTGAAGATTGAAGATTGAGGATAGAGTATTGAAAACTGAGAATTCAGGATATTCTATTGAGAATTGAGAATTGAGGATTGATGATTGAGTTTTGAGGATTGATGTTTGAGGGTTGTGTATTGAATATTGAGGATTGAGGATTGAGGATTGAGGATTGAGTATTAAAGATTGAGGCCTTAGGACAGAGGATTGAGGATTGAGAATTGAGGATGGAGTATTGAGGGTTGACGTTTGAGGATTGAGTATTGAAGATTGAGGATTGATGATTGAGGATTGAGGATTGAGGATTGAGGATTGAGGATTGAGTATCGAAGATTGAGTATTGAGGGATGAAGATTGAAGTTTGAGGATTGAGGATTGAGGGTGGAGGATGAGGGCTGAGTGTTGAGGATTGAGGTTTGAGTATTGAATACTGAGAATTCATGATATTCTATTGAGTATTGAGAATTGAGGATTGATGGTTGAGTATTGAGGATTGAGGATTGAGGATTGAGGATTGAGTATTGAAGATTGAGGATTGATGATTGAGGATTGAGTATTGAGGACTGAGGATTGAGGATTGAGTGTTGAAGATTGAGGATTGATTATTGAGGATTGATGATTGAGGATTGAGGATTGAGGATTGAGGATAGAAGATTGAGGATTGAGGATTGAGGATTGAGTGTTGTGGGTTGAGTAATGAGAATTGATGTTTGTTAGATGGAGACTTGAAGATTGAAGATTGAGAATTGAGTATTGAAAACTGAGAATCCAGGATATTCTACTGAGAATTGAGAATTGAGGATTGATGATTGAGTTTTGAGGATTGATGTTTGAGGGTCGTGTATTGAATATTGAGGATTGAGGATTGAGGATTGAGGATTGAGGATTGAGGATTGAGGGTTGAGGATCGAGGATCGAAGGTTGAGTATTGAGGATTGAAGGTTGAGGTTTGAGGATTGAGGATTGAGGGTGGAGGATGAGGGCTGAGGGTTGAGGATTGAGGATTGAGGATTGACGCTTGAGGATAGAGGATCGAGGATGGAGGATTGAGGGCTGAGTATTGAGGATTGAAGATTGAGGAATGAGGATTCAGGATTGAGGATTGAAGATTGAGGACTGAGTGTTGAGGGTTGAGTGATGAGAATTGATGTTTGTGGATTGAGATTTGAAGATTGAAGATTGGGGATTTAGCATTGTTCCATGAGAATTCAGGATATTCTATTGAGTATTGAGAATTGAGGATTGATGGTTGAATATTGGTGATTGATGGCTGAGGGTTGTGTGTTGAATATTGGGGATTGAGGATTGTGGATTGAGGATTGAAGATTGAGTATTGATGATTGAGAATTGAGAATTGAGGATGAGGACTGAGGGTTGAGGAATGAGGTTTGAGGAATGAGTGTTGAGGATTGATGATCGCGAGATCGAGTATTGAGGATTGAAGGTTGAGGATTGAGGATTGAGGATTGAGGGTGGAGGATGAGGGCTGAGGGTTGAGGATTGAGGTTTGAGTATTGAATACTGAGAATTCAGGATATTCTATTGAGTATTGAGAATTGAGGATTGATGGTTGAGTATTGAGGATTGAGGATTGAGAATTGAGGATTGAGTATTGAAGATTGAGGATTGATGATTGAGGATTGAGGATTGAGGACTGAGGATTGAGGATTGAGTGTTGAAGATTGAGGATTGATGATTGAGGATTGAGAATTGAGGATTGAGGATTGAGGATTGAGGATTGAGGATTGAAGATTGAGGATTGAGGATTGAGGATTGAGTGTTGTGGGTTGAGTAATGAGAATTGATGTTTGTTAGATGGAGACTTGAAGATTGAAGATTGAGGATAGAGTATTGAAAACTGAGAATTCAGGATATTCTATTGAGAATTGAGAATTGAGGATTGATGATTGAGTTTTGAGGATTGATGTTTGAGGGTTGTGTATTGAATATTGAGGATTGAGGATTGAGGATTGAGGATTGAGTATTAAAGATTGAGGCCTTAGGACAGAGGATTGAGGATTGAGAATTGAGGATGGAGTATTGAGGGTTGACGTTTGAGGATTGAGTATTGAAGATTGAGGATTGATGATTGAGGATTGAGGATTGAGGATTGAGGATTGAGGATTGAGTATCGAAGATTGAGTATTGAGGGATGAAGATTGAAGTTTGAGGATTGAGGATTGAGGGTGGAGGATGAGGGCTGAGTGTTGAGGATTGAGGTTTGAGTATTGAATACTGAGAATTCATGATATTCTATTGAGTATTGAGAATTGAGGATTGATGGTTGAGTATTGAGGATTGATGATTGAGGATTGAGGATTGAGTATTGAAGATTGAGGATTGATGATTGAGGATTGAGGATTGAGGATTGAGGATTGAGGATTGAGTGTTGAAGATTGAGGATTGAGTATTGAGGATTGAGGATTGAGGACTGAGGATTGGGGATTGAGGACTGAGTATTGAGGATCGATTATTGAGCTTTGGGGATTGAAGATTGTGGACTGGGGATAGAGGATTGAATATTGAAGATTAAGGATAGAGTATTGGGGATTGAGGGTCTAGGATACGAGAATGATTATTGAGGATTGAAGGTTGAGGATTGAGGATTGAGGATTGAGAATTGAGAATTGAGGATGAGGACTGAGGGTTGATGATGGAGGTTTGAGGAATGAGGATTGTGGATTGAGGATTGAGGGTTGAGGATTGAGGATTGGGTATTGAAGATTGAGGACGGAGTGTTGAGGGTTGAGTGATGAGAATTGATGTTTGTGGATTGAGATTTGAAGATTGAAGATTGGGGATTGAGCATTGAACCATGAGAATTCAGGATATTCTATTGAGTATTGAGAATTGAGGATTGATGCTTGAATATTGGTGATTATTGGTTGAGGGTTGTGTGTTGAAAATTGAGGATTGAGGATTGTGGATTGAGGATTGAGGACTGAGGATTGAGGTCTGAAGGTTGAGGATTCAGGATTGAAGATTCAGGATTGAGGTTTGAGGACTGAGGATTGAGGATTGAGAATTGAGGATTGAGGATTGAGGATTGAGGATTGAGGATTGAGTATTGATGATTGAATATTGAGGATTGAGGATTCATAGTTGAGGATTGAGGACGAGGACTGACGGTTGCGGATTGAGGTATGAGGATTGAGGGTTGAGGATTGAGGACTGAGGATTGAGGTTTGAGGATTGAGGACTGAGGATTGAGGATCGAATGCTGAGTATTGAGGATTGAAGATTGAGGATTGAGGATTGAGGATTGAGAATGGAGGATGAGGACTGAGGGTTGAGGATTGAGGTTTGAGGAATGAGGTTTGAGGATTGAGGATTGAGGATTGAGGATTGAGGATTGAGGTTTGAGGATTGAGGACTGAGGATTGAGGATCGAATGTTGAGTTTTGAGGATTGAAGATTGAGGATTATGGACTAAGGATTGAGGATGGAGGATGAGTGCTGAGGGCTGAGGATTGAGGTTTGAGTATTGAATCGTAAGAATTCAGGTTATTCTATTAGGAATTGGGGATTGACGATTGATGGTTAAGTATTGAGGATTGAGGATTGAGGATTGAGGATTGAGGATTGAGTATTGAAGATTGAGGCCTGAGGACAGAGGATTGAGGATTGAGAATTGAGGATGGAGGATTGAGGGTTGACGTTTGAGGATTGAGTATTGAAGATTGAGGATTGATGATTGAGGATTGTGGATTGAGGACTGAGGATTGAGGATTGAGTATTGAAGATTGTGGATTGATGATTGACGATTGAGGACTGAGGATTGAGGATTGATTATTGAGCATTGGGGATTGAAGAATGTGGACTGGGGATAGAGGATTGAATATTGAGGATTAAGGATAGAGTTTTGGAGATTGAGGATCTAGGACAGGAGATTGATTATTGAGGATTGAAGTGTGAGGATTGAGGATTGAGGATTGATGATTGAGGATTGAGGATTGAAGATTGAGTATGGAGGATTGAAGATTGAGGATTGAGGATTAAGGATTGAGGATTGAAGGTTGAGGACTGAGTGTTGAGGGTTGAGTGATGAGAATTGATGTTTGTGGATTGAGATTTGAAGATTGAAGATTGGGGATTTAGCATTGAACCATGAGAATTCAGGATATTCTATTGAGTATTGAGAATTGAGGATTGATGGTTGAATATTGGTGATCGATGGTTGAGGGTTGTGTGTTGAATATTGAGGATTGAGGATTGTGGATTGAGGATTGAAGATTGAGTATTGATGATTGAGAATTGAGAATTGAGGATGAGGACTGAGGGTTGAGGAATGAGGTTTGAGGAATGAGGATTGAGGATTGAGGATTGAGGATTGAGGATTGAGGATTGAGGATTGAGTATTGAAGATTGAGTATTCATGACTGAGGATTGAGGATTGAGGATTGAGGGTTGAGGATTGAGGATCGAAGATTGAGTGTTGAGGATTGAAGGTTGAGGTTTGAGGATTGAGAATTGAGGGTGGAGGATGAGGGCTGAGGGTTGAGGATTGAGGTTTGAGTATTGAATACTGAGAATTCAGGATATTCTATTGAGTATTGAGAATTGAGGATTGATGGTTGAGTATTGAGGATTGAGGATTGAGGATTGAGTATTGAAGATTGAGGATTGAGGATTGAGTGTTGTGGGTTGAGTAATGAGAATTGATGTTTGTTAGATGGAGACTTGAAGATTGAAGATTGAGGATTGAGTATTGAAAACTGAGAATTTAGGATATTCTACTGAGAATTGAGAATTGAGGATTGATGATTGAGTTTTGAGGATTGATGTTTGAGGGTTGTGTGTTGAATATTGGGGATTGAGGATTGAGGATTGAGGGTGGAGGATGAGGGCTGAGGGCTGAGGATTGAGGTTTGAGTATTGAATACTGAGAATTCAGGATATTCTGTTGAGTATTGAGAATTGAGGATTGATGGTTGAGTATTGAGGATTGAGGATTGAGAATTGAGGATTGAGTATTGCAGATTGAGGATAGAGGATTGAATATTGAAGATTAAGGATAGAGTATTGGGGATTGAGGGTCTAGGATACGAGAATGATTATTGAGGATTGAAGGTTGAGGATTGAGGATTGAGGATTGAGAATTGAGAATTGAGGATGAGGACTGAGGGTTGATGATGGAGGTTTGAGGAATGAGGATTGTGGATTGAGGATTGAGGGTTGAGGATTGAGGATTGGGTATTGAAGATTGAGGACGGAGTGTTGAGGGTTGAGTGATGAGAATTGATGTTTGTGGATTGAGATTTGAAGATTGAAGATTGGGGATTGAGCATTGAACCATGAGAATTCAGGATATTCTGTTGAGTATTGAGAATTGAGGATTGATGCTTGAATATTGGTGATTATTGGTTGAGGGTTGTGTGTTGAAAATTGAGGATTGAGGATTGTGGATTGAGGATTGAGGACTGAGGATTGAGGTCTGAAGGTTGAGGATTCAGGATTGAAGATTCAGGATTGAGGTTTGAGGACTGAGGATTGAGGATTGAGAATTGAGGATTGAGGATTGAGGATTGAGGATTGAGGATTGAGTATTGATGATTGAATATTGAGGATTGAGGATTCATAGTTGAGGATTGAGGACGAGGACTGACGGTTGCGGATTGAGGTATGAGGATTGAGGGTTGAGGATTGAGGACTGAGGATTGAGGTTTGAGGATTGAGGACTGAGGATTGAGGATCGAATGCTGAGTATTGAGGATTGAAGATTGAGGATTGAGGATTGAGGATTGAGAATGGAGGATGAGGACTGAGGGTTGAGGATTGAGGTTTGAGGAATGAGGTTTGAGGATTGAGGATTGAGGATTGAGGATTGAGGATTGAGGTTTGAGGATTGAGGACTGAGGATTGAGGATCGAATGTTGAGTTTTGAGGATTGAAGATTGAGGATTATGGACTAAGGATTGAGGATGGAGGATGAGTGCTGAGGGCTGAGGATTGAGGTTTGAGTATTGAATCGTAAGAATTCAGGTTATTCTATTAGGAATTGGGGATTGACGATTGATGGTTAAGTATTGAGGATTGAGGATTGAGGATTGAGGATTGAGGATTGAGTATTGAAGATTGAGGCCTGAGGACAGAGGATTGAGGATTGAGAATTGAGGATGGAGGATTGAGGGTTGACGTTTGAGGATTGAGTATTGAAGATTGAGGATTGATGATTGAGGATTGTGGATTGAGGACTGAGGATTGAGGATTGAGTATTGAAGATTGTGGATTGATGATTGACGATTGAGGACTGAGGATTGAGGATTGATTATTGAGCATTGGGGATTGAAGAATGTGGACTGGGGATAGAGGATTGAATATTGAGGATTAAGGATAGAGTTTTGGAGATTGAGGATCTAGGACAGGAGATTGATTATTGAGGATTGAAGTGTGAGGATTGAGGATTGAGGATTGATGATTGAGGATTGAGGATTGAAGATTGAGTATGGAGGATTGAAGATTGAGGATTGAGGATTAAGGATTGAGGATTGAAGGTTGAGGACTGAGTGTTGAGGGTTGAGTGATGAGAATTGATGTTTGTGGATTGAGATTTGAAGATTGAAGATTGGGGATTTAGCATTGAACCATGAGAATTCAGGATATTCTATTGAGTATTGAGAATTGAGGATTGATGGTTGAATATTGGTGATCGATGGTTGAGGGTTGTGTGTTGAATATTGAGGATTGAGGATTGTGGATTGAGGATTGAAGATTGAGTATTGATGATTGAGAATTGAGAATTGAGGATGAGGACTGAGGGTTGAGGAATGAGGTTTGAGGAATGAGGATTGAGGATTGAGGATTGAGGATTGAGGATTGAGGATTGAGGATTGAGTATTGAAGATTGAGTATTCATGACTGAGGATTGAGGATTGAGGATTGAGGGTTGAGGATTGAGGATCGAAGATTGAGTGTTGAGGATTGAAGGTTGAGGTTTGAGGATTGAGAATTGAGGGTGGAGGATGAGGGCTGAGGGTTGAGGATTGAGGTTTGAGTATTGAATACTGAGAATTCAGGATATTCTATTGAGTATTGAGAATTGAGGATTGATGGTTGAGTATTGAGGATTGAGGATTGAGGATTGAGTATTGAAGATTGAGGATTGAGGATTGAGTGTTGTGGGTTGAGTAATGAGAATTGATGTTTGTTAGATGGAGACTTGAAGATTGAAGATTGAGGATTGAGTATTGAAAACTGAGAATTTAGGATATTCTACTGAGAATTGAGAATTGAGGATTGATGATTGAGTTTTGAGGATTGATGTTTGAGGGTTGTGTGTTGAATATTGGGGATTGAGGATTGAGGATTGAGGGTGGAGGATGAGGGCTGAGGGCTGAGGATTGAGGTTTGAGTATTGAATACTGAGAATTCAGGATATTCTGTTGAGTATTGAGAATTGAGGATTGATGGTTGAGTATTGAGGATTGAGGATTGAGAATTGAGGATTGAGTATTGCAGATTGAGGATTGATGATTGAGGATTGAGGATTGAGGACTGAGGATTGAGGATTGAGTGTTGAAGATTGAGGATTGAGGATTGAGGATTGAGGATTGAAGATTGAGGATTGAGGATTGAGAATTGAGGATTGAGGATTGAGGATTGAGGATTGAGTGTTGTGGGTTGAGTAATGAGAATTGATGTCTGTTAGATGGACACTTGAAGATTGAAGATTGAGGATAGAGTATTGAAAACTGAGAATTCAGGATATTCTATTGAGAATTGGGAATTGAGGATTGATGATTGAGTTTTGAGGATTGATGTTTGAGGGTTGTGTACTGAATATTGAGGATTGAGGATTGAGGATTGAGGATTGAGGATTGAGGATTCAAGACTGAGTATTGATGATTGAAGATTGAGGATTGAGGATTGAGGGTTGAGGATTGAGGACGAGGACTGACGGTTGAGGATTGAGGTTTGAGTATTGAGGATTGAGGATTGAGGACTGAGGATTGGGGATTGAGGACTGAGGATTGAGGATTGATTATTGAGCTTCGGGGATTGAAGATTGTGGACTGGGGATAGAGGATTGAATATTGAGGATTAAGGATAGAGTATTGGGGATTGAGGATCTAGGATACGAGATTCACAATTGAGGATTGAAGATTGAGGATTGAGTTTTGAGGATTGAGAAATGAGAATTGAGGATGAGGACTGAGGGCTGAGGATGGAGGTTTGAGGAATGAGGATTGAGGATTGAGGATTGAGGATTGAGGATTGAGAATTGAGGATTGAGTATTGAAGATTGAGGCCTGTGGACAGAGGAGTGAGGATTGAGAATTGAGGATGGAGGATTGAGGGTTGACGTTTGAGGATTGAGTGTTGAAGATTGAGGATTATGGACTGAGGATTGAGGATAGAGGGTGAGTGCTGAGGGCTGAGGATTGAGGTTTGAGTATTGAATCGTAAGAATTCAGGATATTCTATTAGGTATTGCGGATTGACGATTGATGGTTAAGTATTGAGGATTGAGGATTGAGGATTGAAGATTGAGTACTCAGGATTGAAGATTGAGGATTGAGGATTGAGGCTTGAGGATTGAGGATTGAGGATTGGAGATTGAGGATTGGGGTTTGAGGATTGACGATTGAGGATTGAGGATTGAGGATTGAGGATTGAGGATTGAGTATTGAAGATTGAGGCCTGAGGACAGAGGATTGAGGATTGAGAATTGAGGATGGAGGATTGAGGGTTGACATTTGAGGATTGAGTATTGAAGATTGAGGATTGATGATTGAGGATTGAGGATTGCGGATTGAGGATTGAGGATTGAGGATTGAGTATTGAAGATTGTGGATTGATGATCGACTATTGAGGACTGAGGATTGAGGATTGATTATTGAGCATTGGGGATTGAAGAGTGTGGACTGGGGATAGAGGATTGTATATTGAGGATTAAGGAGAGAGTATTGGAGATTGAGGATCTAGGACAGGAGATTGATTATTGAGGATTGAAGAGTGAGGATTGAGGATTGAGGATTGATGATTGAGGATTGAGGATTGAAGATTGAGTATGGAGGATTGAAGATTGAGGATTGAGGATTAAGGATTGAGGATTGAAGATTGAGGACTGAGTGTTGAGGGTTGAGTGATGAGAATTGATGTTTGTGGATTGAGATTTGAAGATTGAAGATTGGGGATTTAGCATTGAACCATGAGAATTCAGGATATTTTATTGAGTATTGAGAATTGAGGATTGATGGTTGAATACTGGTGATCGATGGTTGAGGGTTGTGTGTTGAATATTGAGGATTGAGGATTGTGGATTGAGGATTGAAGATTGAGTATTGATGATTGAGAATTGAGAATTGAGGATGAGGACTGAGGGTTGAGGAATGAGGTTCGAGGAATGAGGATTGAGGATTGAGGATTGAGGATTGAGGATTGAGGATTGAGGGTTGAGTATTGAAGATTGAGTATTCATGACTGAGGATTGAGGATTGAGGATTGAGTGTTGAGGATTGAGGATCGAAGATTGAGTGTTGAGGATTGAAGGTTGAGGTTTGAGGATTGAGAATTGAGGGTGGAGGATGAGGGCTGAGGGTTGAGGATTGAGGTTTGAGTATTGAATACTGAGAATTCAGGATATTCTATCGAGTATTGAGATTTGAGGATTGATGGTTGAGCATTGAGGATTGACGATTGAGTATTGAAGATTGAGGATTGATGACTGAGGATTGAGGATTGAGGATTGAGGATTGAGGATTGAGGATTGACGATTGAGGATTGAGGATTGAGGATTGAGGATTGAAGATTGAGGACTGAGTGTCGAGGGCTGAGTGATGAGAATTGATGTTTGTGGATGGAGACTTGAAGATTGAAGATTGACGATTGAGTATTGAAAACAGAGAATTCAGGATATTCTATTGAGTATTGAGAATTGAGGATTGATGATTGAGTATTGAGGATTGATGTTTGAGGGTTGTGTATTGAATATTGAGGATTGAGGATTGAGGATTGAGGATTGAGGATTGAGGGTTGAGGATTGAGGATCGAAGATTGAGTATTGAGGATTGAAGGTTGAGGTTTGAGGATTGAGGATTGAGGGTGGAGGATGAGGTCTAAGGGTTGAGGATTGAGGATTGAGGATTGACGCTTGAGGATAGAGGATCGAGGATGGAGGATTGAAGGCTGAGTATTGAGGATTGAAGATTGAGGATTGAGGATTCAGGATTGAGGATTGAGGATGAGGGCTGAGGGTTGAGGATTGAGGATTGAGGATTGAGGATTGAAGATTGAGTATTGAGGATTGAAGGTTGAGGATTGAGGATTCAGGATTGAGGATTGAGGATGAGGGCTGAGGGTTGAGGGTTGAGGTTTGAGGCCTGAGGACAGAGGATTGTGGATTGAGAATTGAGGATGGAGGATTGAGGGTTGACGTTTGAGGATAGAGTATTGAAGATTGAGGATTGATGATTGAGGATTGAGGATTGAGGATTGAGGATTGAGGATTGAGTATTGAAGATTGTGGATTGATGATTGGCGATTGAGGACTGAGGATTGAGGATTGATTATTGAGCTTTGGGGAATGAAGAATGTGGCCTGGGGATAGAGGATTGAATATTGAGGATTAAGGATAGAGTATTGGGGATTGAGGGTCTAGGACAGGAGATTGATTATTGAGGATTGAAGAGTGAGGATTGAGGATTGAGGATTGATGATTGAGGATTGAGGATTGAAGATTGAGTATGGAGGATTGAAGATTGAGGATTGAGGATTAAGGATTGAGGATTGAAGATTGAGGACTGAGTGTTGAGGGTTGAGTGATGATAATTGATGTTTGTGGATGGAGACATAAAGATTGAAGATTGATGATTGATTATTGAAAACTGAGAATTCGGTATATTCTTTTGAGTATTGAGTATTGAGTATTGAGGATTGAGGATTGAGGATTGAGTATTGAAGATTGAGGATTGATGATTGAGGACTGAGGATTGAGGATTGAGGATTGAGGATTGAGTTTTGCAGATTGAGGATTGATGATTGAGGATTGAGGATTGAGGATTGAGGATTGAGGATTGAGGATTGAAGATTGAGGATTGAGGATTGAGGATTGAGTGTTGAGGGTTGAGTGATGAGAATTGATGTTTGTGGATGGAGACTTGAAGATTGAAGATTGAGGATTGAGTATTGAAAACTGAGAATTCAGGATATTCTATTGAGAATTGAGAATTGAGGATTGATGATTGAGGATTGAGGATTGAGGTTTGAGGATTGAGGACGAGGACTGACGGTTGGGGATTGAGGTTTGAGTATTGAGGATTGAGGATTGAGGACTGAGGATTGGGGATTGAGTACTGGGGTTGAGGATTGATTATTGAGCTTTGGGGAATGAAGATTGTGGACTGGGGATAGAGGATTGAATATTGAGGATTAAGGATAGAGTATTGGGGATTGAGGATCTAGGATACGAGATTGATTATTGAGGATTGAAGATTGAGGATTGAGGATTGAGGATTGAGAATTGAGAATTGAGGATGAGGACTGAGGGTTGAGGATGGATGTTTGAGGAATGAGGATTGAGGATTGAGGATTCTGGATTGAGTGTTGGAGATTGAGGATTGATGATTGAGGATTGAGGATTGAGGATTGAGTATTGAAGATTGAGGATTGATGACTGAGGATTGAGGATTTAGGATTGAGGATTGAGGATGGAGGATGACGGCTGAGGGTTGAGGATTGAGGTTTGAGTATTGAATCCTGAGTATTCAGGTTATTCTATTGAGTATTGAGATTTGAGGATTGATGGTTGAGTATTGAGGATTGAGGATTGAGGACTGAGGGTTGAGGATTGATTATTGAGCTTTGGGGATTGAAGATTGTGGGCTGGGGATAGAGGATTGATTATTGAGGATTAAGGATAGGGTATTGGGGATTGAGGATCTAGGATACGAGATTGATTATTGAGGATTGAAGACTGAGGATTGAGGATTGAGGATTGAGAATTGAGAATTGAGGATGAGGACTGAGGGTTGAGGATGGAGGTTTGAGGAATGAGGATTGAGGATTGAGGATTGTGGACTGAGTGTTGGAGATTGAGGATTGATAATTGAGGATTGAAGATTGAGGATTGAGGTTTGAGGATTGAGAATTGAGAATTGAGGATGTGGACTGAGGGTTGAGGATGGAGGTTTGAGGAATGAGGATTGAGGAATGAGGATTGAGGATTGAAGATTGAAGATTGAGTATTGAGGATTGAAGGTTGAGGATTGAGGATTGAGAATTGAGAATTGAGGATGAGGACTGAGGGTTGAGGATGGAGGTTTGAGGAATGAGGATTGAGGATTGAGGATTGTGGATTGAGTGTTGGAGATTGAGGATTGATGATTGAGGATTGAGGATTGAGGATCGAGGATTGCGGATTGAGGATTGAAGATTGACGATTGAGTATTGAAGATTGAGGATTGATGACTGAGGATTGAGGATTTAGGATTGAGGATTGAGGATGGAGGATGACGGCTGAGGGTTGAGGATTGAGATTTGAGTATTGAATCCTGAGTATTCAGGATATTCTATTGAGTATTGTGATTTGAGGATTGATGGTTGATTATTGAGGATTGAGGATTGAAGATTGAGGATGGAGGATTGAAGATTGAGGATTGAGGATTAAGGATTGAGGATTGAAGATTGAGGACTGAGTGTTGAGTGTTGAGTGATGATAATTGATGTTTGTGGATGGAGACATGAAGATTGAAGATTGAGGATTGAGTATTGAAAACTGAACATTCAGTATATTCTTTTGAGTATTGAGTATTGAGTATTGAGGATTGAGGATTGAGTATTGAAGATTGAGGATTGATGATTGAGGACTGAGGATTGAGGATTGAGGATTGATTATTGAGCTTTGGGGAATGAAGAATGTGGCCTGGGGATAGAGGATTGAATATTGAGGATTAAGGATAGAGTATTGGGGATTGAGGGTCTAGGACAGGAGATTGATTATTGAGGATTGAAGAGTGAGGATTGAGGATTGAGGATTGATGATTGAGGATTGAGGATTGAAGATTGAGTATGGAGGATTGAAGATTGAGGATTGAGGATTAAGGATTGAGGATTGAAGATTGAGGACTGAGTGTTGAGGGTTGAGTGATGATAATTGATGTTTGTGGATGGAGACATAAAGATTGAAGATTGATGATTGAGTATTGAAAACTGAGAATTCAGTATATTCTTTTGAGTATTGAGTATTGAGTATTGAGGATTGAGGATTGAGGATTGAGTATTGAAGATTGAGGATTGATGATTGAGGACTGAGGATTGAGGATTGAGGATTGAGGATTGAGTTTTGCAGATTGAGGATTGATGATTGAGGATTGAGGATTGAGGATTGAGGATTGAGGATTGAGGATTGAAGATTGAGGATTGAGGATTGAGGATTGAGTGTTGAGGGTTGAGTGATGAGAATTGATGTTTGTGGATGGAGACTTGAAGATTGAAGATTGAGGATTGAGTATTGAAAACTGAGAATTCAGGATATTCTATTGAGAATTGAGAATTGAGGATTGATGATTGAGGATTGAGGATTGAGGTTTGAGGATTGAGGACGAGGAGTGACGGTTGGGGATTGAGGTTTGAGTATTGAGGATTGAGGATTGAGGTCTGAGGATTGGGGATTGAGTACTGGGGTTGAGGATTGATTATTGAGCTTTGGGGAATGAAGATTGTGGACTGGGGATAGAGGATTGAATATTGAGGATTAAGGATAGAGTATTGGGGATTGAGGATCTAGGATACGAGATTGATTATTGAGGATTGAAGATTGAGGATTGAGGATTGAGGATTGAGAATTGAGAATTGAGGATGAGGACTGAGGGTTGAGGATGGATGTTTGAGGAATGAGGATTGAGGATTGAGGATTCTGGATTGAGTGTTGGAGATTGAGGATTGATGATTGAGGATTGAGGATTGAGGATTGAGTATTGAAGATTGAGGATTGATGACTGAGGATTGAGGATTTAGGATTGAGGATTGAGGATGGAGGATGACGGCTGAGGGTTGAGGATTGAGGTTTGAGTATTGAATCCTGAGTATTCAGGTTATTCTATTGAGTATTGAGATTTGAGTATTGATGGTTGGGTATTGAGGATTGAGGATTGAGGACTGAGGGTTGAGGATTGATTATTGAGCTTTGGGGATTGAAGATTGTGGGCTGGGGATAGAGGATTGATTATTGAGTATTAAGGATAGGGTATTGGGGATTGAGGATCTAGGATACGAGATTGATTATTGAGGATTGAAGACTGAGGATTGAGGATTGAGGATTGAGAATTGAGAATTGAGGATGAGGACTGAGGGTTGAGGATGGAGGTTTGAGGAATGAGGATTGAGGATTGAGGATTGTGGACTGAGTGTTGGAGATTGAGGATTGATAATTGAGGATTGAAGATTGAGGATTGAGGTTTGAGGATTGGGAATTGAGAATTGAGGATGTGGACTGAGGGTTGAGGATGGAGGTTTGAGGAATGAGGATTGAGGAATGAGGATTGAGGATTGAAGATTGAAGATTGAGTATTGAGGATTGAAGGTTGAGGATTGAGGATTGAGAATTGAGAATTGAGGATGAGGACTGAGGGTTGAGGATGGAGGTTTGAGGAATGAGGATTGAGGATTGAGGATTGTGGATTGAGTGTTGGAGATTGAGGATTGATGATTGAGGATTGAGGATTGAGGATCGAGGATTGAGGATTGAGGATTGAAGATTGACGATTGAGTATTGAAGATTGAGGATTGATGACTGAGGATTGAGGATTTAGGATTGAGGATTGAGGATGGAGGATGACGGCTGAGGGTTGAGGATTGAGATTTGAGTATTGAATCCTGAGTATTCAGGATATTCTATTGAGTGTTGTGATTTGAGGATTGATGGTTGATTATTGAGGATTGAGGATTGAAGATTGAGGATGGAGGATTGAAGATTGAGGATTGAGGATTAAGGATTGAGGATTGAAGATTGAGGACTGAGTGTTGAGTGTTGAGTGATGATAATTGATGTTTGTGGATGGAGACATGAAGATTGAAGATTGAGGATTGAGTATTGAAAACTGAGAATTCAGTATATTCTTTTGAGTATTGAGTATTGAGTATTGAGGATTGAGGATTGAGTATTGAAGATTGAGGATTGATGATTGAGGACTGAGGATTGAGGATTGAGGATTGAGGATTGAGTTTTGCAGATTGAGGATTGATGATTGAGGATTGAGGACTGAGGATTGAGGACTGAGGATTGAGGATTGAGGATTGAGCATTGAGGATTGAAGATTGAGGACTGGGGATTGAGGATTGAAGATTGAGGATTAAGGATTGAGGATTGGGGATTGAGAATCTAGGATTGAGGATTGAGGACTGCGGATTGACGATTGAGTATTGAAGATTGAGTATTGATGACTGAGGATTGAGGATTGAGGATTGAGGTTTGAGGATTGAGGATTGAAGATTGAAGATTGAGTATTGAGGATTGAAGGTTGAGGATTGAGGATTGAGTATTGAGGATGGAGAATGAGGGCTGAGGGTTGAGGATTGGGGTTTGAGTATTGAATCCTGAGAATTCAGGATATTCTATTGAGTATTGAGAATTGAGGATTGATGGTTGAGTATTGAGGATTGAGGATTGAAGATTGAGGATGGAGGATTGAAGATTGAGGATTGAGGATTAAGGATTGAGGATTGAAGATTGAGGACTGAGTGTTGAGTGTTGAGTGATGATAATTGATGTTTGTGGATGGAGACATGAAGATTGAAGATTGAGGATTGAGTATTGAAAACTGAGAATTCAGTATATTCTTTTGAGTATTGAGTATTGTGTATTGAGGATTGAGGATTGAGTATTGAAGATTGAGGATTGATGATTGAGGACTGAGGATTGAGGATTGAGGATTGAGGATTGAGTTTTGCAGATTGAGGATTGATGATTGAGGATTGAGGACTGAGGATTGAGGACTGAGGATTGAGGATTGAGGATTGAGCATTGAGGATTGAAGTTTGAGGACTGGGGATTGAGGATTGAAGATTGAGGATTAAGGATTTAGGATTGGGGATTGAGAATCTAGGATTGAGGATTGAGGACTGCGGATTGACGATTGAGTATTGAAGATTGAGTATTGATGACTGAGGATTGAGGATTGAGGATTGAGGTTTGAGGATTGAGGATTGAAGATTGAAGATTGAGTATTGAGGATTGAAGGTTGAGGATTGAGGATTGAGTATTGAGGATGGAGAATGAGGGCTGAGGGTTGAGGATTGGGGTTTGAGTATTGAATCCTGAGAATTCAGGATATTCTATTGAGTATTGAGAATTGAGGATTGATGGTTGAGTATTGAGGATTGAGAATTGAGGATTGAGGATTGAGTTTTGAAGATTGAGGATTGATGATTGAGGATTGAAGATTGAGGATTGAGGATTGAGTATTGAGAATTGAGAATTGAGAATTGAGGATGAGGACTGAGGGTTGAGGATGGAGGTTTGAGGAATGAGGATTGAGGATTGAGGATTGTGGATTGAGTGTTGGAGATTGAGGATTGATGATTGAGTATTGAGGATTGAGGATCGAGAATTGAGGATTGAGGATTGAAGATTGACGATTGAGTGTGGAAGATTGGGGATTGATGACTGAGGATTGAGGATTTAGGATTGAGGATTGAGGATGGAGGATGACGGCTGAGGGTTGAGGATTGAGGTTTGAGTATTGAGTCCTGAGTATTCAGGATATTCTATCGAGTATTGAGATTTGAGGATTGATGGTTGAGCATTGAGGATTGACGATTGAGTATTGAAGATGAGGATTGATGACTGAGGATTGAGGATTGAGGATTGAGGATTGAGGATTGAGGATTGACGATTGAGGATTGAGGATTGAGGATTGAGGATTGAAGATTGAGGACTGAGTGTCGAGGGCTGAGTGATGAGAATTGATGTTTGTGGATGGAGACTTGAAGATTGAAGATTGACGATTGAGTGTTGAAAACAGAGAATTCAGGATATTCTATTGAGTATTGAGAATTTAGGATTGATGATTGAGTATTGAGGATTGATGTTTGAGGGTTGTGTATTGAATATTGAGGATTGAGGATTGAGGATTGAGGATTGAGGATTGAGGGTTGAGGATTGAGTATCGAGGATTGAGTATTGAGGATTGAAGGTTGAGGTTTGAGGATTGAGGATTGAGGGTGGAGGATGAGGGCTGAGGGTTGAGGGTTGAGGATTGAGGATTGAGGATTGACGCTTGAGGATAGAGGATCGAGGATGGAGGATTGAAGGCTGAGTATTGAGGATTGAAGATTGAGGATTGAGGATTCAGGATTGAGGATTGAGGATGAGGGCTGAGGGTTGAGGATTGAGGATTGAGGATTGAGGATTGAAGATTGAGTATTGAGGATTGAAGGTTGAGGATTGAGGATTCAGGATTGAGGATTGAGGATGAGGGCTGAGGGTTGAGGGTTGAGGTTTGAGGCCTGAGGACAGAGGATTGAGGATTGAGAATTGAGGATGGAGGACTGAGGGTTGACGTTTGAGGATAGAGTATTGAAGATTGAGGATTGGTGATTGAGGATTGAGGATTGAGGATTGAGGATTGAGGATTGAGTATTGAAGATTGTGGATTGATGATTGGCGATTGAGGACTGAGGATTGAGGATTGAAGATTGAGTATTCATGACTGAGGATTGAGGATTGAGGATTGAGGGTTGAGGATTGAGGATCGAAGATTGAGTATTGAGGATTGAAGGTTGAGGTTTGAGGATTGAGGATTGCGGGTGGAGAATGAGGGCTGAGGGTTGAGGATTGAGGTTTGAGGACTGAGGACAGAGGATTGAGGATTGAGAATTGAGGATGGAGGATTGAGGATTGAGGATTGAGGATTGTGTATTGAGGATTGAAGAATGAGGATTGACGATTGGGGTTCGAGTATTGAGGATTGAGTATTGAAGATTGAGGATTGAGGATTGAGGATTGAGGATTGAGGATTGAGGATTGAGTATTGAGGCTTGAGGATTGAGGATTGAGGATTGAAGATTGATTATTGGGGATTGAGGATTGACGATTGACGATTAAGGATTGAGGATTGGGGATTGAGGATCTAGGATTGAGTATTGAGGACTGCGGATTGACGATTGAGTATTGAAGATTGAGGATTGATGACTGAGGATTGAGGATTGAGGATTGAGGTTTGAGGATTGAGGATTGAAGATTGAAGATTGAGTATTGAGGATTAAAGGTTGAGGATTGAGGATTGAGTATTGAGGATGGAGAATGAGGGCTGAGGGTTGAGGATTGTGGTTTGAGTATTGAATCCTGAGAATTCACGATATTATATTGAGTATTGAGAATTGAGGATTGATGGTTGAGTATTGAGGATTGAGAATTGAGGATTGAGGATTGAGTTTTGAAGATTGAGGATTGATGATTGAGGATTGAAGATTGAGGATTGAGGATTGAGTATTGAGAATTGAGAATTGAGGATGAGGACTGAGGGTTGAGGATGGAGGTTTGAGGAATGAGGATTGAGGATTGAGGATTGTGGATTGAGTGTTGGAGATTGAGGATTGATGATTGAGTATTGAGGATTGAGGATCGAGAATTGAGGATTGAGGATTGAAGATTGACGATTGAGTGTGGAAGATTGGGGATTGATGACTGAGGATTGAGGATTTAGGATTGAGGATTGAGGATTGAGGATGGAGGATGACGGCTGAGGGTTGAGGATTGAGGTTTGAGTATTAGTGTCCTGAGTATTCAGGATATTCTATCGAGTATTGAGATTTGAGGATTGATGGTTGAGCATTGAGGATTGACGATTGAGTATTGAAGATGAGGATTGATGACTGAGGATTGAGGATTGAGGATTGAGGATTGAGGATTGAGGATTGACGATTGAGGATTGAGGATTGAGGATTGAGGATTGAAGATTGAGGACTGAGTGTCGAGGGCTGAGTGATGAGAATTGATGTTTGTGGATGGAGACTTGAAGATTGAAGATTGACGATTGAGTATTGAAAACAGAGAATTCAGGATATTCTATTGAGTATTGAGAATTGAGGATTGATGATTGAGTATTGAGGATTGATGTTTGAGGGTTGTGTATTGAATATTGAGGATTGAGGATTGAGGATTGAGGATTGAGGATTGAGGGTTGAGGATTGAGTATCGAGGATTGAGTATTGAGGATTGAAGGTTGAGGTTTGAGGATTGAGGATTGAGGGTGGAGGATGAGGGCTGAGGGTTGAGGATTGAGGATTGAGGATTGACGCTTGAGGATAGAGGATCGAGGATGGAGGATTGAAGGCTGAGTATTGAGGATTGAAGATTGAGGATTGAGGATTCAGGATTGAGGATTGAGGATTAGGGCTGAGGGTTGAGGATTGAGGATTGAGGATTGAGGATTGAAGATTGAGTATTGAGGATTGAAGGTTGAGGATTGAGGATTCAGGATTGAGGATTGAGGATGAGGGCTGAGGGTTGAGGGTTGAGGTTTGAGGCCTGAGGACAGAGGATTGAGGATTGAGAATTGAGGATGGAGGACTGAGGGTTGACGTTTGAGGATAGAGTATTGAAGATTGAGGATTGGTGATTGAGGATTGAGGATTGAGGATTGAGGATTGAGGATTGAGTATTGAAGATTGTGGATTGATGATTGGCGATTGAGGACTGAGGATTGAGGATTGATTATTGAGCTTTGGGGATTGAAGAATGTGGCCTGGGGATAGAGGATTGAATATTGAGGATTAAGGATAGAGTATTGGGGATTGAGGATCTAGGATACGAGATTGATTATTGAGGATTGAAGATTGAGGATTGAGGATTGAGGATTGAGAATTGAGAATTGAGGATGAGGACTGACGGTTGAGGATGGAGGTTTGAGGAATGAGGATTGAGGATTGAGGATTCTGGATTGAGTGTTGGAGATTGAGGATTGATGATTGAGGATTGAGGATTGAGGATCGAGGATTGAGGATTGAGGATTGAAGATTGAGGATTAAGTATTGAAGATTGAGGATTGATGACTGAGGATTGAGGATTTAGGATTGAGGAATGAGGATGGAGGATGACGGCTGAGGGTTGAGGATTGAGGTTTGAGTATTGAATCCTGAGTATTCAGGATATTTTATTGAGTATTGAGATTTGAGGGTTGATGGTTGAGTATTGAGGATTGAGGATTGAGGACTGAGGGTTGAGGATTGATTATTGAGCTTTGGGGATTGAAGATTGTGGGCTGGGGATAGAGGATTGAATATTGAGGATTAAGGATAGAGTATTGGGGATTGAGGATCTAGGATACGAGATTGATTATTGAGGATTGAAGATTGAGGATTGAGGATTGAGGATTGAGAATTGAGAATTGAGGATGAGGACTGAGGGTTGAGGATGGAGGTTTGAGGAATGAGGATTGAGGATTGAGGATTGTGGATTGAGTGTTGGAGATTGAGGATTGATAATTGAGGATTGAGGTTTGAGGATTGAGAATTGAGAATTGAGGATGTCGACTGAGGGTTGAGGATGGAGGTTTGAGGAATGAGGATTGAGGAATGAGGATTGAGGATTGAAGATTGAAGATTGAGTATTGAGGATTGAAGGTTGAGGATTGAGGATTGAGAATTGAGAATTGAGGATGAGGACTGAGGGTTGAGGATGGAGGTTTGAGGAATGAGGATTGAGGATTGAGGATTGTGGATTGAGTGTTCGAGATTGAGGATTGATGATTGAGGATTGAGGATTGAGGATCGAGGATTGAGGATTGAGGATTGAAGATTGACGATTGAGTATTGAAGATTGAGGATTGATGACTGAGGATTGAGGATTTAGGATTGAGGATTGAGGATGGAGGATGACGGCTGAGGGTTGAGGATTGGGGTTTGAGTATTGAATCCTGAGTATTCAGCATATTCTATTGAGTATTGTGATTTGAGGATTGATGGTTGAGTATTGAGGATTGAGGATTGAGGACTGAGTATTGAAGATTGAGGATTGACGATTGAGGATTGAGGATTGAGGATAGAGGATCGAGGATGGAGGATTGAAGGCTGAGTATTGAGGATTGAAGATTGAGGATTGAGGATTCAGGATTGAGGATTGAGGATGAGGGCTGAGGGTTGAGGATTGAGGATTGAGGATTGAGGATTGAAGATTGAGTATTGAGGATTGAAGGTTGAGGATTGAAGATTCAGGATTGAAGATTGAGGACTGAGTGTTGAGGGTTGAGTGATGAGAATTGATGTTTGTGGACTGTAATTTGAAGATTGAAGGTTGGGGATTTAGCATTGAACCATGAGAATTCAGAATATTCTATTGAGTATTGAGAATTGAGGATTGATGGTTGAATATTGGTGATTGATGGTTGAGGGTTGTGTGTTGAATATTGAGTATTGATGATTGAGCATTGAGAATTGAGGAGGAGGACTGAGGGTTGAGGAATGAGGTTTGAGGAATGAGGATTGAGGATTGAGGATTGAGGATTGAGGACTGAGGATTGAGGATTGAGTATTGAAGATTGAGTATTCATGACTGAGGATTGAGGATTGAGGATTGAGGGTTGAGGATTGAGGATCGAAGATTGAGTATTGAGGATTGAAGGTTGAGGTTTGAGGATTGAGGATTGCGGGTGGAGAATGAGGGCTGAGGGTTGAGGATTGAGGTTTGAGTATTGAATACTGAGAATTCAGGATATTCTATTGAGTATTGAGAATTGATGATTGATGGTTGAGTATTGAGGATTGAGGATTGAGGATTGAGGATTGAGTATTGAAGATTGAGGATTGAGGATTGAGGATTGAGGATTGAGGATTGAGGATTGAGTATTGAGGCTTGAGGATTGAGGATTGAGGATTGAAGATTGAGGATTGGGGATTGAGGATTGACGATTGACGATTAAGGATTGAGGATTGGGGATTGAGGATCTAGGATTGAGTATTGAGGACTGCGGATTGACGATTGAGTATTGAAGATTGAGGATTGATGACTGAGGATTGAGGATTGAGGATTGAGGTTTGAGGATTGAGGATTGAAGATTGAAGATTGAGTATTGAGGATTAAAGGTTGAGGATTGAGGATTGAGTATTGAGGATGGAGAATGAGGGCTGAGGGTTGAGGATTGTGGTTTGAGTATTGAATCCTGAGAATTCACGATATTCTATTGAGTATTGAGAATTGAGGATTGATGGTTGAGTATTGAGGATTGAGGATTGAGGATTGAGGATTGAGTTTTGAAGATTGAGGATTGATTATTGAGGATTGAGTATTGAGGATTGAGGATTGAAGATTGAGGACTGAGTGTTGAGGGTTGAGTGATGATAATTGATGTTTGTGTATGGAGACATGAAGATTGAAGATTGAGGATTGAGTATTGAAAACTGAGAATTCAGGATATTCTATTGAGTATTGAGTATTGAGTATTGAGGATTGAGGATTGAGGATTGAGGATTGAAGATTGAGGATTGAGGATTGAGGATTGAGTGTTGAGGGTTGAGTGATGAGAATTGATGTTTGTGGATGGAGACTTGAAGATTGAAGATTGAGGATTGAGTATTGAAAGCTGAGAATTCAGGATATTCTATTGAGAATTGAGAATTGAGGATTGATGATTGGGGATTGAGGATTGAGGTTTGAGGATTGAGGACGAGGACTGACGGTTGAGGATTGAGGTTTGAGTATTGAGGATTGAGGATTGAGGACTGAGGATTGGGGATTGAGGACTGAGGGTTGAGGATTGATTATTGAGCTTTGGGGATTGAAGATTGTGGACTGGGGATAGAGGATTGAATATTGAGGATTAAGGATAGAGTATTGGGGATTGAGGATCTAGGATACGAGATTGATTATTGAGGATTGAAGATTGAGGATTGAGGATTGAGGATTGAGAATTGAGAATTGAGGATGAGGACTGAGGGTTGAGGATGGAGGTTTGAGGAATGAGGATTGAGGATTGAGGATTGTGGATTGAGTGTTGGAGATTGAGGATTGATGATTGAGGATTGAGGATTGAGGATCGAGGATTGAGGATTGAGGATTGAAGATTGACGATTGAGTATTGAAGATTGAGGATTGATGACTGAGGATTGAGGATTTAGGATTGAGGATTGAGGATGGAGGATGACGGCTGAGGGTTGAGGATTGAGGTTTGAGTATTGAATCCTGAGTATTCAGGATATTCTATTGAGTATTGAGATTTGAGGATTGATGGTTGAGTATTGAGGATTGAGGATTGAGGACTGAGAATTGAAGATTGAGGATTGATGATTGAGGATTGAGGATTGAGGATTGAGGATTGAGGATTGAGTATTGAGGCTTGAGGATTGAGGATTGAGGATTGAAGATTGAGGATTGGGGATTGAGGATTGACGATTGAGGATTGAGGATTGAGGATTGAGGATTGAAGATTGAGGACTGAGAGTTGAGGGTTGAGTGATGAGAATTGATGTTTGTGGATGGAGACTTGAAGATTGAAGATTGACGATTGAGTATTGAAAACAGAGAATTCAGGATATTCTATTGAGTATTGAGAATTGAGGATTGATGATTGAGTATTGAGGATTGATGTTTGAGGGTTGTGTATTGAATATTGAGGATCGAGGATTGAGGATTGAGGATTGAGGATTGAGGGTTGAGGATTGAGGATCGAAGATTGAGTATTGAGGATTGAAGGTTGAGGTTTGGGGATTGAGGATTGAGGGTGGAGGATGAGGGCTGAGGGTTGAGGATTGAGGATTGTGGATTGACGCTTGAGGATAGAGGATCGAGGATGGTGGATTGAAGGCTGAGTATTGAGGATTGAAGATTGAGGATTGAGGATTCAGGATTGAGGATTGAGGATGAGGGCTGAGGGTTGAGGATTGAGGATTGAGGGTTGAGGATTGAAGATTGAGTATTGAGGATTGAAGGTTGAGGATTGAGGATTCAGGATTGAGGATTGAGAATGAGGGCTGAGGGTTGAGGGTTGAGGTTTGAGGCCTGAGGACAGAGGATTGAGGATTGAGAATTGAGGATGGAGGATTGAGGGTTGACGTTTGAGGATTGAGTATTGAAGATTGAGGATTGATGATTGAGGATTGAGGATTGAGGATTGAGGATTGAGGATTGAGGATTGAAGATTGTGGATTGATGATTGACGATTGAGGACTGAGGATTGAGGATTGATTATTGAGCTTTGGGGATTGAAGAATGTGGCCTGGGGATAGAGGATTGAATATTGAGGATTAAGGAGAGAGTATTGGGGATTGAGGATCTAGGACAGGAGATTGATTATTGAGGGTTGAATAGTGAGGATTGAGGATTGAGGATTGATGATTGAGGATTGAGGACTGAGTGTTGAGGGTTGAGTTATGAGAATTGATGTTTGTGGACTGTGATTTGAAGATTGAAGGTTGGGGATTTAGCATCGAACCATGAGAATTCAGAATATTCTATTGAGTATTGAGAATTGAGGATTGATGGTTGAATATTGGTGATTGATGGTTGAGGGTTGTGTGTTGAATATTGAGTATTGATGATTGAGAATTGAGAATTGAGGAGGAGGACTGAGGGTTGAGGAATGACGTTTGAGGAATGAGGATTGAGGATTGAGGATTGAGGATTGAGGACTGAGGATTGAGGATTGAGTATTGAAGATTGAGTATTCATGACTGAGGATTGAGGATTGAGGATTGAGGGTTGAGGATTGAGGATCGAAGATTGAGTATTGAGGATTGAAGGTTGAGGTTTGAGGATTGAGGATTGCGGGTGGAGAATGAGGGCTGAGGGTTGAAGATTGAGGTTTGAGTATTGAATACTGAGAATTCAGGATATTCTATTGAGTATTGAGAATTGATGATTGATGGTTGAGTATTGAGGATTGAGGATTGAGGATTGAGGATTGAGTATTGAAGATTGAGGATTGAGGATTGAGGATTGAGGATTGAGGATTGAGGATTGAGTATTGAGGCTTGAGGATTGAGGATTGAGGACTGAAGATTGAGGATTGGGGATTGAGGATTGACGATTGACGATTAAGGATTGAGGATTGGGGATTGAGGATCTAGGATTGAGTATTGAGGACTGCGGATTGACGATTGAGTATTGAAGATTGAGGATTGATGACTGAGGATTGAGGATTGAGGATTGAGGTTTGAGGATTGAGGATTGAAGATTGAAGATTGAGTATTGAGGATTGAAGGTTGAGGATTGAGGATTGAGTATTGAGGATGGAGAATGAGGGCTGAGGGTTGAGGATAGGGGTTTGAGTATTGAATCCTGAGAATTCACGATATTCTATTGAGTATTGAGAATTCAGGATTGATGGTTGAGTATTGAGGATTGAGAATTGAGGATTGAGGATTGAGTTTTGAAGATTGAGGATTGATGATTGAGGATTGAGTATTGAGGATTGAGGATTGAAGATTGAGGACTGAGTGTTGAGGGTTGAGTGATGATAATTGATGTTTGTGTATGGAGACATGAAGATTGAAGATTGAGGATTGAGTATTGAAAACTGAGAATTCAGGATATTCTATTGAGTATTGAGTATTGAGTATTGATGATTGAGGATTGAGGATTGAGTATTGAAGATTGAGGATTGATGATTGAGGACTGAGGATTGAGGATTGAGGATTGAGGATTGAGGACTGAGGATTGAGGATTGAGTATTGAAGATTGAGTATTCATGACTGAGGATTGAGGATTGAGGATTGAGGGTTGAGGATTGAGGATCGAAGATTGAGTATTGAGGATTGAAGGTTGAGGTTTGAGGATTGAGGATTGCGGGTGGAGAATGAGGGCTGAGGGTTGAAGATTGAGGTTTGAGTATTGAATACTGAGAATTCAGGATATTCTATTGAGTATTGAGAATTGATGATTGATGGTTGAGTATTGAGGATTGAGGATTGAGGATTGAGGATTGAGTATTGAAGATTGAGGATTGAGGATTGAGGATTGAGGATTGAGGATTGAGGATTGAGTATTGAGGCTTGAGGATTGAGGATTGAGGACTGAAGATTGAGGATTGGGGATTGAGGATTGACGATTGACGATTAAGGATTGAGGATTGGGGATTGAGGATCTAGGATTGAGTATTGAGGACTGCGGATTGACGATTGAGTATTGAAGATTGAGGATTGATGACTGAGGATTGAGGATTGAGGATTGAGGTTTGAGGATTGAGGATTGAAGATTGAAGATTGAGTATTGAGGATTGAAGGTTGAGGATTGAGGATTGAGTATTGAGGATGGAGAATGAGGGCTGAGGGTTGAGGATAGGGGTTTGAGTATTGAATCCTGAGAATTCACGATATTCTATTGAGTATTGAGAATTCAGGATTGATGGTTGAGTATTGAGGATTGAGAATTGAGGATTGAGGATTGAGTTTTGAAGATTGAGGATTGATGATTGAGGATTGAGTATTGAGGATTGAGGATTGAAGATTGAGGACTGAGTGTTGAGGGTTGAGTGATGATAATTGATGTTTGTGTATGGAGACATGAAGATTGAAGATTGAGGATTGAGTATTGAAAACTGAGAATTCAGGATATTCTATTGAGTATTGAGTATTGAGTATTGATGATTGAGGATTGAGGATTGAGTATTGAAGATTGAGGATTGATGATTGAGGACTGAGGATTGAGGATTGAGGATTGAGGATTGAGTTTTGCAGATTGAGGATTGATGATTGAGGATTGAGGACTGAGGATTGAGGACTGAGGATTGAGGATTGAGGATTGAGCATTGAGGATTGAAGATTGAGGACTGGGGATTGAGGATTGAAGATTGAGGATTAAGGATTGAGGATTGGGGATTGAGAATCTAGGATTGAGGATTGAGGACTGCGGATTGACGATTGAGTATTGAAGATTGAGTATTGATGACTGAGGATTGAGGATTGAGGATTGAGGTTTGAGGATTGAGGATTGAAGATTGAAGATTGAGTATTGAGGATTGAAGGTTGAGGATTGAGGATTGAGTATTGAGGATGGAGAATGAGGGCTGAGGGTTGAGGATTGGGGTTTGAGTATTGAATCCTGAGAATTCAGGATATTCTATTGAGTATTGAGAATTGAGGATTGATGGTTGAGTATTGAGGATTGAGGATTGAAGATTGAGGATGGAGGATTGAAGATTGAGGATTGAGGATTAAGGATTGAGGATTGAAGATTGAGGACTGAGTGTTGAGTGTTGAGTGATGATAATTGATGTTTGTGGATGGAGACATGAAGATTGAAGATTGAGGATTGAGTATTGAAAACTGAGAATTCAGTATATTCTTTTGAGTATTGAGTATTGAGTATTGAGGATTGAGGATTGAGTATTGAAGATTGAGGATTGATGATTGAGGACTGAGGATTGAGGATTGAGGATTGAGGATTGAGTTTTGCAGATTGAGGATTGATGATTGAGGATTGAGGACTGAGGATTGAGGACTGAGGATTGAGGATTGAGGATTGAGCATTGAGGATTGAAGTTTGAGGACTGGGGATTGAGGATTGAAGATTGAGGATTAAGGATTTAGGATTGGGGATTGAGAATCTAGGATTGAGGATTGAGGACTGCGGATTGACGATTGAGTATTGAAGATTGAGTATTGATGACTGAGGATTGAGGATTGAGGATTGAGGTTTGAGGATTGAGGATTGAAGATTGAAGATTGAGTATTGAGGATTGAAGGTTGAGGATTGAGGATTGAGTATTGAGGATGGAGAATGAGGGCTGAGGGTTGAGGATTGGGGTTTGAGTATTGAATCCTGAGAATTCAGGATATTCTATTGAGTATTGAGAATTGAGGATTGATGGTTGAGTATTGAGGATTGAGAATTGAGGATTGAGGATTGAGTTTTGAAGATTGAGGATTGATGATTGAGGATTGAAGATTGAGGATTGAGGATTGAGTATTGAGAATTGAGAATTGAGAATTGAGGATGAGGACTGAGGGTTGAGGATGGAGGTTTGAGGAATGAGGATTGAGGATTGAGGATTGTGGATTGAGTGTTGGAGATTGAGGATTGATGATTGAGTATTGAGGATTGAGGATCGAGAATTGAGGATTGAGGATTGAAGATTGACGATTGAGTGTGGAAGATTGGGGATTGATGACTGAGGATTGAGGATTTAGGATTGAGGATTGAGGATGGAGGATGACGGCTGAGGGTTGAGGATTGAGGTTTGAGTATTGAGTCCTGAGTATTCAGGATATTCTATCGAGTATTGAGATTTGAGGATTGATGGTTGAGCATTGAGGATTGACGATTGAGTATTGAAGATGAGGATTGATGACTGAGGATTGAGGATTGAGGATTGAGGATTGAGGATTGAGGATTGACGATTGAGGATTGAGGATTGAGGATTGAGGATTGAAGATTGAGGACTGAGTGTCGAGGGCTGAGTGATGAGAATTGATGTTTGTGGATGGAGACTTGAAGATTGAAGATTGACGATTGAGTATTGAAAACAGAGAATTCAGGATATTCTATTGAGTATTGAGAATTTAGGATTGATGATTGAGTATTGAGGATTGATGTTTGAGGGTTGTGTATTGAATATTGAGGATTGAGGATTGAGGATTGAGGATTGAGGATTGAGGGTTGAGGATTGAGTATCGAGGATTGAGTATTGAGGATTGAAGGTTGAGGTTTGAGGATTGAGGATTGAGGGTGGAGGATGAGGGCTGAGGGTTGAGGGTTGAGGATTGAGGATTGAGGATTGACGATTGAGGATAGAGGATCGAGGATGGAGGATTGAAGGCTGAGTATTGAGGATTGAAGATTGAGGATTGAGGATTCAGGATTGAGGATTGAGGATGAGGGCTGAGGGTTGAGGATTGAGGATTGAGGATTGAGGATTGAAGATTGAGTATTGAGGATTGAAGGTTGAGGATTGAGGATTCAGGATTGAGGATTGAGGATGAGGGCTGAGGGTTGAGGGTTGAGGTTTGAGGCCTGAGGACAGAGGATTGAGGATTGAGAATTGAGGATGGAGGACTGAGGGTTGACGTTTGAGGATAGAGTATTGAAGATTGAGTATTGGTGATTGAGGATTGAGGATTGAGGATTGAGGATTGAGGATTGAGTATTGAAGATTGTGGATTGATGATTGGCGATTGAGGACTGAGGATTGAGGATTGAAGATTGAGTATTCATGACTGAGGATTGAGGATTGAGGATTGAGGGTTGAGGATTGAGGATCGAAGATTGAGTATTGAGGATTGAAGGTTGAGGTTTGAGGATTGAGGATTGCGGGTGGAGAATGAGGGCTGAGGGTTGAGGATTGAGGTTTGAGGACTGAGGACAGAGGATTGAGGATTGAGAATTGAGGATGGAGGATTGAGGATTGAGGATTGAGGATTGTGTATTGAGGATTGAAGAATGAGGATTGACGATTGGGGTTCGAGTATTGAGGATTGAGTATTGAAGATTGAGGATTGAGGATTGAGGATTGAGGATTGAGGATTGAGGATTGAGTATTGAGGCTTGAGGATTGAGGATTGAGGATTGAAGATTGATTATTGGGGATTGAGGATTGACGATTGACGATTAAGGATTGAGGATTGGGGATTGAGGATCTAGGATTGAGTATTGAGGACTGCGGATTGACGATTGAGTATTGAAGATTGAGGATTGATGACTGAGGATTGAGGATTGAGGATTGAGGTTTGAGGATTGAGGATTGAAGATTGAAGATTGAGTATTGAGGATTAAAGGTTGAGGATTGAGGATTGAGTATTGAGGATGGAGAATGAGGGCTGAGGGTTGAGGATTGTGGTTTGAGTATTGAATCCTGAGAATTCACGATATTCTATTGAGTATTGAGAATTGAGGATTGATGGTTGAGTATTGAGGATTAAGAATTGAGGATTGAGGATTGAGTTTTGAAGATTGAGGATTGATGATTGAGGATTGAAGATTGAGGATTGAGGATTGAGTATTGAGAATTGAGAATTGAGGATGAGGACTGAGTGTTGAGGATGGAGGTTTGAGGAATGAGGATTGAGGATTGAGGATTGTGGATTGAGTGTTGGAGATTGAGGATTGATGATTGAGTATTGAGGATTGAGGATCGAGAATTGAGGATTGAGGATTGAAGATTGACGATTGAGTGTGGAAGATTGGGGATTGATGACTGAGGATTGAGGATTTAGGATTGAGGATTGAGGATTGAGGATGGAGGATGACGGCTGAGGGTTGAGGATTGAGGTTTGAGTATTAGTGTCCTGAGTATTCAGGATATTCTATCGAGTATTGAGATTTGAGGATTGATGGTTGAGCATTGAGGATTGACGATTGAGTATTGAAGATGAGGATTGATGACTGAGGATTGAGGATTGAGGATTGAGGATTGAGGATTGAGGATTGACGATTGAGGATTGAGGATTGAGGATTGAGGATTGAAGATTGAGGACTGAGTGTCGAGGGCTGAGTGATGAGAATTGATGTTTGTGGATGGAGACTTGAAGATTGAAGATTGACGATTGAGTATTGAAAACAGAGAATTCAGGATATTCTATTGAGTATTGAGAATTGAGGATTGATGATTGAGTATTGAGGATTGATGTTTGAGGGTTGTGTATTGAATATTGAGGATTGAGGATTGAGGATTGAGGATTGAGGATTGAGGGTTGAGGATTGAGTATCGAGGATTGAGTATTGAGGATTGAAGGTTGAGGTTTGAGGATTGAGGATTGAGGGTGGAGGATGAGGGCTGAGGGTTGAGGATTGAGGATTGAGGATTGACGCTTGAGGATAGAGGATCGAGGATGGAGGATTGAAGGCTGAGTATTGAGGATTGAAGATTGAGGATTGAGGATTCAGGATTGAGGATTGAGGATGAGGGCTGAGGGTTGAGGATTGAGGATTGAGGATTGAGGATTGAAGATTGAGTATTGAGGATTGAAGGTTGAGGATTGAGGATTCAGGATTGAGGATTGAGGATGAGGGCTGAGGGTTGAGGGTTGAGGTTTGAGGCCTGAGGACAGAGGATTGAGGATTGAGAATTGAGGATGGAGGACTGAGGGTTGACGTTTGAGGATAGAGTATTGAAGATTGAGGATTGGTGATTGAGGATTGAGGATTGAGGATTGAGGATTGAGGATTGAGTATTGAAGATTGTGGATTGATGATTGGCGATTGAGGACTGAGGATTGAGGATTGATTATTGAGCTTTGGGGATTGAAGAATGTGGCCTGGGGATAGAGGATTGAATATTGAGGATTAAGGATAGAGTATTGGGGATTGAGGATCTAGGATACGAGATTGATTATTGAGGATTGAAGATTGAGGATTGAGGATTGAGGATTGAGAATTGAGAATTGAGGATGAGGACTGACGGTTGAGGATGGAGGTTTGAGGAATGAGGATTGAGGATTGAGGATTCTGGATTGAGTGTTGGAGATTGAGGATTGATGATTGAGGATTGAGGATTGAGGATCGAGGATTGAGGATTGAGGATTGAAGATTGAGGATTAAGTATTGAAGATTGAGGATTGATGACTGAGGATTGAGGATTTAGGATTGAGGAATGAGGATGGAGGATGACGGCTGAGGGTTGAGGATTGAGGTTTGAGTATTGAATCCTGAGTATTCAGGATATTTTATTGAGTATTGAGATTTGAGGGTTGATGGTTGAGTATTGAGGATTGAGGATTGAGGACTGAGGGTTGAGGATTGATTATTGAGCTTTGGGGATTGAAGATTGTGGGCTGGGGATAGAGGATTGAATATTGAGGATTAAGGATAGAGTACTGGGGATTGAGGATCTAGGATACGAGATTGATTATTGAGGATTGAAGATTGAGGATTGAGGATTGAGGATTGAGAATTGAGAATTGAGGATGAGGACTGAGGGTTGAGGATGGAGGTTTGAGGAATGAGGATTGAGGATTGAGGATTGTGGATTGAGTGTTGGAGATTGAGGATTGATAATTGAGGATTGAGGTTTGAGGATTGAGAATTGAGAATTGAGGATGTCGACTGAGGGTTGAGGATGGAGGTTTGAGGAATGAGGATTGAGGAATGAGGATTGAGGATTGAAGATTGAAGATTGAGTATTGAGGATTGAAGGTTGAGGATTGAGGATTGAGAATTGAGAATTGAGGATGAGGACTGAGGGTTGAGGATGGAGGTTTGAGGAATGAGGATTGAGGATTGAGGATTGTGGATTGAGTGTTCGAGATTGAGGATTGATGATTGAGGATTGAGGATTGAGGATCGAGGATTGAGGATTGAGGATTGAAGATTGACGATTGAGTATTGAAGATTGAGGATTGATGACTGAGGATTGAGGATTTAGGATTGAGGATTGAGGATGGAGGATGACGGCTGAGGGTTGAGGATTGGGGTTTGAGTATTGAATCCTGAGTATTCAGCATATTCTATTGAGTATTGTGATTTGAGGATTGATGGTTGAGTATTGAGGATTGAGGATTGAGGACTGAGTATTGAAGATTGAGGATTGACGATTGAGGATTGAGGATTGAGGATAGAGGATCGAGGATGGAGGATTGAAGGCTGAGTATTGAGGATTGAAGATTGAGGATTGAGGATTCAGGATTGAGGATTGAGGATGAGGGCTGAGGGTTGAGGATTGAGGATTGAGGATTGAGGATTGAAGATTGAGTATTGAGGATTGAAGGTTGAGGATTGAAGATTCAGGATTGAAGATTGAGGACTGAGTGTTGAGGGTTGAGTGATGAGAATTGATGTTTGTGGACTGTAATTTGAAGATTGAAGGTTGGGGATTTAGCATTGAACCATGAGAATTCAGAATATTCTATTGAGTATTGAGAATTGAGGATTGATGGTTGAATATTGGTGATTGATGGTTGAGGGTTGTGTGTTGAATATTGAGTATTGATGATTGAGCATTGAGAATTGAGGAGGAGGACTGAGGGTTGAGGAATGAGGTTTGAGGAATGAGGATTGAGGATTGAGGATTGAGGATTGAGGACTGAGGATTGAGGATTGAGTATTGAAGATTGAGTATTCATGACTGAGGATTGAGGATTGAGGATTGAGGGTTGAGGATTGAGGATCGAAGATTGAGTATTGAGGATTGAAGGTTGAGGTTTGAGGATTGAGGATTGCGGGTGGAGAATGAGGGCTGAGGGTTGAGGATTGAGGTTTGAGTATTGAATACTGAGAATTCAGGATATTCTATTGAGTATTGAGAATTGATGATTGATGGTTGAGTATTGAGGATTGAGGATTGAGGATTGAGGATTGAGTATTGAAGATTGAGGATTGAGGATTGAGGATTGAGGATTGAGGATTGAGGATTGAGTATTGAGGCTTGAGGATTGAGGATTGAGGATTGAAGATTGAGGATTGGGGATTGAGGATTGACGATTGACGATTAAGGATTGAGGATTGGGGATTGAGGATCTAGGATTGAGTATTGAGGACTGCGGATTGACGATTGAGTATTGAAGATTGAGGATTGATGACTGAGGATTGAGGATTGAGGATTGAGGTTTGAGGATTGAGGATTGAAGATTGAAGATTGAGTATTGAGGATTAAAGGTTGAGGATTGAGGATTGAGTATTGAGGATGGAGAATGAGGGCTGAGGGTTGAGGATTGTGGTTTGAGTATTGAATCCTGAGAATTCACGATATTCTATTGAGTATTGAGAATTGAGGATTGATGGTTGAGTATTGAGGATTGAGGATTGAGGATTGAGGATTGAGTTTTGAAGATTGAGGATTGATTATTGAGGATTGAGTATTGAGGATTGAGGATTGAAGATTGAGGACTGAGTGTTGAGGGTTGAGTGATGATAATTGATGTTTGTGTATGGAGACATGAAGATTGAAGATTGAGGATTGAGTATTGAAAACTGAGAATTCAGGATATTCTATTGAGTATTGAGTATTGAGTATTGAGGATTGAGGATTGAGGATTGAGGATTGAAGATTGAGGATTGAGGATTGAGGATTGAGTGTTGAGGGTTGAGTGATGAGAATTGATGTTTGTGGATGGAGACTTGAAGATTGAAGATTGAGGATTGAGTATTGAAAACTGAGAATTCAGGATATTCTATTGAGAATTGAGAATTGAGGATTGATGATTGGGGATTGAGGATTGAGGTTTGAGGATTGAGGACGAGGACTGACGGTTGAGGATTGAGGTTTGAGTATTGAGGATTGAGGATTGAGGACTGAGGATTGGGGATTGAGGACTGAGGGTTGAGGATTGATTATTGAGCTTTGGGGATTGAAGATTGTGGACTGGGGATAGAGGATTGAATATTGAGGATTAAGGATAGAGTATTGGGGATTGAGGATCTAGGATACGAGATTGATTATTGAGGATTGAAGATTGAGGATTGAGGATTGAGGATTGAGAATTGAGAATTGAGGATGAGGACTGAGGGTTGAGGATGGAGGTTTGAGGAATGAGGATTGAGGATTGAGGATTGTGGATTGAGTGTTGGAGATTGAGGATTGATGATTGAGGATTGAGGATTGAGGATCGAGGATTGAGGATTGAGGATTGAAGATTGACGATTGAGTATTGAAGATTGAGGATTGATGACTGAGGATTGAGGATTTAGGATTGAGGATTGAGGATGGAGGATGACGGCTGAGGGTTGAGGATTGAGGTTTGAGTATTGAATCCTGAGTATTCAGGATATTCTATTGAGTATTGAGATTTGAGGATTGATGGTTGAGTATTGAGGATTGAGGATTGAGGACTGAGAATTGAAGATTGAGGATTGATGATTGAGGATTGAGGATTGAGGATTGAGGATTGAGGATTGAGTATTGAGGCTTGAGGATTGAGGATTGAGGATTGAAGATTGAGGATTGGGGATTGAGGATTGACGATTGAGGATTGAGGATTGAGGATTGAGGATTGAAGATTGAGGACTGAGAGTTGAGGGTTGAGTGATGAGAATTGATGTTTGTGGATGGAGACTTGAAGATTGAAGATTGACGATTGAGTATTGAAAACAGAGAATTCAGGATATTCTATTGAGTATTGAGAATTGAGGATTGATGATTGAGTATTGAGGATTGATGTTTGAGGGTTGTGTATTGAATATTGAGGATTGAGGATTGAGGATTGAGGATTGAGGATTGAGGGTTGAGGATTGAGGATCGAAGATTGAGTATTGAGGATTGAAGGTTGAGGTTTGGGGATTGAGGATTGAGGGTGGAGGATGAGGGCTGAGGGTTGAGGATTGAGGATTGTGGATTGACGCTTGAGGATAGAGGATCGAGGATGGTGGATTGAAGGCTGAGTATTGAGGATTGAAGATTGAGGATTGAGGATTCAGGATTGAGGATTGAGGATGAGGGCTGAGGGTTGAGGATTGAGGATTGAGGGTTGAGGATTGAAGATTGAGTATTGAGGATTGAAGGTTGAGGATTGAGGATTCAGGATTGAGGATTGAGAATGAGGGCTGAGGGTTGAGGGTTGAGGTTTGAGGCCTGAGGACAGAGGATTGAGGATTGAGAATTGAGGATGGAGGATTGAGGGTTGACGTTTGAGGATTGAGTATTGAAGATTGAGGATTGATGATTGAGGATTGAGGATTGAGGATTGAGGATTGAGGATTGAGGATTGAAGATTGTGGATTGATGATTGACGATTGAGGACTGAGGATTGAGGATTGATTATTGAGCTTTGGGGATTGAAGAATGTGGCCTGGGGATAGAGGATTGAATATTGAGGATTAAGGAGAGAGTATTGGGGATTGAGGATCTAGGACAGGAGATTGATTATTGAGGGTTGAATAGTGAGGATTGAGGATTGAGGATTGATGATTGAGGATTGAGGGTTGAGGATTGAGGATCGAAGATTGAGTATTGAGGATTGAAGGTTGAGGTTTGAGGATTGAGGATTGCGGGTGGAGAATGAGGGCTGAGGGTTGAGGATTGAGGTTTGAGTATTGAATACTGAGAATTCAGGATATTCTATTGAGTATTGAGAATTGATGATTGATGTTTGAGTATTGAGGATTGAGTATTGAAGATTGAGGATCGAGGATTGAGGATTGAGGATTGAGGATTGAGGATTGAGTATTGAGGCTTGAGGATTGAGGATTGAGGATTGAAGATTGAGGATTGGGGATTGAGGATTGACGATTGACGATTAAGGATTGAGGATTGGGGATTGAGGATCTAGGATTGAGTATTGAGGACTGCGGAATGACGATTGAGTATTGAAGATTGAGGATTGATGACTGAGGATTGAGGATTGAGGATTGACGTTTGAGGATTGAGGATTGAAGATTGAAGATTGAGTATCGAGGATTGAAGGTTGAGGATTGAGGATTGAGTATTGAGGATGGAGAATGTGCGCTGAGGGTTGAGGATTGGGGTTTGAGTATTGAATCCTGAGAATTCACGATATTCTATTGAGTGTTGAGAATTGAGGATTGAAGGTTGAGTATTGAGGATTGAGAATTGAGGATTGAGGATTGAGTTTTGAAGATTGAGGATTGATGATTGAGGATTGAGTACTGAGCATTGAGGATTGAAGATTGAGGACTGAGTGTTGAGGGTTGAGTGATGATAATTGATGTTTGTGTATGGAGCCATGAAGATTGAAGATTGAGGATTGAGTATTGAAAACTGAGAATTCAGGATATTCTATTGAGTATTGAGTATTGAGTATTGAGGATTGAGGACTGAGGACTGAGTATTGAAGATTGAGGATTGATGATTGAGGACTGAGGATTGAGGATTGAGGATTGAGTTTTGCAGATTGAGGATTGATGATTGAGGATTGTGGATTGAGGATTGAGGATTGCGGATTGAGGGTTGAAGATTGAGGATTGAGGATTGAGGATTGAGTGTTGAGGGTTGAGTGATGAGAATTGATGTTTGTGGATGGAGACTTGAAGATTGAAGATTGAGGATTGAGTATTGAAAACTGAGAATTCAGGATATTCTATTGAGAATTGAGAATTGAGGATTGATGATTGAGGATTGAGGATTGAGGTTTGAGGATTGAGGACGAGGACTGACGGTTGAGGATTGAGGTTTGAGTATTGAGGATTGAGGATTGAGGACTGAGGATTGGGGATTGAGGACTGAGGGTTGAGGATTGATTATTGAGCTTTGGGGATTGAAGATTGTGGACTGGGGATAGAGGATTGAATATTGAGGATTAAAGATAGAGTATTGGGGATTGAGGATCTAGGATACGAGATTGATTATTGAGGATTGAAGATTGAGGATTGAGGTTGAGGATTGAGAATTGAGAATTGAGGATGACGACTGAGGGTTGAGGATGGAGGTTTGAGGAATGAGGATTTAGGATTGAGAATTGTGGATTGAGTGTTGGAGATTGAGGATTGATGATTGAGTATTGAAGATTGAGGATTGATGACTGAGGATTGAGGATTTAGGATTGAGGATTGAGGATGGAGGATGACGGCTGAGGGTTGAGGATTGAGGTTTGAGTATTGAATCCTGAGTATTCAGGATATTCTATTGAGTATTGAGATTTGAGGATTGATGGTTGAGTATTGAGGATTGAGGATTGAGGACTGAGTATTGAAGATTGAGGATTGATGATTGAGGATTGAGGATTGAGGATTGAGGATTGAGGATTGAGTATTGAGGCTTGAGGATTGAGGATTGAGGATTGAAGATTGAGGATTGGGGATTGAGGATTGACGATTGAGGATTGAGGATTGAGGATTGAGGATTGAAGATTGAGGACTGAGAGTTGAGGGTTGAGTGATGAGAATTGATGTTTGTGGATGGAGACTTGAAGATTGAAGATTGACGATTGAGTATTTAAAACAGAGAATTCAGGATATTCTATTGAGTATTGAGAATTGAGGATTGATGATTGAGTATTGAGGATTGAAGTTTGAGGGTTGTGTATTGAATATTGAGGATTGAGGATTGAGGATTGAGGATTGAGGATTGAGGGTTGAGGATTGAGGATCGAAGATTGAGTATTGAGGATTGAAGGTTGAGGTTTGAGGATTGAGGATTGAGGGTGGAGGATGAGGGCTGAGGGTTGAGGATTGAGGATTCAGGATTGACGCTTGAGGATAGAGGATCGAGGATGGTGGATTGAAGGCTGAGTATTGAGGATTGAAGATTGAGGATTGAGGATTGAGGATTGAGAATTGAGAATTGAGGATGAGGACTGAGGGTTGAGGATGGAGGTTTGAGGAATGAGGATTGAGGATTGAGGATTGTGGATTGAGGGTTGGAGATTGAGGATTGATGATTGAGGATTGAGGATTGAGGATCGAGGATTGAGGATTGAGGATTGAAGATTGAGGATTGCGTATTGAAGATTGAGGATTGATGACTGAGGATTGAGGATTTAGGATTGAGGATTGAGGATGGAGGATGACGGCTGAGGGTTGAGGATTGAGGTTTGAGTCTTGAATCCTGAGTATTCAGGATATTCTATTGAGTATTGAGATTTGAGGATTGATGGTTGAGTATTGAGGATTGAGGATTGATTACTGAGGGTTGAGGATTGATTATTGAGCTTTGGGGATTGAAGATTGTGGGCTGGGGATAGAGGATTGAATATTAAGGATAGAGTATTGGGGATTGAGGATCTAGGATACGAGATTGATTATTGAGCATTGAAGATTGAGGATTGAGGATTGAGGATTGAGAATTGAGAATTGAGGATGAGGACTGAGGGTTGAGGATGGAGGTTTGAGAAATGAGGATTGAGGATTGAGGATTGTGGATTGCGTGTTGGAGATTGAGGATTGATGATTGAGGATTGAGGATTGAGGATCGAGGATTGAGGATTGAGGATTGAAGATTGACGATTGAGTATTGAAGATTGAGGATTGATGACTGAGGATTGAGGATTTAGGATTGAGGATTGAGGATGGAGGATGACGGCTGAGGGTTGAGGATTGGGGTTTGAGTATTGAATCCTGAGTATTCAGGATATTCTATTGAGTATTGTGATTTGAGGATTGATGGTTGAGTATTGAGGATTGAGGATTGAGGACTGAGTATTGAAGATTGAGGATTGACGATTGAGGATTGAGGATTGAGGATAGAGGATCGAGGATGGAGGATTGAAGGCTGAGTATTGAGGATTGAAGATTGAGGATTGAGGATTCAGGATTGAGGATTGAGGATGAGGGCTGAGGGTTGAGGATTGAGGATTGAGGATTGAGGATTGAAGATTGAGTATTGAGGATTGAAGGTTGAGGATTGAAAATTCAGGATTGAGGATTGAGGATGAGGGCTGAGGGTTGAAGGTTGAGGTTTGAGGCCTGAGGACAGAGGATTGAGGATTGAGAATTGAGGATGGAGGATTGAGGGTTGACGTTTGAGGATTGAGTATTGAAGATTGAGGATTGATGATTGAGGATTGAGGATTGAGGATTGAGGATTGAGGATTGAGTATTGAATATTGTGGATTGATGATTGACGATTGAGGACTGAGGATTGAGGATTGATTATTGAGCTTTGGGGATTGAAGAATGTGGCCTGGGGATAGAGGATTGAATATTGAGGATTAAGGATAGAGTATTGGGGATTGAGGATCTAGGACAGGAGATTGATTATTGAGGGTTGAAGAGTGAGGATTGAGGATTGAGGATTGAGGATTGAAGATTGAGGACTGAGTGTTGAGGGTTGAGTTATGAGAATTGATGTTTGTGGACTGTGATTTGAAGATTGAAGGTTGGGGATTTAGCATCGAACCATGAGAATTCAGAATATTCTATTGAGTATTGAGAATTGAGGATTGATGGTTGAATATTGGTGATTGATGGTTGAGGGTTGTGTGTTGAATATTGAGTATTGATGATTGAGAATTGAGAATTGAGGAGGAGGACTGAGGGTTGAGGAATGACGTTTGAGGAATGAGGATTGAGGATTGAGGATTGAGGATTGAGGACTGAGGATTGAGGATTGAGTATTGAAGATTGAGTATTCATGACTGAGGATTGAGGATTGAGGATTGAGGGTTGAGGATTGAGGATCGAAGATTGAGTATTGAGGATTGAAGGTTGAGGTTTGAGGATTGAGGATTGCGGGTGGAGAATGAGGGCTGAGGGTTGAAGATTGAGGTTTGAGTATTGAATACTGAGAATTCAGGATATTCTATTGAGTATTGAGAATTGATGATTGATGGTTGAGTATTGAGGATTGAGGATTGAGGATTGAGGATTGAGTATTGAAGATTGAGGATTGAGGATTGAGGATTGAGGATTGAGGATTGAGGATTGAGTATTGAGGCTTGAGGATTGAGGATTGAGGACTGAAGATTGAGGATTGGGGATTGAGGATTGACGATTGACGATTAAGGATTGAGGATTGGGGATTGAGGATCTAGGATTGAGTATTGAGGACTGCGGATTGACGATTGAGTATTGAAGATTGAGGATTGATGACTGAGGATTGAGGATTGAGGATTGAGGTTTGAGGATTGAGGATTGAAGATTGAAGATTGAGTATTGAGGATTGAAGGTTGAGGATTGAGGATTGAGTATTGAGGATGGAGAATGAGGGCTGAGGGTTGAGGATAGGGGTTTGAGTATTGAATCCTGAGAATTCACGATATTCTATTGAGTATTGAGAATTCAGGATTGATGGTTGAGTATTGAGGATTGAGAATTGAGGATTGAGGATTGAGTTTTGAAGATTGAGGATTGATGATTGAGGATTGAGTATTGAGGATTGAGGATTGAAGATTGAGGACTGAGTGTTGAGGGTTGAGTGATGATAATTGATGTTTGTGTATGGAGACATGAAGATTGAAGATTGAGGATTGAGTATTGAAAACTGAGAATTCAGGATATTCTATTGAGTATTGAGTATTGAGTATTGATGATTGAGGATTGAGGATTGAGTATTGAAGATTGAGGATTGATGATTGAGGACTGAGGATTGAGGATTGAGGATTGAGGATTGAGTTTTGCAGATTGAGGATTGATGATTGAGGATTGAGGATTGAGGATTGAGGATTGAGGATTGAGGATTGAGGATTGAAGATTGAGGATTGAGGATTGAGGATTGAGTGTTGAGGGTTGAGTGATGAGAATTGATGTTTGTGGATGGAGACTTGAAGATTGAAGATTGAGGATTGAGTATTGAAAACTGAGAATTCAGGATATTCTATTGAGAATTGAGAATTGAGGATTGATGATTGAGGATTGAGGATTGAGGTTTGAGGATTGAGGACGAGGACTGACGGTTGAGGATTGAGGGTTGAGTATTGAGGATTGAGGATTGAGGACTGAGGATTGGAGATTGAGGATTGATGATTGAGGATTGAGGATTGAGGATCGAGGATTGAGGATTGAGGATTGAAGATTGACGATTGAGTATTGAAGATTGAGGATTGATGACTGAGGATTGAGGATTTAGGATTGAGGATTGAGGACGGAGGATGACGGCTGAGGGTTGAGGATTGAGGTTTGAGTATTGAATCCTGAGTATTCAGGATATTCTATTGAGTATTGAGATTTGAGGATTGATGGTTGAGTATTGAGGATTGAGGATTGAGGACTGAGTATTGAAGATTGAGGATTGATGATTGAGGATTGAGGATTGAGGATTGAGGAGTGAGGATTGAGTATTGAGGCTTGAGGATTGAGGATTGAGGATTGAAGGTTGAGGATTGGGGATTGAGGATTGAGGATTGAGGATTGAGGATTGAGGGTTGAGGATTGAGGATCGAGGATTGAGTATTGAGGATTGAAGGTTGAGGTTTGAGGATTGAGGATTGCGGGTGGAGAATGAGGGCTGAGGGTTGAGGATTGAGGTTTGAGTAATGAATACTGAGAATTCAGGATATTCTATTGAGTATTGAGTATTGAGTATTGAGGATTGAGAATTGAGGATTGAGTATTGAAGATTGAGGATTGATGATTGAGGACTGAGGATTGAGGATTGAGGATTGAGGATTGAGTTTTGCAGATTGAGGATTGACGATTGAGGATTGAGGATTGAGGATTGAGGATTGAGGATTGAGGATTGAGGATTGAAGATTGAGGATTGAGGATTGAGGATTGAGTGTTGAGGGTTGAGTGATGAGAATTGATGTTTGTGGATGGAGACTTGAAGATTGAAGATTGAGGATTGAGTATTGAAAACTGAGAATTCAGGATATTCTATTGAGAATTGAGAATTGAGGATTGATGATAGAGGATTGAGGATTGAGGTTTGAGGATTGAGGACGAGGACTGACGGTTGAGGATTGAGGTTTGAGTATTGAGGATTGAGGATTGAGGACTGAGGATTGGGGATTGAGGACTGAGGGTTGAGGATTGATTATTGAGCTTTGGGGATTGAAGATTGTGGACTGGGGATAGAGGATTGAATATTGAAGATTAAGGATAGAGTATTGGGGATTGAGGATCTAGGATACGAGATTGATTATTGAGGATTGAAGATTGAGGATTGAGGATTGAGGATTGAGAATTGAGAATTGAGGATGAGGACTGAGGGTTGAGGATGGAGGTTTGAGGAATGAGGATTGAGGATTGAGGATTGTGGATTGAGTGTTGGAGATTGAGGATTGATGATTGAGGATTGAGGATTGAGGATCGAGGATTGAGGATTGAGGATTGAAGATTGACGATTGAGTATTGAAGATTGAGGATTGATGACTGAGGATTGAGGATTTAGGATTGAGGATTGAGGATGGAGGATGACGGCTGAGGGTTGAGGATTGAGGTTTGAGTATTGAATCCTGAGTATTCAGGATATTCTATTGAGTATTGAGATTTGAGGATTGATGGTTGAGTATTGAGGATTGAGGATTGAGGACTGAGTATTGAAGATTGAGGATTGATGATTGAGGATTGAGGATTGAGGATTGAGGATTGAGGATTGAGGATTGAGTATTGAGGCTTGAGGATTGAGGATTGACGATTGAAGATTGAGGATTGGGGATTGAGGATTGACGATTGAGGATTGAGGATTGAGGATTGAGGATTGAAGATTGAGGACTGAGAGTTGAGGGTTGAGTGATGAGAATTGATGTTTGTGGATGGAGAGTTGAAGATTGAAGATTGACGATTGAGTATTGAAAACAGAGAATTCAGGATATTCTATGGAGTATTGAGAATTGAGGATTGATGATTGAGTATTGATTATTGATGTTTGAGGGTTGTGTATTGAATATTGAGGATTGAGGATTGAGGATTGATGATTGAGGATTGAGGGTTGAGGATTGAGGATCGAAGATTGAGTATTGAGGATTGAAGGTTGAGGTTTGAGGATTGAGGATTGAGGGTGGAGGATGAGGGCTGAGGGTTGAGGATTGAGGATTGAGGATTGACGCTTGAGGATAGAGGATCGAGGATGGTGGATTGAAGGCTGAGTATTGAAGATTGAGGATTGATGATTGAGGACTGAGGATTGAGGATTGAGGATTGAGGATTGAGTTTTGCAGATTGAGGATTGATGATTGAGGATTGAGGATTGAGGATTGAGGATTGAGGATTGAGGATTGAAGATTGAGGATTGAGGATTGAGGATTGAGTGTTGAGGGTTGAGTGATGAGAATTGATGTTTGTGGATGGAGACTTGAAGATTGAAGATTGAGGATTGAGTATTGAAAACTGAGAATTCAGGATATTCTATTGAGGATTGAGGACAGAGGATTGATTATTGAAGATTGAGGATTGATGATTGAGGACTGAGGATTGAGGATTGAGGATTGAGAATTGAGTTTTGCAGATTGAGGATTGATGATTGAGGATTGAGGATTGAGGATTGAGGATTGAGGATTGAGGATTGAAGATTGAGGATAGAGGATTGAGGATTGAGTGTTTAGGGTTGAGTGATTAGAATTGATGTTTGTGGATGGAGACTTGAAGATTGAAGATTGAGGATTGAGTATTGAAAACTGAGAATTCAGGATATTCTATTGAGAATTGAGAATTGAGGATTGATGACTGAGGATTGAGGATTTAGGATTGAGGATTGAGGATGGAGGATGACGGCTGAGGGATGAGGATTGAGGTTTGAGTATTGAATCCTGAGTATTCAGGATATTCTATTGAGCATTGAGATTTGAGGATTGAGGGTTGACGTTTGAGGATTGAGTATTGAAGATTGAGGATTGATGATTGAGGATTGAGGATTGAGGATTGAGGATTGAAAGTTGAGGATTGAGGATGAGGGCTGAGGGTTGAGGATTGAGGATTGAGGATTGAGGATTGAGGATCGGGGATTGAGGATTGAGGATTGAAGATTGACGATTGAGTATTGAAGATTGAGGATTGATGACTGAGGATTGAGGATTTAGGATTGAGGATTGAGGATGGAGGATGACGGCTGAGGGTTGAGGATTGAGGTTTGAGTATTGAATCCTGAGTATTCAGGATATTCTATTGAGTATTGAGATTTGAGGATTGATGGTTGAGTATTGAGGATTGAGGATTGAGGACTGAGTATAGAAGATTGAGGATTGATGATTGAGGATTGAGGATTGAGGATTGAGGATTGAGGATTGAGTATTGAGGCTTGAGGATTGAGGATTGAGTATTGAAGATTGAGGATTGGGGATTGAGGATTGACGATTGAGGATTGAAGATTGAGGATTGAGGATTGAGGATTGAGGATTGAGGATTGAGGATTGAGGATTGAGGATTGAGTATTGAAGATTGAGTATTCATGACTGAGTATTGAGGATTGAGGGTTGAGGGCTGAGGATTGTGGATCGAAGGTTGAGTATTGAGGATTGAAGGTTGAGGTTTGAGGATTGAGGATTGAGGGTGGAGGATGAGGGCTGAGGGTTGAGGATTGAGGTTTGAGTATTGAATACTGAGAATTCAGGATATTCTATTGAGTATTGAGAATTGAGGATTGATGGTTGAGTATTGAGGATTGAGGATTGAGGATTGAGGATTGAGTATTGAAGATTGAGGATTGATGATTGAGGATTGAGGACTGAGGACTGAGGATTGAGGATTGAGTGTTGAAGATTGAGGATTGATGATTGATGATTAAGGATTGAGGATTGAGGATTGAGGATTGAGGATTGAAGTTTGAGGATTGAGGATTGAGGATTGAGTGTTGTGGGTTGAGTAATGAGAATTGATGTTTGTTAGATGGATACTTGAAGATTGAAGATTGAGGATTGAGTATTGAAAACTGAGAATTCAGGATATTCTATTGAGAATTGAGAATTGAGGATTCATGATTGAGTTTTGAGGATTGATGTGTGAGGGTTGTGTATTGAATATTGAGGATTGAGGATTGAGGATTGAGGATTGAGGATTGAGGATTGAAGATTGAGTATTGATGATTGAAGATTGAGGATTGAGGATTGAGGGTTGCGGATTGAGGACGAGGACTGACGGTTGAGGATTGAGGATTGAGTGTTGAGGATTGAGGATTGAGGACTGAGGATTGGGGATTGAGGACTGAGGATTGACGATTGATTATTGATCTTTGGGGATTGAAGATTGTGGACTGGGGATAGAGGATTGAATATTGAGGATTAAGGGTAGAGTATTGGGGATTGAGGATCTAGGATACGAGATTGATAATTCAGGATTGAAGATTGAGGATTGAGGTTTGAGAATTGAGAATTGAGAATTGAGGATGAGGACTAAGGGCTGAAGATGGAGGTTTGAGGCATGAGGAATGAGGATTGAGGATTGAGGATTGAGGATTGAGGATTGAGTATTGAAGATTGAGGCCTGAGGACAGAGGATTGAGGATTGAGAGTTGAGGATGGAGGATTGAGGGTTGACGTTTGTGGATTGACTATTGAAGATTGAGGATTGATGATTGAGGATTGAGGATTGAGGATTGAGGATTGAGGATTGAGTACTGAAGATTGTGGATTGATGATTCACGATTGAGGACTGAGGATTGAGGATTGATTATTGAGCTTTGGGCATTGAAGAATGTGGACTGGGAATAGAGGATTGAAATTGAGGATTAAGGATAGAGTATTGGAGATTGAGGATCTAGGACAGGAGATTGATTATTGAGGATTGAAGAGTGAGGATTGAGGATTGAGGATTGATGATTGAGGATTGAGGATTGAAGATTGAGTATGGAGGATTGAAGATTGAGGATTGAGTACTAAGGATTGAGGATTGATGACTGAGGATTGAGGATTGAGGATTGAGGTTTGAGGATTGAGGATTGAATATTGAAGATTGAGTATTGAGGATTGAAGGTTGAGGATTGAGGATTGAGTATTGAGGATGGAGAATGAGGTCTGAGGGTTGAGGATTGGGGTTTGAGTATTGAATCCTGAGAATTCACGATATTCTATTGAGTATTGAGAATTGAGGATTGATGGTTGAGTATTGAGGATTGAGAATTGAGGATTGAGGATTGAGTTTTGAAGATTGAGGATTGATGATTGAGGATTGAGTATTGAGGATTGAGGATTGAAGATTGAGGACTGAGTGTTGAGGGTTGAGTGATGATAATTGATGTTTGTGGATGGAGACATGAAGATTGAAGATTGAGGATTGAGTATTGACACCTGAGAATTCCGGATATTCTATTGAGTATTGAGTATTGAGTATTGAGGATTGAGGATTGAGGATTGAGTATTGAAGATTGAGGATTGATGATTGCGGACTGAGGATTGAGGATTGAGGATTGAGGATTGAATTTTGCAGATTGAGGATTGATGATTGAGGATTGAGGATTGAGGATTGAGGATTGAGTATTGAGGATTGAAGATTGAGGATTGAGGATTGAGGATTGAGTGTTGAGGGTTGAGTGATGAGAATTGATGTTTGTGGATGGAGACTTGAAGATTGAAGATTGAGGATTGAGTATTGAATACTGAGAATTCAGGATATTCTATTGAGAATTGAGAATTGAGGATTGACGATTGAGGATTGAGGATTGAGGTTTGAGGATTGAGGACGAGGACTGACGGTTGAGGATTGAGGTTTGAGTATTGAGGATTGAGGATTGTGGACTGAGGATTGGGGATTGTGGACTGAGGGTTGAGGATTGATTATTGAGCTTTGGGGATTGAAGATTGTGGACTGGGGATAGAGGATTGAATATTGAGGATTAAGGATAGAGTATTGGGGATTGAGAATCTAGGATACGAGATTGATTATTGAGGATTGAAGATTGAGGATTGATGATTGAGGATTGAGGATTGAGGATAGAGGATCGAGGATGGAGGATTGAAGGCTGAGTATTGAGGATTGAAGATTGAGGATTGAGGATTCAGGATTGAGGATTGAGGATGAGGGCTGAGGGTTGAGGATTGAGGATTGAGGGTTGAGGATTGAAGATTGAGTATTGAGGATTGAAGGTTGAGGATTGAGGATTCAGGATTGAGGATTGAGGATGAGGGCTGAGGGTTGAGGGTTGAGGTTTGAGGCCTGAGGACAGAGGATTGAGGATTGAGGATTGAGGATTGAGGATTGAGGATTGAGTATTGAAGATTGTGGATTGATGATTGGCGATTGAGGACTGAGGATTGAGTATTGATTATTGAGCTTTGGGGATTGAAGAATGTGGCCTGGGGATAGAGGATTGAATATTGAGGATTAAGGATAGAGTATTGGGGATTGAGGGTCTAGGACAGGAGATTGATTATTGAGGATTGAAGAGTGAGGATTGAGGATTGAGGATTGATGATTGAGGATTGAGGATTGAAGATTGAGTATGGAGGATTGAAGATTGAGGATTGAGGATTAAGGATTGAGGATTGAAGATTGAAGATTGAGTATTGAGGATTGAAGGTTGAGGATTGAGGATTGAGTATTGAGGATGGAGAATGAGGGCTGAGGGTTGAGGATTGGGGTTTGAGTATTGAATCCTGAGAATTCACGATATTCTATTGAGTATTGAGAATTGAGGATTGATGGTTGATTATTGAGGATTGAGAATTGAGGATTGAGGATTGAGTTTTGAAGATTGAGGATTGATGATTGAGGATTGAGTATGGAGGATTGAGGATTGAAGATTGAGGACTGAGTGTTGAGGGTTGAGTGATGATAATTGATGTTTGTGGATGGAGACATGAAGATTGAAGATTGAGGATTGAGTATTGAAAACTGAGAATTCAGGATATTCTATTGAGTATTGAGTATTGAGTATTGAGGATTGAGGATTGAGGATTGAGTATTGAAATTGAGGATTGATGATTGAGGACTGAGGATTGAGGATTGAGGATTGAGGATTGAGTTTTTCAGATTGAGGATTGATGGTTGAGGATTGAGGATTGAGGATTGAGGATTGAGGATTGAGGATTGAAGATTGAGGATTGAGGATTGTGTGTTTAGGGTTGAGTGATGAGAATTGATGTTTGTGGATGGAGACTTGAAGATTGAAGATTGAGGATTGAGTATTGAAAGCTGAGAATTCAGGATATTCTATTGAGAATTGAGAATTGAGGATTGATGACTGAGGATTGAGGATTTAGGATTGAGGATTGAGGATGGAGGATGACGGCTGAGGGTTGAGGATTGAGGCTTGAGTATTGAATCCTGAGTATTCAGGATATTCTATTGAGTATTGAGATTTGAGGATTGATGGTTGAGTATTGAGGATTGAGGATTGAGGACTGAGTATTGAAGATTGAGGATTGATGATTGAGCATTGAGGATTGAGGATTGAGGATTGAGGATTGAGGATTGAGTATTGAGGCTTGAGGATTGAGGATTGAGTATTGAAGATTGAGGAATGGGGATTGAGGATTGACGATTGAGGATTGAGGATTGAGGATTGAGGATTGAGGATTGAGGATTGAGGATTGAGGATTGAGGATTGAGGATTGAGTATTGAAGATTGAGTATTCATGACTGAGGATTGAGGATTGAGGGTTGAGGGCTGAGGATTGTGGATCGAAGATTGAGTATTGAGGATTGAAGGTTGAGGTTTGAGGATTGAGGATTGAGGGTGGAGGATGAGGTCTGGGGGTTGAGGATTGAGGTTTGAGTATTGAATACTGAGAATTCAGGATATTCTATTGAGTATTGAGAATTGAGGATTGATGGTTGAGTATTGAGGATTGAGGATTGAGGATTAAGGATTGAGTATTGAAGATTGAGGATTGAGGATTGAGGACTGAGGATTGAGGATTGAGTGTTGAAGATTGAGGATTGATGATTGAGGATTGAGGATTGAGGATTGAGGATTGAGGATTGAGTATGGAGGATTGAAGGTTGAGGATTGAGGATTGATGATTGAGGATTGAGGATTGAGGATTGAGTATTGAAGATTGAGTATTGATGACTGTGGATTGAGGATGGAGGATTGATGATTGAGGATTGAGGATTGAAGATTGAGTATGGAGGATTGAAGGTTGAGGATTGAGGATTGAGGATTGAGGATTGAAGATTGAGGACTGAGTGTTGAGGGTTGAGTGATGAGGATTGATGTTTGTGGATTGAGATTTGAAGATTGAAGATTGGGGATTTAGCAATGAACCATGAGAATTCAGGATATTCTATTGAGTATTGAGAATTGAGGATTGATGGTTGAATATTGGTGACTGATGGTTGAGGGTTGTGTGTTGAATATTGAGGATTGAGGTTTGTGGATTGAGGATTGAAGATTGAGTATTGATGATTGAGGATTGAGGGTTGAAGGTTGAGGTTTGAGGATTGAGGATTGAGGGTGGAGGATGAGGTCTGGGGGTTGAGGATTGAGGTTTGAGTATTGAATACTGAGAATTCAGGATATTCTATTGAGTATTGAGAATTGAGGATTGATGGTTGAGTATTGAGGATTGAGGATTGAGGATTGAGGATTGAGTATTGAATATTGTGGATTGATGATTGACGATTGAGGACTGAGGATTGAGGATTGATTATTGAGCTTTGGGGATTGAAGAATGTGGCCTGGGGATAGAGGATTGAATATTGAGGATTAAGGAAAGAGTATTGGGGATTGAGGAGCTAGGATACGAGATTGATTATTGAGGATTGAAGATTGAGGATTGAGGATTGAGGATTGAGAATTGAGAATTGAGGATGAGGACTGAGGGTTGAGGATGGAGGTTTGAGGAATGAGGATTGATGATTGAGGATTGTGGATTGAGTGTTGGAGATTGAGGATTGATGATTGAGGATTGAGGATTGAGGATCGAGGATTGAGGATTGAGGATTGAAGATTGACGATTGAGTATTGAAGATTGAGGATTGATGACTGAGGATTGAGGATTTAGGATTGAGGATTGAGGATGGAGGATGACGGCTGAGGGTTGAGGATTGAGGGTTGAGTATTGAATCCTGAGTATTCAGGATATTCTATTGAGTATTGAGATTTGAGGATTGATGGTTGAGTATTGAGGATTGAGGATTGAGGACTGAGTATTGAAGATTGAGGATTGATGATTGAGGATTGAGGATTGAGGATTGAGGATTGAGCATTGAGTATTGAGGCTTGAGGATTGAGGATTGAGGGTTGAAGATTGAGGATTGAGTATTGAAGATTGAGTATTCATGACTGAGGATTGAGGATTGAGGGTTGAGGGCTGAGGATTGTGGATCGAAGATTGAGTATTGAGGATTGAAGGTTGAGGTTTGAGGATTGAGGATTGAGGGTGGAGGATGAGGACAGAGGGTTGAGGATTGAGGTTTGAGTATTGAATACTGAGAATTCAGGATATTCTATTGAGTATTGAGAATTGAGGATTGATGGTTGAGTATTGAGGATTGAGGATTGAGGATTGAGGATTGAGTATTGAAGATTGAGGATTGATGATTGAGGATTGAGGATTGAGGACTGAGGATTGAGGATTGAGTGTTGAAGATTGAGGATTGATGATTGAGGATTGAGGATTGAGGATTGAGGATTGAGGATTGAGGATTGAAGATTGAGGATTGAGGATTGAGGATTGAGTGTTGTGGGTTGAGTAATGAGAATTGATGTTTGTTAGATGGAGACTTGAAGATTGAAGATTGAGGATTGAGTATTGAAAACTGAGAATTCAGGATATTCTATTGAGAATTCAGAATTGAGGATTGATGATTGAGGATTGTGGATTGAGTGTTGGAGATTGAGGATTGATGATTGAGGATTGAGGATTGAGGATCGAGGATTGAGGATTGAGGATTGAAGATTGACGATTGAGTATTGAAGATTGAGGATTGATGACTGAGGATTGAGGATTTAGGATTGAGGATTGAGGATGGAGGATGACGGCTGAGGGTTGAGGATTGAGGCTTGAGTATTGAATCCTGAGTATTCAGGATATTCTATTGAGTATTGAGATTTGAGGATTGATGGTTGAGTATTGAGGATTGAGGATTGAGGACTGAGTATTGAAGATTGAGGATTGATGATTGAGCATTGAGGATTGAGGATTGAGGACTGAGGATTGAGGATTGAGTATTGAGGCTTGAGGATTGAGGATTGAGTATTGAAGATTGAGGAATGGGGATTGAGGATTGACGATTGAGGATTGAGGATTGAGGATTGAGGATTGAGGATTGAGGATTGAGGATTGAGGATTGAGGATTGAGGATTGAGTATTGAAGATTGAGTATTCATGACTGAGGATTGAGGATTGAGGGTTGAGGGCTGAGGATTGTGGATCGAAGATTGAGTATTGAGGATTGAAGGTTGAGGTTTGAGGATTGAGGATTGAGGGTGGAGGATGAGGTCTGGGGGTTGAGGATTGAGGTTTGAGTATTGAATACTGAGAATTCAGGATATTCTATTGAGTATTGAGAATTGAGGATTGATGGTTGAGTATTGAGGATTGAGGATTGAGGATTAAGGATTGAGTATTGAAGATTGAGGATTGAGGATTGAGGACTGAGGATTGAGGATTGAGTGTTGAAGATTGAGGATTGATGATTGAGGATTGAGGATTGAGGATTGAGGATTGAGGATTGAGTATGGAGGATTGAAGGTTGAGGATTGAGGATTGATGATTGAGGATTGAGGATTGAGGATTGAGTATTGAAGATTGAGTATTGATGACTGTGGATTGAGGATGGAGGATTGATGATTGAGGATTGAGGATTGAAGATTGAGTATGGAGGATTGAAGGTTGAGGATTGAGGATTGAGGATTGAGGATTGAAGATTGAGGACTGAGTGTTGAGGGTTGAGTGATGAGGATTGATGTTTGTGGATTGAGATTTGAAGATTGAAGATTGGGGATTTAGCAATGAACCATGAGAATTCTGGATATTCTATTGAGTATTGAGAATTGAGGATTGATGGTTGAATATTGGTGACTGATGGTTGAGGGTTGTGTGTTGAATATTGAGGATTGAGGTTTGTGGATTGAGAATTGAAGATTGAGTATTGATGATTGAGGATTGAGGGTTGAGGGTTGAGGATTGAGGAGGAGGGCTGACGGTTGAGGATTGAGGTTTGAGGATTGAGGATTGAGGGCTGAGGATTGAGGACGAGGACTGACGGTTGAGGATTGAGGATTGATGATTGAGGATTGAGGATTGAGGACTGAGGATTGAGGATTGAAGATTGAGCATTGAGGATTGAAGATGGAGGACTGGTTATTGAGGATTGAAGATTGAGGATTAAGGATTGAGGATTGCGGATTGAGGATCTAGGATTGAGGATTGAGGACTGCGGATTGAAGATTGAGGACTGAGTGTTGAGGGTTGAGTGATGAGAATTGATGTCTATGGATAGAGATTTGAAGTTTGAAGATTGGGTATTGCGTATTGAAAACTGTGAATTGAGTATATTCTATTGAGGATTGAGGATTGACAATTGATTGTTGCGGACTGAGGGATGAAGATTGAGCATTCAGGACTGAGGATTCGGAATTGAGGTTTGAGGTCTGAGGATTGAGGGTTGTGGATTGATGATTGAGGATTGAGGATTGAGTGTTGAGGGTTGATTGATGAGAATTGATGTTTGTGGATGGACACTTGAAGATTGAAGATTGGGGATTGAGTATTGAATAATGAGAATTCAGGATATTCTATTGAGAATTGAGAATTGATGATTGATGATTGAGGATTGAGGATTGAGGTTTGAGGATTGAGGACGAGGACTGACGGTTGAGGATTGAGGTTTGAATATTGAGGGTTGAGGATTGAGGACTGAGGATTGGGGATTGAGGACTGAGGGTTGAGGATTGATTATTGAGCTTTGGGGATTGAAGATTGTGGACTGGGGATAGAGGATTGAATATTGAGGATTAAGGATAGAGTATTGGGGATTGAGGATCTAGGATACGAGATTGATTATTGAGGATTGAAGATTGAGGACTGAGGATTGAGGATTGAGAATTGAGAATTGAGGATGAGGACTGAGGGTTGAGGATGGAGGTTTGAGGAATGAGGATTGAGGATTGAGGATTGTGGATTGAGTGTTGGAGATTGAGGATTGATGATTGAGGATTGAGGATTGAGGATCGAGGATTGAGGACTGAGGATTGAGGATTGAGTGTTGAAGATTGAGGATTGATGATTGAGGATTGAGGATTGAGGATTGAGGATTGAGGATTGAGGATTGAAGATTGAGGGTTGAGGATTGAGGATTGAGTGTTGTGGGTTGATTGATGAGAATTGATGTTTGTGGATGGACACTTGAAGATTGAAGATTGGGGATTGAGTATTGAATAATGAGAATTCAGGATATTCTATTGAGAATTGAGAATTGATGATTGATGATTGAGGATTGAGTATTGAGGCTTGAGGATTGAGGATTGAGGATTGAAGATTGAGGATTGGGGATTGAGGATTGACGATTGAGGATTGAGGATTGAGGATTGAGGTTGGAAGATTGAGGACTGAGTGTTGAGGGTTGAGTGATGAGAATTGATGTTTGTGGATGGAGACTTGAAGATTGAAGATTGACGATTGAGTATTGAAAACAGAGAATTCAGGATATTCTATTGAGTATTGAGAATTGAGGATTGATGGTTGAGTATTGAGGATTCATGTTTGAGGGTTGTGTATTGAATATTGAGTATTGAGGATTGAGGATTGAGGATTGAGGATTGAGGGTTGAGGATTGTGGATTGAAGATTGAGCATTGAGGATTGAAGATTGAGGACTGGTTATTGAGGATTGAAGATTGAGGATTAAGGATTGAGGATTGGGGATTGAGGATCTAGGATTGAGGATTGAGGACTGCGGATTGAAGATTGAGGACTGTGTGTTGAGGGTTGAGTGATGAGAATTGATGTCTGTGGATTGAGATTTGAAGTTTGAAGATTGGGGATTGAGTATTGAAAACTGTGAATTGAGGATATTCTATTGAGGATTGAGGATTGACAATTGATTGTTGCGGACTGAGGGATGAAGATTGAGCATTCAGGACTGAGGATTCGGAATTGAGGTTTGAGGATTGAGGATTGAGGACTGAGTATTGAAGATTGAGGATTGATGATAGAGGATTGAGGATTGAGGATTGAGGATTGAGGATTGAGGGTTGAAGACTGAGTATTGAGGATTGAAGATTGAGGATTGAGAATTGAGGATTGAGGATTGAGGATTGAAGATTGAGGATTGAGGGTTGAGGATTGAGTGTTGAAGATTGAGGATTGATGATTGCAGATTGAGGATTGAGGATTGAGGATTGAGGATTGACGATTGAAGATTGAGGATTGGGGATTGAGGATTGAGGATTGAGGATTGAGAATCGAAGATTGAGTATCGAGGTTTGAAGATTGAGGTTTGAGGATTGAGGATTGAGGATTGAGGATGGGGGATGAGGGCTGAGGGTTGAGGATTGAGGTTTCAGTATTGAATACTGAGAATTCAGGATATTCTATTGAGTATTGAGAATTGAGCATTGATGGTTGAGTATTGAGGATTGAGGATTGAGTATTGAGGATTCAAGATTGAGGTTTGAGGATTGAGAATTGAGAATTGAGTATGAGGACTGAGGGTTGAGGATTGAGGTATGAGGAACGAGGATTGAGGATTGAGGATTGAGGATTGATGATTGAAGACTGAGTATTGAGGATTGAAGATTGAGGATTGAGGATTGAAGATTGAGGATTGAGGATTGATGATTGAAGACTGAGTATTGAGGATTGAAGATTGAGGATTGAGGAACGAGGATTGAGGTTAGAGAATTGATAATCGAAGATTGAGTATTGAGGATTGAAGATTGAGGTTTGAGGATTGAGGATTGTGGATTGTGGATTGAGGATTGAGGGTTGAGGATTGAGGATCGAAGATTGAGTATTGAGGATTGAAGGTTGAGGTTTGAGGATTGAGGATTGAGGGTGGAGGATGAGGGCTGAGGGTTGAGGATTGAGGATTGAGGATTGACGCTTGAGGATAGAGGACCGAGAATGGAGGATTGAAGGCTGAGTATTGAGGATTGAAGATTGAGGATTGAGGATTCAGGATTGAGGATTGAGGATGAGGGCTGAGGGTTGAGGATTGAGGATTGAGGATTGAGGATTGAGGATTGAGGATTGAAGACTGAGTATGGAGGGTTGAGGATTGAGGTTTGAGGAACGAGGATTGAGGATTGAGAATTGAGGACCGAGGATTGACGATTGAGTATTGAAGATTTAGGATTGATGACTGAGGATTGAGGATTGAGGATTGAGGATTGAGGATTGAGGATTGAAGACTGAGTATTGAGGATTGAGGATTGAGGATTGAGGATTGAGTATTGAAGATTGAGGATTGATGATTGAGGATTGAGGATTGAGGATTGAGGATTGAGGATTGAGGGTTGAAGACTGAGTATTGAGGATTGAAGATTGAGGATTGAGAATTGAGGATTGAGGATTGAGGATTGAAGATTGAGGATTGAGGGTTGAGGATTGAGTGTTGAAGTTTGAGGATTGATGATAGCAGATTGAGGATTGAGGATTGAGGATTGAGGATTGACGATTGAAGATTGAGGATTGGGGATTGAGGATTGAGGATTGAGGATTGAGAATCGAAGATTGAGTATCGAGGATTGAAGATTGAGGTTTGAGGATTGAGGATTGAGGATTGAGGATTGAGGATTGAAGATTGAGGACTGAGTGTTGAGGGTTGAGTGATGAGGATTGATGTTTGTGGATTGAGATTTGAAGATTGAAGATTGGGGATTTAGCAATGAACCATGAGAATTCAGGATATTCTATTGAGTATTGAGAATTGAGGATTGATGGTTGAGTATTGAGGATTGAGGATTGAGGATTGAGGATTGAGTATTGAATATTGTGGATTGATGATTGACGATTGAGGACTGAGGATTGAGGATTGATTATTGAGCTTTGGGGATTGAAGAATGTGGCCTGGGGATAGAGGATTGAATATTGAGGATTAAGGAAAGAGTATTGGGGATTGAGGAGCTAGGATACGAGATTGATTATTGAGGATTGAAGATTGAGGATTGAGGATTGAGGATTGAGAATTGAGAATTGAGGATGAGGACTGAGGGTTGAGGATGGAGGTTTGAGGAATGAGGATTGATGATTGAGGATTGTGGATTGAGTGTTGGAGATTGAGGATTGATGATTGAGGATTGAGGATTGAGGATCGAGGATTGAGGATTGAGGATTGAAGATTGACGATTGAGTATTGAAGATTGAGGATTGATGACTGAGGATTGAGGATTTAGGATTGAGGATTGAGGATGGAGGATGACGGCTGAGGGTTGAGGATTGAGGGTTGAGTATTGAATCCTGAGTATTCAGGATATTCTATTGAGTATTGAGATTTGAGGATTGATGGTTGAGTATTGAGGATTGAGGATTGAGGACTGAGTATTGAAGATTGAGGATTGATGATTGAGGATTGAGGATTGAGGATTGAGGATTGAGCATTGAGTATTGAGGCTTGAGGATTGAGGATTGAGGGTTGAAGATTGAGGATTGAGTATTGAAGATTGAGTATTCATGACTGAGGATTGAGGATTGAGGGTTGAGGGCTGAGGATTGTGGATCGAAGATTGAGTATTGAGGATTGAAGGTTGAGGTTTGAGGATTGAGGATTGAGGGTGGAGGATGAGGACAGAGGGTTGAGGATTGAGGTTTGAGTATTGAATACTGAGAATTCAGGATATTCTATTGAGTATTGAGAATTGAGGATTGATGGTTGAGTATTGAGGATTGAGGATTGAGGATTGAGGATTGACTATTGAAGATTGAGGATTGATGATTGAGGATTGAGGATTGAGGACTGAGGATTGAGGATTGAGTGTTGAAGATTGAGGATTGATGATTGAGGATTGAGGATTGAGGATTGAGGATTGAGGATTGAGGATTGAAGATTGAGGATTGAGGATTGAGGATTGAGTGTTGTGGGTTGAGTAATGAGAATTGATGTTTGTTAGATGGAGACTTGAAGATTGAAGATTGAGGATTGAGTATTGAAAACTGAGAATTCAGGATATTCTATTGAGAATTCAGAATTGAGGATTGATGATTGAGGATTGTGGATTGAGTGTTGGAGATTGAGGATTGATGATTGAGGATTGAGGATTGAGGATCGAGGATTGAGGATTGAGGATTGAAGATTGACGATTGAGTATTGAAGATTGAGGATTGATGACTGAGGATTGAGGATTTAGGATTGAGGATTGAGGATGGAGGATGACGGCTGAGGGTTGAGGATTGAGGCTTGAGTATTGAATCCTGAGTATTCAGGATATTCTATTGAGTATTGAGATTTGAGGATTGATGGTTGAGTATTGAGGATTGAGGATTGAGGACTGAGTATTGAAGATTGAGGATTGATGATTGAGCATTGAGGATTGAGGATTGAGGATTGAGGATTGAGGATTGAGTATTGAGGCTTGAGGATTGAGGATTGAGTATTGAAGATTGAGGAATGGGGATTGAGGATTGACGATTGAGGATTGAGGATTGAGGATTGAGGATTGAGGATTGAGGATTGAGGATTGAGGATTGAGGATTGAGGATTGAGTATTGAAGATTGAGTATTCATGACTGAGGATTGAGGATTGAGGGTTGAGGGCTGAGGATTGTGGATCGAAGATTGAGTATTGAGGATTGAAGGTTGAGGTTTGAGGATTGAGGATTGAGGGTGGAGGATGAGGTCTGGGGGTTGAGGATTGAGGTTTGAGTATTGAATACTGAGAATTCAGGATATTCTATTGAGTATTGAGAATTGAGGATTGATGGTTGAGTATTGAGGATTGAGGATTGAGGATTAAGGATTGAGTATTGAAGATTGAGGATTGAGGATTGAGGACTGAGGATTGAGGATTGAGTGTTGAAGATTGAGGATTGATGATTGAGGATTGAGGATTGAGGATTGAGGATTGAGGATTGAGTATGGAGGATTGAAGGTTGAGGATTGAGGATTGATGATTGAGGATTGAGGATTGAGGATTGAGTATTGAAGATTGAGTATTGATGACTGTGGATTGAGGATGGAGGATTGATGATTGAGGATTGAGGATTGAAGATTGAGTATGGAGGATTGAAGGTTGAGGATTGAGGATTGAGGATTGAGGATTGAAGATTGAGGACTGAGTGTTGAGGGTTGAGTGATGAGGATTGATGTTTGTGGATTGAGATTTGAAGATTGAAGATTGGGGATTTAGCAATGAACCATGAGAATTCAGGATATTCTATTGAGTATTGAGAATTGAGGATTGATGGTTGAATATTGGTGACTGATGGTTGAGGGTTGTGTGTTGAATATTGAGGATTGAGGTTTGTGGATTGAGAATTGAAGATTGAGTATTGATGATTGAGGATTGAGGGTTGAGGGTTGAGGATTGAGGAGGAGGGCTGACGGTTGAGGATTGAGGTTTGAGGATTGAGGATTGAGGGCTGAGGATTGAGGACGAGGACTGACGGTTGAGGATTGAGGATTGATGATTGAGGATTGAGGATTGAGGACTGAGGATTGAGGATTGAAGATTGAGCATTGAGGATTGAAGATGGAGGACTGGTTATTGAGGATTGAAGATTGAGGATTAAGGATTGAGGATTGCGGATTGAGGATCTAGGATTGAGGATTGAGGACTGCGGATTGAAGATTGAGGACTGAGTGTTGAGGGTTGAGTGATGAGAATTGATGTCTATGGATAGAGATTTGAAGTTTGAAGATTGGGTATTGCGTATTGAAAACTGTGAATTGAGGATATTCTATTGAGGATTGAGGATTGACAATTGATTGTTGCGGACTGAGGGATGAAGATTGAGCATTCAGGACTGAGGATTCGGAATTGAGGTTTGAGGTCTGAGGATTGAGGGTTGTGGATTGATGATTGAGGATTGAGGATTGAGTGTTGAGGGTTGATTGATGAGAATTGATGTTTGTGGATGGACACTTGAAGATTGAAGATTGGGGATTGAGTATTGAATAATGAGAATTCAGGATATTCTATTGAGAATTGAGAATTGATGATTGATGATTGAGGATTGAGGATTGAGGTTTGAGGATTGAGGACGAGGACTGACGGTTGAGGATTGAGGTTTGAATATTGAGGGTTGAGGATTGAGGACTGAGGATTGGGGATTGAGGACTGAGGGTTGAGGATTGATTATTGAGCTTTGGGGATTGAAGATTGTGGACTGGGGATAGAGGATTGAATATTGAGGATTAAGGATAGAGTATTGGGGATTGAGGATCTAGGATACGAGATTGATTATTGAGGATTGAAGATTGAGGACTGAGGATTGAGGATTGAGAATTGAGAATTGAGGATGAGGACTGAGGGTTGAGGATGGAGGTTTGAGGAATGAGGATTGAGGATTGAGGATTGTGGATTGAGTGTTGGAGATTGAGGATTGATGATTGAGGATTGAGGATTGAGGATCGAGGATTGAGGACTGAGGATTGAGGATTGAGTGTTGAAGATTGAGGATTGATGATTGAGGATTGAGGATTGAGGATTGAGGATTGAGGATTGAGGATTGAAGATTGAGGGTTGAGGATTGAGGATTGAGTGTTGTGGGTTGATTGATGAGAATTGATGTTTGTGGATGGACACTTGAAGATTGAAGATTGGGGATTGAGTATTGAATAATGAGAATTCAGGATATTCTATTGAGAATTGAGAATTGATGATTGATGATTGAGGATTGAGTATTGAGGCTTGAGGATTGAGGATTGAGGATTGAAGATTGAGGATTGGGGATTGAGGATTGACGATTGAGGATTGAGGATTGAGGATTGAGGTTGGAAGATTGAGGACTGAGTGTTGAGGGTTGAGTGATGAGAATTGATGTTTGTGGATGGAGACTTGAAGATTGAAGATTGACGATTGAGTATTGAAAACAGAGAATTCAGGATATTCTATTGAGTATTGAGAATTGAGGATTGATGGTTGAGTATTGAGGATTCATGTTTGAGGGTTGTGTATTGAATATTGAGTATTGAGGATTGAGGATTGAGGATTGAGGATTGAGGGTTGAGGATTGTGGATTGAAGATTGAGCATTGAGGATTGAAGATTGAGGACTGGTTATTGAGGATTGAAGATTGAGGATTAAGGATTGAGGATTGGGGATTGAGGATCTAGGATTGAGGATTGAGGACTGCGGATTGAAGATTGAGGACTGTGTGTTGAGGGTTGAGTGATGAGAATTGATGTCTGTGGATTGAGATTTGAAGTTTGAAGATTGGGGATTGAGTATTGAAAACTGTGAATTGAGGATATTCTATTGAGGATTGAGGATTGACAATTGATTGTTGCGGACTGAGGGATGAAGATTGAGCATTCAGGACTGAGGATTCGGAATTGAGGTTTGAGGATTGAGGATTGAGGACTGAGTATTGAAGATTGAGGATTGATGATAGAGGATTGAGGATTGAGGATTGAGGATTGAGGATTGAGGGTTGAAGACTGAGTATTGAGGATTGAAGATTGAGGATTGAGAATTGAGGATTGAGGATTGAGGATTGAGGATTGAGGATTGAGGGTTGAGGATTGAGTGTTGAAGATTGAGGATTGATGATTGCAGATTGAGGATTGAGGATTGAGGATTGAGGATTGACGATTGAAGATTGAGGATTGGGGATTGAGGATTGAGGATTGAGGATTGAGAATCGAAGATTGAGTATCGAGGTTTGAAGATTGAGGTTTGAGGATTGAGGATTGAGGATTGAGGATGGGGGATGAGGGCTGAGGGTTGAGGATTGAGGTTTCAGTATTGAATACTGAGAATTCAGGATATTCTATTGAGTATTGAGAATTGAGCATTGATGGTTGAGTATTGAGGATTGAGGATTGAGTATTGAGGATTCAAGATTGAGGTTTGAGGATTGAGAATTGAGAATTGAGTATGAGGACTGAGGGTTGAGGATTGAGGTATGAGGAACGAGGATTGAGGATTGAGGATTGAGGATTGATGATTGAAGACTGAGTATTGAGGATTGAAGATTGAGGATTGAGGATTGAAGATTGAGGATTGAGGATTGATGATTGAAGACTGAGTATTGAGGATTGAAGATTGAGGATTGAGGAACGAGGATTGAGGTTAGAGAATTGATAATCGAAGATTGAGTATTGAGGATTGAAGATTGAGGTTTGAGGATTGAGGATTGTGGATTGTGGATTGAGGATTGAGGGTTGAGGATTGAGGATCGAAGATTGAGTATTGAGGATTGAAGGTTGAGGTTTGAGGATTGAGGATTGAGGGTGGAGGATGAGGGCTGAGGGTTGAGGATTGAGGATTGAGGATTGACGCTTGAGGATAGAGGACCGAGAATGGAGGATTGAAGGCTGAGTATTGAGGATTGAAGATTGAGGATTGAGGATTCAGGATTGAGGATTGAGGATGAGGGCTGAGGGTTGAGGATTGAGGATTGAGGATTGAGGATTGAGGATTGAGGATTGAAGACTGAGTATGGAGGGTTGAGGATTGAGGTTTGAGGAACGAGGATTGAGGATTGAGAATTGAGGACCGAGGATTGACGATTGAGTATTGAAGATTTAGGATTGATGACTGAGGATTGAGGATTGAGGATTGAGGATTGAGGATTGAGGATTGAAGACTGAGTATTGAGGATTGAGGATTGAGGATTGAGGATTGAGTATTGAAGATTGAGGATTGATGATTGAGGATTGAGGATTGAGGATTGAGGATTGAGGATTGAGGGTTGAAGACTGAGTATTGAGGATTGAAGATTGAGGATTGAGAATTGAGGATTGAGGATTGAGGATTGAAGATTGAGGATTGAGGGTTGAGGATTGAGTGTTGAAGTTTGAGGATTGATGATAGCAGATTGAGGATTGAGGATTGAGGATTGAGGATTGACGATTGAAGATTGAGGATTGGGGATTGAGGATTGAGGATTGAGGATTGAGAATCGAAGATTGAGTATCGAGGATTGAAGATTGAGGTTTGAGGATTGAGGATTGAGGATTGAGGATGGAGGATGAGGGCTGAGGGTTGAGGATTGAGGTTTAAGTATTGAATACTGAGAATTCAGGATATTCTATTGAGTATTGAGAATTGAGGATTGATGGTTGAGTATTGAGGATTGAGGGTTGGGTATTGAGGATTGAAGATTGAGGTTTGAGGATTGAGAATTGAGAATTGAGTATGAGGACTGAGGGTTGAGGATTGAGTTATGAGGAACGAGGATTGAGGATTGAGAATTGAGGAATGAGGATTGACGATTGAGTATTGAAGATTGAGGATTGATGACTGAGGATTGAGGATTGAGGATTGAGGATTGAGGATTGAGGATTGAAGATTGAGTATTGAGGATTGAGGATGAGGGGTGAGGGTTGAGGGTTGAGGTTTGAGGACTGAGGACAGAGGATTGAGGATTGAGAATTGAGGATGGAGGATAGAGGATTGAGGATTGAGGATTGGGTATTGAGGATTGAAGAATGAGAATTGACGATTGTGGATTGAGTATTGAGGTTTGAAGATTGAGTATTGAGGATTGAAGGTTGATGGTTGAGAATTGATTATTGAGGATTGAGGATTGAGGATTGAGGATTGATGATTGATGATTGAGAACTGAGGATTGAGGATTGAAGATTGAGGATTGAGGACTCAGGATTGAGGATTGAGAATGAGGGCTGAGGGTTGAGGATTGAGGTTTGAGGACTGAGGACTGAGGATTGAGGATTGAGAATTGAGGATGGAGGATTGAGGATTGAGGATTGAGGATTGGGTATTGATGATTGAAGAATGAGGATTGAGGATTGACGATTGAGGATTGAGTATTGAGGATTGAAGATTGAGTATTGAGGACTGAGGATTGAGTATTGAAGATTGAGTATTCATGACTGAGGATTGAGGATTGAGGATTGAGGTTTGAGGATTGAGGACGAGGACTGACGGTTGAGGATTGAGGTTTGAGTATTGAGGATTGAGGATTGAGGACTGAGGATTGGGGATTGAGGACTGAGGATTGACGATTGATTATTGAGCTTTGGGGATTGAAGGTTGTGGACTGGGGATAGAGGATTGAATATTGAGGATTAAGGATACAGTATTGGAGATTGAGGATCTAGGACAGGAGATTGATTATTGAGGATTGAGGAGTGAGGATTGAGGATTGAGGATTGATGATTGAGGATTGAGGATTGAAGATTGAGTATGCAGGATTGAAGACTGAGGATTGAGGATTAAGGATTGAGGATTGAAGATTGAGGACTGAGTGTTGAGGGTTGAGTGATGAGAATTGAAGTTTGTTGATTGAGATTTGAAGATTGAGATTGGGGATTTAGCATTGAACCATGAGAATTCAGGATATTCTATTGAGTATTGAGAATTGAGGATTGATGTTTGAATATTGGTGATTGATGGTTGAGGGTTGAGTGTTGAATATTGAGGATTGAGGATTGTGGATTGAGGATTGAAGACTGAGGACTGGGGATTGAGGATTGAAGATTGAGGATTAAGGATTGAGGATTGGGGATTGAGGATCTAGGATTGAGGATTGAGGACTGCGGATTGACGATTGAGTATTGAAGATTGAGGATTGATGACTGAGGATTGAGGATTGAGGATTGAGGTTTGAGGATTGAGGATTGAAGATTGAAGATTGAGTATTGAGGATTGAATGTTGAGAATTGAGGATTGAGTATTGATGATGGAGAATGAGGGCTGACGGCTGAGGATTGGGGTTTGAGTATTGAATCCTGAGAATTCAGGATATTCTATTGAGTATTGAGAATTGAGGATTGATGGTTGAGTATTGAGGATTGAGAATTGAGGATTGAGGATTGAGTTTTGAAGATTGAGTATTGATGATTGAGGATTGAGTATTGAGGATTGAGGATTGAAGATTGAGGACTGAGTGTTGAGGGTTGAGTGATGATAATTGATGTTTGTGGATGGAGACATGAAGATTGAAGATTGAGGATTGAGTATTGAAAACTGAGAATTCAGGATATTCTATTGAGTATTGAGTATTGAGTATTGAGTATTGAGGATTGAGGATTGAGGACGAGGACTGACGGTTGAGGATTGAGGTTTGAGTATTGAGGATTGAGGATTGAGGACTGAGGATTGGGGATTGAGGACTGAGGATTGACGATTGATTATTGAGCTTTGGGGATTGAAGATTGTGGACTGGGGATAGAGGATTGAATATTGAGGATTAAGGATAGAGTATCGGAGATTGAGGATCTAGGACAGGAGATTGATTATTGAGGATTGAAGAGTGAGGATTGAGGATTGAGGATTGATGATTGAGGATTGAGGATTGAAGATTGAGTATGGAGGATTGAAGATTGAGGATTGAGGATTGAGGATTGAGTGTTGAGGGTTGAGTGATGAGAATTGATGTTTGTGGATGGAGACTTGAAGATTGAAGATTGAGGATTGAGTATTGAAAACTGAGAATTCAGGATATTCTATTGAGAATTGAGAATTGAGGATTGATGATTGTGGATTGAGGATTGAGGTTTGAGGATTGAGGACGAGGACTGACGGTTGAGGATTGAGGTTTGAGTATTGAGGATTGAGGATTGAGGACTGAGGATTGGGGATTGAGGACTGAGGATTGATGATTGATTATTGAGCTTTGGGGATTGAAGATTGTGGACTGGGGATAGAGGATTGAATATTGAGGATTAAGGATAGAGTATCGGAGATTGAGGATCTAGGACAGGAGATTGATTATTGAGGATTGAAGAGTGAGGATTGAGGATTGAGGATTGATGATTGAGGATTGAGGATTGAAGATCGAGTATGGAGGATTGAAGATTGAGGATTGAGGATTAAGGGTTGAGGATTGAAGACTGAGGACTGAGTGTTGAGGGTTGAGTGATGAGAATTGATGTTTGTGGATTGAGATTTGAAGATTGAGATTGGGGAATTAGCATTGAACCATGAGAATTCAGGATATTCTATTGAGTATCGAGAATTGAGGATTGATGTTTGATAATTGGGGATTGATGGTTGAGGGTTGAGTGTTGAATATTGAGGATTGAGGATTGTGGATTGAGGATTGAAGATTGAGTATTGATGATTGAGGATTGAAGGTTGAGGGTTGAGGATTGAGGTTTGAGATTGAGGATTGAGGGCTGAGGATTGAGGACGAGGACAGACGGTTGAGGATTGAGGATTGATGAATGAGGATTGAGGATTGCGGACTGAGGATTGAGGATTGAAGATTGAGCATTGAGGATTGAAGATTTAGGACTGGTTATTGAGGATTGAAGATTGAGGATTAAGGATTGAGGATTGGGGATTGAGGATCTAGGATTGAGGATTGAGGACTGCGGATTGAAGATTGAGGACTGTGTGTTGAGGGTTGAGTGATGAGAATTGATGTCTGTGGATTGAGATTTGAAGTTTGAAGATTGGGGATTGAGTATTGAAAACTGTGAATTGAGGATATTCTATTGAGGATTGAGGATTGACAATTTATTGTTGCGGACTGAGGGATGAAGATTGAGCATTCAGGACTGAGGATTCGGAATTGAGGTTTGAGGATTGAGGATTGAGGACTGAGTATTGAAGATTGAGGATTGATGATTGAGGATTGAGGATTGAGGATTGAGGATTGAGGATTGAGGATTGAGTATTGAGGCTTGAGGATTGAGGATTGAGGATTGAAGATTGAGGATTGGGGATTGAGGATTGACGATTGAGGATTGAGGATTGAGGATTGAGGATGGAAGATTGAGGACTGAGTGTTGAGGGTTGAGTGATGAGAATTGATGTTTGTGGATGGAGACTTGAAGATTGAAGATTGACGATTGAGTATTGAAAACAGAGAATTCAGGATATTCTATTGAGTATTGAGAATTGAGGATTGATGGTTGAGTATTGAGGATTGATGTTTGGGGGTTGTGTATTGAATATTGAGGATTGAGGATTGAGGATTGAGGATTGAGGATTGAGGGTTGAGGATTGAGGATCGAAGATTGAGTATTGAGGATTGAAGGTTGAGGTTTGAGGATTGAGGATTGAGGGTTGAGGATGAGGGCTGAGGGTTGAGGATTGAGGATTGAGGATTGACGCTTGAGGATAGAGGATCGAGGATGGAGGATTGAAGGCTGAGTATTGAGGATTGAAGATTGAGGGTTGAGGATTCAGGATTGAGGATTGAGGATGAGGGCTGAGGGTTGAGGATTGAGGATTGAGGATTGAGGATTGAGGATTGAAGACTGAGTATGGAGGGTTGAGGATTGAGGTTTGAGGAACGAGGATTGAGGATTGAGAATTGAGGAATGAGGATTGACGATTGAGTATTGAAGATTTAGGATTGATGACTGAGGATTGAGGATTGAGGATTGAGGATTGAGGATTGAGGATTGAGGATTGAAGACAGAGTATTGAGGATTGAGAATTGAGGATTGAGGATTGAGTATTGAAGATTGAGGATTGATGATAGAGGATTGAGGATTGAGGATTGAGGATTGAGGATTGAGGGTTGAAGACTGAGTATTGAGGATTGAAGATTGAGGATTGAGAATTGAGGATTGAGGATTGAGGATTGAAGACTGAGGACTGGGGATTGAGGATTGAAGATTGAGGATTAAGGATTGAGGATTGGGGATTGAGGATCTAGGATTGAGGATTGAGGACTGCGGATTGACGATTGAGTATTGAAGATTGAGGATAGATGACTGAGGACTGAGGATTGAGGATTGAGTATTGAGGATTGAAGGTTGATGATTCAGGATTGAGGAATGAGGATGAGGGCTGCGGGTTGAGGATTGAGGTTTGAGGACTGAGGACAGAGGATTCAGGATTGAGAATTGAGGATGGAGGATTGAGGATTGAGGATTGAGGATTGTGTATTGAGGATTGAAGAATGAGGATTGACGATTGAGGTTCGAGTATTGAGGATTGAAGATTGAGTATTGAGGATTGAAGGTTGATGATTGAATATTGAGGATTGATGATTGAGGATTGAGGATTGAGGATTGAGGATTGATGGTTGAAGACTGAGTATTGAGGATTGAAGATTGAGGATTGAGGATTGAGGATTGAGGATTGAGGATTGAGGATTGAGGATTGAGTATTGAAGATTGAGTATTCATGGCTGAGGATTGAGGATTAAGTATTGAGGATGGAGGATTGAAGATTGAGTATTGATGATTGAGGATTGAGGATTGAGGACTGAGGATTGAGGATTGAGGATTGATGATTGAGGATTGGGGATTGAGGATTGAGGTTTGAGAATTGATAATCGAAGATTGAGTATTGAGGATTGAAGATTGAGGTTTGAGGATTGAGGATTGAGGATTGAAAAGTGAGTATTGAAGATTGAGGATTGAGCATTGATGATTAACTATTGAAGATTGAGGATTGATGATTGAGGATTGAGGATTGAGGATTGAGGATTGAGGATTGAGTATTGAGTGTTGAATATTGAGGATTGATGATCGAGGATTGAGGATTGAGGATTGAGGATTGAAGATTGAGGATTGAAGATTGATGATTGAGGATTGAGTATTGGGGATTGAGGATCTAGGATTGGAGATTGACTGTTGAGGATTGAGGATTGAGTATTGAGGATTGAGGAACGAGGATTGAGGATTGAGGATGATGGCTGAGCGTTGAGGATTGAGGTTTGAGGACTGAGGACTGAGGATTGAGGATTGAGAATCGAGGATTTAGGATTGAGTGTTAAAGATTGGGGATTGGGTATTCAGGATTGAAGAATGAGGATTGAGGATTGAGGATTGAGGATGAGGTCTGAGGGTCGAGGTTTGAGGTTTGAGGACTGAGGACAGAGGATTGAGGATTGAGAATTGAGGATGGAGGATAGAGGATTGAGGATTGAGGATTGGGTATTGAGGATTGAAGAATGAGAATTGACGATTGTGGATTGAGTATTGAGGTTTGAAGATTGAGTATTGAGGATTGAAGGTTGATGATTGAGAAATGAGGATTGAGGATTGAACATTGAGGATTGAGGATTCAGGATTGAGGATTGAGAATGAGGGCTGAGGGTTGAGGATTGAGGTTTGAGGACTGAGGACTGAGGATTGAGGATTGAGAATTGAGGATGGAGGATTGAGGATTGAGGATTGAGGATTGAGTATTGAGGATTGAAGATTGAGGTTTGAGGATTGAGAATTGAGAATTGAGTATGAGGACTGAGGCTTGAGGATTGAGGTTTGAGGAACGAGGATTGAGGATTGAGAACTGAGGACTGAGGATTGACGATTGAGTATTGAAGATTGAGGATTGATGACTGAGGATTGAGGATTGAGGATTGAGGATTGAGGATTGAGGATTGAAGATTGAGTATTGAGGATTGAGGATGAGGGCTGAGGGTTGAGGTTTGAGGTTTGAGGACTGAGGACAGAGGATTGAGGATTGAGAATTGAGGATGGAGGATAGAGGATTGAGGATTGAGGAATGGGTATTGAGGATTGAAGAATGAGAATTGACGATTGTGGATTGAGTATTGAGGTTTGAAGATTGAGTATTGAGGATTGAAGGTTGATGATTGAGGATTGAGGATTGATGACTGAGGATTGAGGATTGAGGATTGAGGATTGAGGATTGATGATTGAGAACTGAGGATTGAGGATTGAAGATTGAGGATTGAGGACTCAGGACTGAGGATTGAGAATGAGGGCTGAGGGTTGAGGATTGAGATTTGAGGACTGAGGACTGAGGATTGAGGATTGAGAATTGAGGATGAAGGATTGAGGATTGAGGATTGACGATTGGGTATTGATGATTGAAGAATGAGGATTGACGATTGAGGATTGAGTATTGAGGATTGAAGATTGAGTATTGAGGATTGAAGGTTGATGATTCAGGATTGAGGATTGAGAATGAGGGCTGCGGGTTGAGGATTGAGGTTTGAGGACTGAGGACAGAGGATTGAGGATTGAGAATTGAGGATGGAGGATTGAGGATTGAGGATTGAGGATTGTGTATTGAGGATTGAAGAATGAGGATTGACGATTGAGGTTCGAGTATTGAGGATTGAAGATTGAGTATTGAGGATTGAAGGTTGATGATTGAATATTGAGGATTGATGATTGAGGATTGAGGATTGAGGATTGATGATTGAGGATTGATGATTGAAGACTGAGTATTGAGGATTGAAGATTGAAGATTGAGGATTGAGGATTGAGGATTGAGGATTGATGATTGAAGACTGTGTATTGAGGATTTAAGATTGAGGATTGAGGATTCAGGATTGAGGATTGAGGATGAGGGCTGAGGGTTGAGGATTGAGGTTTGAGGTTTGATGATTGAGGATTGAGGACTGAGGATTGGGGATTGAGGACTGAGGATTCAGCATTGAGGATTGAAGATTGAGGACTGGGGATTGTGGATTGAAGATTGAGGATTAAGGATTGAGGATTGGGGATTGAGGATCCAGGATTGGAGATTGATTATTCAGGATTGAAGATTGAGGGTTGAGGATTGAGGACTGAGAATTGAGAATTGAGGGTGAGGACTGAGGGTTGAGGTTTGAGCTTTGAGGAATGAGGATTGATGACTGAGGATTGAGGATTGAGGATTGAGGATTGAGGATTGAGTATTGAAGATTGAGTATTCATGGCTGAGGATTGAGGATTAAGGATTGAGGATGGAGGATTGAAGATTGAGTATTGATGATTGAGGATTGAGGATTGAGGACTGAGGATTGAGGATTGAGGATTGATGATTGAGGATTGGGGATTGAGGATTGAGGTTTGAGAATTGATAATCGAAGATTGAGTATTGAGGATTGAAGATTGAGGTTTGAGGATTGAGGTTTGAGGATTGAAAAGTGAGTATTGAAGATTGAGGATTGAGCATTGATGATTAAGTATTGAAGATTGAGTATTCATGGCTGAGGATTGAGGATTAAGGATTGAGGATGGAGGATTGAAGATTGAGTATTGATGATTGAGGATTGAGGATTGAGGACTGAGGATTGAGGACTGAGGATTGATGATTGAGGATTGGGGATTGAGGATTGAGGTTTGAGAATTGATAATCGAAGATTGAGTATTGAGGATTGAAGATTGAGGTTTGAGGATTGAGGATTGAGGATTGAAAAGTGAGTATTGAAGATTGAGGATTGAGCATTGATGATTAAGTATTGAAGATTGAGGATTGATGATTGAGGATTGAGGATTGAGGATTGAGGATTGAGGATTGAGTATTGAGTGTTGAATATTGAGGATTGATGATCGAGGATTGAGGATTGAGGATTGAGGATTGAAGATTGAGGATTGAAGATTCATGATTGAGGATTGAGTATTGGGGATTGAGGATCTAGGATTGGAGATTGACTGTTGAGGATTGAGGATTGAAGATTGAGGATTGAGGATTCAGGATTGAGGATTGAGAATGAGGGCTGAGGGTTGAGGTTTGAGGTTTGAGGACTGAGGACAGAGGATTGAGGATTGAGAATTGAGGATGGAGGATAGAGGATTGAGGATTGAGGATTGGGTATTCAGGATTGAAGAATGAGGATTGAGGATTGAGGATTGAGGATGAGGGCTGAGGGTCGAGGTTTGAGGTTTGAGGACTGAGGACAGAGGATTGAGGATTGAGAATTGAGGATGGAGGATAGAGGATTGAGGATTGAGGATTGGGTATTGAGGATTGAAGAATGAGAATTGACGATTGTGGATTGAGTATTGAGGTTTGAAGATTGAGTATTGAGGATTGAAGGTTGATGATTGAGAAATGAGGATTGAGGATTGAACATTGAGGATTGAGGATTCAGGATTGAGGATTGAGAATGAGGGCTGAGGGTTGAGGATTGAGGTTTGAGGACTGAGGACTGAGGATTGAGGATTGAGAATTGAGGATGGAGGATTGAGGATTGAGGATTGAGGATTGAGTATTGAGGATTGAAGATTGAGGTTTGAGGATTGAGAATTGAGAATTGAGTATGAGGACTGAGGCTTGAGGATTGAGGTTTGAGGAACGAGGATTGAGGATTGAGAACTGAGGACTGAGGATTGACGATTGAGTATTGAAGATTGAGGATTGATGACTGAGGATTGAGGATTGAGGATTGAGGATTGAGGATTGAGGATTGAAGATTGAGTATTGAGGATTGAGGATGAGGGCTGAGGGTTGAGGTTTGAGGTTTGAGGACTGAGGACAGAGGATTGAGGATTGAGAATTGAGGATGGAGGATAGAGGATTGAGGATTGAGGAATGGGTATTGAGGATTGAAGAATGAGAATTGACGATTGTGGATTGAGTATTGAGGTTTGAAGATTGAGTATTGAGGATTGAATGTTGATGATTGAGGATTGAGGATTGATGACTGAGGATTGAGGATTGAGGATTGAGGATTGAGGATTGATGATTGAGAACTGAGGATTGAGGATTGAAGATTGAGGATTGAGGATTGATGATTGATGATTGAGAACTGAGGATTGAGGATTGAAGATTGAGGATTGAGGACTCAGGATTGAGGATTGAGAATGAGGGCTGAGGGTTGAGGATTGAGGTTTGAGGACTGAGGACTGAGGATTGAGGATTGAGAATTGAGGATGGAGGATTGAGGATTGAGGATTGAGGATTGGGTATTGATGATTGAAGAATGAGGATTGAGGATTGACGATTGAGGATTGAGTACTGAGGATTGAAGATTGAGTATTGAGGACTGAGGATTGAGTATTGAAGATTGAGTATTCATGACTGAGGATTGAGGATTGAGGATTGAGGTTTGAGGATTGAGGACGAGGACTGACGGTTGAGGATTGAGGTTTGAGTATTGAGGATTGAGGATTGAGGACTGAGGATTGGGGATTGAGGACTGAGGATTGACGATTGATTATTGAGCTTTGGGGATTGAAGGTTGTGGACTGGGGATAGAGGATTGAATATTGAGGATTAAGGATACAGTATTGGAGATTGAGGATCTAGGACAGGAGATTGATTATTGAGGATTGAGGAGTGAGGATTGAGGATTGAGGATTGATGATTGAGGATTGAGGATTGAAGATTGAGTATGCAGGATTGAAGACTGAGGATTGAGGATTAAGGATTGAGGATTGAAGATTGAGGACTGAGTGTTGAGGGTTGAGTGATGAGAATTGAAGTTTGTTGATTGAGATTTGAAGATTGAGATTGGGGATTTAGCATTGAACCATGAGAATTCAGGATATTCTATTGAGTATTGAGAATTGAGGATTGATGTTTGAATATTGGTGATTGATGGTTGAGGGTTGAGTGTTGAATATTGAGGATTGAGGATTGTGGATTGAGGATTGAAGACTGAGGACTGGGGATTGAGGATTGAAGATTGAGGATTAAGGATTGAGGATTGGGGATTGAGGATCTAGGATTGAGGATTGAGGACTGCGGATTGACGATTGAGTATTGAAGATTGAGGATTGATGACTGAGGATTGAGGATTGAGGATTGAGGTTTGAGGATTGAGGATTGAAGATTGAAGATTGAGTATTGAGGATTGAATGTTGAGAATTGAGGATTGAGTATTGATGATGGAGAATGAGGGCTGACGGTTGAGGATTGGGGTTTGAGTATTGAATCCTGAGAATTCAGGATATTCTATTGAGTATTGAGAATTGAGGATTGATGGTTGAGTATTGAGGATTGAGAATTGAGGATTGAGGATTGAGTTTTGAAGATTGAGTATTGATGATTGAGGATTGAGTATTGAGGATTGAGGATTGAAGATTGAGGACTGAGTGTTGAGGGTTGAGTGATGATAATTGATGTTTGTGGATGGAGACATGAAGATTGAAGATTGAGGATTGAGTATTGAAAACTGAGAATTCAGGATATTCTATTGAGTATTGAGTATTGAGTATTGAGTATTGAGGATTGAGGATTGAGGACGAGGACTGACGGTTGAGGATTGAGGTTTGAGTATTGAGGATTGAGGATTGAGGACTGAGGATTGGGGATTGAGGACTGAGGATTGACGATTGATTATTGAGCTTTGGGGATTGAAGATTGTGGACTGGGGATAGAGGATTGAATATTGAGGATTAAGGATAGAGTATCGGAGATTGAGGATCTAGGACAGGAGATTGATTATTGAGGATTGAAGAGTGAGGATTGAGGATTGAGGATTGATGATTGAGGATTGAGGATTGAAGATTGAGTATGGAGGATTGAAGATTGAGGATTGAGGATTGAGGATTGAGTGTTGAGGGTTGAGTGATGAGAATTGATGTTTGTGGATGGAGACTTGAAGATTGAAGATTGAGGATTGAGTATTGAAAACTGAGAATTCAGGATATTCTATTGAGAATTGAGAATTGAGGATTGATGATTGTGGATTGAGGATTGAGGTTTGAGGATTGAGGACGAGGACTGACGGTTGAGGATTGAGGTTTGAGTATTGAGGATTGAGGATTGAGGACTGAGGATTGGGGATTGAGGACTGAGGATTGATGATTGATTATTGAGCTTTGGGGATTGAAGATTGTGGACTGGGGATAGAGGATTGAATATTGAGGATTAAGGATAGAGTATCGGAGATTGAGGATCTAGGACAGGAGATTGATTATTGAGGATTGAAGAGTGAGGATTGAGGATTGAGGATTGATGATTGAGGATTGAGGATTGAAGATCGAGTATGGAGGATTGAAGATTGAGGATTGAGGATTAAGGGTTGAGGATTGAAGACTGAGGACTGAGTGTTGAGGGTTGAGTGATGAGAATTGATGTTTGTGGATTGAGATTTGAAGATTGAGATTGGGGAATTAGCATTGAACCATGAGAATTCAGGATATTCTATTGAGTATCGAGAATTGAGGATTGATGTTTGATAATTGGGGATTGATGGTTGAGGGTTGAGTGTTGAATATTGAGGATTGAGGATTGTGGATTGAGGATTGAAGATTGAGTATTGATGATTGAGGATTGAAGGTTGAGGGTTGAGGATTGAGGTTTGAGATTGAGGATTGAGGGCTGAGGATTGAGGACGAGGACAGACGGTTGAGGATTGAGGATTGATGAATGAGGATTGAGGATTGCGGACTGAGGATTGAGGATTGAAGATTGAGCATTGAGGATTGAAGATTTAGGACTGGTTATTGAGGATTGAAGATTGAGGATTAAGGATTGAGGATTGGGGATTGAGGATCTAGGATTGAGGATTGAGGACTGCGGATTGAAGATTGAGGACTGTGTGTTGAGGATTGAGTGATGAGAATTGATGTCTGTGGATTGAGATTTGAAGTTTGAAGATTGGGGATTGAGTATTGAAAACTGTGAATTGAGGATATTCTATTGAGGATTGAGGATTGACAATTTATTGTTGCGGACTGAGGGATGAAGATTGAGCATTCAGGACTGAGGATTCGGAATTGAGGTTTGAGGATTGAGGATTGAGGACTGAGTATTGAAGATTGAGGATTGATGATTGAGGATTGAGGATTGAGGATTGAGGATTGAGGATTGAGGATTGAGTATTGAGGCTTGAGGATTGAGGATTGAGGATTGAAGATTGAGGATTGGGGATTGAGGATTGACGATTGAGGATTGAGGATTGAGGATTGAGGATGGAAGATTGAGGACTGAGTGTTGAGGGTTGAGTGATGAGAATTGATGTTTGTGGATGGAGACTTGAAGATTGAAGATTGACGATTGAGTATTGAAAACAGAGAATTCAGGATATTCTATTGAGTATTGAGAATTGAGGATTGATGGTTGAGTATTGAGGATTGATGTTTGGGGGTTGTGTATTGAATATTGAGGATTGAGGATTGAGGATTGAGGATTGAGGATTGAGGGTTGAGGATTGAGGATCGAAGATTGAGTATTGAGGATTGAAGGTTGAGGTTTGAGGATTGAGGATTGAGGGTTGAGGATGAGGGCTGAGGGTTGAGGATTGAGGATTGAGGATTGACGCTTGAGGATAGAGGATCGAGGATGGAGGATTGAAGGCTGAGTATTGAGGATTGAAGATTGAGGGTTGAGGATTCAGGATTGAGGATTGAGGATGAGGGCTGAGGGTTGAGGATTGAGGATTGAGGATTGAGGATTGAGGATTGAAGACTGAGTATGGAGGGTTGAGGATTGAGGTTTGAGGAACGAGGATTGAGGATTGAGAATTGAGGAATGAGGATTGACGATTGAGTATTGAAGATTTAGGATTGATGACTGAGGATTGAGGATTGAGGATTGAGGATTGAGGATTGAGGATTGAGGATTGAAGACAGAGTATTGAGGATTGAGAATTGAGGATTGAGGATTGAGTATTGAAGATTGAGGATTGATGATAGAGGATTGAGGATTGAGGATTGAGGATTGAGGATTGAGGGTTGAAGACTGAGTATTGAGGATTGAAGATTGAGGATTGAGAATTGAGGATTGAGGATTGAGGATTGAAGACTGAGGACTGGGGATTGAGGATTGAAGATTGAGGATTAAGGATTGAGGATTGGGGATTGAGGATCTAGGATTGAGGATTGAGGACTGCGGATTGACGATTGAGTATTGAAGATTGAGGATAGATGACTGAGGACTGAGGATTGAGGATTGAGTATTGAGGAATGAAGGTTGATGATTCAGGATTGAGGATTGAGGATGAGGGCTGCGGGTTGAGGATTGAGGTTTGAGGACTGAGGACAGAGGATTCAGGATTGAGAATTGAGGATGGAGGATTGAGGATTGAGGATTGAGGATTGTGTATTGAGGATTGAAGAATGAGGATTGACGATTGAGGTTCGAGTATTGAGGATTGAAGATTGAGTATTGAGGATTGAAGGTTGATGATTGAATATTGAGGATTGATGATTGAGGATTGAGGATTGAGGATTGAGGATTGATGGTTGAAGACTGAGTATTGAGGATTGAAGATTGAGGATTGAGGATTGAGGATTGAGGATTGAGGATTGAGGATTGAGGATTGAGGACTGAGGATTGAGGATTGAGGATTGATGATTGAGGATTGGGGATTGAGGATTGAGGTTTGAGAATTGATAATCGAAGATTGAGTATTGAGGATTGAAGATTGAGGTTTGAGGATTGAGGATTGAGGATTGAAAAGTGAGTATTGAAGATTGAGGATTGAGCATTGATGATTAACTATTGAAGATTGAGGATTGATGATTGAGGATTGAGGATTGAGGATTGAGGATTGAGGATTGAGTATTGAGTGTTGAATATTGAGGATTGATGATCGAGGATTGAGGATTGAGGATTGAGGATTGAAGATTGAGGATTGAAGATTGATGATTGAGGATTGAGTATTGGGGATTGAGGATCTAGGATTGGAGATTGACTGTTGAGGATTGAGGATTGAGTATTGAGGATTGAGGAACGAGGATTGAGGATTGAGGATGATGGCTGAGCGTTGAGGATTGAGGTTTGAGGACTGAGGACTGAGGATTGAGGATTGAGAATCGAGGATTTAGGATTGAGTGTTAAAGATTGGGGATTGGGTATTCAGGATTGAAGAATGAGGATTGAGGATTGAGGATTGAGGATGAGGTCTGAGGGTCGAGGTTTGAGGTTTGAGGACTGAGGACAGAGGATTGAGGATTGAGAATTGAGGATGGAGGATAGAGGATTGAGGATTGAGGATTGGGTATTGAGGATTGAAGAATGAGAATTGACGATTGTGGATTGAGTATTGAGGTTTGAAGATTGAGTATTGAGGATTGAAGGTTGATGATTGAGAAATGAGGATTGAGGATTGAACATTGAGGATTGAGGATTCAGGATTGAGGATTGAGAATGAGGGCTGAGGGTTGAGGATTGAGGTTTGAGGACTGAGGACTGAGGATTGAGGATTGAGAATTGAGGATGGAGGATTGAGGATTGAGGATTGAGGATTGAGTATTGAGGATTGAAGATTGAGGTTTGAGGATTGAGAATTGAGAATTGAGTATGAGGACTGAGGCTTGAGGATTGAGGTTTGAGGAACGAGGATTGAGGATTGAGAACTGAGGACTGAGGATTGACGATTGAGTATTGAAGATTGAGGATTGATGACTGAGGATTGAGGATTGAGGATTGAGGATTGAGGATTGAGGATTGAAGATTGAGTATTGAGGATTGAGGATGAGGGCTGAGGGTTGAGGTTTGAGGTTTGAGGACTGAGGACAGAGGATTGAGGATTGAGAATTGAGGATGGAGGATAGAGGATTGAGGATTGAGGAATGGGTATTGAGGATTGAAGAATGAGAATTGACGATTGTGGATTGAGTATTGAGGTTTGAAGATTGAGTATTGAGGATTGAAGGTTGATGATTGAGGATTGAGGATTGATGACTGAGGATTGAGGATTGAGGATTGAGGATTGAGGATTGATGATTGAGAACTGAGGATTGAGGATTGAAGATTGAGGATTGAGGACTCAGGACTGAGGATTGAGAATGAGGGCTGAGGGTTGAGGATTGAGATTTGAGGACTGAGGACTGAGGATTGAGGATTGAGAATTGAGGATGAAGGATTGAGGATTGAGGATTGACGATTGGGTATTGATGATTGAAGAATGAGGATTGACGATTGAGGATTGAGTATTGAGGATTGAAGATTGAGTATTGAGGATTGAAGGTTGATGATTCAGGATTGAGGATTGAGAATGAGGGCTGCGGGTTGAGGATTGAGGTTTGAGGACTGAGGACAGAGGATTGAGGATTGAGAATTGAGGATGGAGGATTGAGGATTGAGGATTGAGGATTGTGTATTGAGGATTGAAGAATGAGGATTGACGATTGAGGTTCGAGTATTGAGGATTGAAGATTGAGTATTGAGGATTGAAGGTTGATGATTGAATATTGAGGATTGATGATTGAGGATTGAGGATTGAGGATTGATGATTGAGGATTGATGATTGAAGACTGAGTATTGAGGATTGAAGATTGAAGATTGAGGATTGAGGATTGAGGATTGAGGATTGATGATTGAAGACTGTGTATTGAGGATTTAAGATTGAGGATTGAGGATTCAGGATTGAGGATTGAGGATGAGGGCTGAGGGTTGAGGATTGAGGTTTGAGGTTTGATGATTGAGGATTGAGGACTGAGGATTGGGGATTGAGGACTGAGGATTCAGCATTGAGGATTGAAGATTGAGGACTGGGGATTGTGGATTGAAGATTGAGGATTAAGGATTGAGGATTGGGGATTGAGGATCCAGGATTGGAGATTGATTATTCAGGATTGAAGATTGAGGGTTGAGGATTGAGGACTGAGAATTGAGAATTGAGGGTGAGGACTGAGGGTTGAGGTTTGAGCTTTGAGGAATGAGGATTGATGACTGAGGATTGAGGATTGAGGATTGAGGATTGAGGATTGAGTATTGAAGATTGAGTATTCATGGCTGAGGATTGAGGATTAAGGATTGAGGATGGAGGATTGAAGATTGAGTATTGATGATTGAGGATTGAGGATTGAGGACTGAGGATTGAGGATTGAGGATTGATGATTGAGGATTGGGGATTGAGGATTGAGGTTTGAGAATTGATAATCGAAGATTGAGTATTGAGGATTGAAGATTGAGGTTTGAGGATTGAGGTTTGAGGATTGAAAAGTGAGTATTGAAGATTGAGGATTGAGCATTGATGATTAAGTATTGAAGATTGAGTATTCATGGCTGAGGATTGAGGATTAAGGATTGAGGATGGAGGATTGAAGATTGAGTATTGATGATTGAGGATTGAGGATTGAGGACTGAGGATTGAGGACTGAGGATTGATGATTGAGGATTGGGGATTGAGGATTGAGGTTTGAGAATTGATAATCGAAGATTGAGTATTGAGGATTGAAGATTGAGGTTTGAGGATTGAGGATTGAGGATTGAAAAGTGAGTATTGAAGATTGAGGATTGAGCATTGATGATTAAGTATTGAAGATTGAGGATTGATGATTGAGGATTGAGGATTGAGGATTGAGGATTGAGGATTGAGTATTGAGTGTTGAATATTGAGGATTGATGATCGAGGATTGAGGATTGAGGATTGAGGATTGAAGATTGAGGATTGAAGATTGATGATTGAGGATTGAGTATTGGGGATTGAGGATCTAGGATTGGAGATTGACTGTTGAGGATTGAGGATTGAAGATTGAGGATTGAGGATTCAGGATTGAGGATTGAGAATGAGGGCTGAGGGTTGAGGTTTGAGGTTTGAGGACTGAGGACAGAGGATTGAGGATTGAGAATTGAGGATGGAGGATAGAGGATTGAGGATTGAGGATTGGGTATTCAGGATTGAAGAATGAGGATTGAGGATTGAGGATTGAGGATGAGGGCTGAGGGTCGAGGTTTGAGGTTTGAGGACTGAGGACAGAGGATTGAGGATTGAGAATTGAGGATGGAGGATAGAGGATTGAGGATTGAGGATTGGGTATTGAGGATTGAAGAATGAGAATTGACGATTGTGGATTGAGTATTGAGGTTTGAAGATTGAGTATTGAGGATTGAAGGTTGATGATTGAGAAATGAGGATTGAGGATTGAACATTGAGGATTGAGGATTCAGGATTGAGGATTGAGAATGAGGGCTGAGGGTTGAGGATTGAGGTTTGAGGACTGAGGACTGAGGATTGAGGATTGAGAATTGAGGATGGAGGATTGAGGATTGAGGATTGAGGATTGAGTATTGAGGATTGAAGATTGAGGTTTGAGGATTGAGAATTGAGAATTGAGTATGAGGACTGAGGCTTGAGGATTGAGGTTTGAGGAACGAGGATTGAGGATTGAGAACTGAGGACTGAGGATTGACGATTGAGTATTGAAGATTGAGGATTGATGACTGAGGATTGAGGATTGAGGATTGAGGATTGAGGATTGAGGATTGAAGATTGAGTATTGAGGATTGAGGATGAGGGCTGAGGGTTGAGGTTTGAGGTTTGAGGACTGAGGACAGAGGATTGAGGATTGAGAATTGAGGATGGAGGATAGAGGATTGAGGATTGAGGAATGGGTATTGAGGATTGAAGAATGAGAATTGACGATTGTGGATTGAGTATTGAGGTTTGAAGATTGAGTATTGAGGATTGAATGTTGATGATTGAGGATTGAGGATTGATGACTGAGGATTGAGGATTGAGGATTGAGGATTGAGGATTGATGATTGAGAACTGAGGATTGAGGATTGAAGATTGAGGATTGAGGACTCAGGACTGAGGATTGAGAATGAGGGCTGAGGGTTGAGGATTGAGATTTGAGGACTGAGGACTGAGGATTGAGGATTGAGAATTGAGGATGAAGGATTGAGGATTGAGGATTGACGATTGGGTATTGATGATTGAAGAATGAGGATTGACGATTGAGGATTGAGTATTGAGGATTGAAGATTGAGTATTGAGGATTGAAGGTTGATGATTCAGGATTGAGGATTGAGAATGAGGGCTGCGGGTTGAGGATTGAGGTTTGAGGACTGAGGACAGAGGATTGAGGATTGAGAATTGAGGATGGAGGATTGAGGATTGAGGATTGAGGATTGTGTATTGAGGATTGAAGAATGAGGATTGACGATTGAGGTTCGAGTATTGAGGATTGAAGATTGAGTATTGAGGATTGAAGGTTGATGATTGAATATTGAGGATTGATGATTGAGGATTGAGGATTGAGGATTGATGATTGAGGATTGATGATTGAAGACTGAGTATTGAGGATTGAAGATTGAAGATTGAGGATTGAGGATTGAGGATTGAGGATTGATGATTGAAGACTGTGTATTGAGGATTTAAGATTGAGGATTGAGGATTCAGGATTGAGGATTGAGGATGAGGGCTGAGGGTTGAGGATTGAGGTTTGAGGTTTGATGATTGAGGATTGAGGACTGAGGATTGGGGATTGTGGACTGAGGATTCAGCATTGAGGATTGAAGATTGAGGACTGGGGATTGTGGATTGAAGATTGAGGATTAAGGATTGAGGATTGGGGATTGAGGATCCAGGATTGGAGATTGATTATTCAGGATTGAAGATTGAGGGTTGAGGATTGAGGACTGAGAATTGAGAATTGAGGGTGAGGACTGAGGGTTGAGGTTTGAGCTTTGAGGAATGAGGATTGATGACTGAGGATTGAGGATTGAGGATTGAGGATTGAGGATTGAGTATTGAAGATTGAGTATTCATGGCTGAGGATTGAGGATTAAGGATTGAGGATGGAGGATTGAAGATTGAGTATTGATGATTGAGGATTGAGGATTGAGGACTGAGGATTGAGGATTGAGGATTGATGATTGAGGATTGGGGATTGAGGATTGAGGTTTGAGAATTGATAATCGAAGATTGAGTATTGAGGATTGAAGATTGAGGTTTGAGGATTGAGGTTTGAGGATTGAAAAGTGAGTATTGAAGATTGAGGATTGAGCATTGATGATTAAGTATTGAAGATTGAGTATTCATGGCTGAGGATTGAGGATTAAGGATTGAGGATGGAGGATTGAAGATTGAGTATTGATGATTGAGGATTGAGGATTGAGGACTGAGGATTGAGGACTGAGGATTGATGATTGAGGATTGGGGATTGAGGATTGAGGTTTGAGAATTGATAATCGAAGATTGAGTATTGAGGATTGAAGATTGAGGTTTGAGGATTGAGGATTGAGGATTGAAAAGTGAGTATTGAAGATTGAGGATTGAGCATTGATGATTAAGTATTGAAGATTGAGGATTGATGATTGAGGATTGAGGATTGAGGATTGAGGATTGAGGATTGAGTATTGAGTGTTGAATATTGAGGATTGATGATCGAGGATTGAGGATTGAGGATTGAGGATTGAAGATTGAGGATTGAAGATTGATGATTGAGGATTGAGTATTGGGGATTGAGGATCTAGGATTGGAGATTGACTGTTGAGGATTGAGGATTGAAGATTGAGGATTGAGGATTCAGGATTGAGGATTGAGAATGAGGGCTGAGGGTTGAGGTTTGAGGATTGAGGACTGAGGACAGAGGATTGAGGATTGAGAATTGAGGATGGAGGATAGAGGATTGAGGATTGAGGATTGGGTATTGAGGATTGAAGAATGAGAATTGACGATTGTGGATTGAGTATTGAGGTTTGAAGATTGAGTATTGAGGATTGAAGGTTGATGATTCAGGATTGAGGATTGATGATTGAGGATTGAGGATTGAGGATTGAGGATTGAGGATTGATGATTGAAGACTGAGTATTGAGGATTGAAGATTGAGGATTGAGGATTGAGGATTGAGGATTGAGGATTGAAGACTGAGTATTGAGGATTGAGGATTGAGGATTGAGGATTGAGTATTGAAGATTGAGGATTGATGATTGAGGATTGAGGATTGAGGATTGAGGATTGAGGATTGAGGGTTGAAGACTGAGTATTGAGGATTGAAGATTGAGGATTGAGAATTGTGGATTGAGGATTGAGGATTGAAGATTGAGGATTGAGGGTTGAGGATTGAGTGTTGAAGATTGAGGATTGATGATTGCAGATTGAGGATTGAGGATTGAGGTTTGAGGATTGACGATTGAAGATTGAGGATTGCGGATTGAGGATTGAGGATTCAGGATTGAGAATCGAAGATTGAGTATTGAGGATTGAAGATTGAGGTTTGAGGATTGAGAATTGAGAATTGAGTATGAGGACTGAGGGTTGAGGATTGAGGTTTGAGGAACGAGGATTGAGGATTGAGAATTGAGGACTGAGGATCCACGATTGAGTATTGAAGATTGAGGATTGATGACTGAGGATTGAGTATTGAGGATTGACGATTGAGGATTGAGGATTGAAGATTGAGTATTGAGGATTGAGGGTGAGGGCTGAGGGTTGAGGTTTGAGGTTTGAGGACTGAGGACAGAGAATTGAGGATTGGGAATTGAGGATGGAGGATAGAGGATTGAGGATTGAGGATTGGGTATTGAGGATTGAAGAATGAGAATTGACGATTGTGGATTGAGTATTGAGGTTTGAAGATTGAGTATTGAGGATTGAAGGTTGATGATTCAGGATTGAGGATTGATGATTGGGGATTGAGGTTTGAGGATTGAGGATTGAGGATTGATGATTGAGAACTGAGGATTGAGGATTGAAGATTGAGGATTGAGGATTCAGGATTGAGGATTGAGAATGAGGGCTGAGGGTTGAGGATTGAGATTTGAGGACTGAGGACTGAGGATTGAGGATTGAGAATTGAGGATGAAGGATTGAGGATTGAGGATTGACGATTGGGTATTGATGATTGAAGAATGAGGATTGACGATTGAGGATTGAGTATTGAGGATTGAAGATTGAGTATTGAGGATTGAAGGTTGATGATTCAGGATTGAGGATTGAGAATGAGGGCTGCGGGTTGAGGATTGAGGTTTGAGGACTGAGGACAGAGGATTGAGGATTGAGAATTGAGGATGGAGGATTGAGGATTGAGGATTGAGGATTGTGTATTGAGGATTGAAGAATGAGGATTGACGATTGAGGTTCGAGTATTGAGGATTGAAGATTGAGTATTGAGGATTGAAGGTTGATGATTGAATATTGAGGATTGATGATTGAGGATTGAGGATTGAGGATTGATGATTGAGGATTGATGATTGAAGACTGAGTATTGAGGATTGAAGATTGAAGATTGAGGATTGAGGATTGAGGATTGAGGATTGATGATTGAAGACTGTGTATTGAGGATTTAAGATTGAGGATTGAGGATTCAGGATTGAGGATTGAGGATGAGGGCTGAGGGTTGAGGATTGAGGTTTGAGGTTTGATGATTGAGGATTGAGGACTGAGGATTGGGGATTGAGGACTGAGGATTCAGCATTGAGGATTGAAGATTGAGGACTGGGGATTGTGGATTGAAGATTGAGGATTAAGGATTGAGGATTGGGGATTGAGGATCCAGGATTGGAGATTGATTATTCAGGATTGAAGATTGAGGGTTGAGGATTGAGGACTGAGAATTGAGAATTGAGGGTGAGGACTGAGGGTTGAGGTTTGAGCTTTGAGGAATGAGGATTGAGGACTGAGGATTGAGGATTGAGGATTGAGGATTGAGGATTGAGTATTGAAGATTGAGTATTCATGGCTGAGGATTGAGGATTAAGGATTGAGGATGGAGGATTGAAGATTGAGTATTGATGATTGAGGATTGAGGATTGAGGACTGAGGATTGAGGATTGAGGATTGATGATTGAGGATTGGGGATTGAGGATTGAGGTTTGAGAATTGATAATCGAAGATTGAGTATTGAGGATTGAAGATTGAGGTTTGAGGATTGAGGTTTGAGGATTGAAAAGTGAGTATTGAAGATTGAGGATTGAGCATTGATGATTAAGTATTGAAGATTGAGTATTCATGGCTGAGGATTGAGGATTAAGGATTGAGGATGGAGGATTGAAGATTGAGTATTGATGATTGAGGATTGAGGATTGAGGACTGAGGATTGAGGACTGAGGATTGATGATTGAGGATTGGGGATTGAGGATTGAGGTTTGAGAATTGATAATCGAAGATTGAGTATTGAGGATTGAAGATTGAGGTTTGAGGATTGAGGATTGAGGATTGAAAAGTGAGTATTGAAGATTGAGGATTGAGCATTGATGATTAAGTATTGAAGATTGAGGATTGATGATTGAGGATTGAGGATTGAGGATTGAGGATTGAGGATTGAGTATTGAGTGTTGAATATTGAGGATTGATGATCGAGGATTGAGGATTGAGGATTGAGGATTGAAGATTGAGGATTGAAGATTGATGATTGAGGATTGAGTATTGGGGATTGAGGATCTAGGATTGGAGATTGACTGTTGAGGATTGAGGATTGAAGATTGAGGATTGAGGATTCAGGATTGAGGATTGAGAATGAGGGCTGAGGGTTGAGGTTTGAGGATTGAGGACTGAGGACAGAGGATTGAGGATTGAGAATTGAGGATGGAGGATAGAGGATTGAGGATTGAGGATTGGGTATTGAGGATTGAAGAATGAGAATTGACGATTGTGGATTGAGTATTGAGGTTTGAAGATTGAGTATTGAGGATTGAAGGTTGATGATTCAGGATTGAGGATTGATGATTGAGGATTGAGGATTGAGGATTGAGGATTGAGGATTGATGATTGAAGACTGAGTATTGAGGATTGAAGATTGAGGATTGAGGATTGAGGATTGAGGATTGAGGATTGAAGACTGAGTATTGAGGATTGAGGATTGAGGATTGAGGATTGAGTATTGAAGATTGAGGATTGATGATTGAGGATTGAGGATTGAGGATTGAGGATTGAGGATTGAGGGTTGAAGACTGAGTATTGAGGATTGAAGATTGAGGATTGAGAATTGTGGATTGAGGATTGAGGATTGAAGATTGAGGATTGAGGGTTGAGGATTGAGTGTTGAAGATTGAGGATTGATGATTGCAGATTGAGGATTGAGGATTGAGGTTTGAGGATTGACGATTGAAGATTGAGGATTGCGGATTGAGGATTGAGGATTCAGGATTGAGAATCGAAGATTGAGTATTGAGGATTGAAGATTGAGGTTTGAGGATTGAGAATTGAGAATTGAGTATGAGGACTGAGGGTTGAGGATTGAGGTTTGAGGAACGAGGATTGAGGATTGAGAATTGAGGACTGAGGATCCACGATTGAGTATTGAAGATTGAGGATTGATGACTGAGGATTGAGTATTGAGGATTGACGATTGAGGATTGAGGATTGAAGATTGAGTATTGAGGATTGAGGGTGAGGGCTGAGGGTTGAGGTTTGAGGTTTGAGGACTGAGGACAGAGAATTGAGGATTGGGAATTGAGGATGGAGGATAGAGGATTGAGGATTGAGGATTGGGTATTGAGGATTGAAGAATGAGAATTGACGATTGTGGATTGAGTATTGAGGTTTGAAGATTGAGTATTGAGGATTGAAGGTTGATGATTCAGGATTGAGGATTGATGATTGGGGATTGAGGGTTGAGGATTGAGGATTGAGGATTGATGATTGAGAACTGAGGATTGAGGATTGAAGATTGAGGATTGAGGATTCAGGATTGAGGATTGAGAATGAGGGCTGAGGGTTGAGGATTGAGATTTGAGGACTGAGGACTGAGGATTGAGGATTGAGAATTGAGGATGAAGGATTGAGGATTGAGGATTGACGATTGGGTATTGATGATTGAAGAATGAGGATTGACGATTGAGGATTGAGTATTGAGGATTGAAGATAGAGTATTGAGGATTGAAGGTTGATGATTCAGGATTGAGGATTGAGAATGAGGGCTGCGGGTTGAGGATTGAGGTTTGAGGACTGAGGACAGAGGATTGAGGATTGAGAATTGAGGATGGAGGATTGAGGATTGAGGATTGAGGATTGTGTATTGAGGATTGAAGAATGAGGATTGACGATTGAGGTTCGAGTATTGAGGATTGAAGATTGAGTATTGAGGATTGAAGGTTGATGATTGAATATTGAGGATTGATGATTGAGGATTGAGGATTGAGGATTGATGATTGAGGATTGATGATTGAAGACTGAGTATTGAGGATTGAAGATTGAAGATTGAGGATTGAGGATTGAGGATTGAGGATTGATGATTGAAGACTGTGTATTGAGGATTTAAGATTGAGGATTGAGGATTCAGGATTGAGGATTGAGGATGAGGGCTGAGGGTTGAGGATTGAGGTTTGAGGTTTGATGATTGAGGATTGAGGACTGAGGATTGGGGATTGAGGACTGAGGATTCAGCATTGAGGATTGAAGATTGAGGACTGGGGATTGTGGATTGAAGATTGAGGATTAAGGATTGAGGATTGGGGATTGAGGATCCAGGATTGGAGATTGATTATTCAGGATTGAAGATTGAGGGTTGAGGATTGAGGACTGAGAATTGAGAATTGAGGGTGAGGACTGAGGGTTGAGGTTTGAGCTTTGAGGAATGAGGATTGAGGACTGAGGTTTGAGGATTGAGGATTGAGGATTGAGGATTGAGTATTGAAGATTGAGTATTCATGGCTGAGGATTGAGGATTAAGGATTGAGGATGGAGGATTGAAGATTGAGTATTGATGATTGAGGATTGAGGATTGAGGACTGAGGATTGAGGATTGAGGATTGATGATTGAGGATTGGGGATTGAGGATTGAGGTTTGAGAATTGATAATCGAAGATTGAGTATTGAGGATTGAAGATTGAGGTTTGAGGATTGAGGTTTGAGGATTGAAAAGTGAGTATTGAAGATTGAGGATTGAGCATTGATGATTAAGTATTGAAGATTGAGTATTCATGGCTGAGGATTGAGGATTAAGGATTGAGGATGGAGGATTGAAGATTGAGTATTGATGATTGAGGATTGAGGATTGAGGACTGAGGATTGAGGATTGAGGATTGATGATTGAGGATTGGGGATTGAGGATTGAGGTTTGAGAATTGATAATCGAAGATTGAGTATTGAGGATTGAAGATTGAGGTTTGAGGATTGAGGATTGAGGATTGAAAAGTGAGTATTGAAGATTGAGGATTGAGCATTGATGATTAAGTATTGAAGATTGAGGATTGATGATTGAGGATTGAGGATTGAGGATTGAGGATTGAGGATTGAGTATTGAGTGTTGAATATTGAGGATTGATGATCGAGGGTTGAGGATTGAGGATTGAGGATTGAAGATTGAGGATTGAAGATTGATGATTGAGGATTGAGTATTGGGGATTGAGGATCTAGGATTGGAGATTGACTGTTGAGGATTGAGGATTGAAGATTGAGGATTGAGGATTCAGGATTGAGGATTGAGAATGAGGGCTGAGGGTTGAGGTTTGAGGTTTGAGGACTGAGGACAGAGGATTGAGGATTGAGAATTGAGGATGGAGGATAGAGGATTGAGGATTGAGGATTGGGTATTGAGGATTGAAGAATGAGAATTGACGATTGTGGATTGAGTATTGAGGTTTGAAGATTGAGTATTGAGGATTGAAGGTTGATGATTCAGGATTGAGGATTGATGATTGAGGATTGAGGATTGAGGATTGAGGATTGAGGATTGATGATTGAAGACTGAGTATTGAGGATTGAAGATTGAGGATTGAGGATTGAGGATTGAGGATTGAGGATTGAAGACTGAGTATTGAGGATTGAGGATTGAGGATTGAGGATTGAGTATTGAAGATTGAGGATTGATGATTGAGGATTGAGGATTGAGGATTGAGGATTGAGGATTGAGGGTTGAAGACTGAGTATTGAGGATTGAAGATTGAGGATTGAGAATTGAGGATTGAGGATTGAGGATTGAAGATTGAGGATTGAGGGTTGAGGATTGAGTGTTGAAGATTGAGGATTGATGATTGCAGATTGAGGATTGAGGATTGAGGTATGAGGATTGACGATTGAAGATTGAGGATTGCGGATTGAGGATTGAGGATTCAGGATTGAGAATCGAAGATTGAGTATTGAGGATTGAAGATTGAGGTTTGAGGATTGAGAATTGAGAATTGAGTATGAGGACTGAGGGTTGAGGATTGAGGTTTGAGGAACGAGGATTGAGGATTGAGAATTGAGGACTGAGGATTGACGATTGAGTATTGAAGATTGAGGATTGATGACTGAGGATTGAGGATTGAGGATTGAGGATTGAGGATTGACGATTGAAGATTGAGTATTGAGGATTGAGGATGAGGGCTGAGGGTTGAGGTTTGAGGTTTGAGGACTGAGGACAGAGGATTGAGGATTGAGAATTGAGGATGGAGGATAGAGGATTGAGGATTGAGGAATGGGTATTGAGGATTGAAGAATGAGAATTGACGATTGTGGATTGAGTATTGTGGTTTGAAGATTGAGTATTGAGGATTGAAGGTTGATGGTTGAGGATTGAGGATTGATGATTGAGGATTGAGGATTGAGGATTGAGGATTGAGGATTGATGATTGAGAACTGAGGATTGAGGATTGAAGATTGAGGATTGAGGATTCAGGATTGAGGATTGAGAATGAGGGCTGAGGGTTGAGGATTGAGATTTGAGGACTGACGACTGAGGATTGAGGATTGAGAACTGAGGATGAAGGATTGAGGATTGAGGATTGACGATTGGGTATTGATGATTGAAGAATGAGGATTGACGATTGAGGATTGAGTATTGAGGATTGAAGATTGAGTATTGAGGATTGAAGTTTGATGATTCAGGATTGAGGATTGATAATGAGGGCTGCGGGTTGAGGATTGAGGTTTGAGGACTGAGGACAGATAATTGAGGATTGAGAATTGAGGATGGAGGATTGAGGATTGAGGATTGAGGATTGTGTATTGAGGATTGAAGAATGAGGATTGACGATTGAGGTTCGAGTATTGAGGATTGAAGATTGAGTATTGAGGATTGAAGGTTGATGATTGAATATTGAGGATTGATGATTGAGGATTGAGGATTGAGGATTGAGGATTGAGGATTGAGGATTGATGATTGAAGACTGAGTATTGAGGATTGAAGATTGAGGATTGATGATTGAGAACTGAGGATTGAGGATTGAAGATTGAGGATTGAGGATTCAGGATTGAGGATTGAAAATGAGGGCTGAGGGTTGAGGATTGAGGTTTGAGGACTGAGGACTGAGGATTGAGGATTGAGAATTGAGGATGGAGGATTGAGGATTGAGGATTGAGGATTGGGTATTGATGATTGAAGAATGAGGGTTGACGATTGAGGATTGAGTATTGAGGATTGAAGATTGAGTATTGAGGATTGAAGGTTGATGATTCAGGATTGAGGATTGAGGATGAGGGCTGAGGGTTGAGGATTGAGGTTTGAGGACTGAGGACAGAGGATTGAGGATTGAGAATTGAGGATGGAGGATTGAGGATTGAGGATTGAGGATTGTGTATTGAGGATTGAAGAATGAGGATTGACGATTGAGGATTGAGTATTGAGGATTGAAGATTGAGTATTGAGGATTGAAGGTTGATGACTGAATATTGAGGATTGATGATTGAGGATTGAGGATTGAGGATTGAGGATTGAGGATTGATGATTGAAGACTGAGTATTGAGGATTGAAGATTGAGGATTGAGGATTGAGGATTGAGGATTGAGGATTGATGATTGAAGTCTGAGTATTGAGGATTGAAGATTGAGGATTGAGGATTCAGGATTGAGGATTGAGGATGAGGGCTGAGGGTTGAGGATTGAGGTTTGAGGTTTGATGATTGAGGATTGAGGACTGAGGATTGGGGATTGAGGACTGAGGATTCAGCATTGAGGATTGAAGATTGAGGACTGGGGTTGAGGATTGAAGATTGAAGATTAAGGATTGAGGATTGGGGATTGATGATCCAGGATTGGAGATTGATTATTCAGGATTGAAGATTGAGGACAGAAGATTGAGGTTTGAGGATTGAGGGTTGAGAACTGAGGATGAGGACTGAGGGTTGAGGATTGAGGTTTGAGGAGCGAGGATTGAGGATTGAGAATTGAGGACTGAGGATTGACGATTGAGTATTGAAGATTGAGGATTGATGACTGAGGATTGAGGATTGAGGATTGATGATTGAGGATTGAGGATTGAAGACTGTGTATTGAGGATTGAGGATTGAGGATTGAGGATTGAGTATTGAAGATTGAGGATTGATGATTGAGGATTGAGGATTGAGGGTTGAGGATTGAGGATTGAGGGTTGAAGACTGAGTATTGAGGATTGAAGATAGATGATTGAGAATTGAGGATTGAGGATTGAGGATTGAAGATTGAGGATTGACGGTTGAGGATTGAGTGTTGAAGATTGAGGATTGATGATTGCAGATTGAGGATTGAGGATTGAGGATTGAGGATTGACGATTGAAGATTGCGGATTGGGGATTGAGGATTGAGGATTGAGGTTTGAGAATCGAAGATTGAGTATTGAGGGTTGAAGATTGAGGTTTGAGGATTGAGGATTGAGGGTGGAGGATGAGGGCTGAGGGTTGGGGATTGAGGTTAGAGTATCGAATACTGAGAATTCAGGATATTCTATTGAGTATTGAGAATTGAGGATTGATGGTTGACTATTGAGGATTGAGGATTGAGTATTGAGGATTGAAGATTGAGGTTTGAGGATTGAGAATTGAGAATTGTGTATGAGGACTGAGGGTTGAGGATTGAGGTTTGAGGAACGATGATTGAGGATTGAGAATTGAGGACTGAGGATTGACGATTGAGTATTGAAGATTGAGGATTGATGACTGAGGATTGAGGATTGAGGATTGAGGATTGAGGATTGAGGATTGAAGATTGAGTATTGAGGATTGAGGATGAGGGCTGAGGGTTGAGGTTTGAGGTTTGAGGACTGAGGACAGAGGATTGAGGATTGAGAATTGAGGATGGAGGATAGAGGATTGAGGATTGAGGAATGGCTATTGAGGATTGAAGAATGAGAATTGACGATTGGGTATTGATGATTGAAGAATGAGGATTGACGATTGCGGATTGAGTATTGAGGATTGAAGATTGAGTATTGAGGATTGAAGGTTGATGATTCAGGATTGAGGATTGAGGATGAGGGCTGTGGGTTGAGGATTAAGGTTTGAGGACTGAGGACAGAGGATTGAGGATTGAGAATTGAGGATGGAGGATTGAGGATTGAGGATTGAGGATTGTGTATTGAGGATTGAAGAATGAGGATTGACGATTGAGGTTCGAGTATTGAGGATTGAAGATTGAGTATTGAGGATTGAAGGTTGATGATTGAATATTGAGGATTGATGATTGAGGATTGAGGATTGAGGATTGAGGATTCAGGATTGATGATTGAAGACTGAGTATTGAGGATTGAAGATTGAGGATTGAGGATTGAGGATTGAGGATTGAGGATTGATGATTGAAGACTGAGTACTGAGGATTTAAGATTGAGGATTTTGGATTCAGGATTGAGGATTGAGGATGAGGGCTGAGGGTTGAGGATTGAGGTTTGAGGTTTGATGATTGAGGATTGAGGACTGAGGATTGAAGATTGAGGACTGGGGATTGTGGATTGAAGATTGAGGATTAAGGATTGAGGATTGGGGATTGAGGATCCAGGATTGGAGATTGATTATTCAGGATTGAAGATTGAGGATTGAGGATTGAGGGTTGAGAATTGAGAATTGAGGGTGAGGACTGAGGGTTGAGGATTGAGCTTTGAGGAATGAGGATTGAGGACTGAGGATTGAGTATTGATGATTGAGGATTGAGGATTGAGGACTGAGGATTGAGGATTGAGGATTGAAGATTGAGGATTGGGGATTGAGGATTGATGTTTGAGAATTGATAATCGAAGATTGAGTATTGAGGATTGAAGATTGAGGTTTGAGGATTGAGGATTGAGGATTGAAAAGTGAGTATTGAAGATTGAGGATTGAGCATTGATGATTAAGTATTGAAGATTGAGGATTGATGATTGAGGATTGAGGATTGAGGGTTGAGGATTGAGGATTGAGGGTTGAAGACTGAGTATTGAGGATTGAAGGTTGAGGATTGAGAATTGAGGATTGAGGATTGAGGATTGAAGATTGAGGATTGAGGGTTGAGGATTGAGTGTTGAAGATTGAGGATTGATGATGGCAGATTGAGGATTGAGGATTGAGGATTGAGGATTGACGATTGAAGATTGCGGATTGGGGATTGAGGATTGAGGATTGAGGTTTGAGAATCGAAGATTGAGTATTGAGGATTGAAGATTGAGGTTTGAGGATTGAGGATTGAGGGTGGAGGATGAGGGCTGAGGGTTGAGGATTGAGGTTAGAGTATCGAATACTGAGAATTCAGGATATTCTATTGAGTATTGAGAATTGAGGATTGATGGTTGACTATTGAGGATTGAGGATTGAGTATTGAGGATTGAAGATTGAGGTTTGAGGATTGAGAATTGAGAATTGAGTATGAGGACTGAGGGTTGAGGATTGAGGTTTGAGGAACGAGGATTGAGGATTGAGAACTGAGGACTGAGGATTGACGATTGAGTATTGAAGATTCAGGATTGATGACTGAGGATTGAGGATTGAGGATTGAGGATTGAGGATTGAGGATTGAAGATTGAGTATTGAGGATTGAGGATGAGGGCTGAGGGTTGAGGTTTGAGGTTTGAGGACTGAGGACAGAGGATTGAGGATTGAGAATTGAGGATGGAGGATAGAGGATTGAGGATTGAGGAATGGGTATTGAGGATTGAAGAATGAGAATTGACGATTGTGGATTGAGTATTGAGGTTTGAAGATTGAGTATTGAGGATTGAAGGTTGATGATTGAGGATTGAGGATTGATGATTGAGGATTGAGGACTGAGGTCTGAGGATTGAGGATTGAGAGTTGAGGATGAAGGATTGAGGATTGAGGATTGACGATTGGGTATTGATGATTGAAGAATGAGGATTGACGATTGAGGATTGAGTATTGAGGATTGAAGATTGAGTATTGAGGATTGAAGGTTGATGATTCAGGATTGAGGATTGAGAATGAGGGCTGCGGGTTGAGGATTGAGGTTTGAGGACTGAGGACAGAGGATTGAGGATTGAGAATTGAGGATGGAGGATTGAGGATTGAAGATTGAGTATTGAGGATTGAAGGTTGATGATTGAATATTGAGGATTGATGATTGAGGATTGAGGATTGAGGATTGATGATTGAGGATTGATGATTGAAGACTGAGTATTGAGGATTGAAGATTGAAGATTGAGGATTGAGGATTGAGGATTGAGGATTGATGAGTGAAGACTGTGTATTGAGGATTTAAGATTGAGGATTGAGGATTCAGGATTGAGGATTGAGGATGAGGGCTGAGGGTTGAGGATTGAGGTTTGAGGTTTGATGATTGAGGATTGAGGACTGAGGATTGGGGATTGAGGACTTAGGATTCAGCATTGAGGATTGAAGATTGAGGACTGGGGATTGTGGATTGAAGATTGAGGATTAAGGATTGAGGATTGGGGATTGAGGATCCAGGATTGGAGATTGATTATTCAGGATTGAAGATTGAGGATTGAGGATTGAGGACTGAGAATTGAGAATTGAGGGTGAGGACTGAGGGTTGAGGATTGAGCTTTGAGGAATGAGGATTGAGGACTGAGGATTGAGGATTGAGGATTGAGGATTGAGGATTGAGTATTGAAGATTGAGTATTCATGGCTGAGGATTGAGGATTAAGGATTGAGGATGGAGGATTGAAGATTGAGTATTGATGATTGAGGATTGAGGATTGAGGACTGAGGATTGAGGATTGAGGATTGAGGATTGAGGATTGAAGATTGAGGATTGAAGATTGATGATTGAGGATTGAGTATTGGGGATTGAGGATCTAGGATTGGAGATTGACTGTTGAGGATTGAGGATTGAGTATTGAGGATTGAGGAACGAGGATTGAGGATTGAGGATGATGGCTGAGGGTTGAGGATTGAGGTTTGAGGACTGAGGACTGAGGATTGAGGATTGAGAATCGAGGATTTAGGATTGAGTGTTAAAGATTGAGGATTGGGTATTCAGGATTGAAGAATGAGGATTGAGGATTGAGGATTGAGGATGAGGGCTGAGGGTCGAGGTTTGAGGTTTGAGGACTGAGGACAGAGGATTGAGGATTGAGAATTGAGGATGTAGGATAGAGGATTGAGGATTGAGGATTGGGTATTGAGGATTGAAGAATGAGAATTGACGATTGTGGATTGAGTATTGAGGTTTGAAGATTGAGTATTGAGGATTGAAGGTTGATGATTGAGAAATGAGGATTGAGGATTGAACATTGAGGATTGAGGATTCAGGATTGAGGATTGAGAATGAGGGCTGAGGGTTGAGGGTTGAGGATTGAGGTTTGAGGACTGAGGACTGACGATTGAGGATTGTGGATTGAGAATTGAGGATGGAGGATTGAGGATTGAGGATTGAGGATTGGGTATTGATGATTGAAGAATGAGGATTGACGATTGAGGATTGAGTATTGAGGATTGAAGGTTGATGATTCAGGATTGAGGATTGAGGATGAGGGCTCAGGGTTGAGGATTGAGGTTTGAGGACTGAGGACAGAGGATTGAGGATTGAGAATTGAGGATGGAGGATTGAGGATTGAGGATTGAGGATTGAGGATTGTGTATTGAGGATTGAAGAATGAGGATTGACGATTGAGGAATGAGTATTGCGGACTGAAGATTGAGTATTGAGGTTTGAAGGTTGATGACTGAATATTGAGGATTGATGATTGAGGATTGAGGATTGAGGATTGAGGATTGAGGATTGATGATTGAGGATTGAGGATTGATGATTGAAGACTGAGTATTGAGGATTGAAGATTGAGGATTGAGGATTCAGGATTGAGGATTGAGGATGAGGGCTCAGGCTTGAGGATTCAGGTTTGAGGTTTGATGATTGAGGATTGAGGACTGAGGATTGGGGATTGAGGACTGAGGATTCAGCATTGAGGATTGAAGATTGAGGACTGGGGTTGAGGATTGAAGATTGAGGATTAAGGATTGAGGATTGGGGATTGATGATCCAGGATTGGAGATTGATTATTCAGGATTGAAGATTGAGGATTGAAAATTGAGGTTTGAGGATTGAGGGTTGAGAACTGAGGATGAGGACTGAGGGTTGAGGATTGAGGTTTGAGGAACGAGGATTGAGGAGTGAGAATTGAGGGCTGAGGATTGACGATTGAGTATTGAAGATTGAGGATTGATGACTGAGGATTGAGGATTGAGGATTGAGGATTGAGGATTGAGGATTGAAGGCTGTGTATTGAGGATTGAGGATTGAGGATTGAGGATTGAGGATTGAGTATTGAAGATTGAGGATTGATGATTGAGGATTGAGGATTGAGGGTTGAGGATTGCGGATTGAGGGTTGAAGACTGAGTATTGAGGATTGAAGATTGAGGATTGAGAATTGAGGATTGAGGATTGAGGATTGAAGATTGAGGATTGACGGTTGAGGATTGAGTGTTGAAGATTGAGGATTGATGATTGCAGATTGAGGATTGAGGATTGAGGATTGAGGATTGATGATTGAAGACTGTGTATTGAGGATTTAAGATTGAGGATTGAGGATTCAGGATTGAGGATTGAGGATGAGGGCTGAGGGTTGAGGATTGAGGTTTGAGGTTTGATGATTGAGGATTGAGGACTGAGGATTGGGGATTGAGGACTGAGGATTCAGCATTGAGGATTGAAGATTGAGGACTGGGGATTGTGGATTGAAGATTGAGGATTAAGGATTGAGGATTGGGGATTGAGGATCCAGGATTGGAGATTGATTATTCAGGATTGAAGATTGAGGGTTGAGGATTGAGGACTGAGAATTGAGAATTGAGGGTGAGGACTGAGGGTTGAGGTTTGAGCTTTGAGGAATGAGGATTGAGGACTGAGGATTGAGGATTGAGGATTGAGGATTGAGGATTGAGTATTGAAGATTGAGTATTCATGGCTGAGGATTGAGGATTAAGGATTGAGGATGGAGGATTGAAGATTGAGTATTGATGATTGAGGATTGAGGATTGAGGACTGAGGATTGAGGATTGAGGATTGATGATTGAGGATTGGGGATTGAGGATTGAGGTTTGAGAATTGATAATCGAAGATTGAGTATTGAGGATTGAAGATTGAGGTTTGAGGATTGAGGTTTGAGGATTGAAAAGTGAGTATTGAAGATTGAGGATTGAGCATTGATGATTAAGTATTGAAGATTGAGTATTCATGGCTGAGGATTGAGGATTAAGGATTGAGGATGGAGGATTGAAGATTGAGTATTGATGATTGAGGATTGAGGATTGAGGACTGAGGATTGAGGATTGAGGATTGATGATTGAGGATTGGGGATTGAGGATTGAGGTTTGAGAATTGATAATCGAAGATTGAGTATTGAGGATTGAAGATTGAGGTTTGAGGATTGAGGATTGAGGATTGAAAAGTGAGTATTGAAGATTGAGGATTGAGCATTGATGATTAAGTATTGAAGATTGAGGATTGATGATTGAGGATTGAGGATTGAGGATTGAGGATTGAGGATTGAGTATTGAGTGTTGAATATTGAGGATTGATGATCGAGGATTGAGGATTGAGGATTGAGGATTGAAGATTGAGGATTGAAGATTGATGATTGAGGATTGAGTATTGGGGATTGAGGATCTAGGATTGGAGATTGACTGTTGAGGATTGAGGATTGAAGATTGAGGATTGAGGATTCAGGATTGAGGATTGAGAATGAGGGCTGAGGGTTGAGGTTTGAGGTTTGAGGACTGAGGACAGAGGATTGAGGATTGAGAATTGAGGATGGAGGATAGAGGATTGAGGATTGAGGATTGGGTATTGAGGATTGAAGAATGAGAATTGACGATTGTGGATTGAGTATTGAGGTTTGAAGATTGAGTATTGAGGATTGAAGGTTGATGATTCAGGATTGAGGATTGATGATTGAGGATTGAGGATTGAGGATTGAGGATTGAGGATTGATGATTGAAGACTGAGTATTGAGGATTGAAGATTGAGGATTGAGGATTGAGGATTGAGGATTGAGGATTGAAGACTGAGTATTGAGGATTGAGGATTGACGATTGAGGATTGAGTATTGAAGATTGAGGATTGATGATTGAGGATTGAGGATTGAGGATTGAGGATTGAGGATTGAGGGTTGAAGACTGAGTATTGAGGATTGAAGATTGAGGATTGAGAATTGAGGATTGAGGATTGAGGATTGAAGATTGAGGATTGAGGGTTGAGGATTGAGTGTTGAAGATTGAGGATTGATGATTGCAGATTGAGGATTGAGGATTGAGGTTTGAGGATTGACGATTGAAGATTGAGGATTGCGGATTGAGGATTGAGGATTCAGGATTGAGAATCGAAGATTGAGTATTGAGGATTGAAGATTGAGGTTTGAGGATTGAGAATTGAGAATTGAGTATGAGGACTGAGGGTTGAGGATTGAGGTTTGAGGAACGAGGATTGAGGATTGAGAATTGAGGACTGAGGATTGACGATTGAGTATTGAAGATTGAGGATTGATGACTGAGGATTGAGGATTGAGGATTGAGGATTGAGGATTGAGGATTGAAGATTGAGTATTGAGGATTGAGGATGAGGGCTGAGGGTTGAGGTTTGAGGTTTGAGGACTGAGGACAGAGGATTGAGGATTGAGAATTGAGGATGGAGGATAGAGGATTGAGGATTGAGGAATGGGTATTGAGGATTGAAGAATGAGAATTGACGATTGTGGATTGAGTATTGTGGTTTGAAGATTGAGTATTGAGGATTGAAGGTTGACGGTTGAGGATTGAGGATTGATGATTGAGGATTGAGGATTGAGGATTGAGGATTGAGGATTGATGATTGAGAACTGAGGATTGAGGATTGAAGATTGAGGATTGAGGATTCAGGATTGAGGATTGAGAATGAGGGCTGAGGGTTGAGGATTGAGATTTGAGGACTGACGACTGAGGATTGAGGATTGAGAACTGAGGATGAAGGATTGAGGATTGAGGATTGACGATTGGGTATTGATGATTGAAGAATGAGGATTGACGATTGAGGATTGAGTATTGAGGATTGAAGATTGAGTATTGAGGATTGAAGTTTGATGATTCAGGATTGAGGATTGATAATGAGGGCTGCGGGTTGAGGATTGAGGTTTGAGGACTGAGGACAGAGGATTGAGGATTGAGAATTGAGGATGGAGGATTGAGGATTGAGGATTGAGGATTGTGTATTGAGGATTGAAGAATGAGGATTGACGATTGAGGTTCGAGTATTGAGGATTGAAGATTGAGTATTGAGGATTGAAGGTTGATGATTGAATATTGAGGATTGATGATTGAGGATTGAGGATTGAGGATTGAGGATTGAGGATTGAGGATTGATGATTGAAGACTGAGTATTGAGGATTGAAGATTGAGGATTGATGATTGAGAACTGAGGATTGAGGATTGAAGATTGAGGATTGAGGATTCAGGATTGAGGATTGAAAATGAGGGCTGAGGGTTGAGGATTGAGGTTTGAGGACTGAGGACTGAGGATTGAGGATTGAGAATTGAGGATGGAGGATTGAGGATTGAGGATTGAGGATTGGGTATTGATGATTGAAGAATGAGGGTTGACGATTGAGGATTGAGTATTGAGGATTGAAGATTGAGTATTGAGGATTGAAGGTTGATGATTCAGGATTGAGGATTGAGGATGAGGGCTGAGGGTTGAGGATTGAGGTTTGAGGACTGAGGACAGAGGATTGAGGATTGAGAATTGAGGATGGAGGATTGAGGATTGAGGATTGAGGATTGTGTATTGAGGATTGAAGAATGAGGATTGACGATTGAGGATTGAGTATTGAGGATTGAAGATTGAGTATTGAGGATTGAAGGTTGATGACTGAATATTGAGGATTGATGATTGAGGATTGAGGATTGAGGATTGAGGATTGAGGATTGATGATTGAAGACTGAGTATTGAGGATTGAAGATTGAGGATTGAGGATTGAGGATTGAGGATTGAGGATTGATGATTGAAGTCTGAGTATTGAGGATTGAAGATTGAGGATTGAGGATTCAGGATTGAGGATTGAGGATGAGGGCTGAGGGTTGAGGATTGAGGTTTGAGGTTTGATGATTGAGGATTGAGGACTGAGGATTGGGGATTGAGGACTGAGGATTCAGCATTGAGGATTGAAGATTGAGGACTGGGGTTGAGGATTGAAGATTGAAGATTAAGGATTGAGGATTGGGGATTGATGATCCAGGATTGGAGATTGATTATTCAGGATTGAAGATTGAGGACAGAAGATTGAGGTTTGAGGATTGAGGGTTGAGAACTGAGGATGAGGACTGAGGGTTGAGGATTGAGGTTTGAGGAGCGAGGATTGAGGATTGAGAATTGAGGACTGAGGATTGACGATTGAGTATTGAAGATTGAGGATTGATGACTGAGGATTGAGGATTGAGGATTGATGATTGAGGATTGAGGATTGAAGACTGTGTATTGAGGATTGAGGATTGAGGATTGAGGATTGAGTATTGAAGATTGAGGATTGATGATTGAGGATTGAGGATTGAGGGTTGAGGATTGAGGATTGAGGGTTGAAGACTGAGTATTGAGGATTGAAGATAGATGATTGAGAATTGAGGATTGAGGATTGAGGATTGAAGATTGAGGATTGACGGTTGAGGATTGAGTGTTGAAGATTGAGGATTGATGATTGCAGATTGAGGATTGAGGATTGAGGATTGAGGATTGACGATTGAAGATTGCGGATTGGGGATTGAGGATTGAGGATTGAGGTTTGAGAATCGAAGATTGAGTATTGAGGGTTGAAGATTGAGGTTTGACGATTGAGGATTGAGGGTGGAGGATGAGGGCTGAGGGTTGGGGATTGAGGTTAGAGTATCGAATACTGAGAATTCAGGATATTCTATTGAGTATTGAGAATTGAGGATTGATGGTTGACTATTGAGGATTGAGGATTGAGTATTGAGGATTGAAGATTGAGGTTTGAGGATTGAGAATTGAGAATTGTGTATGAGGACTGAGGGTTGAGGATTGAGGTTTGAGGAACGATGATTGAGGATTGAGAATTGAGGACTGAGGATTGACGATTGAGTATTGAAGATTGAGGATTGATGACTGAGGATTGAGGATTGAGGATTGAGGATTGAGGATTGAGGATTGAAGATTGAGTATTGAGGATTGAGGATGAGGGCTGAGGGTTGAGGTTTGAGGTTTGAGGACTGAGGACAGAGGATTGAGGATTGAGAATTGAGGATGGAGGATAGAGGATTGAGGATTGAGGAATGGCTATTGAGGATTGAAGAATGAGAATTGACGATTGTGGATTGAGTATTGAGGTTTGAAGATTGAGTAGTGAGGATTGAAGGTTGATGACTGAATATTGTGGATTGATGATTGAGGATTGAGGATTGAGGATTGAGGATTGAGGATTGATGATTGAAGACTGAGTATTGAGGATTGAAGATTGAGGACTGAGGATTGAGGATTGAGGGCTGAGGATTGAGGGTTGAGAACTGAGGATGAAGGATTGAGGATTGAGGATTGACGATTGGGTATTGATGATTGAAGAATGAGGATTGACGATTGCGGATTGAGTATTGAGGATTGAAGATTGAGTATTGAGGATTGAAGGTTGATGATTCAGGATTGAGGATTGAGGATGAGGGCTGTGGGTTGAGGATTGAGGTTTGAGGACTGAGGACAGAGGATTGAGGATTGAGAATTGAGGATGGAGGATTGAGGATTGAGGATTGAGGATTGTGTATTGAGGATTGAAGAATGAGGATTGACGATTGAGGTTCGAGTATTGAGGATTGAAGATTGAGTATTGAGGATTGAAGGTTGATGATTGAATATTGAGGATTGATGATTGAGGATTGAGGATTGAGGATTGAGGATTCAGGATTGATGATTGAAGACTGAGTATTGAGGATTGAAGATTGAGGATTGAGGATTGAGGATTGAGGATTGAGGATTGATGATTGAAGACTGAGTACTGAGGATTTAAGATTGAGGATTGAGGATTCAGGATTGAGGATTGAGGATGAGGGCTGAGGGTTGAGGATTGAGGTTTGAGGTTTGATGATTGAGGATTGAGGACTGAGGATTGGGGATTGAGGACTGAGGATTCAGCATTGAGGATTGAAGATTGAGGACTGGGGATTGTGGATTGAAGATTGAGGATTAAGGATTGAGGATTGGGGATTGAGGATCCAGGATTGGAGATTGATTATTCAGGATTGAAGATTGAGGATTGAGGATTGAGGGTTGAGAATTGAGAATTGAGGGTGAGGACTGAGGGTTGAGGATTGAGCTTTGAGGAATGAGGATTGAGGACTGAGGATTGAGTATTGATGATTGAGGATTGAGGATTGAGGACTGAGGATTGAGGATTGAGGATTGAAGATTGAGGATTGGGGATTGAGGATTGATGTTTGAGAATTGATAATCGAAGATTGAGTATTGAGGATTGAAGATTGAGGTTTGAGGATTGAGGATTGAGGATTGAAAAGTGAGTATTGAAGATTGAGGATTGAGCATTGATGATTAAGTATTGAAGATTGAGGATTGATGATTGAGGATTGAGGATTGAGGGTTGAGGATTGAGGATTGAGGGTTGAAGACTGAGTATTGAGGATTGAAGGTTGAGGATTGAGAATTGAGGATTGAGGATTGAGGATTGAAGATTGAGGATTGAGGGTTGAGGATTGAGTGTTGAAGATTGAGGATTGATGATTGCAGATTGAGGATTGAGGATTGAGGATTGAGGATTGACGATTGAAGATTGCGGATTGGGGATTGAGGATTGAGGATTGAGGTTTGAGAATCGAAGATTGAGTATTGAGGATTGAAGATTGAGGTTTGAGGATTGAGGATTGAGGGTGGAGGATGAGGGCTGAGGGTTGAGGATTGAGGTTAGAGTATCGAATACTGAGAATTCAGGATATTCTATTGAGTATTGAGAATTGAGGATTGATGGTTGACTATTGAGGATTGAGGATTGAGTATTGAGGATTGAAGATTGAGGTTTGAGGATTGAGAATTGAGAATTGAGTATGAGGACTGAGGGTTGAGGATTGAGGTTTGAGGAACGAGGATTGAGGATTGAGAACTGAGGACTGAGGATTGACGATTGAGTATTGAAGATTGAGGATTGATGACTGAGGATTGAGGATTGAGGATTGAGGATTGAGGATTGAGGATTGAAGATTGAGTATTGAGGATTGAGGATGAGGGCTGAGGGTTGAGGTTTGAGGTTTGAGGACTGAGGACAGAGGATTGAGGATTGAGAATTGAGGATGGAGGATAGAGGATTGAGGATTGAGGAATGGGTATTGAGGATTGAAGAATGAGAATTGACGATTGTGGATTGAGTATTGAGGTTTGAAGATTGAGTATTGAAGATTGAAGGTTGATGATTGAGGATTGAGGATTGATGATTGAGGATTGAGGACTGAGGTCTGAGGTTTGAGGATTGAGAGTTGAGGATGAAGGATTGAGGATTGAGGATTGACGATTGGGTATTGATGATTGAAGAATGAGGATTGACGATTGAGGATTGAGTATTGAGGATTGAAGATTGAGTATTGAGGATTGAAGGTTGATGATTCAGGATTGAGGATTGAGAATGAGGGCTGCGGGTTGAGGATTGAGGTTTGAGGACTGAGGACAGAGGATTGAGGATTGAGAATTGAGGATGGAGGATTGAGGATTGAAGATTGAGTATTGAGGATTGAAGGTTGATGATTGAATATTGAGGATTGATGATTGAGGATTGAGGATTGAGGATTGATGATTGAGGATTGATGATTGAAGACTGAGTATTGAGGATTGAAGATTGAAGATTGAGGATTGAGGATTGAGGATTGAGGATTGATGAGTGAAGACTGTGTATTGAGGATTTAAGATTGAGGATTGAGGATTCAGGATTGAGGATTGAGGATGAGGGCTGAGGGTTGAGGATTGAGGTTTGAGGTTTGATGATTGAGGATTGAGGACTGAGGATTGGGGATTGAGGACTTAGGATTCAGCATTGAGGATTGAAGATTGAGGACTGGGGATTGTGGATTGAAGATTGAGGATTAAGGATTGAGGATTGGGGATTGAGGATCCAGGATTGGAGATTGATTATTCAGGATTGAAGATTGAGGATTGAGGATTGAGGACTGAGAATTGAGAATTGAGGGTGAGGACTGAGGGTTGAGGATTGAGCTTTGAGGAATGAGGATTGAGGACTGAGGATTGAGGATTGAGGATTGAGGATTGAGGATTGAGTATTGAAGATTGAGTATTCATGGCTGAGGATTGAGGATTAAGGATTGAGGATGGAGGATTGAAGATTGAGTATTGATGATTGAGGATTGAGGATTGAGGACTGAGGATTGAGGATTGAGGATTGAGGATTGAGGATTGAAGATTGAGGATTGAAGATTGATGATTGAGGATTGAGTATTGGGGATTGAGGATCTAGGATTGGAGATTGACTGTTGAGGATTGAGGATTGAGTATTGAGGATTGAGGAACGAGGATTGAGGATTGAGGATGATGGCTGAGGGTTGAGGATTGAGGTTTGAGGACTGAGGACTGAGGATTGAGGATTGAGAATCGAGGATTTAGGATTGAGTGTTAAAGATTGAGGATTGGGTATTCAGGATTGAAGAATGAGGATTGAGGATTGAGGATTGAGGGTGAGGGCTGAGGGTCGAGGTTTGAGGTTTGAGGACTGAGGACAGAGGATTGAGGATTGAGAATTGAGGATGTAGGATAGAGGATTGAGGATTGAGGATTGGGTATTGAGGATTGAAGAATGAGAATTGACGATTGTGGATTGAGTATTGAGGTTTGAAGATTGAGTATTGAGGATTGAAGGTTGATGATTGAGAAATGAGGATTGAGGATTGAACATTGAGGATTGAGGATTCAGGATTGAGGATTGAGAATGAGGGCTGAGGGTTGAGGATTGAGGTTTGAGGACTGAGGACTGAGGATTGAGGATTGAGGATTGAGAATTGAGGATGGAGGATTGAGGATTGAGGATTGAGGATTGGGTATTGATGATTGAAGAATGAGGATTGACGATTGAGGATTGAGTATTGAGGATTGAAGGTTGATGATTCAGGATTGAGGATTGAGGATGAGGGCTCAGGGTTGAGGATTGAGGTTTGAGGACTGAGGACAGAGGATTGAGGATTGAGAATTGAGGATGGAGGATTGAGGATTGAGGATTGAGGATTGAGGATTGTGTATTGAGGATTGAAGAATGAGGATTGACGATTGAGGAATGAGTATTGCGGACTGAAGATTGAGTATTGAGGTTTGAAGGTTGATGACTGAATATTGAGGATTGATGATTGAGGATTGAGGATTGAGGATTGAGGATTGAGGATTGATGATTGAGGATTGAGGATTGATGATTGAAGACTGAGTATTGAGGATTGAAGATTGAGGATTGAGGATTCAGGATTGAGGATTGAGGATGAGGGCTCAGGGTTGAGGATTCAGGTTTGAGGTTTGATGATTGAGGATTGAGGACTGAGGATTGGGGATTGAGGACTGAGGATTCAGCATTGAGGATTGAAGATTGAGGACTGGGGTTGAGGATTGAAGATTGAGGATTAAGGATTGAGGATTGGGGATTGATGATCCAGGATTGGAGATTGATTATTCAGGATTGAAGATTGAGGATTGAAAATTGAGGTTTGAGGATTGAGGGTTGAGAACTGAGGATGAGGACTGAGGGTTGAGGATTGAGGTTTGAGGAACGAGGATTGAGGAGTGAGAATTGAGGGCTGAGGATTGACGATTGAGTATTGAAGATTGAGGATTGATGACTGAGGATTGAGGATTGAGGATTGAGGATTGAGGATTGAGGATTGAAGGCTGTGTATTGAGGATTGAGGATTGAGGATTGAGGATTGAGGATTGAGTATTGAAGATTGAGGATTGATGATTGAGGATTGAGGATTGAGGGTTGAGGATTGCGGATTGAGGGTTGAAGACTGAGTATTGAGGATTGAAGATTGAGGATTGAGAATTGAGGATTGAGGATTGAGGATTGAAGATTGAGGATTGACGGTTGAGGATTGAGTGTTGAAGATTGAGGATTGATGATTGCAGATTGAGGATTGAGGATTGAGGATTGAGGATTGACGATTGAAGATTGCGGACTGGGGATTGAGGATTGAGGATTGAGGTTTGAGAATCGAAGATTGAGAATTGAGGATTGAAGATTGAGGTTTGAGGATTGAGGATTGAGGGTGGAGGATGAGGGCTGAGGGTTGAGGATTGAGGTTAGAGTATCGAATACTGAGAATTCAGGATATTCTATTGAGTATTGAGAATTGAGGATTGATGGTTGGCTATTGAGGATTGAGGATTGAGTATTGAGGATTGAAGATTGAGGTTTGAGGATTGAGAATTGAGAATTGAGTATGAGGACTGAGGGTTTGAGGATTGAGGTTTGAGGAACGAGGATTGAGTATTGAGAATTGAGGACTGAGGATTGACGATTGAGTATTGAAGATTGAGGATTGATGACTGAGGATTGAGGATTGAGGATTGAGGATTGAGGATTGAGGATTGAAGATTGAGTATTGAGGATTGAGGATGAGGGCTGAGGGTTGAGGTTTGAGGTTTGAGGACTGAGGACAGAGGATTGAGGATTGAGAATTGAGGATGGAGGATAGAGGGTTGAGGATTGACGAATGGGTGTTGAGGATTGAAGAATGAGCATTGACGATTGTGGATTGAGTATTGTGGTTTGAAGATTGAGTATTGAGGATTGAAGGTTGATGATTGAGGATTGAGGATTGATGATTGAGGATTGAGGATTGAGGATTGAGGATTGAGGATTGATGATTGAGAACTGAGGATTGAGGATTGAAGATTGAGGATTGAGGATTCAGGATTGAGGATTGAGAATGAGGGCTGAGGGTTGAGGATTAAGATTTGAGGACTGAGGACTGAGGATTGAGGATTGAGAACTGAGGATGAAGGATTGAGGATTGAGGATTGACGATTGGGTATTGATGATTGAAGAATGAGGATTGACGATTGAGGATTGAGTATTGAGGATTGAAGATTGAGTATTGAGGATTGAAGGTTGATGATTCAGGATTGAGGATTGATAATGAGGGCTGCGGGTTGAGGATTGAGGTTTGAGGACTGAGGACAGAGGATTGAGGATTGAGAATTGAGGATGGAGGATTGAGGATTGAGGATTGAGGATTGTGTATTGAGGATTGAAGAATGAGGATTGACGATTGAGGTTCGAGTATTGAGGATTGAAGATTGAGTATTGAGGATTGAAGGTTGATGATTGAATATTGAGGATTGATGATTCAGGATTGAGGATTGAGGATTGAGGATTGAGGATTGATGATTGAAGACTGAGTATTGAGGATTGAAGATTGAGGATTGAGGATTGAGGATTGAGGATTGAGGATTGATGATTGAAGACTGAGTATTGAGGATTTAAGATTGAGGATTGAGGATTCAGGATTGAGGATTGAGGATGAGGGCTGAGGGTTGAGGATTGAGGTTTGAGGTTTGATGATTAAGGATTGAGTACCGAGGATTGGGGATTGAGGACTGAGGATTCAGCATTGAGGATTGAAGATTGAGGACTGGGGATTGCGGATTGAAGATTGAGGATTAAGGATTGAGGATTGGGGATTGAGGATCCAGGATTGGAGATTGATTACTCAGGATTGAAGATTGAGTATTGAGGATTGAAGGCTGATGATTGAGGATTGAGGATTGTGGGTTGAGGATTGAGGGTTGAGGATTGAAGATTGAGTATTGGGGATTGAAGATTGAGTATTGATGATAGAGGATTGAGGATTGAGGATTGAAGATTGAGTATTGAGGATTGAGGATTGATGTTTGAGTATTGAGGACTGAGAATTGAGGATTGAGGATTGAGCATTGAAGATTGAGGATTGATGATTGAGGATTGAGGATTGAGGATTGAGGATTGAGGATTGAGGATTGAGTATTGAAGATTGAGTATTCATGACTGAGGATTGGGGATTGAGGATTGAGGATGGAGGATTGAAGATTGAGTATTGATGATTGAGGATTGAGGATTGAGGATTGAGGATTGAAGATTGAGGATTGAAGATTGAGGATTGGGGATTGAGGATTGAGGTTTGAGAATTGATAATCGAAGATTGAGTATTGAGGATTGAAGGTTGAGGTTTGAGGATTGAGGATTGAGGATGGAGGATGAGGGCTGAGGGTTGAGGATTGAGGTTTGAGTATTGAATACTGAGAATTCAGGATATTCTATTGAGTATTGAGAATTGAGGATTGATGGTTGAGTATTGAGGATTGAGGATTGAGTATTGAGGATTGAAGATTGAGGTTTGAGGATTGAGTGTTGAGAATTGAGGATGAGGATTGAGGGTTGAGGATTGAGGTTTGAGGAACGAGGATTGAGGATTGAGAATTGAGGTTTGAGGTTTGATGATTGAGGATTGAGGACTGAGGATTGGGGATTGAGGACTGACGATTCAGCATTGAGGATTGAAGATTGAGGACTGGGGACTGAGGATTGAAGATTGAGGATTAAGGATTGAGGATTAGGGATTGAGGATCAAGGATTGGAGATTGATTATTCAGGATTGAAGATTGAGGATTGAGGATTGAGTATTGAGAATTGAGAATTGAGGATGAGGACTGAGTATTGATGATTGAAGATTGAGGATTGAGGATTGAGGATTGAGGATTGAGGATTGAGGATTGAGGATTGAGTATTGAAGATTGAGTATTGATCACTGAGGATTGAGGTTTGAGGATTGAGGTTTGAGGATTGAGGATTGAAGATTGAATGTTGAGGATTGAAGATTCAGGATTGAGGATTGGCGATTGAGGACGGAGGATGAGGGCTGAGGTTTGAGGATTGAGGTTTCAGTATTGAATCCTGAGAATTCAGGATATTCTATTGAGTATCGAGAATTGAGGATTGATGGTTAGTATTGAGGATTGATGATTGAGGATTGAGTGTTGAAGATTGAGGATTGATGATTGAAGATTGAGGATTAGGGATTGAGGATTGAGGAATGAGTATTGAAGATTGAGGATTGATGATTGAGGATTGAGGATTGAGTATTGAAGATTGAGTATTGATCACTGAGGATTGAGGATTGAGGATTGAGGTTTGAGGATTGAATATTGAAGATTGAATATTGAGGATTGAAGATTCAGCATTGAGGATTGACGATTGAGGATGGAGGATGAGGGCTGAGGGTTGAGGATTGAGGTTTGAGGAACGAGGATTGAGGATTGAGAATTGAGGTTTGAGGTTTGAGGGTTGAGATTTGATTATTGAATATTTTGGATTTAGTATTGAATCGTGAGAATTCGGGATATTCTATTGAGTATTGAGAATTGAGGATTGATGGTTGAGTATTGAGAATTGATGGTTGACGGTTGTGTGTTGAATATTGAGGATTGAGGTTTGAGGATTTAGGATTGAGAATTGAGGATTGAAGATTGAGTATTAATGATTGAAGATTGAGGATTGAGGATTGAGTGTTGAGGATTAAGGACGAGGACTGACGGTTGAGGATTGAAGATTGACCATTGAGAATTGAGGATTGAGGATTGAGGATTGAGGATTGAGGATTGAGGGCTGAGGCTTGAGGAATGGGTATTGAGTATTGAAGAAACAGGATTGAGGATTGAGGACTGAGGATTGCAGATTGAGTATTGAGGATTGAAGACTGACGCTTGAGGATTGAGGATTGAGGATTGGGGATTGAGGATTGAGGATTGAAGATTGAGTATTGAGGATTGAAGATTGAGTATTGATGATTGAATATTGAGGATTGAGGATTCATAGTTGAGGATTGAGGACGAGGACTGACGGTTGAGGATTGAGGTATGAGGATTGAGGATTGAGGATTGAGGACTGAGGGCTCAGGTTTGAGGATTGAGGACTGAGGATTGAGGATCGAATGTTGAGTATTGAGGATTGAAGGTTGAGGATTGAGGATTGAGGATTGAGGATGGAGCATGAGGACTGAGGATTGAGGATTTTGGATTGAGGATTGAGGATGGAGGTTGAGGGCTGAGGGTTGAGGATTGAGGTTTGAGTATTGAATCCTGAGTATTCAGGATATTCTATTGAGTATTGAGATTTGAGGATTGATGGTTGAGTATTGAGGATTGAGGATTGAGGATTGAGTTTTGAAGATTGAGGATTGAGAATTGAGGATTGAGGATTGAGGATTGAAGATTGAGGATTGAGGGTTGAGGATTGAGTGTTGAAGATTGAGTATTGATGATTGCAGATTGAGGATTGGGGATTGAGGATTGAGGATTGAGAATTGAGAATCGAAGATTGAGTATCGAGGATTGAAGATTGAGGTTTGAGGATTGAGGATTGAGGATTGAGGATGGAGGATGAGGGCTGAGGGTTGAGGATTGAGGTTTAAGTATTGAATACTGAGAATTCAGGATATTCTATTGAGTAATGAGAATTGAGGATTGATGGTTGAGTATTGATGATTGAGGATTGAGTATTGAGGATTGAGGATTGAAGATTGAGGACTGAGTGTTGAGGGTTGAGTGATGATAATTGATGTTTGTGGATGGAGACATGAAGATTGAAGATTGAGGATTGAGTATTGAAAACTGAGAATTCAGGATATTCTATTGAGTATTGAGTATTGAGTATTGAGGATTGAGGATTGAGGATTGAGTATTGAAGATTGAGGATTGATGATTGAGGACTGAGGATTGAGGATTGAGGATTGAGGATTGAGTTTTGAAGATTGAGGATTGATGATTGAGGATTGAGGATCGAGGATTGAGGATTGAGGATTGAGGATTGAAGATTGAGGATTGAGGATTGAGGATTGAGTGTTGAGGGTTGAGTGATTAGAATTGATGTTTGTTAATGGAGACTCGAAGATTGAAGATTGAGGATTGAGTATTGAAAACTGAGAATTCAGGATATTCTATTGAGAATTGAGAATTGAGGATTGATGATTGAGGATTGAGGATTGAGGTTTGACGATTGAGGACGAGGACTGACGGTTGAGGATTGAGGTTTGAGTATTGAGGATTGAGGATTGAGGACTGAGGATTGGGGATTGAGGACTGAGGATTGACGATTGATTATTGAGCTTTGGGGATTGCAGATTGTGGACTGGGGATAGAGGATTGAATATTGAGGATTAAGGATAGAGTATCGGAGATTGAGGATCTAGGACAGGAGATTGATTATTGAGGATTGAAGAGTGAGGATTGAGGATTGAGGATTGATGATTGAGGATTGAGGATTGAAGATTGAGTATGGAGGATTGAAGATTGAGGATTGAGGATTAAGGGTTGAGGATTGAAGATTGAGGACTGAGTGTTGAGGGTTGAGTGATGAGAATTGATGTTTGTGGATTGAGATTTGAAGATTGAGATTGGGGATTTAGCATTGAACCATGAGAATTCAGGATATTCTATTGAGTATCGAGAATTGAGGATTGATGTTTGAATATTGGTGATTGATGGTTGAGGGTTGAGTGTTGAATATTGAGGATTGAGGATTGTGGATTGATGATTGAAGATTGAGTATTGATGATTGAGGATTGAGGGTTGAGGGTTGAGGATTGAGGAAGAGGGCTGACGGTTGAGGATTGAGGTTTGAGATTGAGGATTGAGGGCTGAGGATTGAGGACGAGGACAGACGGTTGAGGATTGAGGATTGATGAATGAGGATTGAGGATTGCGGACTGAGGATGGAGGATTGAAGATTGAGCATTGAGGATTGAAGATTGAGGACTGGTTATTGAGGATTGAAGATTGAGGATTAAGGATTGAGGATTGGGGATTGAGGATCTAGGATTGAGGATTGAGGACTGCGGATTGAAGATTGAGGACTGTGTGTTGAGGGTTGAGTGATGAGAATTGATGTCTGAGGATTGAGATTTGAAGTTTGAAGATTGGGGATTGAGTATTGAAAACTGTGAATTGAGGATATTCTATTGAGGATTGAGGATTGACAATTGATTGTTGCGGACTGAGGGATGAAGATTGAGCATTCAGGACTGAGGATTCGGAATTGAGGTTTGAGGATTGAGGATTGAGGACTGAGTATTGAAGATTGAGGATTGATGATTGAGGATTGAGGATTGAGGATTGAGGATTGAGGATTGAGTATTGAGGCTTGAGGATTGAGGATCGAAGATTGAGTATTGAGGATTGAAGGTTGAGGTTTGAGGATTGAGGATTGAGGGTTGAGGATGAGGGCTGAGGGTTGAGGATTGAGGATTGAGGATTGACGCTTGATGATAGAGGATCGAGGATGGAGGATTGAAGGCTGAGTATTGAGGATTGAAGATTGAGGATTGAGGATTCAGGATTGAGGATTGAGGATGAGGGCTGAGGGTTGAGGATTGAGGTTTGAGGCTGAGGACTGAGGATTGAGGATTGAGAATTGAGGATGGAGGATTGAGGATTGAGGATTGAGGATTGGGTATTGATGATTGAAGAATGAGGATTGACGATTGAGGATTGAGTATTGAGGATTGAAGATTGAGTATTGAGGATTGAAGGTTGATGATTCAGGATTGAGGATTGAGGATGAGGGCTGACGGTTGAGGATTGAGGTTTGAGGACTGAGGACAGAGGATTGAGGATTGAGATTTGAGGATGGACGATTGAGGATTGAGGATTGAGGATTGTGTATTCAGGATTGAAGAATGAGGATTGAGTATTGAGGATTGAAGATTGAGTATTGAGGATTGAAGGTTGATGATTGAATATTGAGGATTGATGATTGAGGATTGAGGATTGAGGATTGAGGATTGAGGATTGGTGATTGAAGCCTGAGTCTTGAGGATTGAAGATTGAGGATTGAGGATTGAGGATTGAGGATTGAGGATTGATGATCGAAGACTGAGTATTGAGGATTGAAGATTGAGGATTGAGGATTCAGGATTGAGGATTGAGGATGAGGGCTGAGGGCTGAGGGTTGAGGGTTGACGTTTGAGGACTGAGGACAGAGGATTGAGGATTGAGAATTAAGGACGGAGGATAGAGGATTGAGGATTGAGGATTGGGTATTGAGGATTGAAGAATGAGAATTGACGATTGTGGATTGAGCATTGAGGTTTGAAGATTGAGTATTGAGGATTGAAGGTTGATGATTGAGAATTGATTATTGAGGATTGAGGATTGAGGATTGAGGATTGACGATTGATGATTGAGAACTGAGGATTGAGGATTGAAGATTGAGGATTGAGGATTCAGGATTGAGGATTGAGAATGAGGGCTGAGGGTTGAGGATTGAGGATTGGGTATTGATGATTGAAGAATGAGGATTGACGATTGAGGATTGATGATTGAGGATTGATGATTGAGGATTGAGGATTGAGGATTGAGGATTGAGGATTGATGATTGAGAACTGAGGATTGAGGATTGAAGATTGAGGATTGAGGATTCAGGATTGAGGATTGAGAATGAGGGCTGAGGGTTGAGGATTGAGATTTGAGGACTGAGGACTGAGGATTGAGGATTGAGAACTGAGGATGGAGGATTGAGGATTGAGGATTGACGATTGGGTATTGATGATTGAAGAATGAGGATTGACGATTGAGGATTGAGTATTGAGGATTGAAGATTGAGTATTGAGGATTGAAGGTTGATGATTCAGGATTGAGGATTGAGGATGAGGGCTGCGGGTTGAGGATTGAGGTTTGAGGACTGAGGACAGAGGATTGAGGATTGAGAATTGAGGATGGAGGATTGAGGATTGAGGATTGAGGATTGTGTATTGAGGATTGAAGAATGAGGATTGACGATTGGGGTTCGAGTATTGAGGATTGAAGATTGAGTATTGAGGATTGAAGGTTGATGATTGAATATTGAGGATTGATGATTGAGGATTGAGGATTGAGGATTGAGGATTGAGGATTGATGATTGAAGACTGAGTATTGAGGATTGAAGATTGAGGATTGAGGATTGAGGATTGAGGATTGAGGATTGATGATTGAAGACTGAGTATTGAGGATTTAAGATTGAGTATTGAGGATTCAGGATTGAGGATTGAGGATTGAGGATGAGGGCTGAGGGTTGAGGATTGAGGTTTGAGGTTTGATGATTGAGGATTGAGGACTGAGGATTGGGGATTGAGGACTGAGGATTCAGCATTGAGGATTGAAGATTGAGGACTGGGGATTGTGGATTGAAGATTGAGGATTAAGGATTGAGGATTGGGGATTGAGGATCCAGGATTGGAGATTGATTATTCAGGATTGAAGATTGAGGATTGAGGATTGAGTATTGAGAATTGAGAATTGAGGGTGAGGACTGAGGGTTGAGGATTGAGCTTTGAGGAATGAGGATTGAGGACTGAGGATTGAGGATTGAGGATTGAGGATTGAGGATTGAGTATTGAAGAATGAGTATTCATGACTGAGGATTGAGGATTGAGGATTGAGGATGGAGGATTGAAGATTGAGTATTGATGATTGAGGACTGAGGATTGAGGACTGAGGATTGAGGATTGAGGATTGAAGATTGAGGATTGGGGATTGAGGATTGCTGTTTGAGAATTGATAATCGAAGATTGAGTATTGAGGATTGAAGATTGAGGTTTGAGGATTGAGGATTGAGGATTGAAAAGTGAGTATTGAAGATTGAGGATTGAGCATTGATGATTAAGTATTGAAGATTGAGGATTGATGATTGAGGATTGAGGATTGATGATTGAGGATTGAGTATTGAGTGTTGAATATTGAGGATTGATGATCGAGGATTGAGGATTGAGGATTGAGGATTGAGGATTGAGGATTGAAGATTGAGGATTGAAGATTGATGATTGAGGATTGAGTATTGGGGATTGAGGATCTAGGATTGGAGATTGACTATTGAGGATTGAGGATTGAGTATTGAGGATTGAGGAACGAGGATTGAGGATTGAGGATGATGGCTGAGGGTTGAGGATTGAGGTTTGAGGACTGAGGACTGAGGATTGAGGATTGAGAATTGAGGATTGAGGATTGAGTGTTGAAAATTGAGGATTGGGTATTCAGGATTGAAGAATCAGGATTGAGGATTGAGGATTGAGGATTGAGGATTGAGGATGAGGGCTGAGGGTTGGGGTTTGAGGTTTGAGGACTGAGGACAGAGGATTGAGGATTGAGAATTGAGGATGGAGGATAGAGGATTGAGGATTGAGGATTGGGTATTGAGGATTGAAGAATGAGAATTGACGATTGTGGATTGAGTATTGAGGTTTGAAGATTGAGTATTGAGGATTGAAGGTTGATGATTGAGAACTGAGGATTGAGGATTGAAGATTGAGGATTGAGGATTCAGGATTGAGGATTGAGAATGAGGGCTGAGGGTTGAGGATTGAGGTTTGAGGACTGAGGACTGAGGATTGAGGATTGAGAATTGAGGATGGACGATTGAGGATTGAGGATTGGGTATTGATGATTGAAGAATGAGGATTGACGATTGAGGATTGAGTATTGAGGATTGAAGATTGAGTATTGAGGATTGAAGGTTGATGACTGAATATTGAGGATTGATTATTGAGGATTGAGGATTGAGGATTGAGGATTGAGGATTGATGATTGAAGACTGAGTATTGAGGATTGAAGATTGAGGATTGAGGATTGAGGATTGAGGATTGAGGATTGATGATTGAAGACTGAGTATTGAGGATTTAAGATTGAGGATTGAGGATTCAGGATTGAGGATTGAGGATGAGGGCTGAGGGTTGAGGATTGATGTTTGAGGTTTGATGATTGAGGATTGAGGATTGAAGATTGAGGATTGAGGATTGAGGATTGAGAATTGAGAATTGAGGGTGAGGACTGAGGGTTGAGGATTGAGCTTTGAGGAATGAGGATTGAGGACTGAGGATTGAGGATTGAGGATTGAGGATTGAGGATTGAGTATTGAAGATAGAGTATTCATGACTGAGGATTGAGGATTGAGGATTGAGGATGGAGGATTGAAGATTGAGTATTGATGATTGAGGATTGAGGATTGAGGACTGAGGATTGAGGATTGAGGATTGAAGATTGAGGATTGGGGATTGAGGATTGAGGTTTGAGAATTGATAATCGAAGATTGAGTATTGAGGATTGAAGATTGAGGTTTGAGGATTGAGGATTGAGGATTGAAAAGTGAGTATTGAAGATTGAGGATTGAGCATTGATGATTAAGTATTGAAGTATGAGGATTGATGATTGAGGATTGAGGATTGAGGATTGAGGATTGAGTATTGAGTGTTGAATATTGAGGATTGATGATCGAGGATTGAGGATTGAGGATTGAGGATTGAGGATTGAGGATTGAAGATTGAGGATTGAAGATTGATGATTGAGGATTGAGTATTGGGGATTGAGGATCTAGGATTGGATATTGACTATTGAGGATTGAGGATTGAGTATTGAGGATTGAGGAACGAGGATTGAGGATTGAGGATGATGGCTGAGGGTTGAGGATTGAGGTTTGAGGACTGAGGACTGAGGATTGAGGATTGAGATCTGAGGATTGAGGATTGAGTGTTAAAGATTGAGGATTGGGTATTCAGGATTGAAGAATGAGGATTGAGGATTGAGGATTGAGGATTGAGGATTGAGGATGAGGGCTGAGGGTTGAGGTTTGAGGTTTGAGGACTGAGGACAGAGGATTGAGGATTGAGAATTGAGGATGGAGGATAGAGGATTGAGGATTGAGGATTGGGTATTGAGGATTGAAGAATGAGAATTGACGATTGTGGATTGAGTATTGACGTTTGAAGATTGAGTATTGAGGATTGAAGGTTGATGATTGAGAACTGAGAATTGAGGATTGAAGATTGAGGATTGAGGATTCAGGATTGAGGATTGAGAATGAGGGCTGAGGGTTGAGGATTGAGGTTTGAGGACTGAGGACTGAGGATTGAGGATTGAGAATTGAGGATGGAGGATTGAGGATTGAGGATTGGGTATTGATGATTGAAGAATGAGGATTGACGATTGAGGATTGAGTATTGAGGATTGAAGATTGAGTATTGAGGATTGAAGGTTGATGACTGAATATTGAGGATTGATTGTTGAGGATTGAGGATTGAGGATTGAGGATTGAGGATTGATGATTGAAGACTGAGTATTGAGGATTGAAGATTGAGGATTGAGGATTGAGGATTGAGGATTGAGGATTGATGATTGAAGACTGAGTATTGAGGATTTAAGATTGAGGATTGAGGATTCAGGATTGAGGATTGAGGATGAGGGCTGAGGGTTGAGGATTGATGTTTGAGGTTTGATGATTGAGGATTGAGGATTGAAGATTGAGGATTGAGGATTGAGGATTGAGAATTGAGAATTGAGGGTGAGGACTGAGGGTTGAGGATTGAGCTTTGAGGAATGAGGATTGAGGACTGAGGATTGAGGATTGAGGATTGAGGATTGAGGATTGAGTATTGAAGATAGAGTATTCATGACTGAGGATTGAGGATTGAGGATTGAGGATGGAGGATTGAAGATTGAGTATTGATGATTGAGGATTGAGGATTGAGGACTGAGGATTGAGGATTGAGGATTGAAGATTGAGGATTGGGGATTGAGGATTGAGGTTTGAGAATTGATAATCGAAGATTGAGTATTGAGGATTGAAGATTGAGGTTTGAGGATTGAGGATTGAGGATTGAAAAGTGAGTATTGAAGATTGAGGATTGAGCATTGATGATTAAGTATTGAAGTATGAGGATTGATGATTGAGGATTGAGGATTGAGGATTGAGGATTGAGTATTGAGTGTTGAATATTGAGGATTGATGATCGAGGATTGAGGATTGAGGATTGAGGATTGAGGATTGAGGATTGAAGATTGAGGATTGAAGATTGATGATTGAGGATTGAGTATTGGGGATTGAGGATCTAGGATTGGATATTGACTATTGAGGATTGAGGATTGAGTATTGAGGATTGAGGAACGAGGATTGAGGATTGAGGATGATGGCTGAGGGTTGAGGATTGAGGTTTGAGGACTGAGGACTGAGGAATGAGGATTGAGATCTGAGGATTGAGGATTGAGTGTTAAAGATTGAGGATTGGGTATTCAGGATTGAAGAATGAGGATTGAGGATTGAGGATTGAGGATTGAGGATTGAGGATGAGGGCTGAGGGTTGAGGTTTGAGGTTTGAGGACTGAGGACAGAGGATTGAGGATTGAGAATTGAGGGTGGAGGATAGAGGATTGAGGATTGAGGATTGGGTATTGAGGATTGAAGAATGAGAATTGACGATTGTGGATTGAGTATTGACGTTTGAAGATTGAGTATTGAGGATTGAAGGTTGATGATTGAGAACTGAGAATTGAGGATTGAAGATTGAGGATTGAGGATTCAGGATTGAGGAATGAGAATGAGGGCTGAGGGTTGAGGATTGAGGTTTGAGGACTGAGGACTGAGGATTGAGGATTGAGAATTGAGGATGGAGGATTGAGGATTGAGGATTGAGGATTGGGTATTGATGATTGAAGAATGAGGATTGACGATTGAGGATTGAGTATTGAGGATTGAAGATTGACGATTGAAGATTGAGGATTGGGGATTGAGGATTGAGGATTGAGGATTGAGAATCGAAGGTTGAGTATTGAGGATTGAAGATTGAGGTTTGAGGATTGAGGATTGAGGATGGAGGATGAGGGCTGAGGGTTGAGGATTGAGGTTTGAGTATTGAATACTGAGAATTCAGGATATTCTATTGAGTATTGAGAACTGAGGATTGAGGATTGAGGATTGATGATTGAAGACTGAGTATTGAGGGTTGAAGGTTGAGGATTGAGGATTCAGGATTGAGGATTGAGGATGAGGGCTGAGGGTTGAGGATTGAGGTTTGAGGTTTGATGATTGAGGATTGAGGACTGAGGATTGGGGATTGTGGACTGAGGATTGAGCATTGAGGATTGAAGATTGAGGACTGGGGATTGAGGATTGATGATTGGGGATTAAGGATTGAGGATTGGGGATTGAGGATCCAGGATTGGAGATTGATTATTCAGGATTGAAGATTGAGGATTGAGGATTGAGGATTGAGAATTGAGAATTGAGGGTGAGGACTGAGGGTTGAGGATCGAGGTTTGAGGAATGAGGATTGAGGATTGAGGATTGAGGATTGAGGATTGAGGATTGAGGATTGAGGATTGAGTATTGAAGATTGAGTATTCATGACTGAGGATTGATGATTGAGGATTGAGGATTGAGGATTGAGGATTGAGGATTGATGATTGAAGACTGAGTATTGAGGATTGAAGATTGAGGATTGAGGATTGAGGATTGAGGACTGAGGACAGAGGATTGAGGATTGAGAATTGAGGATGGAGGATTGAGGATTGAGGATTGTGTATTGAGGATTGAAGAATGAGGATTGACGATTGAGGTTCGAGTATTGAGGATTGAGGATTGAAAAGTGAGTATTGAAGATTGAGGATTGAGCATTGATGATTAAGTATTGAAGATTGAGGATTGATGATTGAGGATTGAGGATTGAGTATTGAAGATTGAGGATTGATGATTGAGGATTGAGGATTGAGGGTTGAGGATTGAGGATTGAGGGTTGAAGACTGAGTATTGAGGATTGAAGGTTGAGGATTGAGAATTGAGGATTGAGGATTGAGGATTGAAGATTGAGGATTGAGGGTTGAGGATTGAGTGTTGAAGATTGAGGTTTGATGATTGCAGATTGAGGATTGAGGATTGAGGATTGAGGATTGACGATTGAAGATTGCGGATTGGGGATTGAGGATTGAGGATTGAGGTTTGAGAATCGAAGATTGAGTATTGAGGATTGAATATTGAGGTTTGAGGATTGAGGATTGAGGGTGGAGGATGAGGGCTGAGGGTTGAGGATTGAGGTTAGAGTATCGAATACTGAGAATTCAGGATATTCTATTGAGTATTGAGAATTGAGGATTGATGGTTGACTATTGAGGATTGAGGATTGAGTATTGAGGGTTGAAGATTGAGGTTTGAGGATTGAGAATTGAGAATTGAGTATGAGGACTGAGGGTTGAGGATTGAGGTTTGAGGAACGAGGATTGAGGATTGAGAATTGAGGACTGAGGATTGACGATTGAGTATTGAAGATTGAGGATTGATGACTGAGGATTGAGGATTGAGGATTGAGGATTGAGGATTGAGGATTGAAGATTGAGTACTGAGGATTGAGGATGAGGGCTGAGGGTTGAGGTTTGAGGTTTGAGGACTGAGGACAGAGGATTGAGGATTGAGAATTGAGGATGGAGGATAGAGGATTGAGGATTGAGGAATGGGTATTGAGGATTGAAGAATGAGAATTGACGATTGTGGATTGAGTATTGAGGTTTGAAGATTGAGTATTGAGGATTGAAGGCTGATGATTGAGGATTGAGGATTGATGATTGAGGATTGAGGATTGAGGATTGAGGATTGAGGATTGATGATTGAGAACTGAGGATTGAGGATTGAAGATTGAGGATTGAGGATTCAGGATTGAGGATTGAGAATGAGGGCTGAGGGTTGAGGATTGAGATTTGAGGACTGAGGACTGAGGATTGAGGATTGAGAATTGAGGATGAAGGATTGAGGATTGAGGATTGACGATTGGGTATTGATGATTGAAGAATGAGGATTGACGATTGAGGATTGAGTATTGAGGATTGAAGATTGAGTATTGAGGATTGAAGGTTGATGATTCAGGATTGAGGATTGAGGATGAGGGCTGCGGGTTGAGGATTGAGGTTTGAGGACTGAGGACAGAGGATTGAGGATTGAGAATTGAGGATGGAGGATTGAGGATTGAGGATTGAGGATTGTGTATTGAGGATTGAAGAATGAGGATTGATGATTGAGGTTCGAGAATTGAGGATTGAAGATTGAGTATTGAGGATTGAAGGTTGATGACTGAATATTGAGGATTGATGATTGAGGATTGAGGATTGAGGATTGAGGATTGAGGATTGATGATTGAAGACTGAGTATTGAGGATTGAAGATTGAGGATTGAGGATTGAGTATTGAAGATTGAGTATTGATGACTGAGGATTGAGGATTGAGGATTGACGATTGAGGATTGAGTATTGAGGATTGAAGATTGAGTATTGAGGATTGAAGGTTGATGACTGAATATTGAGGATTGATGATTGAGGATTGAGGATTGAGGATTGAGGATCGAGGATTGATGATTGAAGACTGAGTATTGAGGATTGAAGATTGAGGATTGAGGATTCAGGATTGAGGATTGAGGATGAGGGCTGAGGGTTGAGGATTCAGGTTTGAGGTTTGATGATTGAGGATTGAGGACTGAGGATTGGGGATTGAGGACTGAGGATTCAGCATTGAGGATTGAAGGTTGAGGACTGGGGTTGAGGATTGAAGATTGAGGATTAAGGATTGAGGATTGGGGATTGATGATCCAGGATTGGAGATTGATTATTCAGGATTGAAGAATGAGAATTGACGATTGTGGATTGAGTATTGAGGTTTGAAGATTGAGTATTGAGGATGATGGCTGAGGGTTGAGGATTGAGGTTTGAGGACTGAGGACTGAGGATTGAGGATTGAGATCTGAGGATTGAGGATTGAGTGTTAAAGATTGAGGATTGGGTATTCAGGATTGAAGAATGAGGATTGAGGATTGAGGATTGAGGATTGAGGATTGAGGATGAGGGCTGAGGGTTGAGGTTTGAGGTTTGAGGACTGAGGACAGAGGATTGAGGATTGAGAATTGAGGATGGAGGATAGAGGATTGAGGATTGAGGATTGGGTATTGAGGATTGAAGAATGAGAATTGACGATTGTGGATTGAGTATTGACGTTTGAAGATTGAGTATTGAGGATTGAAGGTTGATGATTGAGAACTGAGAATTGAGGATTGAAGATTGAGGATTGAGGATTCAGGATTGAGGAATGAGAATGAGGGCTGAGGGTTGAGGATTGAGGTTTGAGGACTGAGGACTGAGGATTGAGGATTGAGAATTGAGGATGGAGGATTGAGGATTGAGGATTGAGGATTGGGTATTGATGATTGAAGAATGAGGATTGACGATTGAGGATTGAGTATTGAGGATTGAAGATTGACGATTGAAGATTGAGGATTGGGGATTGAGGATTGAGGATTGAGGATTGAGAATCGAAGGTTGAGTATTGAGGATTGAAGATTGAGGTTTGAGGATTGAGGATTGAGGATGGAGGATGAGGGCTGAGGGTTGAGGATTGAGGTTTGAGTATTGAATACTGAGAATTCAGGATATTCTATTGAGTATTGAGAACTGAGGATTGAGGATTGAGGATTGATGATTGAAGACTGAGTATTGAGGATTGAAGGTTGAGGATTGAGGATTCAGGATTGAGGATTGAGGATGAGGGCTGAGGGTTGAGGATTGAGGTTTGAGGTTTGATGATTGAGGATTGAGGACTGAGGATTGGGGATTGTGGACTGAGGATTGAGCATTGAGGATTGAAGATTGAGGACTGGGGATTGAGGATTGATGATTGGGGATTAAGGATTGAGGATTGGGGATTGAGGATCCAGGATTGGAGATTGATTATTCAGGATTGAAGATTGAGGATTGAGGATTGAGGATTGAGAATTGAGAATTGAGGGTGAGGACTGAGGGTTGAGGATCGAGGTTTGAGGAATGAGGATTGAGGATTGAGGATTGAGGATTGAGGATTGAGGATTGAGGATTGAGGATTGAGTATTGAAGATTGAGTATTCATGACTGAGGATTGATGATTGAGGATTGAGGATTGAGGATTGAGGATTGAGGATTGATGATTGAAGACTGAGTATTGAGGATTGAAGATTGAGGATTGAGGATTGAGGATTGAGGACTGAGGACAGAGGATTGAGGATTGAGAATTGAGGATGGAGGATTGAGGATTGAGGATTGTGTATTGAGGATTGAAGAATGAGGATTGACGATTGAGGTTCGAGGATTGAGGATTGAGGATTGAAAAGTGAGTATTGAAGATTGAGGATTGAGCATTGATGATTAAGTATTGAAGATTGAGGATTGATGATTGAGGATTGAGGATTGAGTATTGAAGATTGAGGATTGATGATTGAGGATTGAGGATTGAGGGTTGAGGATTGAGGATTGAGGGTTGAAGACTGAGTATTGAGGATTGAAGGTTGAGGATTGAGAATTGAGGATTGAGGATTGAGGATTGAAGATTGAGGATTGAGGGTTGAGGATTGAGTGTTGAAGATTGAGGTTTGATGATTGCAGATTGAGGATTGAGGATTGAGGATTGAGGATTGACGATTGAAGATTGCGGATTGGGGATTGAGGATTGAGGATTGAGGTTTGAGAATCGAAGATTGAGTATTGAGGATTGAATATTGAGGTTTGAGGATTGAGGATTGAGGGTGGAGGATGAGGGCTGAGGGTTGAGGATTGAGGTTAGAGTATCGAATACTGAGAATTCAGGATATTCTATTGAGTATTGAGAATTGAGGATTGATGGTTGACTATTGAGGATTGAGGATTGAGTATTGAGGGTTGAAGATTGAGGTTTGAGGATTGAGAATTGAGAATTGAGTATGAGGACTGAGGGTTGAGGATTGAGGTTTGAGGAACGAGGATTGAGGATTGAGAATTGAGGACTGAGGATTGACGATTGAGTATTGAAGATTGAGGATTGATGACTGAGGATTGAGGATTGAGGATTGAGGATTGAGGATTGAGGATTGAAGATTGAGTACTGAGGATTGAGGATGAGGGCTGAGGGTTGAGGTTTGAGGTTTGAGGACTGAGGACAGAGGATTGAGGATTGAGAATTGAGGATGGAGGATAGAGGATTGAGGATTGAGGAATGGGTATTGAGGATTGAAGAATGAGAATTGACGATTGTGGATTGAGTATTGAGGTTTGAAGATTGAGTATTGAGGATTGAAGGCTGATGATTGAGGATTGAGGATTGATGATTGAGGATTGAGGATTGAGGATTGAGGATTGAGGATTGATGATTGAGAACTGAGGATTGAGGATTGAAGATTGAGGATTGAGGATTCAGGATTGAGGATTGAGAATGAGGGCTGAGGGTTGAGGATTGAGATTTGAGGACTGAGGACTGAGGATTGAGGATTGAGAATTGAGGATGAAGGATTGAGGATTGAGGATTGACGATTGGGTATTGATGATTGAAGAATGAGGATTGACGATTGAGGATTGAGTATTGAGGATTGAAGATTGAGTATTGAGGATTGAAGGTTGATGATTCAGGATTGAGGATTGAGGATGAGGGCTGCGGGTTGAGGATTGAGGTTTGAGGACTGAGGACAGAGGATTGAGGATTGAGAATTGAGGATGGAGGATTGAGGATTGAGGATTGAGGATTGTGTATTGAGGATTGAAGAATGAGGATTGATGATTGAGGTTCGAGAATTGAGGATTGAAGATTGAGTATTGAGGATTGAAGGTTGATGACTGAATATTGAGGATTGATGATTGAGGATTGAGGATTGAGGATTGAGGATTGAGGATTGATGATTGAAGACTGAGTATTGAGGATTGAAGATTGAGGATTGAGGATTGAGTATTGAAGATTGAGGATTGATGACTGAGGATTGAGGATTGAGGATTGACGATTGAGGATTGAGTATTGAGGATTGAAGATTGAGTATTGAGGATTGAAGGTTGATGACTGAATATTGAGGATTGATGATTGAGGATTGAGGATTGAGGATTGAGGATCGAGGATTGATGATTGAAGACTGAGTATTGAGGATTGAAGATTGAGGATTGAGGATTCAGGATTGAGGATTGAGGATGAGGGCTGAGGGTTGAGGATTCAGGTTTGAGGTTTGATGATTGAGGATTGAGGACTGAGGATTGGGGATTGAGGACTGAGGATTCAGCATTGAGGATTGAAGGTTGAGGACTGGGGTTGAGGATTGAAGATTGAGGATTAAGGATTGAGGATTGGGGATTGATGATCCAGGATTGGAGATTGATTATTCAGGATTGAAGATTGAGGATTGAAGATTGAGGTTTGAGGATTGAGGGTTGAGAACTGAGGATGAGGACTGAGGGTTGAGGATTGAGGTTTGAGGAACGAGGATTGAGGATTGAGAAGTGAGGACTGAGGATTGACGATTGAGTATTGAGGATTGATGACTGAGGATTGAGGATTGAGGATTGAGGATTGAGGATTGAGGATTGAAGATTGAGTACTGAGGATTGAGGATGAGGGCTGAGGGTTGAGGTTTGAGGTTTGAGGACTGAGGACAGAGGATTGAGGATTGAGAATTGAGGATGGAGGATAGAGGATTGAGGATTGAGGAATGGGTATTGAGGATTGAAGAATGAGAATTGACGATTGTGGATTGAGTATTGAGGATTGAGGATTGAGAATTGAGGATTGAGGATTGAGTGTTAAAAATTGAGGATTGGGTATTCAGGATTGAAGAATCAGGATTGAGGATTGAGGATTGAGGATTGAGGATTGAGGATGAGGGCTGAGGGTTGAGGTTTGAGGTTTGAGGACTGAGGACAGAGGATTGAGGATTGAGAATTGAGGATGGAGGATAGAGGATTGAGGATTGAGGATTGGGTATTGAGGATTGAAGAATGAGAATTGACGATTGTGGATTGAGTATTGAGGTTTGAAGATTGAGTATTGAGGATTGAAGGTTGATGATTGAGAACTGAGGATTGAGGATTGAAGATTGAGGATTGAGGATTCAGGATTGAGGATTGAGAATGAGGGCTGAGGGTTGAGGATTGAGGTTTGAGGACTGAGGACTGAGGATTGAGGATTGAGAATTGAGGATGGAGGATTGAGGATTGAGGATTGAGGATTGGGTATTGATGATTGAAGAATGAGGATTGACGATTGAGGATTGAGTATTGAGGATTGAAGACTGAGTATTGAAGATTGAAGGTTGATGACTGAATATTGAGGACTGATGATTGAGGATTGAGGATTGAGGATTGAGGATTGAGGATTGATGATTGAAGACTGAGTATTGAGGATTGAAGATTGAGGATTGAGGATTGAGGATTGAGGATTGAGGATTGATGATTGAAGACTGAGTACTGAGGATTTAAGATTGAGGATTGAGGATTCAGGATTGAGGATTGAGGATGAGGGCTGAGGGTTGAGGATTCATGTTTGAGGTTTGATGATTGAGGATTGAGGATTGAAGATTGAGGATTGAGGATTGAGGATTGAGAATTGAGAATTGAGGGTGAGGACTGAGGGTTGAGGATTGAGCTTTGGGGAATGAGGACTGAGGACTGAGGATTGAGGATTGAGGATTGAGGATTGAGGATTGAGTATTGAAGATAGAGTATTCATGACTGAGGATTGAGGATTGAGGATTGAGGATGGAGGATTGAAGATTGAGTATTGATGATTGAGGATTGAGGATTGAGGACTGAGGATTGAGGATTGAGGATTGAAGATTGAGGATTGGGGATTGAGGATTGAGGTTTGAGAATTGATAATCGAAGATTGAGTATTGAGGATTGAAGATTGAGGTTTGAGGATTGAGGATTGAGGATTGAAAAGTGAGTGTTGAAGATTGAGGATTGAGCATTGATGATTAAGTATTGAAGATTGAGGATTGATGATTGAGGATAGAGGATTGAGGATTGAGGATTGAGTATTGAGTGTTGAATATTGAGGATTGATGATCGAGGATTGAGGATTGAGGATTGAGGATTGAGGATTGAGGATTGAAGATTGAGGATTGAAGATTGATGATTGAGGATTGAGTATTGGGGATTGAGGATCTAGGATTGGAGATTGACTATTGAGGATTGAGGATTGAGTATTGAGGATTGAGGAACGAGGATTGAGGATTGAGGATGATGGCTGAGGGTTGAGGATTGAGGTTTGAGGACTGAGGACTGAGGATTGAGGATTGAGAATTGAGGATTGAGGATTGAGCGTTAAAGATTGAGGATTGGGTATTCAGGATTGAAGAATGAGGATTGAGGATTGAGGATTGAGGATTGAGGATTGAGGATGAGGGCTGAGGGTTGAGGTTTGAGGTTTGAGGACTGAGGACAGAGGATTGAGGATTGAGAATTGAGGATGGAGGATAGAGGATTGAGGATTGAGGATTGGGTATTGAGGATTGAAGAATGAGAATTGACGATTGTGGATTGAGTATTGACGTTTGAAGATTGAGTATTGAGGATTGAAGGTTGATGATTGAGAACTGAGGATTGAGGATTGAAGATTGAGGATTGAGGATTCAGGATTGAGGAATGAGAATGAGGGCTGAGGGTTGAGGATTGAGGTTTGAGGACTGAGGACTGAGGATTGAGGATTGAGAATTGAGGATGGAGGATTGAGGATTGAGGATTGAGGATTGGGTATTGATGATTGAAGAATGAGGATTGACGATTGAGGATTGAGTATTGAGGATTGAAGATTGACGATTGAAGATTGAGGATTGGGGATTGAGGATTGAGGATTGAGGATTGAGAATCGAAGGTTGAGTATTGAGGATTGAAGATTGAGGTTTGAGGATTGAGGATTGAGGATGGAGGATGAGGGCTGAGGGTTGAGGATTGAGGTTTGAGTATTGAATACTGAGAATTCAGGATATTCTATTGAGTATTGAGAACTGAGGATTGAGGATTGAGGATTGATGATTGAAGACTGAGTATTGAGGATTGAAGGTTGAGGATTGAGGATTCAGGATTGAGGATTGAGGATGAGGGCTGAGGGTTGAGGATTGAGGTTTGAGGTTTGATGATTGAGGATTGAGGACTGAGGATTGGGGATTGAGGACTGAGGATTCAGCATTGAGGATTGAAGATTGAGGACTGGGGATTGAGGATTGATGATTGGGGATTAAGGATTGAGGATTGGGGATTGAGGATCCAGGATTGGAGATTGATTATTCAGGATTGAAGATTGAGGATTGAGGATTGAGGATTGAGAATTGAGAATTGAGGGTGAGGACTGAGGGTTGAGGATCGAGGTTTGAGGAATGAGGATTGAGGATTGAGGATTGAGGACTGAGGGTTGAGGATTGAGGTTTGAGGAACGAGGATTGAGGATTGAGAATTGAGGACTGAGGATTGAGGATTGAGGATTGATGATTGAAGACTGAGTATTGAGGATTGAAGGTTGAGGATTGAGGATTCAGGATTGAGGATTGAGGATGAGGGCTGAGGGTTGAGGATTGAGGTTTGAGGACTGAGGACTGAGGATTGAGGATTGAGAATTGAGGATTGAGGATTGAGCGTTAAAGATTGAGGATTGGGTATTCAGGATTGAAGAATGAGGATTGAGGATTGAGGATTGAGGATTGAGGATTGAGGATGAGGGCTGAGGGTTGAGGTTTGAGGTTTGAGGACTGAGGACAGAGGATTGAGGATTGAGAATTGAGGATGGAGGATAGAGGATTGAGGATTCAGGATTGGGTATTGAGGATTGAAGAATGAGAATTGACGATTGTGGATTGAGTATTGACGTTTGAAGATTGAGTATTGAGGATTGAAGGTTGATGATTGAGAACTGAGGATTGAGGATTGAAGATTGAAGATTGAGGATTCAGGATTGAGGAATGAGAATGAGGGCTGAGGGTTGAGGATTGAGGTTTGAGGACTGAGGACTGAGGATTGAGGATTGAGAATTGAGGATGGAGGATTGAGGATTGAGGATTGAGGATTGGGTATTGATGATTGAAGAATGAGGATTGACGATTGAGGATTGAGTATTGAGGATTGAAGATTGAGTATTGAAGATTGAAGGTTGATGACTGAATATTGAGGACTGATGATTGAGGATTGAGGATTGAGGATTGAGGATTGAGGATTGATGATTGAAGACTGAGTATTGAGGATTGAAGATTGAGGATTGAGGATTGAGGATTGAGGATTGAGGATTGATGATTGAAGACTGAGTACTGAGGATTTAAGATTGAGGATTGAGGATTCAGGATTGAGGATTGAGGATGAGGGCTGAGGGTTGAGGATTCATGTTTGAGGTTTGATGATTGAGGATTGAGGATTGAAGATTGAGGATTGAGGATTGAGGATTGAGAATTGAGAATTGAGGGTGAGGACTGAGGGTTGAGGATTGAGCTTTGAGGAATGAGGATTGAGGACTGAGGATTGAGGATTGAGGATTGAGGATTGAGGATTGAGTATTGAAGATAGAGTATTCATGACTGAGGATTGAGGATTGAGGATTGAGGATGGAGGATTGAAGATTGAGTATTGATGATTGAGGATTGAGGATTGAGGACTGAGGATTGAGGATTGAGGATTGAAGATTGAGGATTGGGGATTGAGGATTGAGGTTTGAGAATTGATAATCGAAGATTGAGTATTGAGGATTGAAGATTGAGGTTTGAGGATTGAGGATTGAGGATTGAAAAGTGAGTGTTGAAGATTGAGGATTGAGCATTGATGATTAAGTATTGAAGATTGAGGATTGATGATTGAGGATAGAGGATTGAGGATTGAGGATTGAGTATTGAGTGTTGAATATTGAGGATTGATGATCGAGGATTGAGGATTGAGGATTGAGGATTGAGGATTGAGGATTGAAGATTGAGGATTGAAGATTGATGATTGAGGATTGAGTATTGGGGATTGAGGATCTAGGATTGGAGATTGACTATTGAGGATTGAGGATTGAGTATTGAGGATTGAGGAACGAGGATTGAGGATTGAGGATGATGGCTGAGGGTTGAGGATTGAGGTTTGAGGACTGAGGACTGAGGATTGAGGATTGAGAATTGAGGATTGAGGATTGAGCGTTAAAGATTGAGGATTGGGTATTCAGGATTGAAGAATGAGGATTGAGGATTGAGGATTGAGGATTGAGGATTGAGGATGAGGGCTGAGGGTTGAGGTTTGAGGTTTGAGGACTGAGGACAGAGGATTGAGGATTGAGAATTGAGGATGGAGGATAGAGGATTGAGGATTGAGGATTGGGTATTGAGGATTGAAGAATGAGAATTGACGATTGTGGATTGAGTATTGACGTTTGAAGATTGAGTATTGAGGATTGAAGGTTGATGATTGAGAACTGAGGATTGAGGATTGAAGATTGAGGATTGAGGATTCAGGATTGAGGAATGAGAATGAGGGCTGAGGGTTGAGGATTGAGGTTTGAGGACTGAGGACTGAGGATTGAGGATTGAGAATTGAGGATGGAGGATTGAGGATTGAGGATTGAGGATTGGGTATTGATGATTGAAGAATGAGGATTGACGATTGAGGATTGAGTATTGAGGATTGAAGATTGACGATTGAAGATTGAGGATTGGGGATTGAGGATTGAGGATTGAGGATTGAGAATCGAAGGTTGAGTATTGAGGATTGAAGATTGAGGTTTGAGGATTGAGGATTGAGGATGGAGGATGAGGGCTGAGGGTTGAGGATTGAGGTTTGAGTATTGAATACTGAGAATTCAGGATATTCTATTGAGTATTGAGAACTGAGGATTGAGGATTGAGGATTGATGATTGAAGACTGAGTATTGAGGATTGAAGGTTGAGGATTGAGGATTCAGGATTGAGGATTGAGGATGAGGGCTGAGGGTTGAGGATTGAGGTTTGAGGTTTGATGATTGAGGATTGAGGACTGAGGATTGGGGATTGAGGACTGAGGATTCAGCATTGAGGATTGAAGATTGAGGACTGGGGATTGAGGATTGATGATTGGGGATTAAGGATTGAGGATTGGGGATTGAGGATCCAGGATTGGAGATGGATTATTCAGGATTGAAGATTGAGGATTGAGGATTGAGGATTGAGAATTGAGAATTGAGGGTGAGGACTGAGGGTTGAGGATCGAGGTTTGAGGAATGAGGATTGAGGATTGAGGATTGAGGACTGAGGGTTGAGGATTGAGGTTTGAGGAACGAGGATTGAGGATTGAGAATTGAGGACTGAGGATTGAGGATTGAGGATTGATGATTGAAGACTGAGTATTGAGGATTGAAGGTTGAGGATTGAGGATTCAGGATTGAGGATTGAGGATGAGGGCTGAGGGTTGAGGATTGAGGTTTGAGGTTTGATGATTGAGGATTGAGGACTGAGGATTGGGGATTGAGGACTGAGGATTCAGCATTGAGGATTGAAGATTGAGGACTGGGGATTGAGGATTGATGATTGGGGATTAAGGATTGAGGATTGGGGATTGAGGATCCAGGATTGGAGATTGATTATTCAGGATTGAAGATTGAGGATTGAGGATTGAGGATTGAGAATTGAGAATTGAGGATGAGGACTGACGGTTGAGGATCGAGGTTTGAGGAATGAGGATTGAGGATTGAGGATTGAGGATTGAGGATTGAGGATTGAGGATTGAGGATTGAGTATTGAAGATTGAGTATTCATGACTGAGGATTGATGATTGAGGATTGAGGATTGAGGATTGAGGATTGAGGATTGAGGATTGATGATTGAAGACTGAGTATTGAGGATTGAAGATTGAGGATTGAGGATTGAGGATTGAGGACTGAGGACAGAGGATTGAGGATTGAGAATTGAGGATGGAGGATTGAGGATTGAGGATTGTGTATTGAGGATTGAAGAATGAGGATTGACGATTGAGGTTCGAGTATTGAGGATTGAGGATTGAAAAGTGAGTATTGAAGATTGAGGATTGAGCATTGATGATTAAGTATTGAAGATTGAGGATTGATGATTGAGGATTGAGGATTGAGTATTGAAGATTGAGGATTGATGATTGAGGATTGAGGATTGAGGGTTGAGGATTGAGGATTGAGGGTTGAAGACTGAGTATTGAGGATTGAAGGTTGAGGATTGAGAATTGAGGATTGAGGATTGAGGATTGAAGATTGAGGATTGAGGGTTGAGGATTGAGTGTTGAAGATTGAGGTTTGATGATTGCAGATTGAGGATTGAGGATTGAGGATTGAGGATTGACGATTGAAGATTGCGGATTGGGGATTGAGGATTGAGGATTGAGGTTTGAGAATCGAAGATTGAGTATTGAGGATTGAATATTGAGGTTTGAGGATTGAGGATTGAGGGTGGAGGATGAGGGCTGAGGGTTGAGGATTGAGGTTAGAGTATCGAATACTGAGAATTCAGGATATTCTATTGAGTATTGAGAATTGAGGATTGATGGTTGACTATTGAGGATTGAGGATTGAGTATTGAGGGTTGAAGATTGAGGTTTGAGGATTGAAAATTGAGAATTGAGTATGAGGACTGAGGGTTGAGGATTGAGGTTTGAGGAACGAGGATTGAGGATTGAGAATTGAGGACTGAGGATTGACGATTGAGTATTGAAGATTGAGGATTGATGACTGAGGATTGAGGATTGAGGATTGAGGATTGAGGATTGAGGATTGAAGATTGAGTACTGAGGATTGAGGATGAGGGCTGAGGGTTGAGGTTTGAGGTTTGAGGACTGAGGACAGAGGATTGAGGATTGAGAATTGAGGATGGAGGATAGAGGATTGAGGATTGAGGAATGGGTATTGAGGATTGAAGAATGAGAATTGACGATTGTGGATTGAGTATTGAGGTTTGAAGATTGAGTATTGAGGATTGAAGGTTGATGATTGAGGATTGAGGATTGATGATTGAGGATTGAGGATTGAGGATTGAGGATTGAGGATTGATGATTGAGAACTGAGGATTGAGGATTGAAGATTGAGGATTGAGGATTCAGGATTGAGGATTGAGAATGAGGGCTGAGGGTTGAGGATTGAGATTTGAGGACTGAGGACTGAGGATTGAGGATTGAGAATTGAGGATGAAGGATTGAGGATTGAGGATTGACGATTGGGTATTGATGATTGAAGAATGAGGATTGACGATTGAGGATTGAGTATTGAGGATTGAAGATTGAGTATTGAGGATTGAAGGTTGATGATTCAGGATTGAGGATTGAGGATGAGGGCTGCGGGTTGAGGATTGAGGTTTGAGGACTGAGGACAGAGGATTGAGGATTGAGAATTGAGGATGGAGGATTGAGGATTGAGGATTGAGGATTGTGTATTGAGGATTGAAGAATGAGGATTGATGATTGAGGTTCGAGAATTGAGGATTGAAGATTGAGTATTGAGGATTGAAGGTTGATGACTGAATATTGAGGATTGATGATTGAGGATTGAGGATTGAGGATTGAGGATTGAGGATTGATGATTGAAGACTGAGTATTGAGGATTTAAGGTTGAGGATTGAGGATTCAGGATTGAGGATTGAGGATGAGGGCTGTTGGTTGAGGATTGAGGTTTGAGGTTTGATGATTGAGGATTGAGGACTGAGGATTGGGGATTGAGGACTGAGGATTCAGCATTGAGGATTGAAGATTGAGGACTGGGGATTGTGGACTGAAGATTGAGGATTAAGGATTGAGGATTGGGGATTGAGGATCCAGGATTGGAGATTGATTATTCAGGATTGAAGATTGAGGATTGAGGATTGAGGACTGAGAATTGAGAATTGAGGGTGAGGACTGAGGGTTGAGGATTGAGCTTTGAGGAATGAGGATTGAGGACTGAGGACTGAGGATTGAGGATTGTGGATTGAGGATTGAGTATTGAAGATTGAGTATTCATGACTGAGGATTGAGGATTGAGGATTGAGGATGGAGGATTGAAGATTGAGTATTGATGATTGAGGATTGAGGATTGAGGACTGAGGATTGAGGATTGGGGATTGAAGATTGAGGATTGGGTATTGAGGATTGAGGTTTGAGAATTGGTAATCGAAGATTGAGTATTGAGGATTGAAGATTGAGGTTTGAGGATTGAGGATTGAGGATTGAAAAGTGAGTATTGAAGATTGAGGATTGAGCATTGATGATTAAGTATTGAAGATTGAGGATTGATGATTGAGGATTGAGGATTGAGGATTGAGGATTGAGTATTGAGTGTTGAATATTGAGGATTGATGATCGAGGATTGAGGATTGAGGATTGAGGATTGAGGATTGAGGATGAGGGCTGAGGGTTGAGGATTGAGGTTTGAGGACTGAGGACAGAGGATTGAGGATTAAGAATTGAGGATGGAGGATTGAGGATTGTGGATTGAGGATTGTGTATTGAGGATTGAAGAATGAGGATTGACGATTGAGGTTTGAGTATTGAGGATTGAAGATTGAGTATTGAGGACTGAAGGTTGATGATTGTATATTGAGGATTTATGATTGAGGATTGAGTATTGAGGATTGAGGATTGAGGATTGATGATTGAAGACTGAGTATTGAGGATTGAAGATTGAGGATTGAGGATTGAGGATTGAGGATTGAGGATTGATGATTGAAGACTGAGTATTGAGGATTGAAGGTTGAGGATTGAGGATTCAGGATTGAGGATTGAGGATGAGGGCTGAGGGTTGAGGATTGAGGTTTGAGGTTTGATGATTGAGGATTGAGGACTGAGGATTGGGGATTGAGGACTGAGGATTCAGCATTGAGGATTGAGAATTGAGGATGAGGACTGAGGGTTGAGGATTGCGGTTTGAGGAATGAGGATTGAGGATTGAGGATTGAGGATTGAGGATTGAGGATTGAGGATTGAGGATTGAGTATTGAAGATTGAGTATTCATGACTGAGGATTGAGGATTGAGGATTGAAGATGGAGGATTGAAGATTGAGTATTGATGATTGAGGATTGAGGATTGAGGATTGAGGATTGAAGATTGAGGATTGAAGATTGAGGATTGGGGATTGAGGATTGAGGATTGAGAATTGATAATCGAAGATTGAGTATTGAGGATTGAAGGATGAGGTTTGAGGATTGAGGATTGAGGATGGAGGATGAGGGCTGAGGGTTGAGGATTGAGGTTTGAGTATTGAATACTGAGAATACAGGATATTCTATTGAGTATTGAGAATTGAGGATTGATGGTTGAGTATTGAGGATTGAGGATTGAGTATTGAGGATTCAAGATTGAGGTTTGAGGATTGAGTGTTGAGAATTGAGGATGAGGACTGAGGGTTGAGGATTGAGGTTTAAGGAACGAGGATTGAGGATTGAGAATTGAGGACTGAGGATTGACGATTCAGTATTGAAGATTGAGGATTGATGACTGAGGATTGAGGATTGAGGATTGAGGATTGAGGATTGAGGATTGAAAAGTGAGTATTGAGGATTGAGGATTGAGGATTGAGGATTGAGTATTGAAGATTGAGGATTGATGATTGAGGATTGAGGATTGAGGATTGAGGATTGACGATTCAGTATTGAAGATTGAGGATTGATGACTGAGGATTGAGGATTGAGGATTGAGGATTGAGGATTGAGGATTGAAGACTGAGTATTGAAGATTGAGGATTGAGGATTGAGCATTGAGTATTGAAGATTGAGGATTGAAGATTGAGGATTGAGGGTTGAGGATTGAGTGTTGTAGATTGAGGATTGATGATTGCAGATTGAGGATTGAGGATTGAGGATTGAGGATTGACGATTGAAGATTGAGGATTGGGGATTGAGGATTGAGGATTGAGGATTGAGTATCGAAGATTGAGTATTGAGGATTGAAGATTGAGGTTTGAGGATTGAGGATTGAGGATGGAGGATGAGGGCTGAGGGTTGAGGATTGAGGTTTGAGTATTGAATACTGAGAATTCAGGATATTCTATTGAGTATTGAGAACTGAGAATTGAGGATTGAGGATTGATGATTGAAGACTGAGTATTGAGGATTGAAGGTTGAGGATTGAGGATTCAGGATTGAGGATTGAGGATTGAGGATGAGGGCTGAGGGTTGAGGATTGAGGTTTGAGGTTTGATGATTGAAGATTGAGGACTGAGGATTGGGGATTGAGGACTGAGGATTCAGCATTGAGGATTGAAGATTGAGGACTGGGGATTGAGGATTGAAGATTGGGGATTGAGGATTGAGGATTGAAGAATGAGTATTGGGTATTGAGGATTGAGTAATGAGGATTGAGGATTGAGGATTGAGGGTTGAGGAGTGAGGATTGAGGATTGAGTATTGAAGATTGAGTATTGATGCCTGAGGATTGAGGATTGTGGATTGAGGATTGAGGATTGAGGATTGAAGATTGAGTATTGGGGATTGAAGGTTGAGGATTGAGGACCGAGGATTGAGGATGGAGGATGAGGACTGACGGTTGAAGATTGCGGTTTGTGGATTGAGGATTGAGGATTGAGGACTGAGGGTCGAGGATTGAGGATTGAGCATTGAGGATTGAAGATTGAGGACTGGGGATTGAGGATTGAAGATTGAGGATTAAGGATTGAAGATTGGGGATTGAGGATCTAGGATTGGAGACTGATTATTGAGGATTGAAGATTGAGGATTGAGGATTGAGAATTGAGAATTGAGTATGAGGACTGAGGTTTGAGGATTGAGGTTTGAGGAATGAGGATTGAGGGTTGAGGATTGAGGATTGTGGATTGAGGATTGAGGAGTGAGTATTGAGGATTGAGGATTGAAGCTTGAGTATTGAGGATTGAAGATTGAGGATTGAGTATTGAGGATTGAGGATTGAGGATTGAGGATTGAGGATTGAGGATTGAAGATTGAATATTGATGATTGAATATTGAGGACTGAGGATTGAGTGTTGTGGATTGAGGACGAGGACTGAGGGTTGAATATTGATGTTTGAGGTCTGAGGATTAAGGACTGAGGGTTGAGAATTGAGGGTTGAGGATTGAGGATTGAAGATTGAGGATTGTGTATTGAGGATTGAAGAATGAGGATTGAGGATTGAGGTTTGAGGATTGAGGATTGCAGATTGAGTATTGAGGATTGAAGATTGAGGATTGAGGATTGAGGATTGAAGATTGAGGATTGAGGATAGAGGATTGAGGATTGAGGATTGAAGATTGAGTATTGAGGATTGAAGGTTGAGTATTGAGGATTGAGTACTGAGGATTGAGGATTGAGGATTGAGGATTGAAGATTGAGAATTGAAGACTGAGTATTGAGGGGTGAAGATTGACGATTGAGGATTAAGGATTGAGGATTGAGGATTTAGGATTGAAGATTCAGTATTGAGGATTGAAGGTTGAGGATCGTGGATTGAGAACGGAGGATTGAGGATTGAATATTGAGGATTGGGGACTGAGTGTTGAGGGTTGAGTGATGAGAATTGATGTTTGAGGATAGAGACTTGACGATTGCAGATTGAGTATTGAGTATTGAAATCTGTGAATTGATGATATTCTATTGAGGATTGAGGATTGACAACTGATTGTTAAGGACTGATGGCTGAAGATTGAGGATTCAGGATTGAGGATTCGGGACTGATGTTTGAGGACTGAGGATTGAGGATTGACGATTGAGGATTGAGGATTGAGGATTGAAGATTGAGGATTGGGGATTCAGGATTGAGGAATGAGGATTGAGGACTGAGGATTGAGTATTGAGGATTGAAGATTGAGAATTGAGGATTGAGGATTGAGGATTGAGGACTGAAGATTGAGGATTGAGCATTGAGGATTGAGGATTGAGGATTGAGGATTGAGGATTGAGGATTGAAGATTGAGGATTGAGAACTGATGTTTGAGGATGGAGACTTGAGGATTGGAGATTGAGTATTGAGGATTGAACTCTGTGAATTGGTGATATTCTATTGAGGATTGAGGATTGACAACCGATTGTTGAGGACTGAGGGCTGAAGATTGAGGATTCAGGATTGAGGATTCAGGACTGATGTTTCAGGACTGAGGATTGAGATTTGAGGATTGAGGATTGAGGATTGAGGATTGAATATTGAGGATTGGGTATTGAGGATTGACGAATGAGGATTGAGGATTGAGGATTGAGGATTGAGGATTGAAGACTGAGTATTGAGGATTGAAGATTGACCATTGAGGATTAAGGATTAAAGATTGAGGATTAAGGATTGAAGATTGGGGATTGAGGATCTAGGATTGGAGATTGATTATTGAGGATTGAAGATTGAGAATTGAGGATTGAGGATTGAGGGTTGAGGATTGAGTATTGAGGATTGAAGATTGAGTATTGAAGATTGAGGATTTATGAATGAGGATTGAGGATTGAGGATTGAGGATTGAGTATTGAGGATTGAAGGTTGAGTATTGAGGATTGAATATTGCGGATTGTGGATTGAGGATTGAGGATTGGCGACTGAGGATTGAGGATCGAGGATTGCGGATAGAATATTGAGGATTGAGGATTGAGGATTGACGATTGAGGACAAAAGATTGAAGATTGGGGATTGAGGATCTATGATTGGCGATCGATTATTGAGGATTGAAGATTGAGGATAGAGGATTGAGGATTGAGGATTGAGAATTGAGGATGAGGACTGATGGTTGAGGATTGAGGTTTGATGAATGAGGATTGAGGATTGAGGATTGAGGATTGGGGATTGAAGATTGAGTATTGAGGATTGAAGATTGAGAATTCAGGATTGAGGATTGAGGATTGAGGATTGAAGATTGAGGATTGAGGATTGAGGATTGAGGATTGATGATTGAATATTGAGGATTGAGGATTGAGGTTTGAGGGTTGAGGATTGAGGATTGAGGACTGAGGCTTGAAGATTGACGATTGGGCATAGAGGATTGAAGATTGAGGACTGGCGATTGAGGATTGAAGATTGAGGATTAAGGACTGAGGATTGGGGATTGAGGTTTGATGAATGAGGATTGAGGATTGAGGATTGAGGATTGACGATTCAGTATTGAAGATTGAGGATTGATGACTGAGGATTGAGGATTGAGGATTGAGGATTGAGGATTGAGGATTGAAGACTGAGTATTGAAGATTGAGGATTGAGGATTGAGCATTGAGTATTGAAGATTGAGGATTGAAGATTGAGGATTGAGGGTTGAGGATTGAGTGTTGAAGATTGAGGATTGATGATTGCAGATTGAGGATTGAGGATTGAGGATTGAGGATTGACGATTGAAGATTGAGGATTGGGGATTGAGGATTGAGGATTGAGGATTGAGTATCGAAGATTGAGTATTGAGGATTGAAGATTGAGGTTTGAGGATTGAGGATTGAGGATGGAGGATGAGGGCTGAGGGTTGAGGATTGAGGTTTGAGTATTGAATACTGAGAATTCAGGATATTCTATTGAGTATTGAGAACTGAGAATTGAGGATTGAGGATTGATGATTGAAGACTGAGTATTGAGGATTGTAGGTTGAGGATTGAGGATTCAGGATTGAGGATTGAGGATGAGGGCTGAGGGTTGAGGATTGAGGTTTGAGGTTTGATGATTGAGGATTGAGGACTGAGGATTGGGGATTGAGGACTGAGGATTCAGCATTGAGGATTGAAGATTGAGGACTGGGGATTGAGGATTGAAGATTGGGGATTAAGGATTGAGGATTGGGGATTGAGGATCCAGGATTGGAGATTGATTATTCAGGATTGAAGATTGAGGATTGAGGATTGAGGATTGAAGACTGAGTATTGAGGATTGAAGATTGAGGATTGAGGATTGAGGATTGAGGATTGAGGATTGGGTATTGAGGATTGAGGTTTGAGAATTGGTAATCGAAGATTGAGTATTGAGGATTGAAGATTGAGGTTTGAGGATTGAGGATTGAGGATTGAAAAGTGAGTATTGAAGATTGAGGATTGAGCATTGATGATTAAGTATTGAAGATTGAGGATTGATGATTGAGGATTGAGGATTGAGGATTGAGGATTGAGTATTGAGTGTTGAATATTGAGGATTGATGATCGAGGATTGAGGATTGAGGATTGAGGATAGAGGATTGAGGATGAGGGCTGAGGGTTGAGGATTGAGGTTTGAGGACTGAGGACAGAGGATTGAGGATTAAGAATTGAGGATGGAGGATTGAGGATTGTGGATTGAGGATTGTGTATTGAGGATTGAAGAATGAGGATTGACGATTGAGGTTTGAGTATTGAGGATTGAAGATTGAGTGTTGAGGACTGAAGGTTGATGATTGTATATTGAGGATTTATGATTGAGGATTGAGGATTGAGGATTGAGGATTGAGAATTGAGGACTGAGGATTGACGATTCAGTATTGAAGATTGAGGATTGATGACTGAGGATTGAGGATTGAGGATTGAGGATTGAGGATTGAGGATTGAAAAGTGAGTATTGAGGATTGAGGATTGAGGATTGAGGATTGAGTATTGAAGATTGAGGATTGATGATTGAGGATTGAGGATTGAGGATTGAGGATTGACGATTCAGTATTGAAGATTGAGGATTGATGACTGAGGATTGAGGATTGAGGATTGAGGATTGAGGATTGAGGATTGAAGACTGAGTATTGAAGATTGAGGATTGAGGATTGAGCATTAAGTATTGAAGATTGAGGATTGAAGATTGAGGATTGAGGGTTGAGGATTGAGTGTTGTAGATTGAGGATTGATGATTGCAGATTGAGGATTGAGGATTGAGGATTGAGGATTGACGATTGAAGATTGAGGATTGGGGATTGAGGATTGAGGATTGAGGATTGAGTATCGAAGATTGAGTATTGAGGATTGAAGATTGAGGTTTGAGGATTGAGGATTGAGGATGGAGGATGAGGGCTGAGGGTTGAGGATTGAGGTTTGAGGATTGAATACTGAGAATTCAGGATATTCTATTGAGTATTGAGAACTGAGAATTGAGGATTGAGGATTGATGATTGAAGACTGAGTATTGAGGATTGAAGGTTGAGGATTGAGGATTCAGGATTGAGGATTGAGGATTGAGGATGAGGGCTGAGGGTTGAGGATTGAGGTTTGAGGTTTGATGATTGAAGATTGAGGACTGAGGATTGGGGATTGAGGACTGAGGATTCAGCATTGAGGATTGAAGATTGAGGACTGGGGATTGAGGATTGAAGATTGGGGATTGAGGATTGAGGATTGAAGAATGAGTATTGGGTATTGAGGATTGAGTAATGAGGATTGAGGATTGAGGATTGAGGGTTGAGGAGTGAGGATTGAGGATTGAGTATTGAAGATTGAGTATTGATGCCTGAGGATTGAGGATTGTGGATTGAGGATTGAGGATTGAGGATTGAAGATTGAGTATTGGGGATTGAACGTTGAGGATTGAGGACCGAGGATTGAGGATGGAGGATGAGGACTGACGGTTGAAGATTGCGGTTTGTGGATTGAGGATTGAGGATTGAGGACTGAGGGTCGAGGATTGAGGATTGAGCATTGAGGATTGAAGATTGAGGACTGGGGATTGAGGATTGAAGATTGAGGATTAAGGATTGAAGATTGGGGATTGAGGATCTAGGATTGGAGACTGATTATTGAGGATTGAAGATTGAGGATTGAGTATTGAGAATTGAGAATTGAGTATGAGGACTGAGGTTTGAGGATTGAGGTTTGAGGAATGAGGATTGAGGGTTGAGGATTGAGGATTGTGGATTGAGGATTGAGGAGTGAGTATTGAGGATTGAGGATTGAAGCTTGAGTATTGAGGATTGAAGATTGAGGATTGAGTATTGAGGATTGAGGATTGAGGATTGAGGATTGAGGATTGAGGATTGAAGATTGAATATTGATGATTGAATATTGAGGACTGAGGATTGAGTGTTGTGGATTGAGGACGAGGACTGAGGGTTGAATATTGATGTTTGAGGTCTGAGGATTAAGGACTGAGGGTTGAGAATTGAGGGTTGAGGATTGAGGATTGAAGATTGAGGATTGTGTATTGAGGATTGAAGAATGAGGATTGAGGATTGAGGTTTGAGGATTGAGGATTGCAGATTGAGTATTGAGGATTGAAGATTGAGGATTGAGGATTGAGGATTGAAGATTGAGGATTGAGGATAGAGGATTGAGGATTGAGGATTGAAGATTGAGTATTGAGGATTGAAGGTTGAGTATTGAGGATTGAGTACTGAGGATTGAGGATTGAGGATTGAGGATTGAAGATTGAGAATTGAAGACTGAGTATTGAGGGGTGAAGATTGACGATTGAGGATTAAGGATTGAGGATTGAGGATTTAGGATTGAAGATTCAGTATTGAGGATTGAAGGTTGAGGATCGTGGATTGAGAACGGAGGATTGAGGATTGAATATTGAGGATTGGGGACTGAGTGTTGAGGGTTGAGTGATGAGAATTGATGTTTGAGGATAGAGACTTGACGATTGCAGATTGAGTATTGAGTATTGAAATCTGTGAATTGATGATATTCTATTGAGGATTGAGGATTGACAACTGATTGTTAAGGACTGATGGCTGAAGATTGAGGATTCAGGATTGAGGATTCGGGACTGATGTTTGAGGACTGAGGATTGAGGATTGACGATTGAGGATTGAGGATTGAGGATTGAAGATTGAGGATTGGGGATTCAGGATTGAGGAATGAGGATTGAGGACTGAGGATTGAGTATTGAGGATTGAAGATTGAGAATTGAGGATTGAGGATTGAGGATTGAGGACTGAAGATTGAGGATTGAGCATTGAGGATTGAGGATTGAGGATTGAGGATTGAGGATTGAGGATTGAAGATTGAGGATTGAGAACTGATGTTTGAGGATGGAGACTTGAGGATTGGAGATTGAGTATTGAGGATTGAACTCTGTGAATTGGTGATATTCTATTGAGGATTGAGGATTGACAACCGATTGTTGAGGACTGAGGGCTGAAGATTGAGGATTCAGGATTGAGGATTCAGGACTGATGTTTCAGGACTGAGGATTGAGATTTGAGGATTGAGGATTGAGGATTGAGGATTGAATATTGAGGATTGGGTATTGAGGATTGACGAATGAGGATTGAGGATTGAGGATTGAGGATTGAGGATTGAAGACTGAGTATTGAGGATTGAAGATTGACCATTGAGGATTAAGGATTAAAGATTGAGGATTAAGGATTGAAGATTGGGGATTGAGGATCTAGGATTGGAGATTGATTATTGAGGATTGAAGATTGAGAATTGAGGATTGAGGATTGAGGGTTGAGGATTGAGTATTGAGGATTGAAGATTGAGTATTGAAGATTGAGGATTTATGAATGAGGATTGAGGATTGAGGATTGAGGATTGAGTATTGAGGATTGAAGGTTGAGTATTGAGGATTGAATATTGCGGATTGTGGATTGAGGATTGAGGATTGGCGACTGAGGATTGAGGATCGAGGATTGCGGATAGAATATTGAGGATTGAGGATTGAGGATTGACGATTGAGGACAAAAGATTGAAGATTGGGGATTGAGGATCTATGATTGGAGATCGATTATTGAGGATTGAAGATTGAGGATAGAGGATTGAGGATTGAGGATTGAGAATTGAGGATGAGGACTGATGGTTGAGGATTGAGGTTTGATGAATGAGGATTGAGGATTGAGGATTGAGGATTGGGGATTGAAGATTGAGTATTGAGGATTGAAGATTGAGAATTCAGGATTGAGGATTGAGGATTGAGGATTGAAGATTGAGGATTGAGGATTGAGGATTGAGGATTGATGATTGAATATTGAGGATTGAGGATTGAGGTTTGAGGGTTGAGGATTGAGGATTGAGGACTGAGGCTTGAAGATTGACGATTGGGCATAGAGGATTGAAGATTGAGGACTGGCGATTGAGGATTGAAGATTGAGGATTAAGGACTGAGGATTGGGGATTGAGGTTTGATGAATGAGGATTGAGGATTGAGGATTGAGGATTGACGATTCAGTATTGAAGATTGAGGATTGATGACTGAGGATTGAGGATTGAGGATTGAGGATTGAGGATTGAGGATTGAAGACTGAGTATTGAAGATTGAGGATTGAGGATTGAGCATTGAGTATTGAAGATTGAGGATTGAAGATTGAGGATTGAGGGTTGAGGATTGAGTGTTGAAGATTGAGGATTGATGATTGCAGATTGAGGATTGAGGATTGAGGATTGAGGATTGACGATTGAAGATTGAGGATTGGGGATTGAGGATTGAGGATTGAGGATTGAGTATCGAAGATTGAGTATTGAGGATTGAAGATTGAGGTTTGAGGATTGAGGATTGAGGATGGAGGATGAGGGCTGAGGGTTGAGGATTGAGGTTTGAGTATTGAATACTGAGAATTCAGGATATTCTATTGAGTATTGAGAACTGAGAATTGAGGATTGAGGATTGATGATTGAAGACTGAGTATTGAGGATTGTAGGTTGAGGATTGAGGATTCAGGATTGAGGATTGAGGATGAGGGCTGAGGGTTGAGGATTGAGGTTTGAGGTTTGATGATTGAGGATTGAGGACTGAGGATTGGGGATTGAGGACTGAGGATTCAGCATTGAGGATTGAAGATTGAGGACTGGGGATTGAGGATTGAAGTTTGGGGATTAAGGATTGAGGATTGGGGATTGAGGATCCAGGATTGGAGATTGATTATTCAGGATTGAAGATTGAGGATTGAGGATTGAGGATTGAGAATTGAGAATTGAGGATGAGGACTGAGGGTTGAGGATTGACGTTTGAGTATTGAGGATTGAAGATTGAGTATTGAGGACTGAAGGTTGATGATTGTATATTGAGGATTTATGATTGAGGATTGAGGATTGAGGATTGAGGATTGAGGATTGATGATTGAAGACTGAGTATTGAGGATTGAAGATTGAGGATTGAGGATTGAGGATTGAGGATTGAGGATTGGGTATTGAGGATTGAGGTTTGAGAATTGGTAATCGAAGATTGAGTGTTGAGGATTGAAGATTGAGGTTTGAGGATTGAGGATTGAGGATTGAAAAGTGAGTATTGAAGATTGAGGATTGAGCATTGATGATTAAGTATTGAAGATTGAGGATTGATGATTGAGGATTGAGGATTGAGGATTGAGGATTGAGTATTGAGTGTTGAATATTGAGGATTGATGATCGAGGATTGAGGATTGAGGATTGAGGATAGAGGATTGAGGATGAGGGCTGAGGGTTGAGGATTGAGGTTTGAGGACTGAGGACAGAGGATTGAGGATTAAGAATTGAGGATGGAGGATTGAGGATTGTGGATTGAGGATTGTGTATTGAGGATTGAAGAATGAGGATTGACGATTGAGGTTTGAGTATTGAGGATTGAAGATTGAGTGTTGAGGACTGAAGGTTGATGATTGTATATTGAGGATTTATGATTGAGGATTGAGGATTGAGGATTGAGGATTGAGGATTGATGATTGAAGACTGAGTATTGAGGATTGAAGATTGAGGATTGAGGATTGAGGATTGAGGATTGAGTATTGAAGATTGAGTATTCATGACTGAGGATTGAGGATTGAGGATTGAGGATGGAGGATTGAAGATTGAGTATTGATGATTGAGGATTGAGGATTGAGGATTGAGGATTGACGATTCAGTATTGAAGATTGAGGATTGATGACTGAGGATTGAGGATTGAGGATTGAGGATTGAGGATTGAGGATTGAAGACTGAGTATTGAAGATTGAGGATTGAGGATTGAGCATTAAGTATTGAAGATTGAGGATTGAAGATTGAGGATTGAGGGTTGAGGATTGAGTGTTGTAGATTGAGGATTGATGATTGCAGATTGAGGATTGAGGATTGAGGATTGAGGATTGACGATTGAAGATTGAGGATTGGGGATTGAGGATTGAGGATTGAGGATTGAGTATCGAAGATTGAGTATTGAGGATTGAAGATTGAGGTTTGAGGATTGAGGATTGAGGATGGAGGATGAGGGCTGAGGGTTGAGGATTGAGGTTTGAGGATTGAATACTGAGAATTCAGGATATTCTATTGAGTATTGAGAACTGAGAATTGAGGATTGAGGATTGATGATTGAAGACTGAGTATTGAGGATTGAAGGTTGAGGATTGAGGATTCAGGATTGAGGATTGAGGATTGAGGATGAGGGCTGAGGGTTGAGGATTGAGGTTTGAGGTTTGATGATTGAAGATTGAGGACTGAGGATTGGGGATTGAGGACTGAGGATTCAGCATTGAGGATTGAAGATTGAGGACTGGGGATTGAGGATTGAAGATTGGGGATTGAGGATTGAGGATTGAAGAATGAGTATTGGGTATTGAGGATTGAGTAATGAGGATTGAGGATTGAGGATTGAGGGTTGAGGAGTGAGGATTGAGGATTGAGTATTGAAGATTGAGTATTGATGCCTGAGGATTGAGGATTGTGGATTGAGGATTGAGGATTGAGGATTGAAGATTGAGTATTGGGGATTGAACGTTGAGGATTGAGGACCGAGGATTGAGGATGGAGGATGAGGACTGACGGTTGAAGATTGCGGTTTGTGGATTGAGGATTGAGGATTGAGGACTGAGGGTCGAGGATTGAGGATTGAGCATTGAGGATTGAAGATTGAGGACTGGGGATTGAGGATTGAAGATTGAGGATTAAGGATTGAAGATTGGGGATTGAGGATCTAGGATTGGAGACTGATTATTGAGGATTGAAGATTGAGGATTGAGTATTGAGAATTGAGAATTGAGTATGAGGACTGAGGTTTGAGGATTGAGGTTTGAGGAATGAGGATTGAGGGTTGAGGATTGAGGATTGTGGATTGAGGATTGAGGAGTGAGTATTGAGGATTGAGGATTGAAGCTTGAGTATTGAGGATTGAAGATTGAGGATTGAGTATTGAGGATTGAGGATTGAGGATTGAGGATTGAGGATTGAGGATTGAAGATTGAATATTGATGATTGAATATTGAGGACTGAGGATTGAGTGTTGTGGATTGAGGACGAGGACTGAGGGTTGAATATTGATGTTTGAGGTCTGAGGATTAAGGACTGAGGGTTGAGAATTGAGGGTTGAGGATTGAGGATTGAAGATTGAGGATTGTGTATTGAGGATTGAAGAATGAGGATTGAGGATTGAGGTTTGAGGATTGAGGATTGCAGATTGAGTATTGAGGATTGAAGATTGAGGATTGAGGATTGAGGATTGAAGATTGAGGATTGAGGATAGAGGATTGAGGATTGAGGATTGAAGATTGAGTATTGAGGATTGAAGGTTGAGTATTGAGGATTGAGTACTGAGGATTGAGGATTGAGGATTGAGGATTGAAGATTGAGAATTGAAGACTGAGTATTGAGGGGTGAAGATTGACGATTGAGGATTAAGGATTGAGGATTGAGGATTTAGGATTGAAGATTCAGTATTGAGGATTGAAGGTTGAGGATCGTGGATTGAGAACGGAGGATTGAGGATTGAATATTGAGGATTGGGGACTGAGTGTTGAGGGTTGAGTGATGAGAATTGATGTTTGAGGATAGAGACTTGACGATTGCAGATTGAGTATTGAGTATTGAAATCTGTGAATTGATGATATTCTATTGAGGATTGAGGATTGACAACTGATTGTTAAGGACTGATGGCTGAAGATTGAGGATTCAGGATTGAGGATTCGGGACTGATGTTTGAGGACTGAGGATTGAGGATTGACGATTGAGGATTGAGGATTGAGGATTGAAGATTGAGGATTGGGGATTCAGGATTGAGGAATGAGGATTGAGGACTGAGGATTGAGTATTGAGGATTGAAGATTGAGAATTGAGGATTGAGGATTGAGGATTGAGGACTGAAGATTGAGGATTGAGCATTGAGGATTGAGGATTGAGGATTGAGGATTGAGGATTGAGGATTGAAGATTGAGGATTGAGAACTGATGTTTGAGGATGGAGACTTGAGGATTGGAGATTGAGTATTGAGGATTGAACTCTGTGAATTGGTGATATTCTATTGAGGATTGAGGATTGACAACCGATTGTTGAGGACTGAGGGCTGAAGATTGAGGATTCAGGATTGAGGATTCAGGACTGATGTTTCAGGACTGAGGATTGAGATTTGAGGATTGAGGATTGAGGATTGAGGATTGAATATTGAGGATTGGGTATTGAGGATTGACGAATGAGGATTGAGGATTGAGGATTGAGGATTGAGGATTGAAGACTGAGTATTGAGGATTGAAGATTGACCATTGAGGATTAAGGATTAAAGATTGAGGATTAAGGATTGAAGATTGGGGATTGAGGATCTAGGATTGGAGATTGATTATTGAGGATTGAAGATTGAGAATTGAGGATTGAGGATTGAGGGTTGAGGATTGAGTATTGAGGATTGAAGATTGAGTATTGAAGATTGAGGATTTATGAATGAGGATTGAGGATTGAGGATTGAGGATTGAGTATTGAGGATTGAAGGTTGAGTATTGAGGATTGAATATTGCGGATTGTGGATTGAGGATTGAGGATTGGCGACTGAGGATTGAGGATCGAGGATTGCGGATAGAATATTGAGGATTGAGGATTGAGGATTGACGATTGAGGACAAAAGATTGAAGATTGGGGATTGAGGATCTATGATTGGAGATCGATTATTGAGGATTGAAGATTGAGGATAGAGGATTGAGGATTGAGGATTGAGAATTGAGGATGAGGACTGATGGTTGAGGATTGAGGTTTGATGAATGAGGATTGAGGATTGAGGATTGAGGATTGGGGATTGAAGATTGAGTATTGAGGATTGAAGATTGAGAATTCAGGATTGAGGATTGAGGATTGAGGATTGAAGATTGAGGATTGAGGATTGAGGATTGAGGATTGATGATTGAATATTGAGGATTGAGGATTGAGGTTTGAGGGTTGAGGATTGAGGATTGAGGACTGAGGCTTGAAGATTGACGATTGGGCATAGAGGATTGAAGATTGAGGACTGGCGATTGAGGATTGAAGATTGAGGATTAAGGACTGAGGATTGGGGATTGAGGTTTGATGAATGAGGATTGAGGATTGAGGATTGAGGATTGACGATTCAGTATTGAAGATTGAGGATTGATGACTGAGGATTGAGGATTGAGGATTGAGGATTGAGGATTGAGGATTGAAGACTGAGTATTGAAGATTGAGGATTGAGGATTGAGCATTGAGTATTGAAGATTGAGGATTGAAGATTGAGGATTGAGGGTTGAGGATTGAGTGTTGAAGATTGAGGATTGATGATTGCAGATTGAGGATTGAGGATTGAGGATTGAGGATTGACGATTGAAGATTGAGGATTGGGGATTGAGGATTGAGGATTGAGGATTGAGTATCGAAGATTGAGTATTGAGGATTGAAGATTGAGGTTTGAGGATTGAGGATTGAGGATGGAGGATGAGGGCTGAGGGTTGAGGATTGAGGTTTGAGTATTGAATACTGAGAATTCAGGATATTCTATTGAGTATTGAGAACTGAGAATTGAGGATTGAGGATTGATGATTGAAGACTGAGTATTGAGGATTGTAGGTTGAGGATTGAGGATTCAGGATTGAGGATTGAGGATGAGGGCTGAGGGTTGAGGATTGACGTTTGAGTATTGAGGATTGAAGATTGAGTATTGAGGACTGAAGGTTGATGATTGTATATTGAGGATTTATGATTGAGGATTGAGGATTGAGGATTGAGGATTGAGGATTGATGATTGAAGACTGAGTATTGAGGATTGAAGATTGAGGATTGAGGATTGAGGATTGAGGATTGAGGATTGGGTATTGAGGATTGAGGTTTGAGAATTGGTAATCGAAGATTGAGTGTTGAGGATTGAAGATTGAGGTTTGAGGATTGAGGATTGAGGATTGAAAAGTGAGTATTGAAGATTGAGGATTGAGCATTGATGATTAAGTATTGAAGATTGAGGATTGATGATTGAGGATTGAGGATTGAGGATTGAGGATTGAGTATTGAGTGTTGAATATTGAGGATTGATGATCGAGGATTGAGGATTGAGGATTGAGGATAGAGGATTGAGGATGAGGGCTGAGGGTTGAGGATTGAGGTTTGAGGACTGAGGACAGAGGATTGAGGATTAAGAATTGAGGATGGAGGATTGAGGATTGTGGATTGAGGATTGTGTATTGAGGATTGAAGAATGAGGATTGACGATTGAGGTTTGAGTATTGAGGATTGAAGATTGAGTGTTGAGGACTGAAGGTTGATGATTGTATATTGAGGATTTATGATTGAGGATTGAGGATTGAGGATTGAGGATTGAGGATTGATGATTGAAGACTGAGTATTGAGGATTGAAGATTGAGGATTGAGGATTGAGGATTGAGGATTGAGTATTGAAGATTGAGTATTCATGACTGAGGATTGAGGATTGAGGATTGAGGATGGAGGATTGAAGATTGAGTATTGATGATTGAGGATTGAGGATTGAGGATTGAGGATTGAAGATTGAGGATTGAAGATTGAGGATTGGGGATTGAGGATTGAGGTTTGAGAATTGATAATCGAAGATTGAGTATTGAGGATTGAAGGATGAGGTTTGAGGATTGAGGATTGAGGATGGAGGATGAGGGCTGAGGGTTGAGGATTGAGGTTTGAGTATTGAATACTGAGAATACAGGATATTCTATTGAGTATTGAGAATTGAGGATTGATGGTTGGGTATTGAGGATTGAGGATTGAGTATTGAGGATTCAAGATTGAGGTTTGAGGATTGAGTGTTGAGAATTGAGGATGAGGACTGAGGGTTGAGGATTGAGGTTTTAGGAACGAGGATTGAGGATTGAGAATTGAGGACTGAGGATTGACGATTCAGTATTGAAGATTGAGGATTGATGACTGAGGATTGAGGATTGAGGATTGAGGATTGAGGATTGAGGATTGAAAAGTGAGTATTGAGGATTGAGGATTGAGGATTGAGGATTGAGTATTGAAGATTGAGGATTGAAGATTGAGGATTGGCGATTGAGGATTGAGGAATGAGGATTGAGGACTGAGGATTGAGTATTGAGGATTGAAGATTGAGAATTGAGGATTGAGGATTGAGGATTGAGGACTGAAGATTGAGGATTGAGCATTGAGGATTGAGGATTGAGGATTGAGGATTGAGGATTGAGGATTGAAGATTGAGGATTGAGGATTGAGGATTGAGGATTGATGATTGAAGACTGAGTATTGAGGATTGAAGATTGAGGATTGAGGATTGAGGATTGAGGATTGAGGATTGGGTATTGAGGATTGAGGTTTGAGAATTGGTAATCGAAGATTGAGTATTGAGGATTGAAGATTGAGGTTTGAGGATTGAGGATTGAGGATTGAAAAGTGAGTATTCAAGATTGAGGATTGAGCATTGATGATTAAGTATTGAAGATTGAGGATTGATGATTGAGGATTGAGGATTGAGGATTGAGGATTGAGTATTGAGTGTTGAATATTGAGGATTGATGATCGAGGATTGAGGATTGAGGATTGAGGATTGAGGATTGAGGATGAGGGCTGAGGGTTGAGGATTGAGGTTTGAGGACTGAGGACAGAGGATTGAGGATTAAGAATTGAGGATGGAGGATTGAGGATTGTGGATTGAGGATTGTGTATTGAGGATTGAAGAATGAGGATTGACGATTGAGGTTTGAGTATTGAGGATTGAAGATTGAGTATTGAGGACTGAAGGTTGATGATTGTATATTGAGGATTTATGATTGAGGATTGAGGATTGAGGATTGAGGATTGATGATTGAAGACTGAGTATTGAGGATTGAAGATTGAGGATTGAGGATTGAGGATTGAGGATTGAGGATTGATGATTGAAGACTGAGTATTGAGGATTGAAGGTTGAGGATTGAGGATTCAGGATTGAGGATTGAGGATGAGGGCTGAGGGTTGAGGATTGAGGTTTGAGGTTTGATGATTGAGGATTGAGGACTGAGGATTGGGGATTGAGGACTGAGGATTCAGCATTGAGGATTGAGAATTTAGGATGAGGACTGAGGGTTGAGGATTGCGGTTTGAGGAATGATGATTGAGGATTGAGGATTGAGGATTGAGGATTGAGGATTGAGGATTGAGTATTGAAGATTGAGTATTCATGACTGAGGATTGAGGATTGAGGATTGAGGATGGAGGATTGAAGATTGAGGATTGAAGATTGAGGATTGGGGATTGAGGATTGAGGTTTGAGAATTGATAATCGAAGATTGAGTATTGAGGATTGAAGGATGAGGTTTGAGGATTGAGGATTGAGGATGGAGGATGAGGGCTGAGGGTTGAGGATTGAGGTTTGAGTATTGAATACTGAGAATACAGGATATTCTATTGAGTATTGAGAATTGAGGATTGATGGTTGGGTATTGAGGATTGAGGATTGAGTATTGAGGATTCAAGATTGAGGTTTGAGGATTGAGTGTTGAGAATTGAGGATGAGGACTGAGGGTTGAGGATTGAGGTTTTAGGAACGAGGATTGAGGATTGAGAATTGAGGACTGAGGATTGACGATTCAGTATTGAAGATTGAGGATTGATGACTGAGGATTGAGGATTGAGGATTGAGGATTGAGGATTGAGGATTGAAAAGTGAGTATTGAGGATTGAGGATTGAGGATTGAGGATTGAGTATTGAAGATTGAGGATTGATGATTGAGGATTGAGGATTGAGGATTGAGGATTGACGATTCAGTATTGAAGATTGAGGATTGATGACTGAGGATTGAGGATTGAGGATTGAGGATTGAGGATTGAAGACTGAGTATTGAAGATTGAGGATTGAGGATTGAGGATTGAGCATTGAGTATTGAAGATTGAGGATTGAAGATTGAGGATTGAGGGTTGAGGATTGAGTGTTGTAGATTGAGGATTGATGATTGCAGATTGAGGATTGAGGATTGAGGATTGAGGATTGACGATTGAAGATTGAGGATTGGGGATTGAGGATTGAGGATTGAGGATTGAGTATCGAAGATTGAGTATTGAGGATTGAAGATTGAGGTTTGAGGATTGAGGATTGAGGATGGAGGATGAGGGCTGAGGGTTGAGGATTGAGGTTTGAGTATTGAATACTGAGAATTCAGGATATTCTATTGAGTATTGAGAACTGAGAATTGAGGATTGAGGATTGATGATTGAAGACTGAGTATTGAGGATTGAAGGTTGAGGATTGAGGATTCAGGATTGAGGATTGAGGATGAGGGCTGAGGGTTGAGGATTGAGGTTTGAGGTTTGATGATTGAGGATTGAGGACTGAGGATTGGGGATTGAGGACTGAGGATTCAGCATTGAGGATTGAAGATTGAGGACTGGGGATTGAGGATTGAAGATTGGGGATTAAGGATTGAGGATTGGGGATTATGGATCCTGGATTGGAGATTGATTATTCAGGATTGAAGATTGAGGATTGAGGATTGAGGATTGAGAATTGAGAATTGAGGATGAGGACTGAGGGTTGAGGATTGAGGTTTGAGTATTGAGGATTGAAGATTGAGTATTGAGGACTGAAGGTTGATGATTGTATATTGAGGATTTATGATTGAGGATTGAGGATTGAGGATTGAGGATTGAGGATTGATGATTGAAGACTGAGTATTGAGGATTGAAGATTGAGGATTGAGGATTGAGGATTGAGGATTGAGGATTGGGTATTGAGGATTGAGGTTTGAGAATTGGTAATCGAAGATTGAGTATTGAGGATTGAAGATTGAGGTTTGAGGATTGAGGATTGAGGATTGAAAAGTGAGTATTGAATATTGAGGATTGAGCATTGATGATTAAGTATTGAAGATTGAGGATTGATGATTGAGGATTGAGGATTGAGGATTGAGGATTGAGTATTGAGTGTTGAATATTGAGGATTGATGATCGAGGATTGAGGATTGAGGATTGAGGATTGAGGATTGAGGATGAGGGCTGAGGGTTGAGGATTGAGGTTTGAGGACTGAGGACAGAGGATTGAGGATTGAGTATTGAGGATTGAAGGATGAGGTTTGAGGATTGAGGATTGAGGATGGAGGATGAGGGCTGAGGGTTGAGGATTGAGGTTTGAGTATTGAATACTGAGAATACAGGATATTCTATTGAGTATTGAGAATTGAGGATTGATGGTTGAGTATTGAGGATTGAGGATTGAGTATTGAGGATTCAAGATTGAGGTTTGAGGATTGAGTGTTGAGAATTGAGGATGAGGACTGAGGGTTGAGGATTGAGGTTTAAGGAACGAGGATTGAGGATTGAGAATTGAGGACTGAGGATTGACGATTCAGTATTGAAGATTGAGGATTGATGACTGAGGATTGAGGATTGAGGATTGAGGATTGAGGATTGAGGATTGAAAAGTGAGTATTGAGGATTGAGGATTGAGGATTGAGGATTGAGTATTGAAGATTGAGGATTGATGATTGAGGATTGAGGATTGAGGATTGAGGATTGACGATTCAGTATTGAAGATTGAGGATTGATGACTGAGGATTGAGGATTGAGGATTGAGGATTGAGGATTGAGGATTGAAGACTGAGTATTGAAGATTGAGGATTGAGGATTGAGCATTGAGTATTGAAGATTGAGGATTGAAGATTGAGGATTGAGGGTTGAGGATTGAGTGTTGTAGATTGAGGATTGATGATTGCAGATTGAGGATTGAGGATTGAGGATTGAGGATTGACGATTGAAGATTGAGGATTGGGGATTGAGGATTGAGGATTAAGGATTGAGTATCGAAGATTGAGTATTGAGGATTGAAGATTGAGGTTTGAGGATTGAGGATTGAGGATGGAGGATGAGGGCTGAGGGTTGAGGATTGAGGTTTGAGTATTGAATACTGAGAATTCAGGATATTCTATTGAGTATTGAGAACTGAGAATTGAGGATTGAGGATTGATGATTGAAGACTGAGTATTGAGGATTGAAGGTTGAGGATTGAGGATTCAGGATTGAGGATTGAGGATGAGGGCTGAGGGTTGAGGATTGAGGTTTGAGGTTTGATGATTGAGGATTGAGGACTGAGGATTGGGGATTGAGGACTGAGGATTCAGCATTGAGGATTGAAGATTGAGGACAGGGGATTGAGGATTGAAGATTGGGGATTGAGGATTGAGGATTGAAGAATGAGTATTGGGTATTGAGGATTGAGTAATGAGGATTGAGGATTGAGGATTGAGGGTTGAGGAGTGAGGATTGAGGATTGAGTATTGAAGATTGAGTATTGATGCCTGAGGATTGAGGATTGTGGATTGAGGATTGAGGATTTATGATTGAAGATTGAGTATTGGGGATTGAAGGTTGAGGATTGAGGACCGAGGATTGAGGATGGAGGATGAGGACTGACGGTTGAAGATTGCGGTTTGTGGATTGAGGATTGAGGATTGAGGACTGAGGGTCGAGGATTGAGGATTGAGCATTGAGGATTGAAGATTGAGGACTGGGGATTGAGGATTGAAGATTGAGGATTAAGGATTGAAGATTGGGGATTGAGGATCTAGGATTGGAGATTGATTATTGAGGATTGAAGATTGAGGATTGAGGATTGAGGATTGAGAATAGAGAATTGAGTATGAGGACTGAGGTTTGAGGATTGAGGTTTGAGGAATGAGGATTGAGGGTTGAGGATTGAGGATTGTGGATTGAGGATTGAGGAGTGAGTATTGAGGATTGAGGATTGAAGCTTGCGTATTGAGGATTGAAGATTGAGGATTGAGTATTGAAGATTGAGGATTGAGGATTGAGGATTGAGGATTGAGGATTGAAGATTGAATATTGATGATTGAATATTGAGGACTGAGGATTGAGTGTTGTGGATTGAGGACGAGGACTGAGGGTTGAATATTGATGTTTGAGGTTCGAGGATTAAGGACTGAGGGTTGAGAATTGAGGGTTGAGGATTGAGGATTGAAGATTGAGGATTGTGTATTGAGGATTGAAGAATGAGGATTGAGGATTGAGGATTGAGGATTGAGGATTGCAGATTGAGTATTGAGGATTGAAGATTGAGGATTGAGGATTGAGGATTGAAGATTGAGGATTGAGGATAGAGGATTGAGGATTGAGGATTGAAGATTGAGTATTGAGGATTGAAGGTTGAGTATTGAGGATTGAGTACTGAGGATTGAGGATTGAGGATTGAGGATTGAAGATTGAGAATTGAAGACTGAGTATTGAGGGGTGAAGATTGACGATTGAGGATTAAGGATTGAGGATTGAGGATTTAGGATTGAAGATTCAGTATTGAGGATTGAAGGTTGAGGATCGTGGATTGAGAACGGAGGATTGAGGATTGAATATTGAGGATTGGGGACTGAGTGTTGAGGGTTGAGTGATGAGAATTGATGTTTGAGGATAGAGACTTGACGATTGCAGATTGAGTATTGAGTATTGAAATCTGTGAATTGATGATATTCTATTGAGGATTGAGGATTGACAACTGATTGTTAAGGACTGATGGCTGAAGATTGAGGATTCAGGATTGAGGATTCGGGACTGATGTTTGAGGACTGAGGATTGAGGATTGACGATTGAGGATTGAGGATTGAGGATTGAAGATTGAGGATTGGGGATTGAGGATTGAGGAATGAGGATTGAGGACTGAGGATTGAGTATTGAGGATTGAAGATTGAGAATTGAGGATTGAGGATTGAGGATTGAGGACTGAAGATTGAGGATTGAGCATTGAGGATTGAGGATTGAGGATTGAGGATTGAGGATTGAGGATTGAAGATTGAGGATTGAGGATTGAGGATTGAGGATTGATGATTGAAGACTGAGTATTGAGGATTGAAGATTGAGGATTGAAGATTGAGGATTGAGGATAGAGGATTGCAGATTGAGGATTGAGGATTGAGGATTGAGGATTGACGATTGAAGATTGAGGATTGGGGATTGAGGATTGAGGATTGAGGATTGAGTATCGAAGATTGAGTATTGAGGATTGAAGATTGAGGATTCAGCATTGAGGATTGAGAATTGAGGATGAGGACTGAGGGTTGAGGATTGCGGTTTGAGGAATGATGATTGAGGATTGAGGATTGAGGATTGAGGATTGAGGATTGAGGATTGAGGATTGAGGATTGAGTATTGAGTGTTGAATATTGAGGATTGATGATCGAGGATTGAGGAGTGAGTATTGAGGATTGAGGATTGAAGCTTGAGTATTGAGGATTGAAGATTGAGGATTGAGTATTGAGGATTGAGGATTGAGGATTGAGGATTGAGGATTGAGGATTGAAGATTGAATATTGATGATTGAATATTGAGGACTGAGGATTGAGTGTTGTGGATTGAGGACGAGGACTGAGGGTTGAATATTGATGTTTGAGGTTCGAGGATTAAGGACTGAGGGTTAAGAATTGAGGGTTGAGGATTGAGGATTGAAGATTGAGGATTGTGTATTGAGGATTGAAGAATGAGGATTGAGGATTGAGGATTGAGGATTGAGGATTGCAGATTGAGTATTGAGGATTGAAGATTGAGGATTGAGGATTGAGGATTGAAGATTGAGGATTGAGGATAGAGGATTGAGGATTGAGGATTGAAGATTGAGTATTGAGGATTGAAGGTTGAGTATTGAGGATTGAGTACTGAGGATTGAGGATTGAGGATTGAGGTTGAAGATTGAGAATTGAAGACTGAGTATTGAGGGGTGAAGATTGACGATTGAGGATTAAGGATTGAGGATTGAGGATTTAGGATTGAAGATTCAGTATTGAGGATTGAAGGTTGAGGATCGTGGATTGAGAACGGAGGATTGAGGATTGAATGTTGAGGATTGGGGACTGAGTGTTGAGGGTTGAGTGATGAGAATTGATGTTTGAGGATAGAGACTTGACGATTGCAGATTGAGTATTGAGTATTGAAATCTGTGAATTGATGATATTCTATTGAGGATTGAGGATTGACAACTGATTGTTAAGGACTGATGGCTGAAGATTGAGGATTCAGGATTGAGGATTCGGGACTGATGTTTGAGGACTGAGGATTGAGGATTGACGATTGTGGATTGAGGATTGAGGATTGAAGATTGAGGATTGGGGATTGAGGATTGAGGAATGAGGATTGAGGACTGAGGATTGAGTATTGAGGATTGAAGATTGAGAATTGAGGATTGAGGATTGAGGATTGAGGACTGAAGATTGAGGATTGAGCATTGAGGATTGAGGATTGAGGATTGAGGATTGAGGATTGAGGATTGAAGATTGAGGATTGAGGATTGAGGATTGAGGATTGATGATTGAAGACTGAGTATTGAGGATTGAAGATTGAGGATTGAGGATTGAGGATTGAGGATTGAGGATTGGGTATTGAGGATTGAGGTTTGAGAATTGGTAATCGAAGATTGAGTATTGAGGATTGAAGATTGAGGTTTGAGGATTGAGGTTTGAGGATTGAAAAGTGAGTATTGAAGATTGAGGATTGAGCATTGATGATTAAGTATTGAAGATTGAGGATTGATGATTGAGGATTGAGGATTGAGGATTGAGGATTGAGTATTGAGTGTTGAATATTGAGGATTGATGATCGAGGATTGAGGATTGAGGATTGAGGATTGAGGATTGAGGATGAGGGCTGAGGGTTGAGGATTGAGGTTTGAGGACTGAGGACAGAGGATTGAGGATTAAGAATTGAGGATGGAGGATTGAGGATTGTGGATTGTGGATTGTGTATTGAGGATTGAAGAATGAGGATTGACGATTGAGGTTTGAGTATTGAGGATTGAAGATTGAGTATTGAGGACTGAAGGTTGATGATTGTATATTGAGGATTTATGATTGAGGATTGAGGATTGAGGATTGAGGATTGAGGATTGATGATTGAAGACTGAGTATTGAGGATTGAAGATTGAGGATTGAGGATTGAGGATTGAGGATTGAGGATTGAGGATTGATGATTGAAGACTGAGTATTGAGGATTGAAGGTTGAGGATTGAGGATTCAGGATTGAGGATTGAGGATGAGGGCTGAGGGTTGAGGATTGAGGTTTGAGGTTTGATGATTGAGGATTGAGGACTGAGGATTGGGGATTGAGGACTGAGGATTCAGCATTGAGGATTGAGAATTGAGGATGAGGACTGAGGGTTGAGGATTGCGGTTTGAGGAATGATGATTGAGGATTGAGGATTGAGGATTGAGGATTGAGGATTGAGGATTGAGGATTGAGGATTGAGTATTGAAGATTGAGTATTCATGACTGAGGATTGAGGATTGAGGATTGAGGATGGAGGATTGAAAATTGAGTATTGATGATTGAGGATTGAGGATTGAGGATTGAGGATTGAAGATTGAGGATTGAAGATTGAGGATTGGGGATTGAGGATTGAGGTTTGAGAATTGATAATCGAAGATTGAGTATTGAGGATTGAAGGATGAGGTTTGAGGATTGAGGATTGAGGATTGAAGACTGAGTATTGAAGATTGAGGATTGAGGATTGAGCATTGAGTATTGAAGATTGAGGATTGAAGATTGAGGATTGAGGGTTGAGGATTGAGTGTTGTAGATTGAGGATTGATGATTGCAGATTGAGGATTGAGGATTGAGGATTGAGGATTGACGATTGAAGATTGAGGATTGGGGATTGAGGATTGAGGATTGAGGATTGAGTATCGAAGATTGAGTATTGAGGATTGAAGATTGAGGTTTGAGGATTGAGGATTGAGGATGGAGGATGAGGGCTGAGGGTTGAGGATTGAGGTTTGAGTATTGAATACTGAGAATTCAGGATATTCTATTGAGTATTGAGAACTGAGAATTGAGGATTGAGGATTGATGATTGAAGACTGAGTATTGAGGATTGAAGGTTGAGGATTGAGGATTCAGGATTGAGGATTGAGGATGAGGGCTGAGGGTTGAGGATTGAGGTTTGAGGTTTGATGATTGAGGATTGAGGACTGAGGATTGGGGATTGAGGACTGAGGATTGAGTATTGAGGATTGAAGATTGAGAATTGAGGATTGAGGATTGAGGATTGAGGATTGAGGATTGAGGATTGAAGATTGAGGATTGAGAACTGATGTTTGAGGATGGAGACTTGAGGATTGGAGATTGAGTATTGAGGATTGAACTCTGTGAATTGGTGATATTCTATTGAGGATTGAGGATTGACAACCGATTGTTGAGGACTGAGGGCTGAAGATTGAGGATTCAGGATTGAGGATTCAGGACTGATGATTCAGGACTGAGGATTGAGATTTGAGGATTGAGGATTGAGGATTGAGGATTGAATATTGAGGATTGGGTATTGAGGATTGAGGAATGAGGATTGAGGATTGAGGATTGAGGATTGAGGATTGAAACTGAGTATTGAGGATTGAAGATTGACCATTGAGGATTAAGGATTAAAGATTGAGGATTAAGGATTGAAGATTGGGGATTGAGGATCTAGGATTGGAGATTGATTATTGAGGATTGAAGATTGAGAATTGAGGATTGAGGATTGAGGGTTGAGGATTGAGTATTGAGGATTGAAGATTGAGTATTGAAGATTGAGGATTTATGAATGAGGATTGAGGATTGAGGATTGAGGATTGAGTATTGAGGATTGAAGGTTGAGTATTGAGGATTGAATATTGCGGGTTGTGGATTGAGGATTGAGGATTGGCGACTGAGGATTGAGGATCGAGGATTGCGGATATAATATTGAGGATTGAGGATTGAGGATTGACGATTGAGGACAAAAGATTGAAGATTGGGGATTGAGGATCTATGATTGGAGATCGATTATTGAGGATTGAAGATTGAGGATAGAGGATTGAGGATTGAGGATTGAGAATTGAGGATGAGGACTGATGGTTGAGGATTGAGGTTTGATGAATGAGGATTGAGGATTGAGGATTGAGGATTGGGGATTGAAGATTGAGTATTGAGGATTGAAGATTGAGAATTCAGGATTGAGGATTGAGGATTGAGGATTGAAGATTGAGGATTGAGGATTGAGGATTGAGGATTGATGATTGAATATTGAGGATTGAGGATTGAGGTTTGAGGGTTGAGGATTGAGGATTGAGGACTGAGGCTTGAAGATTGACGATTGGGCATAGAGGATTGAAGATTGAGGACTGGCGATTGAGGATTGAAGATTGAGGATTAAGGACTGAGGATTGGGGATTGAGGTTTGATGAATGAGGATTGAGGATTGAGGATTGAGGATTGACGATTCAGTATTGAAGATTGAGGATTGATGACTGAGGATTGAGGATTGAGGATTGAGGATTGAGGATTGAGGATTGAAGACTGAGTATTGAAGATTGAGGATTGAGGATTGAGCATTGAGTATTGAAGATTGAGGATTGAAGATTGAGGATTGAGGGTTGAGGATTGAGTGTTGAAGATTGAGGATTGTTGATTGCAGATTGAGGATTGAGGATTGAGGATTGAGGATTGACGATTGAAGATTGAGGATTGGGGATTGAGGATTGAGGATTGAGGATTGAGTATCGAAGATTGAGTATTGAGGATTGAAGATTGAGGTTTGAGGATTGAGGATTGAGGATGGAGGATGAGGGCTGAGGGTTGAGGATTGAGGTTTGAGTATTGAATACTGAGAATTCAGGATATTCTATTGAGTATTGAGAACTGAGAATTGAGGATTGAGGATTGATGATTGAAGACTGAGTATTGAGGATTGAAGGTTGAGGATTGAGGATTCAGGATTGAGGATTGAGGATGAGGGCTGAGGGTTGAGGATTGAGGTTTGAGGTTTGATGATTGAGGATTGAGGACTGAGGATTGGGGATTGAGGACTGAGGATTCAGCATTGAGGATTGAAGATTGAGGACTGGGGATTGAGGATTGAAGATTGGGGATTAAGGATTGAGGATTGGGGATTGAGGATCCAGGATTGGAGATTGATTATTCAGGATTGAAAATTGAGGATTGAGGATTGAGGATTGAGAATTGAGAATTGAGGATGAGGACTGAGGGTTGAGGATTGAGGTTTGAGGAATGAGGATTGAGGATTGAGGATTGAGGATTGAGGATTGAGGATTGAGGATTGAGGATTGAGTATTGAAGATTGAGTATTCATGACTGAGGATTGAGGATTGAGGTTTGAAGATTGAGGATTGTGTATTGAGGATTGAAGAATGAGGATCGAGGATTGAGGTTTGAGGATTGAGGATTGCAGATTGAGTATTGAGGATCGAAGATTGAGGATTGAGAATTGAGGATTGCAGATTGAGTATTGAGTATTGAAAACTTTGAATTGAGGATATTCTATTGAGGATTGAGCATTGACAACAGATTGTTGAGGACTCAGGTCTGAAGATTGAGGATTCAGGGTTGAGGATTCAGAATTGAGGTTTGTGGACTAAGGATTGAGGATTGAAGATTGAGTATTGAGGATTGAGGATTGAGGATTGAAGATCGAGTATTGAGGATTGAGGATGGGGGCTGATGGTTGAGGATTGAGGTTTGAGGACTGAGGACTGAGGATAGAGCATTGAGAAATGAGGATTGAGGATTGAGGATTGAAGAATGAGTATTGGGTATTGAGGATTGAGTAATGAGGATTGAGGATTGAGGATTGAGGGTTGAGGAGTGAGGATTGAGGATTGAGTATTGAAGATTGAGTATTGATGCCTGAGGATTGAGGATTGTGGATTGAGGATTGAGGATTGAGGATTGAAGATTGAGTATTGGGGATTGAAGGTTGAGGATTGAGGACCGAGGATTGAGGATGGAGGATGAGGACTGACGGTTGAAGATTGCGGTTTGTGGATTGAGGATTGAGGATTGAGGACTGAGGGTCGAGGATTGAGGATTGAGCATTGAGGATTGAAGATTGAGGACTGGGGATTGAGGATTGAAGATTGAGGATTAAGGATTGAAGATTGGGGATTGAGTATCTAGGATTGGAGATTGATTATTGAGGATTGAAGATTGAGGATTGAGGATTGAGGATTGAGAATTGAGAATTGAGTATGAGGACTGAGGTTTGAGGATTGAGGTTTGAGGAATGAGGATTGAGGGTTGAGGATTGAGGATTGTGGATTGAGGATTGAGGAGTGAGTATTGAGGATTGAGGATTGAAGATTGAGTATTGAGGATTGAAGATTGAGGATTGAGTATTGAGGATTGAGGATTGAGGATTGAGGATGGAGGATTGAGGATTGAAGATTGAATATTGATGATTGAATATTGAGGACTGAGGATTGAGTGTTGTGGATTGAGGACGAGGACTGAGGGTTGAATATTGATGTTTGAGGTCTGAGGATTAAGGACTGAGGGTTGAGAATTGAGGGTTGAGGATTGAGGATTGAAGATTGAGGATTGTGTATTGAGGATTGAAGAATGAGGATTGAGGATTGAGGTTTGAGGATTGAGGATTGCAGATTGAGTATTGAGGATTGAAGATTGAGTATTGAGGATTGAGGATTGAAGATTGAGGATTGAGGATAGAGGATTGAGGATTGAGGATTGAAGATTGAGTATTGAGGATTGAAGGTTGAGTATTGAGGATTGAGTACTGAGGATTGAGGATTGAGGATTGAGGATTGAAGATTGAGAATTGAAGACTGAGTATTGAGGGGTGAAGATTGACGATTGAGGATTAAGGATTGAGGATTGAGGATTTAGGATTGAAGATTCAGTATTGAGGATTGAAGGTTGAGGATCGTGGATTGAGAACGGAGGATTGAGGATTGAATATTGAGGATTGGGGTCTGAGTGTTGAGGGTTGAGTGATGAGAATTGATGTTTGAGGATAGAGACTTGACGATTGCAGATTGAGTATTGAGTATTGAAATCTGTGAATTGATGATATTTTATTGAGGATTGAGGATTGACAACTGATTGTTAAGGACTGATGGCTGAAGATTGAGGATTCAGGATTGAGGATTCGGGACTGATGTTTGAGGACTGAGGATTGAGGATTGACGATTGAGGATTGAGGATTGAGGATTGAAGATTGAGGATTGGGGATTGAGGTTTGAGGAATGAGGATTGAGGACTGAGGATTGAGTATTGAGGATTGAAGATTGAGAATTGAGGATTGAGGATTGAGGATTGAGGACTGAAGATTGAGGATTGAGCATTGAGGATTGAGGATTGAGGATTGAGGATTGAGGATTGAGGATTGAAGATTGAGGATTGAGAGCTGATGTTTGAGGATGGAGACTTGAGGATTGGAGATTGAGTATTGGGGATTGAACTCTGTGAATTGGTGATATTCTATTGAGGATTAAGGATTGACAACCGATTGTTGAGGACTGAGGGCTGAAGATTGAGGATTCAGGATTGAGGATTCAGGACTGATGCTTCAGGACTGAGGATTGAGATTTGAGGATTGAGGATTGAGGATTGAGGATTGAATATTGAGTATTGGGTATTGAGGATTGAGGATTGAGGATTGAGGGTTGAGGATTGAGTATTGAGGATTGAAGATTGAGTATTGAAGATTGAGGATTTATGAATGAGGATTGAGGATTGAGGATTGAGGATTGAGTATTGAGGATTGAAGGTTGAGTATTGAGGATTGAATATTGCGGATTGTGGATTGAGGATTGAGGATTGGCGACTGAGGATTGAGGATCGAGGATTGCGGATAGAATATTGAGGATTGAGGATTGAGGATTGACGATTGAGGACAATAGATTGAAGATTGGGGATTGAGGATCTATGATTGGAGATCGATTATTGAGGATTGAAGATTGAGGATAGAGGATTGAGGATTGAGGATTGAGAATTGAGGATGAGGACTGATGGTTGAGGATTGAGGTTTGATGAATGAGGATTGAGGATTGAGGATTGAGGATTGGGGATTGAAGATTGAGTATTGAGGATTGAAGATTGAGAATTCAGGATTGAGGATTGAGGATTGAGGATTGAAGATTGAGGATTGAGGATTGAGGATTGAGGATTGATGATTGAATATTGAGGATTGAGGATTGAGGTTTGAGGGTTGAGGATTGAGGATTGAGGACTGAGGCTTGAAGATTGACGATTGGGCATAGAGGATTGAAGATTGAGGACTGGCGATTGAGGATTGAAGATTGAGGATTAAGGACTGAGGATTGGGGATTGAGGTTTGATGAATGAGGATTGAGGATTGAGGATTTAGGATTGACGATTCAGTATTGAAGATTGAGGATTGATGACTGAGGATTGAGGATTGAGGATTGAGGATTGAGGATTGAGGATTGAAGACTGAGTATTGAAGATTGAGGATTGAGGATTGAGCATTGAGTATTGAAGATTGAGGATTGAAGATTGAGGATTGAGGGTTGAGGATTGAGTGTTGAAGATTGAGGATTGATGATTGCAGATTGAGGATTGAGGATTGAGGATTGAGGATTGACGATTGAAGATTGAGGATTGGGGATTGAGGATTGAGGATTGAGGATTGAGTATCGAAGATTGAGTATTGAGGATTGAAGATTGAGGTTTGAGGATTGAGGGTTGAGGATGGAGAATGAGGGCTGAGGGTTGAGGATTGAGGTTTGAGTATTGAATACTGAGAATTCAGGATATTCTATTGAGTATTGAGAACTGAGAATTGTGGATTGAGGATTGATGATTGAAGACTGAGTATTGAGGATTGAAGGTTGAGGATTAAGGATTCAGGATTGAGGATTGAGGATGAGGGCTGAGGGTTGAGGATTGAGGTTTGAGGTCTGATGATTGAGGATTGAGGACTGAGGATTGGGGATTGAGGACTGAGGATTCAGCATTGAGGATTGAAGATTGAGGACTGGGGATTGAGGATTGAAGATTGGGGATTAAGGATTGAGGATTGGGGATTGAGGATCCAGGATTGGAGATTGATTATTCAGGATTGAAGATTGAGGATTGAGGATTGAGGATTGAGAATTGAGAATTGTGGATGAGGACTGAGGGTTGAGGATTGAGGTTTGAGGAATGAGGATTGAGGATTGAGGATTGAGGATTGAGGATTGAGGATTGAGGATTGAGGATTGAGTATTGAAGATTGACTATTCATGACTGAGGATTGAGGATTCAGGATTGAAGAATGAGTATTGGGTATTGAGGATTGAGTAATGAGGATTGAGGATTGAGGATTGAGGATTGAAGATTGAGGATTGAAGATTGATGATTGGGGATCGAGGATTGAGGTTTGAGAATTGACAATCGAAGATTGAGTATTGAGGATTGAAGGTTGAGGTTTGAGGATTGAGGATTGAGTATTGAGGATTGAAGATTGAGGTTTGAGGATTGAGTGCTGAGAATTGAGGATGAGGACTGAGGGTTGAGGATTGAGGTTTGGGGAACGAGGATTGAGGATTGAGAATTGAGGTTTGAGGTTTGATGATTGAGGATTGAGGACTGAGGATTGGGGATTGAGGACTGACGATTGAGCATTGAGGATTGAAGATTGAGGACTGGGGACTGAGGATTGAAGATTGAGGATTAAGGATTGAGGATTAGGGATTGAGGATCAAGGATTGGAGATTGATTATTCAGGATTGAAGATTGAGGATTGAGGATTGAGTATTGAGAATTGAGAATTGAGGATGAGGACTGAGGTTTGAGGATTGAGGTTTGAGGAATGAGGATTGAGGGTTGAGGATTGAGGATTGTGGATTGAGGATTGAGGAGTGAGTATTGAGGATTGAGGATTGAAGATTGAGTATTGAGGATTGAAGATTGAGGATTGAGTATTGAGGATTGAGGATTGAGGATTGAGGATTGAGGATTGAGGATTGAAGATTGAATATTGATGATTGAATATTGAGGACTGAGGATTGAGTGTTGTGGATTGAGGACGAGGACAGAGGGTTGAATATTGATGTTTGAGGTCTGAGGATTAAGGACTGAGGGTTGAGAATTGAGGATTGAGGATTGAGGATTGAAGATTGAGGATTGTGTATTGAGGATTGAAGAATGAGGTTCGAGGATTGAGGTTTGAGGATTGAGGATTGCAGATTGAGTATTGAGGATTGAAGATTGAGGATTGAGAATTGAGGATTGCAGATTGAGTATTGAGTATTGAAAACTTTGAATTGAGGATATTCTATTGAGGATTGAGCATTGACAACAGATTGTTGAGGACTCAGGTCTGAAGATTGAGGATTCAGTGTTGAGGATTCAGAATTGAGGTTTGTGGACTAAGGATTGAGGATTGAAGATTGAGTATTGAGGATTGAGGATTGAGGATTGAAGATCGAGTATTGAGGATTGAGGATGGGGGCTGATGGTTGAGGATTGAGGTTTGAGGACTGAGGACTGAGGATAGAGCATTGAGAAATGAGGATTGAGGATTGAGGATTGAAGAATGAGTATTGGGTATTGAGGATTGAGTAATGAGGATTGAGGATTGAGGATTGAGGGTTGAGGAGTGAGGATTGAGGATTGAGTATTGAAGATTGAGTATTGATGCCTGAGGATTGAGGATTGTGGATTGAGGATTGAGGATTGAGGATTGAAGATTGAGTATTGGGGATTGAAGGTTGAGGATTGAGGACCGAGGATTGAGGATGGAGGATGAGGACTGACGGTTGAAGATTGCGGTTTGTGGATTGAGGATTGAGGATTGAGGACTGAGGGTCGAGGATTGAGGATTGAAGATTGAGTATTGAGGATTGAAGGTTGAGTATTGAGGATTGAGTACTGAGGATTGAGGATTGAGGATTGAGGATTGAAGATTGAGAATTGAAGACTGAGTATTGAGGGGTGAAGATTGACGATTGAGGATTAAGGATTGAGGATTGAGGATTTAGGATTGAAGATTCAGTATTGAGGATTGAAGGTTGAGGATCGTGGATTGAGAACGGAGGATTGAGGATTGAATATTGAGGATTGGGGTCTGAGTGTTGAGGGTTGAGTGATGAGAATTGATGTTTGAGGATAGAGACTTGACGATTGCAGATTGAGTATTGAGTATTGAAATCTGTGAATTGATGATATTTTATTGAGGATTGAGGATTGACAACTGATTGTTAAGGACTGATGGCTGAAGATTGAGGATTCAGGATTGAGGATTCGGGACTGATGTTTGAGGACTGAGGATTGAGGATTGACGATTGAGGATTGAGGATTGAGGATTGAAGATTGAGGATTGGGGATTGAGGTTTGAGGAATGAGGATTGAGGACTGAGGATTGAGTATTGAGGATTGAAGATTGAGAATTGAGGATTGAGGATTGAGGATTGAGGACTGAAGATTGAGGATTGAGCATTGAGGATTGAGGATTGAGGATTGAGGATTGAGGATTGAGGATTGAAGATTGAGGATTGAGAGCTGATGTTTGAGGATGGAGACTTGAGGATTGGAGATTGAGTATTGGGGATTGAACTCTGTGAATTGGTGATATTCTATTGAGGATTAAGGATTGACAACCGATTGTTGAGGACTGAGGGCTGAAGATTGAGGATTCAGGATTGAGGATTCAGGACTGATGCTTCAGGACTGAGGATTGAGATTTGAGGATTGAGGATTGAGGATTGAGGATTGAATATTGAGTATTGGGTATTGAGGATTGAGGATTGAGGATTGAGGGTTGAGGATTGAGTATTGAGGATTGAAGATTGAGTATTGAAGATTGAGGATTTATGAATGAGGATTGAGGATTGAGGATTGAGGATTGAGTATTGAGGATTGAAGGTTGAGTATTGAGGATTGAATATTGCGGATTGTGGATTGAGGATTGAGGATTGGCGACTGAGGATTGAGGATCGAGGATTGCGGATAGAATATTGAGGATTGAGGATTGAGGATTGACGATTGAGGACAATAGATTGAAGATTGGGGATTGAGGATCTATGATTGGAGATCGATTATTGAGGATTGAAGATTGAGGATAGAGGATTGAGGATTGAGGATTGAGAATTGAGGATGAGGACTGATGGTTGAGGATTGAGGTTTGATGAATGAGGATTGAGGATTGAGGATTGAGGATTGGGGATTGAAGATTGAGTATTGAGGATTGAAGATTGAGAATTCAGGATTGAGGATTGAGGATTGAGGATTGAAGATTGAGGATTGAGGATTGAGGATTGAGGATTGATGATTGAATATTGAGGATTGAGGATTGAGGTTTGAGGGTTGAGGATTGAGGATTGAGGACTGAGGCTTGAAGATTGACGATTGGGCATAGAGGATTGAAGATTGAGGACTGGCGATTGAGGATTGAAGATTGAGGATTAAGGACTGAGGATTGGGGATTGAGGTTTGATGAATGAGGATTGAGGATTGAGGATTGAGGATTGACGATTCAGTATTGAAGATTGAGGATTGATGACTGAGGATTGAGGATTGAGGATTGAGGATTGAGGATTGAGGATTGAAGACTGAGTATTGAAGATTGAGGATTGAGGATTGAGCATTGAGTATTGAAGATTGAGGATTGAAGATTGAGGATTGAGGGTTGAGGATTGAGTGTTGAAGATTGAGGATTGATGATTGCAGATTGAGGATTGAGGATTGAGGATTGAGGATTGACGATTGAAGATTGAGGATTGGGGATTGAGGATTGAGGATTGAGGATTGAGTATCGAAGATTGAGTATTGAGGATTGAAGATTGAGGTTTGAGGATTGAGGATTGAGGATGGAGAATGAGGGCTGAGGGTTGAGGATTGAGGTTTGAGTATTGAATACTGAGAATTCAGGATATTCTATTGAGTATTGAGAACTGAGAATTGAGGATTGAGGATTGATGATTGAAGACTGAGTATTGAGGATTGAAGGTTGAGGATTAAGGATTCAGGATTGAGGATTGAGGATGAGGGCTGAGGGTTGAGGATTGAGGTTTGAGGTCTGATGATTGAGGATTGAGGACTGAGGATTGGGGATTGAGGACTGAGGATTCAGCATTGAGGATTGAAGATTGAGGACTGGGGATTGAGGATTGAAGATTGGGGATTAAGGATTGAGGATTGGGGATTGAGGATCCAGGATTGGAGATTGATTATTCAGGATTGAAGATTGAGGATTGAGGATTGAGGATTGAGAATTGAGAATTGTGGATGAGGACTGAGGGTTGAGGATTGAGGTTTGAGGAATGAGGATTGAGGATTGAGGATTGAGGATTGAGGATTGAGGATTGAGGATTGAGGATTGAGTATTGAAGATTGAGTATTCATGACTGAGGATTGAGGATTGAGGATTGAAGAATGAGTATTGGGTATTGAGGATTGAGTAATGAGGATTGAGGATTGAGGATTGAGGATTGAAGATTGAGGATTGAAGATTGATGATTGGGGATCGAGGATTGAGGTTTGAGAATTGACAATCGAAGATTGAGTATTGAGGATTGAAGGTTGAGGTTTGAGGATTGAGGATTGAGTATTGAGGATTGAAGATTGAGGTTTGAGGATTGAGTGCTGAGAATTGAGGATGAGGACTGAGGGTTGAGGATTGAGGTTTGGGGAACGAGGATTGAGGATTGAGAATTGAGGTTTGAGGTTTGATGATTGAGGATTGAGGACTGAGGATTGGGGATTGAGGACTGACGATTGAGCATTGAGGATTGAAGATTGAGGACTGGGGACTGAGGATTGAAGATTGAGGATTAAGGATTGAGGATTAGGGATTGAGGATCAAGGATTGGAGATTGATTATTCAGGATTGAAGATTGAGGATTGAGGATTGAGTATTGAGAATTGAGAATTGAGGATGAGGACTGAGGTTTGAGGATTGAGGTTTGAGGAATGAGGATTGAGGGTTGAGGATTGAGGATTGTGGATTGAGGATTGAGGAGTGAGTATTGAGGATTGAGGATTGAAGATTGAGTATTGAGGATTGAAGATTGAGGATTGAGTATTGAGGATTGAGGATTGAGGATTGAGGATTGAGGATTGAGGATTGAAGATTGAATATTGATGATTGAATATTGAGGACTGAGGATTGAGTGTTGTGGATTGAGGACGAGGACAGAGGGTTGAATATTGATGTTTGAGGTCTGAGGATTAAGGACTGAGGGTTGAGAATTGAGGATTGAGGATTGAGGATTGAAGATTGAGGATTGTGTATTGAGGATTGAAGAATGAGGATCGAGGATTGAGGTTTGAGGATTGAGGATTGCAGATTGAGTATTGAGGATTGAAGATTGAGGATTGAGAATTGAGGATTGCAGATTGAGTATTGAGTATTGAAAACTTTGAATTGAGGATATTCTATTGAGGATTGAGCATTGACAACAGATTGTTGAGGACTCAGGTCTGAAGATTGAGGATTCAGTGTTGAGGATTCAGAATTGAGGTTTGTGGACTAAGGATTGAGGATTGAAGATTGAGTATTGAGGATTGAGGATTGAGGATTGAAGATCGAGTATTGAGGATTGAGGATGGGGGCTGATGGTTGAGGATTGAGGTTTGAGGACTGAGGACTGAGGATAGAGTATTGAGAAATGAGGATTGAGGATTGAGGATTGAAGAATGAGTATTGGGTATTGAGGATTGAGTAATGAGGATTGAGGATTGAGGATTGAGGGTTGAGGAGTGAGGATTGAGGATTGAGTATTGAAGATTGAGTATTGATGCCTGAGGATTGAGGATTGTGGATTGAGGATTGAGGATTGAGGATTGAAGATTGAGTATTGGGGATTGAAGGTTGAGGATTGAGGACCGAGGATTGAGGATGGAGGATGAGGACTGACGGTTGAAGATTGCGGTTTGTGGATTGAGGATTGAGGATTGAGGACTGAGGGTCGAGGATTGAGGATTGAGCATTGAGGATTGAAGATTGAGGACTGGGGATTGAGGATTGAAGATTGAGGATTAAGGATTGAAGATTGGGGATTGAGTATCTAGGATTGGAGATTGATTATTGAGGATTGAAGATTGAGGATTGAGGATTGAGGATTGAGAATTGAGAATTGAGTATGAGGACTGAGGTTTGAGGATTGAGGTTTGAGGAATGAGGATTGAGGGTTGAGGATTGAGGATTGTGGATTGAGGATTGAGGAGTGAGTATTGAGGATTGAGGATTGAAGATTGAGTATTGAGGATTGAAGATTGAGGATTGAGTATTGAGGATTGAGGATTGAGGATTGAGGATTGAGGATTGAGGATTGAAGATTGAATATTGATGATTTAATATTGAGGACTGAGGATTGAGTGTTGTGGATTGAGGACGAGGACTGAGGGTTGAATGTTGATGTTTGAGGTCTGAGGATTTGGACTGAGGGTTGAGAATTGAGGGTTGAGGATTGAGGATTGAAGATTGAGGATTGTGTATTGAGGATTGAAGAATGAGGATTGAGGATTGAGGTTTGAGGATTGAGGATTGCAGATTGAGTATTGAGGATTGAAGATTGAGGATTGAGGATTGAGGATTGAAGATTGAGGATTGAGGATAGAGGATTGAGGATTGAGGATTGAAGATTGAGTATTGAGGATTGAAGGTTGAGTATTGAGGATTGAGTACTGAGGATTGAGGATTGAGGATTGAGGATTGAAGATTGAGAATTGAAGACTGAGTATTGAGGGGTGAAGATTGACGATTGAGGATTAAGGATTGAGGATTGAGGATTTAGGATTGAAGATTCAGTATTGAGGATTGAAGGTTGAGGATCGTGGATTGAGAACGGAGGATTGAGGATTGAATATTGAGGATTGGGGACTGAGTGTTGAGGGTTGAGTGATGAGAATTGATGTTTGAGGATAGAGACTTGACGATTGCAGATTGAGTATTGAGTATTGAAATCTGTGAATTGATGATATTCTATTGAGGATTGAGGATTGACAACTGATTGTTAAGGAATGATGGCTGAAGATTGAGGATTCAGGATTGAGGATTCGGGACTGATGTTTGAGGACTGAGGATTGAGGATTGACGATTGAGGATTGAGGATTGAGGATTGAAGATTGAGGATTGGGGATTGAGGATTGAGGAATGAGGATTGAGGACTGAGGATTGAGTATTGAGGATTGAAGATTGAGAATTGAGGATTGAGGATTGAGGATTGAGGACTGAAGATTGAGGATTGAGCATTGAGGATTGAGGATTGAGGATTGAGGATTGAGGATTGAGGATTGAAGATTGAGGATTGAGAACTGATGTTTGAGGATGGAGACTTGAGGATTGGAGATTGAGTATTGAGTATTGAACTCTGTGAATTGGTGATATTCTATTGAGGATTGAGGATTGACAACCGATTGTTGAGGACTGAGGGCTGAAGATTGAGGATTCAGGATTGAGGATTCAGGACTGATGTTTCAGGACTGAGGATTGAGATTTGAGGATTGAGGATTGAATATTGAGGATTGGGTATTGAGGATTGAGGAATGAGGATTGAGGATTGAGGATTGAGGATTGAGGATTGAAGACTGAGTATTGAGGATTGAAGATTGACCATTGAGGATTAAGGATTAAAGATTGAGGATTAAGGATTGAAATTGGGGATTGAGGATCTAGGATTGGAGATTGATTATTGAGGATTGAAGATTGAGAATTGAGGATTGAGGATTGAGGGTTGAGGATTGAGTATTGAGGATTGAAGATTGAGTATTGAAGATTGAGGATTTATGAATGAGGATTGAGGATTGAGGATTGAGGATTGAGTATTGAGGATTGAAGGTTGAGTATTGAGGATTGAATATTGCGGATTGTGGATTGAGGATTGAGGATTGACGACTGAGGATTGAGGATCGAGGATTGCGGATAGAATATTGAGGATTGAGGATTGAGGATTGACGATTGAGGACAAAAGATTGAAGATTGGGGATTGAGGATCTATGATTGGAGATCGATTATTGAGGATTGAAGATTGAGGATAGAGGATTGAGGATTGAGGATTGAGAATTGAGGATGAGGACTGATGGTTGAGGATTGAGGTTTGATGAATGAGGATTGAGGATTGAGGATTAAGGATTGGGGATTGAAGATTGAGTATTGAGGATTGAAGATTGAGAATTCAGGATTGAGGATTGAGGATTGAGGATTGAAGATTGAGGATTGAGGATTGAGGATTGAGGATTGATGATTGAATATTGAGGATTGAGGATTGAGGTTTCAGGGTTGAGGATTGAGGATTGAGGACTGAGGCTTGAAGATTGACGATTGGGCATAGAGGATTGAAGATTGAGGACTGGCGATTGAGGATTGAAGATTGAGGATTAAGGACTGAGGATTGGGGATTGAGGATCTAAGATTGGAGATTGATTTTTGGGGATTGAAGGTTGAGGATTGAGGATTGAGGATTGAGAGTTGAGAATTGAGGATGTGGACTGAGGGCTGAGGATTGAGGTTTGAGGAACGAGGATTGAGGATTCAGGATTGAGGACTGAGGATTGACGATTGAGTATTGAAAATTGAGGATTTATGACTGAGGATTGAGGACTGAGGATTGAGGATGGAGAATTGAGGATTGAAGATTAAGTATTGGGGATTGAATATTGAGGACTGAGGATTGAGGATTGAGAATGAGGGCTGAGGGTTGAGGATTGAGGTTTCAGTATTGAATCCTGAGAATTCAGGATGTTCTATTGAGTATCGAGAATTGAGGATTGATGGTTAGTATTGAGGATTGAGGATTGAGGATTGAGTGTTGAAGATTGAGGATTGATGATTGAAGATTGAGGATTGGGGATTGAGGATTGAGGATTGAGTATTGATGCCTGAGTATTGAGGATTGTGTATTGAGGATTGAGGATTGAGGATTGAAGATTGAGGATTGAGGATTGAGGATTGAGGATTGATGATTGAATATTGAGGATTGAGGATTGAGGTTTGAGGGTTGAGGATTGAGGATTGAGGACTGAGGCTTGAAGATTGACGATTGGGCATAGAGGATTGAAGATTGAGGACTGGCGATTGAGGATTGAAGATTGAGGATTAAGGACTGAGGATTGGGGATTGAGGTTTGATGAATGAGGATTGAGGATTGAGGATTGAGGATTGACGATTCAGTATTGAAGATTGAGGATTGATGACTGAGGATTGAGGATTGAGGATTGAGGATTGAGGATTGAGGATTGAAGACTGAGTATTGAAGATTGAGGATTGAGGATTGAGCATTGAGTATTGAAGATTGAGGATTGAAGATTGAGGATTGAGGGTTGAGGATTGAGTGTTGAAGATTGAGGATTGATGATTGCAGATTGAGGATTGAGGATTGAGGATTGAGGATTGACGATTGAAGATTGAGGATTGGGGATTGAGGATTGAGGATTGAGGATTGAGTATCGAAGATTGAGTATTGAGGATTGAAGATTGAGGTTTGAGGATTGAGGATTGAGGATGGAGAATGAGGGCTGAGGGTTGAGGATTGAGGTTTGAGTATTGAATACTGAGAATTCAGGATATTCTATTGAGTATTGAGAACTGAGAATTGAGGATTGAGGATTGATGATTGAAGACTGAGTATTGAGGATTGAAGGTTGAGGATTAAGGATTCAGGATTGAGGATTGAGGATGAGGGCTGAGGGTTGAGGATTGAGGTTTGAGGTCTGATGATTGAGGATTGAGGACTGAGGATTGGGGATTGAGGACTGAGGATTCAGCATTGAGGATTGAAGATTGAGGACTGGGGATTGAGGATTGAAGATTGGGGATTAAGGATTGAGGATTGGGGATTGAGGATCCAGGATTGGAGATTGATTATTCAGGATTGAAGATTGAGGATTGAGGATTGAGGATTGAGAATTGAGAATTGTGGATGAGGACTGAGGGTTGAGGATTGAGGTTTGAGGAATGAGGATTGAGGATTGAGGATTGAGGATTGAGGATTGAGGATTGAGGATTGAGGATTGAGTATTGAAGATTGACTATTCATGACTGAGGATTGAGGATTCAGGATTGAAGAATGAGTATTGGGTATTGAGGATTGAGTAATGAGGATTGAGGATTGAGGATTGAGGATTGAAGATTGAGGATTGAAGATTGATGATTGGGGATCGAGGATTGAGGTTTGAGAATTGACAATCGAAGATTGAGTATTGAGGATTGAAGGTTGAGGTTTGAGGATTGAGGATTGAGTATTGAGGATTGAAGATTGAGGTTTGAGGATTGAGTGCTGAGAATTGAGGATGAGGACTGAGGGTTGAGGATTGAGGTTTGGGGAACGAGGATTGAGGATTGAGAATTGAGGTTTGAGGTTTGATGATTGAGGATTGAGGACTGAGGATTGGGGATTGAGGATTGAGGAGTGAGTATTGAGGATTGAGGATTGAAGATTGAGTATTGAGGATTGAAGATTGAGGATTGAGTATTGAGGATTGAGGATTGAGGATTGAGGATTGAGGATTGAGGATTGAAGATTGAATATTGATGATTGAATATTGAGGACTGAGGATTGAGTGTTGTGGATTGAGGACGAGGACAGAGGGTTGAATATTGATGTTTGAGGTCTGAGGATTAAGGACTGAGGGTTGAGAATTGAGGATTGAGGATTGAGGATTGAAGATTGAGGATTGTGTATTGAGGATTGAAGAATGAGGTTCGAGGATTGAGGTTTGAGGATTGAGGATTGCAGATTGAGTATTGAGGATTGAAGATTGAGGATTGAGAATTGAGGATTGCAGATTGAGTATTGAGTATTGAAAACTTTGAATTGAGGATATTCTATTGAGGATTGAGCATTGACAACAGATTGTTGAGGACTCAGGTCTGAAGATTGAGGATTCAGTGTTGAGGATTCAGAATTGAGGTTTGTGGACTAAGGATTGAGGATTGAAGATTGAGTATTGAGGATTGAGGATTGAGGATTGAAGATCGAGTATTGAGGATTGAGGATGGGGGCTGATGGTTGAGGATTGAGGTTTGAGGACTGAGGACTGAGGATAGAGCATTGAGAAATGAGGATTGAGGATTGAGGATTGAAGAATGAGTATTGGGTATTGAGGATTGAGTAATGAGGATTGAGGATTGAGGATTGAGGGTTGAGGAGTGAGGATTGAGGATTGAGTATTGAAGATTGAGTATTGATGCCTGAGGATTGAGGATTGTGGATTGAGGATTGAGGATTGAGGATTGAAGATTGAGTATTGGGGATTGAAGGTTGAGGATTGAGGACCGAGGATTGAGGATGGAGGATGAGGACTGACGGTTGAAGATTGCGGTTTGTGGATTGAGGATTGAGGATTGAGGACTGAGGGTCGAGGATTGAGGATTGAAGATTGAGTATTGAGGATTGAAGGTTGAGTATTGAGGATTGAGTACTGAGGATTGAGGATTGAGGATTGAGGATTGAAGATTGAGAATTGAAGACTGAGTATTGAGGGGTGAAGATTGACGATTGAGGATTAAGGATTGAGGATTGAGGATTTAGGATTGAAGATTCAGTATTGAGGATTGAAGGTTGAGGATCGTGGATTGAGAACGGAGGATTGAGGATTGAATATTGAGGATTGGGGTCTGAGTGTTGAGGGTTGAGTGATGAGAATTGATGTTTGAGGATAGAGACTTGACGATTGCAGATTGAGTATTGAGTATTGAAATCTGTGAATTGATGATATTTTATTGAGGATTGAGGATTGACAACTGATTGTTAAGGACTGATGGCTGAAGATTGAGGATTCAGGATTGAGGATTCGGGACTGATGTTTGAGGACTGAGGATTGAGGATTGACGATTGAGGATTGAGGATTGAGGATTGAAGATTGAGGATTGGGGATTGAGGTTTGAGGAATGAGGATTGAGGACTGAGGATTGAGTATTGAGGATTGAAGATTGAGAATTGAGGATTGAGGATTGAGGATTGAGGACTGAAGATTGAGGATTGAGCATTGAGGATTGAGGATTGAGGATTGAGGATTGAGGATTGAGGATTGAAGATTGAGGATTGAGAGCTGATGTTTGAGGATGGAGACTTGAGGATTGGAGATTGAGTATTGGGGATTGAACTCTGTGAATTGGTGATATTCTATTGAGGATTAAGGATTGACAACCGATTGTTGAGGACTGAGGGCTGAAGATTGAGGATTCAGGATTGAGGATTCAGGACTGATGCTTCAGGACTGAGGATTGAGATTTGAGGATTGAGGATTGAGGATTGAGGATTGAATATTGAGTATTGGGTATTGAGGATTGAGGATTGAGGATTGAGGGTTGAGGATTGAGTATTGAGGATTGAAGATTGAGTATTGAAGATTGAGGATTTATGAATGAGGATTGAGGATTGAGGATTGAGGATTGAGTATTGAGGATTGAAGGTTGAGTATTGAGGATTGAATATTGCGGATTGTGGATTGAGGATTGAGGATTGGCGACTGAGGATTGAGGATCGAGGATTGCGGATAGAATATTGAGGATTGAGGATTGAGGATTGACGATTGAGGACAATAGATTGAAGATTGGGGATTGAGGATCTATGATTGGAGATCGATTATTGAGGATTGAAGATTGAGGATAGAGGATTGAGGATTGAGGATTGAGAATTGAGGATGAGGACTGATGGTTGAGGATTGAGGTTTGATGAATGAGGATTGAGGATTGAGGATTGAGGATTGGGGATTGAAGATTGAGTATTGAGGATTGAAGATTGAGAATTCAGGATTGAGGATTGAGGATTGAGGATTGAAGATTGAGGATTGAGGATTGAGGATTGAGGATTGATGATTGAATATTGAGGATTGAGGATTGAGGTTTGAGGGTTGAGGATTGAGGATTGAGGACTGAGGCTTGAAGATTGACGATTGGGCATAGAGGATTGAAGATTGAGGACTGGCGATTGAGGATTGAAGATTGAGGATTAAGGACTGAGGATTGGGGATTGAGGTTTGATGAATGAGGATTGAGGATTGAGGATTGAGGATTGACGATTCAGTATTGAAGATTGAGGATTGATGACTGAGGATTGAGGATTGAGGATTGAGGATTGAGGATTGAGGATTGAAGACTGAGTATTGAAGATTGAGGATTGAGGATTGAGCATTGAGTATTGAAGATTGAGGATTGAAGATTGAGGATTGAGGGTTGAGGATTGAGTGTTGAAGATTGAGGATTGATGATTGCAGATTGAGGATTGAGGATTGAGGATTGAGGATTGACGATTGAAGATTGAGGATTGGGGATTGAGGATTGAGGATTGAGGATTGAGTATCGAAGATTGAGTATTGAGGATTGAAGATTGAGGTTTGAGGATTGAGGATTGAGGATGGAGAATGAGGGCTGAGGGTTGAGGATTGAGGTTTGAGTATTGAATACTGAGAATTCAGGATATTCTATTGAGTATTGAGAACTGAGAATTGAGGATTGAGGATTGATGATTGAAGACTGAGTATTGAGGATTGAAGGTTGAGGATTAAGGATTCAGGATTGAGGATTGAGGATGAGGGCTGAGGGTTGAGGATTGAGGTTTGAGGTCTGATGATTGAGGATTGAGGACTGAGGATTGGGGATTGAGGACTGAGGATTCAGCATTGAGGATTGAAGATTGAGGACTGGGGATTGAGGATTGAAGATTGGGGATTAAGGATTGAGGATTGGGGATTGAGGATCCAGGATTGGAGATTGATTATTCAGGATTGAAGATTGAGGATTGAGGATTGAGGATTGAGAATTGAGAATTGTGGATGAGGACTGAGGGTTGAGGATTGAGGTTTGAGGAATGAGGATTGAGGATTGAGGATTGAGGATTGAGGATTGAGGATTGAGGATTGAGGATTGAGTATTGAAGATTGAGTATTCATGACTGAGGATTGAGGATTGAGGATTGAAGAATGAGTATTGGGTATTGAGGATTGAGTAATGAGGATTGAGGATTGAGGATTGAGGATTGAAGATTGAGGATTGAAGATTGATGATTGGGGATCGAGGATTGAGGTTTGAGAATTGACAATCGAAGATTGAGTATTGAGGATTGAAGGTTGAGGTTTGAGGATTGAGGATTGAGTATTGAGGATTGAAGATTGAGGTTTGAGGATTGAGTGCTGAGAATTGAGGATGAGGACTGAGGGTTGAGGATTGAGGTTTGGGGAACGAGGATTGAGGATTGAGAATTGAGGTTTGAGGTTTGATGATTGAGGATTGAGGACTGAGGATTGGGGATTGAGGACTGACGATTGAGCATTGAGGATTGAAGATTGAGGACTGGGGACTGAGGATTGAAGATTGAGGATTAAGGATTGAGGATTAGGGATTGAGGATCAAGGATTGGAGATTGATTATTCAGGATTGAAGATTGAGGATTGAGGATTGAGTATTGAGAATTGAGAATTGAGGATGAGGACTGAGGTTTGAGGATTGAGGTTTGAGGAATGAGGATTGAGGGTTGAGGATTGAGGATTGTGGATTGAGGATTGAGGAGTGAGTATTGAGGATTGAGGATTGAAGATTGAGTATTGAGGATTGAAGATTGAGGATTGAGTATTGAGGATTGAGGATTGAGGATTGAGGATTGAGGATTGAGGATTGAAGATTGAATATTGATGATTGAATATTGAGGACTGAGGATTGAGTGTTGTGGATTGAGGACGAGGACAGAGGGTTGAATATTGATGTTTGAGGTCTGAGGATTAAGGACTGAGGGTTGAGAATTGAGGATTGAGGATTGAGGATTGAAGATTGAGGATTGTGTATTGAGGATTGAAGAATGAGGATCGAGGATTGAGGTTTGAGGATTGAGGATTGCAGATTGAGTATTGAGGATTGAAGATTGAGGATTGAGAATTGAGGATTGCAGATTGAGTATTGAGTATTGAAAACTTTGAATTGAGGATATTCTATTGAGGATTGAGCATTGACAACAGATTGTTGAGGACTCAGGTCTGAAGATTGAGGATTCAGTGTTGAGGATTCAGAATTGAGGTTTGTGGACTAAGGATTGAGGATTGAAGATTGAGTATTGAGGATTGAGGATTGAGGATTGAAGATCGAGTATTGAGGATTGAGGATGGGGGCTGATGGTTGAGGATTGAGGTTTGAGGACTGAGGACTGAGGATAGAGTATTGAGAAATGAGGATTGAGGATTGAGGATTGAAGAATGAGTATTGGGTATTGAGGATTGAGTAATGAGGATTGAGGATTGAGGATTGAGGGTTGAGGAGTGAGGATTGAGGATTGAGTATTGAAGATTGAGTATTGATGCCTGAGGATTGAGGATTGTGGATTGAGGATTGAGGATTGAGGATTGAAGATTGAGTATTGGGGATTGAAGGTTGAGGATTGAGGACCGAGGATTGAGGATGGAGGATGAGGACTGACGGTTGAAGATTGCGGTTTGTGGATTGAGGATTGAGGATTGAGGACTGAGGGTCGAGGATTGAGGATTGAGCATTGAGGATTGAAGATTGAGGACTGGGGATTGAGGATTGAAGATTGAGGATTAAGGATTGAAGATTGGGGATTGAGTATCTAGGATTGGAGATTGATTATTGAGGATTGAAGATTGAGGATTGAGGATTGAGGATTGAGAATTGAGAATTGAGTATGAGGACTGAGGTTTGAGGATTGAGGTTTGAGGAATGAGGATTGAGGGTTGAGGATTGAGGATTGTGGATTGAGGATTGAGGAGTGAGTATTGAGGATTGAGGATTGAAGATTGAGTATTGAGGATTGAAGATTGAGGATTGAGTATTGAGGATTGAGGATTGAGGATTGAGGATTGAGGATTGAGGATTGAAGATTGAATATTGATGATTTAATATTGAGGACTGAGGATTGAGTGTTGTGGATTGAGGACGAGGACTGAGGGTTGAATGTTGATGTTTGAGGTCTGAGGATTTGGACTGAGGGTTGAGAATTGAGGGTTGAGGATTGAGGATTGAAGATTGAGGATTGTGTATTGAGGATTGAAGAATGAGGATTGAGGATTGAGGTTTGAGGATTGAGGATTGCAGATTGAGTATTGAGGATTGAAGATTGAGGATTGAGGATTGAGGATTGAAGATTGAGGATTGAGGATAGAGGATTGAGGATTGAGGATTGAAGATTGAGTATTGAGGATTGAAGGTTGAGTATTGAGGATTGAGTACTGAGGATTGAGGATTGAGGATTGAGGATTGAAGATTGAGAATTGAAGACTGAGTATTGAGGGGTGAAGATTGACGATTGAGGATTAAGGATTGAGGATTGAGGATTTAGGATTGAAGATTCAGTATTGAGGATTGAAGGTTGAGGATCGTGGATTGAGAACGGAGGATTGAGGATTGAATATTGAGGATTGGGGACTGAGTGTTGAGGGTTGAGTGATGAGAATTGATGTTTGAGGATAGAGACTTGACGATTGCAGATTGAGTATTGAGTATTGAAATCTGTGAATTGATGATATTCTATTGAGGATTGAGGATTGACAACTGATTGTTAAGGAATGATGGCTGAAGATTGAGGATTCAGGATTGAGGATTCGGGACTGATGTTTGAGGACTGAGGATTGAGGATTGACGATTGAGGATTGAGGATTGAGGATTGAAGATTGAGGATTGGGGATTGAGGATTGAGGAATGAGGATTGAGGACTGAGGATTGAGTATTGAGGATTGAAGATTGAGAATTGAGGATTGAGGATTGAGGATTGAGGACTGAAGATTGAGGATTGAGCATTGAGGATTGAGGATTGAGGATTGAGGATTGAGGATTGAGGATTGAAGATTGAGGATTGAGAACTGATGTTTGAGGATGGAGACTTGAGGATTGGAGATTGAGTATTGAGTATTGAACTCTGTGAATTGGTGATATTCTATTGAGGATTGAGGATTGACAACCGATTGTTGAGGACTGAGGGCTGAAGATTGAGGATTCAGGATTGAGGATTCAGGACTGATGTTTCAGGACTGAGGATTGAGATTTGAGGATTGAGGATTGAATATTGAGGATTGGGTATTGAGGATTGAGGAATGAGGATTGAGGATTGAGGATTGAGGATTGAGGATTGAAGACTGAGTATTGAGGATTGAAGATTGACCATTGAGGATTAAGGATTAAAGATTGAGGATTAAGGATTGAAATTGGGGATTGAGGATCTAGGATTGGAGATTGATTATTGAGGATTGAAGATTGAGAATTGAGGATTGAGGATTGAGGGTTGAGGATTGAGTATTGAGGATTGAAGATTGAGTATTGAAGATTGAGGATTTATGAATGAGGATTGAGGATTGAGGATTGAGGATTGAGTATTGAGGATTGAAGGTTGAGTATTGAGGATTGAATATTGCGGATTGTGGATTGAGGATTGAGGATTGACGACTGAGGATTGAGGATCGAGGATTGCGGATAGAATATTGAGGATTGAGGATTGAGGATTGACGATTGAGGACAAAAGATTGAAGATTGGGGATTGAGGATCTATGATTGGAGATCGATTATTGAGGATTGAAGATTGAGGATAGAGGATTGAGGATTGAGGATTGAGAATTGAGGATGAGGACTGATGGTTGAGGATTGAGGTTTGATGAATGAGGATTGAGGATTGAGGATTAAGGATTGGGGATTGAAGATTGAGTATTGAGGATTGAAGATTGAGAATTCAGGATTGAGGATTGAGGATTGAGGATTGAAGATTGAGGATTGAGGATTGAGGATTGAGGATTGATGATTGAATATTGAGGATTGAGGATTGAGGTTTCAGGGTTGAGGATTGAGGATTGAGGACTGAGGCTTGAAGATTGACGATTGGGCATAGAGGATTGAAGATTGAGGACTGGCGATTGAGGATTGAAGATTGAGGATTAAGGACTGAGGATTGGGGATTGAGGATCTAAGATTGGAGATTGATTTTTGGGGATTGAAGGTTGAGGATTGAGGATTGAGGATTGAGAGTTGAGAATTGAGGATGTGGACTGAGGGCTGAGGATTGAGGTTTGAGGAACGAGGATTGAGGATTCAGGATTGAGGACTGAGGATTGACGATTGAGTATTGAAAATTGAGGATTTATGACTGAGGATTGAGGACTGAGGATTGAGGATGGAGAATTGAGGATTGAAGATTAAGTATTGGGGATTGAATATTGAGGACTGAGGATTGAGGATTGAGAATGAGGGCTGAGGGTTGAGGATTGAGGTTTCAGTATTGAATCCTGAGAATTCAGGATGTTCTATTGAGTATCGAGAATTGAGGATTGATGGTTAGTATTGAGGATTGAGGATTGAGGATTGAGTGTTGAAGATTGAGGATTGATGATTGAAGATTGAGGATTGGGGATTGAGGATTGAAGATTGAGTATTGATGCCTGAGTATTGAGGATTGTGTATTGAGGATTGAGGATTGAGGATTGAAGATTGAGTATTGGGGATTGAAGGTTGAGGATTGAGGACCGAGGATTGATGATGGAGGATGAGGACTGACGGTTGAGGATTGCGGTTTGTGGATTGAGGATTGAGGATTGAGGAGTGAGGGTTGAGGATTGAGGATTGAGCATTGAGGATTGAAGATTGAGGACTGGGGATTGAGGATTGAAGATTGAGGATTAAGGATTGAAGATTGGGGATTGAGGATCTAGGATTGGAGATTGATTATTGAGGATTGAAGATTGAGGATTGAGGATTGAGGATTGAGAATTGAGAATTGAGTATGAGGACTGAGGTTTGAGGATTGAGGTTTGAGGAATGAGGATTGAGGGTTGAGGATTGAGGATTGTGGATTGAGGATTGAGGAGTGAGTATTGAGGATTGAGGATTGAAGATTGAGTATTGAGGATTGAAGATTGAGGATTGAGTATTGAGGATTGAGGATTGAGGATTGAGGATTGAGGATTGAGGATTGAAGATTGAATATTGATGATTGAATGTTGAGGACTGAGGATTGAGTGTTGTGGATTGAGGACGAGGACTGAGGGTTGAATATTGATGTTTGAGGTCTGAGGATTAAGGACTGAGGGTTGAGAATTGAGGATTGAGGATTGAGGATTGAAGATTGAGGATTGTGTATTGAGGATTGAAGAATGAGGATCGAGGATTGAGGTTTGAGGATTGAGGATTGCAGATTGAGTATTGAGGATTGAAGATTGAGGATTGAGGATTGAGTATTGCAGATTGAGTATTGAGTATCGAAAACTTTGAATTGAGGATATTCTATTGAGGATTGAGCATTGACAACAGATTGTTGAGGACTGAGGTCTGAAGATTGAGGATTCAGGGTTGAGGATTCAGAATTGAGGTTTGTGGACTAAGGATTGAGGATTGAAGATTGAGTATTGAGGATTGAGGATTGAGGATTGAAGATCGAGGATTGAGGATTGAGGATGGGGGCTGACGGTTGAGGATTGAGGTTTGAGGACTGAGGACTGAGGATAGAGCATTGAGAAATGAGGATTGAGGATTGAGGATTGAAGAATGGGTATTGGGTACTGAGGATTGAGTAATGAGGATTGAGGATTGAGGATTGAGGGTTGAGGATTGAGGATTGAGGATTGAAGATTGAGTATTGAGCATTGAAGGTTGAGGATTGAGGATTGAGGATTGAGGATTGAAGATTGAGAATTGAAGATTGAGTATTGAGGGTTGAAGATTGACGATTGAGGATTAAGGATTGAGGATTGAGGATTGAGGATTGAAGATTCAGTATTGAGGATTGAAGGTTGAGTATCGTGGATTGAGAACGGAGGATTGAGGATTGAATATTGAGGATTGGGGACTGAGTGTTGAGGGTTGAGTGATGAGAACTTATGTTTGAGGATGGAGTCTTGAAGATTGGAGATTGAGTATTGAGTATTGAACTCTGTGAATTGATGATATTCTATTGAGGATTGAGGATTGACAACCGATTGTTGAGGACTGAGGGCTGAAGATTGAGGATTCAGGATTGAGGATTCAGGACTGATGTTTCAGGACTGAGGATTGAGATTTGAGGATTGAGGATTGAGGATTGAGGATTGAGGATTGAGGATTGAGGATTGAATATTGTGGATTGGGTATTGAGGATTGAGGAATGAGGATTGAGGATTGAGGATTGAGTATTGAGGCTTGAAGGTTGAGTATTGAGGATTGAATATTGAGGATTGTGGACTGAGGATTGAGGATTGATGACTGAGGATTGAGGATCGAGGATTGCGGATAGAATATTGAGGATTGAGGATTGAGGATTGAGGATTGAGGACAAAAGATTGAAGATTGGGGATTGAGGCTCTATGATTGGAGATCGATTATTGAGGATTGAAGATTGAGGATAGAGGCTTGAGGATTGAGGATTGAGAATTGAGGATGAGGACTGATGGTTGAGGATTGAGGTTTGATGAATGAGGATTGAGGATTGAGGATTGTGGATTGGGGATTGAAGATTGAGTATTGAGGATTGAAGATTGAGAATTCAGGATTGAGGATTGAGGATTGAGGATTGAAGATTGAGGATTGAGGATTGAGGATAGAAGATTGAGGATTGAGGATTGAGGATTGAGGATTGAGGATTGAGGATTAAGGATTGAAGATTGGGGATTGAGGATCTAGGGTTGGAGATTGATTATTGAGGATTGGAAATTGAGGATTGAGGATTGAGGATTGAGGACTGAGGATTGAGGATTGAGGATTGAAGATTGAGTATTGAGGATTGAGGATCGAGGATTGAGGATTGAAGATTGATGACTGGGGATTGAGGATTGAAGATTGAGTATTAAGGATTGAAGATTGGGGATTGAGGATCTAGGATTGGAGATTGATTATTGAGGATTGAAGATTGAGTATTGAGGATTGAGGATTGAGAATTGAGGATTGAGCATTGAAATTGAGTATTGAGGACAGAAGATTGAGGATTGAGATTTGATTATTGAATATTGTGGATTGAGTATTGAACCATGAGTATTCAGAATATTCTATTGAGTATTGAGAATTGAGGATTGATGGTTCAGTATTGAGGATTGATGGCTGAGGGTTGTGTCTTGAATATTGAGGATTGAGGATTGAGGATTGAGGATAGAGCATTGAGGATTGAAGATTGAGTATTGATGATTGAAAATTGAGGATTGAGGATTGAGGATTGAGGATTGAGGATTGAGGATTGAAGGTTGAGTATTGAGGATTGATGGCTGAGGGTTGTGTCTTGAATATTGAGGATTGAGGATTGAGGATTGAGGATAGAGCATTGAGGATTGAAGATTGAGTATTGATGATTGAAAATTGAGGATTGAGGATTGAGGATTGAGGATTGAGGATTGAGGATTGAAGGTTGAGTATTGTGGAATGAAGGTTGAGGATTGAGGATTGAGGATTGACAATTGAGGATTGAGGATTGAAGATTGAGGATTGAGGATTGAAATTGAGTATTGAGGATTGAAGATTGAGGATTGAGATTTGATTATTGAATATTGTGGATTGAGTATCGAACCATGCGAATTCAGGATATTCTATTGAGTATTCAGAATTGAGGATTGATGGTTGAGTATTGAGGATTGTTGGCTGAGGGTTGTGTGTTGAATATTGAGGATTGGGGATTGAGGGTTGAGGATTGAGGGTCTAGGATTGGTAATCAATTATTGAGGATTGAGGTTTGAGGTCTGAGGACTGAGGATTGAGGATTGAGAATTGAGGAATGAGGATTGAGGATTGAAGATTGAGGATGGGGGACTGAGTGCTGAGGGTTGAGTGATGAGAATTGAAGTTTGTGGATAGAGATTTTAAGATTGCAGACTGAGTATTGAGTATTGAAAGGTGTGAATTGACGATATTCTATTGAGGATTGAGAACTGACGAGTGATTGCTGAGGACTGAGGTCTGAAGGTTGAGCATTCAGGATTGTGGATTCAGGATTGATGTTTGAGGACTGAGAATTGTGGATTGAGGATTGAGGATTGAGGATTGAGGATTGAGGATTGAGGATTGAAGATTGAGGATTGTGTATTGCGGATTGAATATTGAGGATTGAGGATTGAGGATTGAGGATTGAGGATTGAGGAATGAAGATTGAATATTGATGATTGATGATTGAGGATTGAGGATGGATGGTTGTGGACTGAGGACGAGGACTGAGGGTTGAGTATTGATGTGTGAGGTCTGAGGATTGAGGATTGAGGATTGAGAGTTGAGGATTGAGGATTGAAGATTCAGGATTGTGTATTGAGGATTGAAGAATGAGGATTGAGGATTGAGGATTGAGGATTGCGGATTGAAGATTGAGTATTGAGGATTGAACATTGAGGATTGAGGATTGAGAATTGAGGATTGGGGATTGAAGATTGAGTATTGAGGATTGAAGATTGAGGATTGAGGATTGAGGATTGAGGATTGAGGATTGAAGGTTGAGTATTGAGGATTGAATATTGAGGATTGTGGATTGAGCATTGAGGATTGAGGAATGAGGATTGACGATTGAGTATTGAAGATTGAGGATTTATGACTGAGGATTGAGGATTAAGGGTTGAAGATTGGGGATTGAGGATCTAGGATTGGAGATTGATTATTGAGGATTAAAAATTGATGATTGATAATTGAGGATTGAGAATTGAGAATTGAGGATAAGGACTGAGGGTTGAGGATTGAGGTTTGAGGAATGAGGATTGAGGGTTGAGGATTGATGATTGAGGATTGAGGATTGAGGATTGAGTATTGAAGATTGAGTATTGATGCCTGAGGATTGAGGATTGAGGATTGAGGATTGAGGATCGAGGATTGAAGATTGAGAATTGAGGATTCATGGCTGAGTATTGAGGATTGAGGATTGAGAATTGAGGATTGAGTATTGAAGATTGAGGATTGATGGTTGAGGATTGAGGATTGAGGATTGAGGATCGAGTATTGAGGATTGAATATTGAGGATTGAGGATTGAGGATTGAGGATTGAGGATTGAGGATTAAGGATTGAAGATTGGGGATTGAAGATTGATGACTGGGGATTGAGGATTGAAGATTGAGGATTAAGGATTGAAGATTGGGGATTGAGGATCTAGGATTGGAGACTGATTATTGAGGATTGAAGATTGAGGATTGAGGATTGAGGATTGAGGATTGAGGATTGAGGATTAAGGATTGAAGATTGGGGATTGAGGATCTAGGATTGGAGATTGACTATTGAGGATTGGAAATTGAGGATTGAGGATTGAGGATTGAGGACTGAGGATTGAGGATTGAGGATTGAAGATTGAGGATTGAGGATTGAGGATTGAGGATTGAGGATTGAAGATTGATGACTGGGGATTGAGGATTGAAGATTGAGTATTAAGGATTGAAGATTGGGGATTGAGGATCTAGGATTGGAGATTGATTATTGAGGATTGAAGATTGAGTATTGAGGATTGAGGATTGAGAATTGAGGATAGAGCATAGAAATTGAGTATTGAGGACTGAAGATTGAGGATTGAGATTTGATTATTGAATATTGTGGATTGAGTATTGAACCTTGAGTATTCAGAATATTCTATTGAGTATTGAGAATTGAGGATTGATGGTTGAGTATTGAGGATTGATGGCTGAGGGTTGTGTCTTGAATATTGAGGATTGAGGATTGAGGATTGAGGATAGAGCATTGAGGATTGAAGATTGAGTATTGATGATTGAAAATTGAGGATTGAGGATTGAGGTTTGAGGATTGAGGACGAGGACTGACGGTTGAGGATTGATGTTTGAGGAGTGAGGATTGTGGATAGAGGACTGAGGATTGAGGATTGAGAATTGAGGATTGTGGATTAAGGATTGAGGATTGAGGATTGAGGATTGAGGATTGAGAATTGAGAATTGAGTATGAGGACTGTGGGTTGAGGATTGAGGTTTGAGGAATGAGGATTGAGGTTTGGGGAATGAGGAATGAGGATTGAGGATTGAGGATTGAGGATTGAGGATTGAAGACTGAGTATTGAGTATTGAAGATTGACGATTGAGGATTGAGGATTGAAGGTTGAGTATTGAGGATTGAATATTGAGGATTGTGGATTGAGGATTGAGGATTGAGGACTGAGGATTGACGATTGAGTATTGAAGATTGAGGATATATGACTGAGGATTGATGATTAAGGATTGAAGATTGGGGATTGAGGATCTAGGATTGGAGATTGATTATTGAGGATTGAAGATTGAGGATTGAGGATTGAGGATTGAGAATTGTGAATTGAGGATGAGGACTGAGGGTTGAGGATTGAGGTTTGAGGAATGAGGATTGAGGGTTGAGGATTGAGGATTGAGGATTGAGGATTGAGGATTGAGGATTGAGTATTGAAGGTTGAGTATTGATGCCTGAGGATTGAGGATTGTGGATTGAGGATTGTGGATTGAGGATTGAAGATTGAGTATTGGGGATTGAAGATTGAGGATTGAGGATTTAGGAATGAGGATGGAGGATGAGGACTGACGGTTGAGGATTGAGGTTGGAGGATTGAGGATTGAGGATTGAGGACTGAGGATTGAGGATTGAGGATTGAGCATTGAGGATTGAAGATTGAGGATTGAGGATTGAGGACTGAGAATTGACAATTGAGTATGAGGACCGAGGTTTGAGGGTTGAGGTTTGAGGAATGAGGATTGAGGTTTGATGTCTGAGGACTGAGGATTGAGGATTGAGAATTGAGGAATGAGGATTGAGGATTGAAGATTGAGGATGGGGGACTGAGTGCTGAGGGGTGAGTGATGAGAATTGAAGTTTGTGGATAGAGATTTTAAGATTGCAGACTGAGTATTGAGTATTGAAAGGTGTGAATTGACGATATTCTATTGAGGATTGAGAACTGACGAATGATTGTTGAGGACTGAGGTCTGAAGGTTGAGCATTCAGGATTGTGGATTCAGGATTGATGTTTGAGGTCTGAGAATTGTGGATTGAGGATTGAGGATTGAGGATTGAGGATTGAGGATTGAGGATTGAAGATTGAGGATTGTGTATTGCGGATTGAATATTGAGGATTGAGGATTGAGGATTGAGGATTGAGGATTGAGGACTGAAGATTGAACATTGATGATTGATGATTGAGGATTGAGGATTGATGGTTGTGGATTGAGGACGAGGACTGAGGGTTGAGTATTGATGTGTGAGGTCTGAGGATTGAGGATTGAGGATTGAGAGTTGAGGATTGAGGATTGAAGATTCAGGATTCGGTATTGAGGATTGAAGATTGAGGATTGCGGATTGAAGATTGAGTATTGAGGATTGAACATTGAGGATTGAGGATTGAGAATTGAGGATTGGGGATTGAGGATTGAGTATTGAATATTGAGTATTGATGCCTGAGGATTGAGGATTGAGGATTGAGGATTGAGGATCGAGGATTGAAGATTGAGAATTGAGGATTCATGGCTGAGTATTGAGGATTGAGGATTGAGAATTGAGGATTGAGTATTGAAGATTGAGGATTGATGGTTGAGGATTGAGGATTGAGGATTGAGGATTGAGAATAAAGGATTGAGCATTGAAATTGAGTATTGAGGACTGAAGATTGAGGATTGAGATTTGATTATTGAATATTGTGGATTGAGTATTGAACCATGAGTATTCAGAATATTCTATTGAGTATTGAGAATTGAGGATTGATGGTTGAGTATTGAGGATTGATGGCTGAGGGTTGTGTCTTGAATATTGAGGATTGAGGATTGAGGATTGAGGATAGAGCATTGAGGATTGAAGATTGAGTATTGATGATTGAAAATTGAGGATTGAGGATTGAGGTTTGAGGATTGAGGACGAGGACTGACGGTTGAGGATTGATGTTTGAGGAGTGAGGATTGTGGATAGAGGACTGAGGACTGAGGATTGAGAATTGAGGATTGTGGATTAAGGATTGAGGATTGAGGATTGAGGATTGAGGATTGAGAATTGAGAATTGAGTACGAGGACTGTGGGTTGAGGATTGAGGTTTGAGGAATGAGGATTGAGGTTTGGGGAATGAGGAATGAGGATTGAGGATTGAGGATTGAGGATTGAGGATTGAAGACTGAGTATTGAGGATTGAAGATTGACGATTGAGGATTGATGATTGAAGGTTGAGTAATGAGGATTGAATATTGAGGATTGTGGATTGAGGATTGAGGATTGAGGATTGAGGACTGACGATTGACGATTGAGTATTGAAGATTGAGGATATATGACTGAGGATTGAGGATTAAGGATTGAAGATTGGGGATTGAGGATCTAGGATTGGAGATTGATTATTGAGGATTGAAGATTGAGGATTGAGGATTGAGGATTGAGAATTGAGAATTGAGGATGAGGACTGAGGGTTGAGGACTGAGGTTTGAGGAATGAGGATTGAGGGTTTAGGATTGAGGATTGAGGATTGAGGATTGAGGATTGAGGATTGAGTATTGAAGATTGAGTATTGATGCCTGAGGATTCAGGATTGTGGATTGAGGATTGAAGATTGAGTATTGGGGATTGAAGATTGAGGATTGAGGATTTAGGAATGAGGATGGAGGATGAGGACTGACGGTTGAGGATTGAGGTTGGAGGATTGAGGATTGAGGATTGAGGACTGAGGATTGAGGATTGAGGATTGAGCATTGAGGATTGAAGATTGAGGATTGAGGATTGAGGACTGAGAATTGAGAATTGAGTATGAGGACCGAGGGTTGAGGGTTGAGGTTTGAGGAATGAGGATTGAGGTTTGAGGTCTGAGGACTGAGGATTGAGGATTGAGAATTGAGGAATGAGGATTGAGGATTGAAGATTGAGGATGGGGGACTGAGTGCTGAGGGTTGAGTGATGAGAATTGAAGTTTGTGGATAGAGATTTTAAGATTGCAGACTGAGTATTGAGCATTGAAAGGTGTGAATTGACGATATTCTATTGACGATTGAGAACTGACGAATGTTTGTTGAGGACTGAGGTCTGAAGGTTGAGCATTCAGGATTGTGGATTCAGGATTGATGTTTGAGGACTGAGAATTGTGGATTGAGGATTGAGGATTGAGGATTGAGGATTGAGGATTGAGGATTGAAGATTGAGGATTGTGTATTGCGGATTGAATATTGAGGATTGAGGATTGAGGATTGAGGATTGAGGATCGAGGACTGAAGATTGAATATTGATGATTGATGATTGAGGATTGAGGATTGATGGTTGTGGATTGAGGACGAGGACTGAGGGTTGAGTATTGATGTGTGAGGTCTGAGGATTGACGATTGAGGATTGAGAGTTGAGGATTGAGGATTGAAGATTCAGGATTGGGTATTGAGGATTGAAGAATGAGGATTGAGGATTGAGGATTGAGGATTGCGGATTGAAGATTGAGTATTGAGGATTGAACATTCAGGATTGAGGATTGAGAATTGAGGATTGGGGATTGAAGATTGAGTATTGAGGATTGAAGATTGAGGATTGAGGATTGAGTATTGAGGATTGAGGATTGAAGGTTGAGTATTGAGGATTGAATATTGAGGATTGTGGATTGAGCATTGAGGATTGAGGAATGAGGATTGACGATTGAGTATGGAAGATTGAGGATTTATGACTGAGGATTGAGGATTAAGGGTTGAAGATTGGGGATTGAGGATCTAGGATTGGAGATTGATTATTGAGGATTAAAGATTGAGGATTGAGGATTGAGGATTGAGAATTGAGTATTGAGGATAAGGACTGAGGGTTGAGGATTGAGGTTTGAGGAATGAGGATTGAGGGTTGAGGTTTGATGATTGAGGATTGAGGATTGAGGATTGAGTATTCAATATTGAGTATTGATGCCTGAGGATTGAGGATTGAGGATTGAGGATTGAGGATCGAGGATTGAAGATTGAGAATTGAGGATTCATGGCTGAGTATTGAGGATTGAGGATTGAGAATTGAGGATTGAGTATTGAAGATTGAGGATTGATGGTTGAGGATTCAGGATTGAGGATTGAGGATCGAGTATTGAGGATTGAATATTGAGGATTGAGGATTGAGGATTGAGGATTGAGGATTGAGGATTAAGGATTGAAGATTGGGGATTGAAGATTGAGGACTGGGGTTTGAGGATTGAAGATTGAGGATTAAGGATTGAAGATTATGGATTGAGGATCTAGGATTGGAGACTGATTATTGAGGATTGAAGATTGAGGATTGAGGATTGAGGATTGAGGATTGAGGATTGAGGATTAAGGATTGAAGATTGGGGATTGAGGATCTAGGATTGGAGATTGATTATTGAGGATTGGAAATTGAGAATTGAGGATTGAGTATTGAGGACTGAGGATTGAGGATTGAGGATTGAAGATTGAGGATTGAGGATTGAGGATTGAGGACTGAGGATTGAAGATTGATGACTGGGGATTGAGGATTGAAGATTGAGTATTAAGGATTGAAGATTGGGGATTGAGGATCTAGGATTGGAGATTGATTATTGAGGATTGAAGATTGAGTATTGAGTATTGAGGATTGAGAACTGAGGATTGAGCATTGAAATTGAGTATTGAGGACTGAAGATTGAGGATTGAGATTTGATTGTTGAATATTGTGGATTGAGTATTGAACCATGAGTATTCAGAATATTCTATTGAGTATTGAGAATTGAGGATTGATGGTTGAGTATTGAGGATTGATGGCTGAGGGTTGTGTCTTGAATATTGAGGATAGAGGATTGAGGATTGAGGATAGAGCATTGAGGATTGAAGATTGAGTATTGATGATCGAAAATTGAGGATTGAGGATTGAGGTTTGAGGATTGAGGACGAGGACTGACGGTTGAGGATTGATGTTTGAGGAGTGAGGATTGTGGATAGAGGACTGAGGATTGAGGATTGAGAATTGAGGATTGTGGATTAAGGATTGAGGATTGAGGATTGAGGATTGAGGATTGAGAATTGAGAATTGAGTGTGAGGACTGTGGGTTGAGGATTGAGGTTTGGGGAATGAGGATTGAGGTTTGGGGAATGAGGAATGAGGATTGAGGATTGAGGATTGAGGATTGAGGATTGAAGACTGAGTATTGAGGATTGAAGATTGACGATTGAGGATTGAGGATTGAAGGTTGAGTATTGAGGATTGAATATTGAGGATTGTGGATTGAGGATTGAGGATTGAGGACTGAGGATTGACGATTGAGTATTGAAGATTGAGGATATATGACTGAGGATTGAGGATTAAGGATTGAAGATTGGGGATTGAGGATCTAGGATTGGAGATTGATTATTGAGGATTGAAGATTGAGGATTGAGGATTGAGGATTGAGGATTGAGGATTGGGGATTGAAGATTGAGTATTGAGGATTGAAGATTGAGGATTGAGGATTGAGGATTGAGGATTGAGGATTGAGAATTGGGGATTGAAGATTGAGTATTAAGGATTGAAGATTGGGGATTGAGGATCTAGGATTGGAGATTGATTATTGAGGATTGAAGATTGAGTATTGAGGATTGAGGATTGAGAATTGAGAATTGAGGATGAGGACTGAGGGTTGAGGATTGAGGTTTGAGGTATGAGGACTGAGGATTGAGGATTGAGAATTGAGGACTGATGATTGAGGATTGAAGATTGAGCATTGTGGATTCAGGACTGAGGTTTGAGGACTGAGAATTGAGGATTGACTATTGAGGGTTGAGGATTGAGGATTGAGGATTGAGGATTGAGAATTGAGGATTGAGGATTGAAATTGAGTACTGAGGATTGAAGATTGAGAATTGAGATTTGATTATTGAATATTGTGGATTGAGTATTGAACCATGAGTATTCAGAATATTCTATTGAGTATTGAGAATTGCGGATTGATGGCTGAGTATTGAGGATTGATGGCTGAGGGTTGTGTCTTGAATATTGAGGATTGAGGATTGAGGATTGAGGATAGAGCTATGAGGATTGAAGACTGAGTATTGATGATTGAATATTGAGGATTGAGGATTGAGGTTTGAGGATTGAGGACGAGGACTGACGGTTGAGGATTGAGGTTTGAGGATTGAGGATTGTGGATTGAGGACTGAGGATTGAGGATTGAGGATTGAGCATTGAGGATTGAAGATTGATGACTGGGGATTGAGGATTGAAGATTGAGTATTACGGATTGAAGATTGAGGATTGGGTATTGAGGATTGAGGAATGAGGATTGAGGATTGAGGATTGAGGATTGAGGATTGAAGACTGAGTATTGAGGATTGAAGATTGACGATTGAGAATTAAGGATTAAAGATTGAGGATTAAGGATTGAAGATTGGGGATTGATGGTCTAGGATTGGAGATTGATTATTGAGGATTGAAGATTGAGAATTGAGGATTGAGGATTGAGGGTTGAGGATTGAGGACGAGGACTGACGGTTGAGGATTGAGGTTTGAGGATTGAGGATTGAGGATTGAGGACTGAGGCTGAGGATTGAGGATTGAGCATAGAGGATTGAAGACTGAGGTCTGGCGATTGAGGATTGAAGATTGAGGATTAAGGATTGAGGATTGTGGATTGAGGATCTAGGATTGGAGATTGATTATTGGGCATTGAAGATTGAGGATTGAGTATTGAGGTTTGAGAATTGAGAATTGAGGATGTGGACTGAGGTTTGAGGATTGAGGTTTGAGGAAAGTGAATTGAGGATTGAGGATTGAGGACTGAGGATTGACGATTGAGTATTGAAGATTGAGGATTTATGACTGAGGATTGAGGATTGAGGACTGAGGACAGAGGATTGAGGATTGAAGGTTGAGTATTGAGGATTGAATATTGAGGATTGTGGATTGAGGATTGAGGATTGAGGAATGAGGATTGACGATTGAGTATTGAAGATTGAGGATTTATGACTGAGGATTGAGGATTAAGGGTTGAAGATTGAGGACTGAGGATTGAGGATTGAGGATTGAGGATTGAGGATTGAGGATTGAAGGTTGAGTATTGAGGAATGAAGGTTGAGAAATGAGGATTGAGGGTTGAGGATTGAGGATTGAGGATTGAGCATTGAGGATTGAGTATTGAACATTGAAGATTGATGACTGGGGATTGAGTATTGAAGATTGAGTATTAAGGATTGAAGATTGAGGATTGGGTATTGAGGATTGAGGAATGAGGATTGAGGATTGAGGATTGAGGACTGAGGATTGAAGACTGAGTATTGAGGATTGAAGATTGACGATTGAGAATTAAGGATAAAAGAATGAGGATTAAGGATTGAAGATTGGGGATTGAGGATCTAGGATTGGAGATTGATTATTGAGGATTGAATATTGAGTATTGAGGATTGAGGATTGAGAATTGAGGATTGAGCATTGAAATTGAGTATTGAGGACTGAAGATTGAGGATTGAGATTTGATTATTGAATATTGTGGATTGAGTATTGAACCATGAGTATTTAGAATATTCTATTGAGTATTGAGAATTGAGGATTGATGGTTCAGTATTGAGGATTGATGGCTGAGGGTTGTGTCTTGAATATTGAGGATTGAGGATTGAGGATTGAGGATAGAGCACTGAGGATTGAAGATTGAGTATTGATGATTGAAAATTGAGGATTGAGGATTGAGGATTGAGGATTGAGGATTGAGGATTGAAGGTTGAGTATTGAGGAATGAAGGTTGAGGATTGAGGATTGAGGATTGACAATTGAGGATTGAGGATTGAAGATTGAGGATTGAGGATTGAAATTGAGTATTGAGGATTGAGGATTGAGGATTGAGATTTGATTATTGAATATTGTGGATTGAGTATCGAACCATGCGAATTCAGGATATTCTATTGAGTATTCAGAATTGAGGATTGATGGTTGAGTATTGAGGATTGATGGCTGAGGGTTGTGTCTTGAATGTTGAGGATTGAGGATTGAGGATTGAGGATAGAGCATTGAGGATTGAAGATTGAGTATTGATGATTGAAAATTGAGGATTGAGGATTGAGGTTTGAGGATTGAGGACGAGGACTGACGGTTGAGGATTGATGTTTGAGGAGTGAGGATTGTGGATAGAGGACTGAGGATTGAGGATTGAGAATTGAGGATTGTGGATTAAGGATTGAGGATTGAGGATTGAGGATTGAGGATTGAGAATTGAGAATTGAGTATGAGGACTGTGGGTTGAGGATTGAGGTTTGAGGAATGAGGATTGAGGTTTGGGGAATGAGGAATGAGGATTGAGGATTGAGGATTGAGGATTGAGGATTGAAGACTGAGTATTGAGTATTGAAGATTGACGATTGAGGATTGAGGATTGAAGGTTGAGTATTGAGGATTGAATATTGAGGATTGTGGATTGAGGATTGAGGATTGAGGACTGAGGATTGACGATTGAGTATTGAAGATTGAGGATATATGACTGAGGATTGATGATTAAGGATTGAAGATTGGGGATTGAGGATCTGGGATTGGAGATTGATTATTGAGGATTGAAGATTGAGGATTGAGGATTGAGGATTGAGAATTGAGAATTGAGGATGAGGACTGAGTGTTGAGGATTGAGGTTTGAGGAATGAGGATTGAGGGTTGAGGATTGAGGATTGAGGATTGAGTATTGAAGATTGAGTATTGATGCCTGAGTATTGAGGATTGTGGATTGAGGATTGTGGATTGAGGATTGAAGATTGAGTATTGGGGATTGAAGATTGAGGATTGAGGATTTAGGAATGAGGATGGAGGATGAGGACTGACGGTTGAGGATTGAGGTTGGAGGATTGAGGATTGAGGATTGAGGACTGAGGATTGAGGATTGAGGATTGAGCATTGAGGATTGAAGATTGAGGATTGAGGATTGAGGACTGAGAATTGACAATTGAGTATGAGGACCGAGGGTTGAGGGTTGAGGTTTGAGGAATGAGGATTGAGGTTTGAGGTCTGAGGACTGAGGATTGAGGATTGAGAATTGAGGAATGAGGATTGAGGATTGAAGATTGAGGATGGGGGACTGAGTGCTGAGGGTTGAGTGATGAGAATTGAAGTTTGTGGATAGAGATTTTAAGATTGCAGACTGAGTATTGAGTATTGAAAGGTGTGAATTGACGATATTCTATTGAGGATTGAGAACTGACGAATGATTGTTGAGGACTGAGGTCTGAAGGTTGAGCATTCAGGATTGTGGATTCAGGATTGATGTTTGAGGACTGAGAATTGTGGATTGAGGATTGACGATTGAGGATTGAGGATTGAGGATTGACGATTGAAGATTGAGGATTGTGTATTGCGGATTGAATATTGAGGATTGAGGATTGAGGACTGAAGATTGAATATTGATGATTGATGATTGAGGATTGAGGATTGATGGTTGTGGACTGAGGACGAGGACTGAGGGTTGAGTATTGATGTGTGAGGTCTGAGGATTGAGGATTGAGGATTGAGAGTTGAGGATTGAGGATTGAGGATTGAGGATTGAGGATTGAGGATTGAGTATTGAAGATTGAGTATTGATGCCTGAGGATTGAGGATTGTGGATTGAGGATTGAGGATATATGACTGAGGATTGAGGATTAAGGATTGAAGATTGGGGATTGAGGATCTAGGATTGGAGATTGATTATTGAGGATTGAAGATTGAGGATTGAGGATTGAGGATTGAGAATTGAGAATTGAGGATGAGGACTGAGGGTTGAGGATTGAGGTTTGAGGAATGAGGATTGAGGGTTGAGGATTGAGGATTGAGGATTGAGGATTGAGGATTGAGGATTGAGTATTGAAGATTGAGTATTGATGCCTGAGGATTGAGGATTGTGGATTGAGGATTGAAGATTGAGTATTGGGGATTGAAGATTGAGGACTGAGGATTTAGGAATGAGGATGGAGGATGAGGACTGACGGTTGAGGATTGAGGTTGGAGGATTGAGGATTGAGGATTGAGGACTGAGGATTGAGGATTGAGGATTGAGCATTGAGGATTGAAGATTGAGGATTGAGGATTGAGGACTGAGAATTGAGAATTGAGTATGAGGACCGAGGGTTGAGGTTTGAGGAATGAGGATTGAGGTTTGAGGTCTGAGGACTGAGGATTGAGGATTGAGAATTGAGGAATGAGGATTGAGGATTGAAGGTTGAGGATGGGGGACTGAGTGCTGAAGGTTGAGTGATGAGAATTGAAGTTTGTGGATAGAGATGTTAAGATTGCAGACTGAGTATTGAGCATTGAAAGGTGTGAATTGACGATATTCTATTGACGATTGAGAACTGACGAATGATTGTTGAGGACTGAGGTCTGAAGGTTGAGCATTCAGGATTGTGGATTCAGGATTGATGTTTGAGGACTGAGAATTGTGGATTGAGGATTGAGGATTGAGGATTGAGGATTGAGGATTGAGGATTGAGGATTGAGGATTGAGGATTGAGGACTGAAGATTGAATATTGATGATTGATGATTGAGGATTGAGGATTGATGGTTGTGGATTGAGGACGAGGACTGAGGGTTGAGTATTGATGTGTGAGGTCTGAGGATTGACGATTGAGGATTGAGAGTTGAGGATTGAGGATTGAAGATTCAGGATTGGGTATTGAGGATTGAAGAATGAGGATTGAGGATTGAGGATTGAGGATTGCGGATTGAAGATTGAGTATTGAGGATTGAACATTGAGGATTGAGGATTGAGAATTGAGGATTGGGGATTGAAGATTGAGTATTGAGGATTGAAGATTGAGGATTGAGGATTGAGGATTGAGGATTGAGGATTGAAGGTTGAGTATTGAGGATTGAATATTGAGGATTGTGGATTGAGCATTGAGGATTGAGGAATGAGGATTGACGATTGAGTATTGAAGATTGAGGATTTATGACTGAGGATTGAGGATTAAGGGTTGAAGATTGGGGACTGAGGATCTAGGATTGGAGATTGATTATTGAGGATTAAAGATTGAGGATTGAGGATTGAGGATTGAGAATTGAGTATTGAGGATAAGGACAGAGGGTTGAGGATTGAGGTTTGAGGAATGAGGATTGAGGGTTGAGGATTGATGATTGAGGATTGAGGATTGAGGATTGAGTATTGAATATTGAGTATTGATGCCTGAGGATTGAGGATTGAGGATTGAGGATTGAGGATCGAGGATTGAAGATTGAGAATTGAGGATTCATGGCTGAGTATTGAGGATTGAGGATTGAGAATTGAGGATTGAGTATTGAAGATTGAGGATTGATGGTTGAGGATTGAGGATTGAGGATTGAGGTTCGAGTATTGAGGATTGAATATTGAGGATTGAGGATTGAGGATTGAGGATTAAGGATTGAGGATTAAGGATTGAAGATTGGGGATTGAAGATTGAGGACTGGGGATTGAGGATTGAAGATTGAGGATTAAGGATTGAAGATTATGGATTGAGGATCTAGGATTGGAGACTGATTATTGAAGATTGAAGATTGAGGATTGAGGATTGAGGATTGAGGATTGAGGATTGAGGATTAAGGATTGAAGATTGGGGATTGAGGATCTAGGATTGGAGATTGATTATTGAGGATTGGAAATTGAGGATTGAGGATTGAGGATTGAGGACTGAGGATTGAGGATTGAGGATTGAAGATTGAGGATTGAGGATTGAGGATTGAGGATTGAGGATTGAAGATTGATGACTGGGGATTGAGGATTGAAGATTGAGTATTAAGGATTGAAGATTGGGGATTGAGGATCTAGGATTGGAGATTGATTATTGAGGATTGAAGATTGAGTATTGAGGATTGAGGATTGAGAATTGAGGATAGAGCATTGAAATTGAGTATTGAGGACTGAAGATTGAGGATTGAGATTTGATTATTGAATATTGTGGATTGAGTATTGAACCTTGAGTATTCAGAATATTCTATTGAGTATTGAGAATTGAGGATTGATGGTTGAGTATTGAGGATTGATGGCTGAGGGTTGTGTCTTGAATATTGAGGATTGAGGATTGAGGATTGAGGATAGAGCATTGAGGATTGAAGATTGAGTATTGATGATTGAAAATTGAGGATTGAGGATTGAGGTTTGAGGATTGAGGACGAGGACTGACGGTTGAGGATTGATGTTTGAGGAGTGAGGATTGTGGATAGAGGACTGAGGATTGAGGATTGAGAATTGAGGATTGTGGATTAAGGATTGAGGATTGAGGATTGAGGATTGAGGATTGAGAATTGAGAATTGAGTATGAGGACTGTGGGTTGAGGATTGAGGTTTGAGGAATGAGGATTGAGGTTTGGGGAATGAGGAATGAGGATTGAGGATTGAGGATTGAGGATTGAGGATTGGAGACTGAGTATTGAGTATTGAAGATTGACGATTGAGGATTGAGGATTGAAGGTTGAGTATTGAGGATTGAATATTGAGGATTGTGGATTGAGTATTGAGGATTGAGGACTGAGGATTGACGATTGAGTATTGAAGATTGAGGATATATGACTGAGGATTGATGATTAAGGATTGAAGATTGGGGATTGAGGATCTAGGATTGGAGATTGATTATTGAGGATTGAAGATTGAGGATTGAGGATTGAGGATTGAGAATTGAGAATTGAGAATGAGGACTGAGGGTTGAGGATTGAGGTTTGAGGAATGAGGATTGAGGGTTGAGGATTGAGGATTGAGGATTGAGGATTGAGGATTGAGGATTGAGTATTGAAGGTTGAGTATTGATGCCTGAGGATTGAGGATTGTGGATTGAGGATTGTGGATTGAGGATTGAAGATTGAGTATTGGGGATTGAAGATTGAGGATTGAGGATTTAGGAATGAGGATAGAGGATGAGGACTGACGGTTGAGGATTGAGGTTGGAGGATTGAGGATTGAGGATTGAGGACTGAGGATTGAGGATTGAGGATTGAGCATTGAGGATTGAAGATTGAGGATTGAGGATTGAGGACTGAGAATTGACAATTGAGTATGAGGACCGAGGGTTGAGGGTTGAGGTTTGAGGAATGAGGATTGAGGTTTGAGGTCTGAGGACTGAGGATTGAGGATTGAGAATTGAGGAATGAGGATTGAGGATTGAAGATTGAGGATGGGGGACTGAGTGCTGAGGGTTGAGTGATGAGAATTGAAGTTTGTGGATAGAGATTTTAAGATTGCAGACTGAGTATTGAGTATTGAAAGGTGTGAATTGACGATATTCTATTGAGGATTGAGAACTGACGAATGATTGTTGAGGACTGAGGTCTGAAGGTTGAGCATTCAGGATTGTGGATTCAGGATTGATGTTTGAGGACTGAGAATTGTGGATTGAGGATTGAGGATTGAGGATTGAGGATTGAGGATTGAGGATTGAGGATTGAAGATTGAGGATTGTGTATTGCGGATTGAATATTGAGGATTGAAGATTGAGGATTGAGGATTGAGGATTGAGGACTGAAGATTGAACATTGATGATTGATGATTGAGGATTGAGGATTGATGGTTGTGGATTGAGGACGAGGACTGAGGGTTGAGTATTGATGTGTGAGGTCTGAGGATTGAAGATTGACGATTGAGGATTGATGATTGAAGGTTGAGTAATGAGGATTGAATATTGAGGATTGTGGATTGAGGATTGAGGATTGAGGATTGAGGATTGAGGATTGACGATTGACGATTGAGTATTGAAGATTGAGGATATATGACTGAGGATTGAGGATTAAGGATTGAAGATTGGGGATTGAGGATCTAGGATTGGAGATTGATTATTGAGGATTGAAGATTGAGGATTGAGGATTGAGGATTGAGAATTGAGAATTGAGGATGAGGACTGAGGGTTGAGGATTGAGGTTTGAGGAATGAGGATTGAGGGTTTAGGATTGAGGATTGAGGATTGAGGATTGAGGATTGAGGATTGAGTATTGAAGATTGAGTATTGATGCCTGAGGATTCAGGATTGTGGATTGAGGATTGAAGATTGAGTATTGGGGATTGAAGATTGAGGATTGAGGATTTAGGAATGAGGATGGAGGATGAGGACTGACGGTTGAGGATTGAGGTTGGAGGATTGAGGATTGAGGATTGAGGACTGAGGATTGAGGATTGAGGATTGAGCATTGAGGATTGAAGATTGAGGATTGAGGATTGAGGACTGAGAATTGAGAATTGAGTATGAGGACCGAGGGTTGAGGGTTGAGGTTTGAGGAATGAGGATTGAGGTTTGAGGTCTGAGGACTGAGGATTGAGGATTGAGAATTGAGGAATGAGGATTGAGGATTGAAGATTGAGGATGGGGGCTGAGTGCTGAGGGTTGAGTGATGAGAATTGAAGTTTGTGGATAGAGACTTTAAGATTGCAGACTGAGTATTGAGCATTGAAAGGTGTGAATTGACGATATTCTATTGACGATTGAGAACTGACGAATGATTGTTGAGGACTGAGGTCTGAAGGTTGAGCATTCAGGATTGTGGATTCAGGATTGATGTTTGAGGACTGAGAATTGTGGATTGAGGATTGAGGATTGAGGATTGAGGATTGAGGATTGAGGATTGAAGATTGAGGATTGTGTATTGCGGATTGAATATTGAGGATTGAGGATTGAGGATTGAGGATTGAGGATCGAGGACTGAAGATTGAATATTGATGATTGATGATTGAGGATTGAGGATTGATGGTTGTGGATTGAGGACGAGGACTGAGGGTTGAGTATTGATGTGTGAGGTCTGAGGATTGAGAGTTGAGGATTGAGGATTGAAGATTCAGGATTGGGTATTGAGGATTGAAGAATGAGGATTGAGGATTGAGGATTGAGGATTGCGGATTGAAGATTGAGTATTGAGGATTGAACATTCAGGATTGAGGATTGAGAATTGAGGATTGGGGATTGAAGATTGAGTATTGAGGATTGAAGATTGAGGATTGAGGATTGAGTATTGAGGATTGAGGATTGAAGGTTGAGTATTGAGGATTGAATATTGAGGATTGTGGATTGAGCATTGAGGATTGAGGAATGAGGATTGACGATTGAGTATGGAAGGTTGAGGATTTATGACTGAGGATTGAGGATTAAGGGTTGAAGATTGGGGATTGAGGATCTAGGATTGGAGATTGATTATTGAGGATTAAAGATTGAGGATTGAGGATTGAGGATTGAGAATTGAGTATTGAGGATAAGGACTGAGGGTTGAGGATTGAGGTTTGAGGAATGAGGATTGAGGGTTGAGGTTTGATGATTGAGGATTGAGGATTGAGGATTGAGTATTGAATATTGAGTATTGATGCCTGAGGATTGAGGATTGAGGATTGAGGATTGAGGATCGAGGATTGAAGATTGAGAATTGAGGATTCATGGCTGAGTATTGAGGATTGAGGATTGAGAATTGAGGATTGAGTATTGAAGATTGAGGATTGATGGTTGAGGATTCAGGATTGAGGATTGAGGATCGAGTATTGAGGATTGAATATTGAGGATTGAGGATTGAGGATTGAGGATTGAGGATTGAGGATTAAGGATTGAAGATTGGGGATTGAAGATTGAGGACTGGGGTTTGAGGATTGAAGGTTGAGGATTAAGGATTGAAGATTATGGATTGAGGATCTAGGATTGGAGACTGATTATTGAGGATTGAAGATTGAGGATTGAGGATTGAGGATTGAGGATTGAGGATTGAGGATTAAGGATTGAAGATTGGGGATTGAGGATCTAGGATTGGAGATTGATTATTGAGGATTGGAAATTGAGAATTGAGGATTGAGTATTGAGGACTGAGGATTGAGGATTGTGGATTGAAGATTGAGGATTGAGGATTGAGGATTGAGGACTGAGGATTGAAGATTGATGACTGGGGATTGAGGATTGAAGATTGAGTATTAAGGATTGAAGATTGGGGATTGAGGATCTAGGATTGGAGATTGATTATTGAGGATTGAAGATTGAGTATTGAGGATTGAGGATTGAGAACTGAGGATTGAGCATTGAAATTGAGTATTGAGGACTGAAGATTGAGGATTGAGATTTGATTATTGAATATTGTGGATTGAGTATTGAACCATGAGTATTCAGAATATTCTATTGAGTATTGAGAATTGAGGATTGATGGTTGAGTATTGAGGATTGATGGCTGAGGGCTGTGTCTTGAATATTGAGGATAGGGGATTGAGGATTGAGGATAGAGCATTGAGGATTGAAGATTGAGTATTGATGATCGAAAATTGAGGATTGAGGATTGAGGTTTGAGGATTGAGGACGAGGACTGACGGTTGAGGATTGATGTTTGAGGAGTGAGGATTGTGGATAGAGGACTGAGGATTGAGGATTGAGAATTGAGGATTGTGGATTAAGGATTGAGGATTGAGGATTGAGGATTGAGGATTGAGAATTGAGAATTGAGTATGAGGACTGTGGGTTGAGGATTCAGGTTTGGGGAATGAGGATTGAGGTTTGGGGAATGAGGAATGAGGATTGAGGATTGAGGATTGAGGATTGAGGATTGAAGACTGAGTATTGAGGATTGAAGATTGACGATTGAGGATTGAGGATTGAAGGTTGAGTATTGAGGATTGAATATTGAGGATTGTGGATTGAGGATTGAGGATTGAGGACTGAGGATTGACGATTGAGTATTGAAGATTGAGGATATATGACTGAGGATTGAGGATTAAGGATTGAAGATTGGGGATTGAGGATCTAGGATTGGAGATTGATTATTGAGGATTGAAGATTGAGGATTGAGGATTGAGGATTGAGGATTGAGGATTGGGGATTGAAGATTGAGTATTGAGGATTGAAGATTGAGGATTGAGGATTGAGGATTGAGGATTGAGGATTGAGAATTGGGGATTGAAGATTGAGTATTAAGGATTGAAGATTGGGGATTGAGGATCTAGGATTGGAGATTGATTATTGAGGATTGAAGATTGAGTATTGAGGATTGAGGATTGAGAATTGAGAATTGAGGATGAGGACTGAGGGTTGAGGATTGAGGTTTGAGGTATGAGGACTGAGGATTGAGGATTGAGAATTGAGGACTGATGATTGAGGATTGAAGATTGAGGATTGTGGATTCAGGACTGAGGTTTGAGGACTGAGAATTGAGGATTGAGTATTGAGGGTTGAGGATTGAGGATTGAGGATTGAGGATTGAGAATTGAGGATTGAGGATTGAAATTCAGTATTGAGGATTGAAGATTGAGAATTGAGATTTGATTATTGAATATTGTGGATTGAGTATTGAACCATGAGTATTCAGAATATTCTATTGAGTATTGAGAATTGAGGATTGATGGCTGAGTATTGAGGATTGATGGCTGAGGGTTGTGTCTTGTATATTGAGGACTGAGGATTGAGGATTGAGTATTGATCATTGAGGATTGAAGATTGATGACTGGGGATTGAGGATTGAAGATTGAGTATTAAGGATTGAAGATTGAGGATTGGGTATTGAGGATTGAGGAATGAGGATTGAGGATTGAGGATTGAGGATTGAGGATTGAAGACTGAGTATTGAGGATTGAAGATTGACGATTGAGAATTAAGGATTAAAGATTGAGGATTAAGGATTGAAGATTGGGGATTGATGGTCTAGGATTGGAGATTGATTATTGAGGATTGAAGATTGAGAATTGAGGATTGAGGATTGAGGGTTGAGGATTGAGGACGAGGACTGACGGTTGAGGATTGAGGTTTGAGGATTGAGGATTGAGGATTGAGGACTGAGGCTGAGGATTGAGGATTGAGCATAGAGGATTGAAGACTGAGGACTGGCGATTGAGGATTGAAGATTGAGGATTAAGGATTGAGGATTGTGGATTGAGGATCTAGGATTGGAGATTGATTATTGGGCATTGAAGATTGAGGATTGAGTATTGAGGTTTGAGAATTGAGAATTGAGGATGTGGACTGAGGTTTGAGGATTGAGGTTTGAGGAAAGAGAATTGAGGATTGAGGATTGAGGACTGAGGATTGACGATTGAGTATTGAAGATTGAGGATTTATGACTGAGGATTGAGGATTGAGGACTGAGGACAGAGGATTGAGGATTGAAGGTTGAGTATTGAGGATTGAATATTGAGGATTGTGGATTGAGGATTGAGGATTGAGGATTGAGGATTGAAGGTTGAGTATTGAGGAATGAAGGTTGAGGATTGAGGATTGAGGATTGACAATTGAGGATTGAGGATTGAAGATTGAGGATTGAGGATTGAAATTGAGTATTGAGGATTGAAGATTGAGGATTGAGATTTGATTATTGAATATTGTGGATTGAGTATCGAACCATGCGAATTCAGGATATTCTATTGAGTATTCAGAATTGAGGATTGATGGCTTAGTATTGAGGATTGATGGCTGAGGGTTGTGTCTTGAATATTGAGGATTGAGGATTGAGGATTGAGGATAGAGCACTGAGGATTGAAGATTGAGTATTGATGATTGAAAATTGAGGATTGAGGATTGAGGATTGAGGATTGAGGATTGAGGATTGAGGATTGAAGGTTGAGTATTGAGGAATGAAGGTTGAGGATTGAGGATTGAGGATTGACAATTGAGGATTGAGGATTGAGGATTGAGGATTGAGGATAGAGCATTGAGGATTGAAGATTGAGTATTGGTGATTGAAAATTGAGGATTGAGGATTGAGGTTTGAGGATTGAGGACGAGGACTGACGGTTGAGGATTGATGTTTGAGGAGTGAGGATTGTGGATAGAGGACTGAGGATTGAGGATTGAGAATTGAGGATTGTGGATTAAGGATTGAGGATTGAGGATTGAGGATTGAGGATTGAGAATTGAGAATTGAGTATGAGGACTGTGGGTTGAGGATTGAGGTTTGAGGAATGAGGATTGAGGTTTGGGGAATGAGGAATGAGGATTGAGGATTGAGGATTGAGGATTGAGGATTGAAGACTGAGTATTGAGTATTGAAGATTGACGATTGAGGATTGAGGATTGAAGGTTGAGTATTGAGGATTGAATATTGAGGATTGTGGATTGAGGATTGAGGATTGAGGACTGAGGATTGACGATTGAGTATTGAAGATTGAGGATATATGACTGAGGATTGAGGATTAAGGATTGAAGATTGGGGATTGAGGATCTAGGATTGGAGATTGATTATTGAGGATTGAAGATTGAGGATTGAGGATTGAGGATTGAGAATTGAGAATTGAGGATGAGGACTGAGGGTTGAGGATTGAGGTTTGAGGAGTGAGGATTGTGGATAGAGGACTGAGGATTGAGGATTGAGAATTGAGGATTGTGGATTAAGGATTGAGGATTGAGGATTGAGGATTGAGGATTGAGAATTGAGAATTGAGTACGAGGACTGTGGGTTGAGGATTGAGGTTTTAGGAATGAGGATTGAGGTTTGGGGAATGAGGAATGAGGATTGAGGATTGAGGATTGAGGATTGAGGATTGAAGACTGAGTATTGAGGATTGAAGATTGACGATTGAGGATTGATGATTGAAGGTTGAGTAATGAGGATTGAATATTGAGGATTGTGGATTGAGGATTGAGGATTGAGGATTGAGGACTGACGATTGACGATTGAGTATTGAAGATTGAGGATATATGACTGAGGATTGAGGATTAAGGATTGAAGATTGGGGATTGAGGATCTAGGATTGGAGATTGATTATTGAGGATTGAAGATTGAGGATTGAGGATTGAGGATTGAGAATTGAGAATTGAGGATGAGGACTGAGGGTTGAGGATTGAGGTTTGAGGAATGAGGATTGAGGGTTGAGGATTGAGGATTGAGGATTGAGGATTGAGGATTGAGGATTGAGTATTGAAGATTGAGTATTGATGCCTGAGGATTGAGGATTGTGGATTGAGGATTGAAGATTGAGTATTGGGGATTGAAGATTGAGGATTGAGGATTTAGGAATGAGGATGGAGGATGAGGACTGACGGTTGAGGATTGAGGTTGGAGGATTGAGGATAGAGGATTGAGGACTGAGGATTGAGGATTGAGGATTGAGCATTGAGGATTGAAGATTGAGGATTGAGGATTGAGGACTGAGAATTGAGGAATGAGGATTGAGGATTGAAGGTTGAGGATGGGGGACTGAGTGCTGAAGGTTGAGTGATGAGAATTGAAGTTTGTGGATAGAGATTTTAAGATTGCAGACTGAGTATTGAGCATTGAAAGGTGTGAATTGACGATATTCTATTGACGATTGAGAACTGACGAATGATTGTTGAGGACTGAGGTCTGAAGGTTGAGCATTCAGGATTGTGGATTCAGGATTGTTGTTTGAGGACTGAGAATTGTGGATTGAGGATTGAGGATTGAGGATTGAGGATTGAGGATTGAGGACTGAAGATTGAGGATTGTGTATTGCGGATTGAATATTGAGGATTGAGGATTGAGGATTGAGGATTGAGGATTGAGGACTGAAGATTGAATATTGATGATTGATGATTGAGGATTGAGGATTGATGGTTGTGGATTGAGGACGAGGACTGAGGGTTGAGTATTGATGTGTGAGGTTTGAGGATTGACGATTGAGGATTGAGAGTTGAGGATTGAGGATTGAAGATTCAGGATTGGGTATTGAGGATTGAAGAATGAGGATTGAGGATTGAGGATTGAGGATTGCGGATTGAAGATTGAGTATTGAGGATTGAACATTGAGGATTGAGGATTGAGAATTGAGGATTGGGGATTGAAGATTGTGTATTGAGGATTGAAGATTGAGGATTGAGGATTGAGGATTGAGGATTGAGGGTTGAAGGTTGAGTATTGAGGATTGAATATTGAGGATTGTGGATTGAGCATTGAGGATTGAGGAATGAGGATTGACGATTGAGTACTGAAGATTGAGGATTTATGACTGAGGATTGAGGATTAAGGGTTGAAGATTGGGGATTGAGGATCTAGGATTGGAGATTGATTATTGAGGATTAAAGATTGAGGATTGTGGATTGAGGATTGAGAATTGAGTATTGAGGATAAGGACTGAGGGTTGAGGATTGAGGTTTGAGGAATGAGGATTGAGGGTTGAGGATTGATGATTGAGGATTGAGGATTGAGGATTGAGTATTGAATATTGAGTATTGATGCCTGAGGATTGAGGATTGAGGATTGAGGATTGAGGATCGAGGATTGAAGATTGAGAATTGAGGATTCATGGCTGAGTATTGAGGATTGAGGATTGAGAATTGAGGATTGAGTATTGAAGATTGAGGATTGATGGTTGAGGATTGAGGATTGAGGATTGAGGATCGAGTATTGAGGATTGAATATTGAGGATTGAGGATTGAGGATTGAGGATTAAGGATTGAGGATTAAGGATTGAAGATTGGGGATTGAAGATTGAGGACTGGGGATTGAGGATTGATGATTGAGGATTAAGGATTGAAGATTATGGATTGAGGATCTAGGATTGGAGACTGATTATTGAGGATTGAAGATTGAGGATTGAGGATTGAGGATTGAGGATTGAGGATTGAGGATTAAGGATTGAAGATTGGGGATTGAGGATCTAGGATTGGAGATTGATTATTGAGGATTGGAAATTGAGAATTGAGGATTGAGGATTGAGGACTGAGGATTGAGGATTGAGGATTGAAGATTGAGGATTGAGGATTGAGGATTGAGGATTGAGGATTGAAGATTGAGTATTGATGATCGAAAATTGAGGATTGAGGATTGAGGTTTGAGGATTGAGGACGAGGACTGACGGTTGAGGATTGATGTTTGAGGAGTGAGGATTGTGGATTGAGGACTGAGGATTGAGGATTGAGAATTGAGGATTGTGGATTAAGGATTGAGGATTGAGGATTGAGGATTGAGGATTGAGAATTGAGAATTGAGTATGAGGACTGTGGGTTGAGGATTGAGGTTTGGGGAATGAGGATTGAGGTTTGGGGAATGAGGAATGAGGACTGAGGATTGAGGATTGAGGATTGAGGATTGAAGACTGAGTATTGAGGATTGAAGATTGACGATTGAGGATTGAGGATTGAAGGTTGAGTATTGAGGATTGAATATTGAGTATTGGGGATTGAAGATTGAGGATTGAGGATTGAGGACTGAGAATTGAGAATTGAGTATGAGGACCGAGGGTTGAGGGTTGAGGTTTGAGGAATGAGGATTGAGGTTTGGGGAATGAGGAATGAGGATTGAGGATTGAGGATTGAGAATTGAGAATTGAGGATTGATGGTTGAGGATTGATGGTTGAGGATTGAAGATTGAGGATTGGGTATTGAGGATTGAAGAATGAGCATTGAGGATTGAGGATTGAGGATTGAGGATTGCAGATTGTGTATTGAAGATTGAGGATTGAGGATTGAAATTGAGGATTGAGGATTGAGGATTGAGGATTGAGAGTTGAGGATTGAGGATTGAAGATTCAGGATTGGGTATTGAGGATTGAAGAATGAGGATTGAGGATTGAGGATTGAGGATTGCGGATTGAAGATTGAGTATTGAGGATTGAACATTGAGGATTGAGGATTGAGAATTGAGGATTGGGGATTGAAGATTGAGTATTGAGGATTGAAGATTGAGGATTGAGGATTGAGGATTGAGGATTGAGGATTGAAGGTTGAGTATTGAGGATTGAATATTGAGGATTGTGGATTGAGCATTGAGGATTGAGGAATGAGGATTGACGATTGAGTATTGAAGATTGAGGATTTATGACTGAGGATTGAGGATTAAGGGTTGAAGATTGGGGATTGAGGATCTAGGATTGGAGATTGATTATTGAGGATTAAAGATTGAGGATTGAGGATTGAGGATTGAGAATTGATAATTGAGGATAAGGACTGAGGGTTGAGGATTGAGGTTTGAGGAATGAGGATTGAGGGTTGAGGATTGAGGATTGAGGATTGAGGATTGAAGATTGAATATTGATGATTGAAGATAGAGAATTGAGGATTGAAGGTTGTGGATAGAGGACGACGACTGAGGGTTGAATATTGATGTTTGAGGTCTGAGGATTGAGGATTGAGGATTGAGAATTGAGGATTGAGGATTGAGGATTGAAGATTGAGGATTGGGTATTGAGGATTGAAGAATGAGGATTGAGGATTGAGGATTGAGGATTGAGGATTGCAGATTGAGTATTGAGGATTGAGGATTGAGGATTGAGGATTGAGGATTGAGGATTGAGAATTGAGGTTGAGGATTGAGGATTGACGATTGAGTATTGATGATTGAAGATTGAGGATTGAGGATTGAGGATTGAGGATTGAGGTTGAGGATTGAAGATTGAGGATTGGGTTTGAGGATTGACGATTGAGGATTGAGTATTGGGGATTGAGAATTGAGGATTGAGGATTGAAATTGAGTATTGAGGATTGAAGATTGAGGATTGAGACTTGATTATTGAATATTGTGGATTGAGTATTGAACCATCAGTATTCAGAATATTGTATTGAGTATTGAGAATTGAGGATTGATGGTTGAGTATTGAGGGTTGATGGCTGAGGGTTGTGTCTTGAATATTGAGGATTGAGTATTGAGGATTGAGGATAGAGCATTGAGGATTGAAGATTGAGTATTGATGATTGAAAATTGAGGATTGAGGATTGAGGTTTGAGGATTGAGGACGAGGACTGACGGTTGAAGATGAGGTTTGAGGAATGAGGATTGTGGATTGAGGACTGAGGATTGAGGATTGAGGATTGAGCATTGAGGATTGAAGATTGATGACTGGGGATTGAGGATTGAAGATTGAGGATTGAGGATTGAGGATTGAGGATTGAGGATTGAAGATTGAGGATTGTGGATTGAGGATTGAGGATTGAGGATTGAGGATTGGGGATTGAAGATTGAGTATTGAGGATTGAAGATTGAGGATTGAGGATTGAGGATTGAGGATTGAGGATTGAGAATTGGGGATTGAAGATTGAGTATTAAGGATTGAAGATTGGGGATTGAGGATCTAGGATTGGAGATTGATTATTGAGGATTGAAGATTGAGTATTGAGTATTGAGGATTGAGAATTGAGGATTGAGGATGAGGACTGAGGGTTGAGGATTGAAGTTTGAGGTATGAGGACTGAGGATTGAGGATTGATAATTGAGGACTGATGATTGAGGATTGAAGATTGAGGTTTGTGGATTCAGGACTGAGGTTTGAGGACTGAGAATTGAGGATTGAGTATTGAGGGTTGAGGATTGAGGATTGAGGATTGAGGATTGAAGATTGAGGATTGGGTATTTCGGATTGAACATTGAGGATTGAGGTTTGAGGATTGAGGATTGAGGATTGAGGACTGAAGGTTGAATATTTATGATTGATGATTGAGGATTGAGGATTGAGGTTTGCGGATTGAGGACGAGGACTGAGGGTTAAGTATTGATGTGTGAGGTCTGAGGATTGTGGATTGAGGATTGAGGATTGAGGATTGAGGATTGGGGATTGAAGATTGAGTATTGAGGATTGAAGATTGAGGATTGAGGATTGAGGATTGAGGATTGAGGATTGAGAATTGGGGATTGAAGATTGAGTATTAAGGATTGAAGATTGGGGATTGAGGATCTAGGATTGGAGATTGATTATTGAGGATTGAAGATTGAGTATTGAGGATTGAGGATTGAGAATTGAGAATTGAGGATGAGGACTGAGGGTTGAGGATTGAGGTTTGAGGTATGAGGACTGAGGATTGAGGATTGAGAATTGAGGACTGATGATTGAGGATTGAAGATTGAGGATTGTGGATTCAGGACTGAGGTTTGAGGACTGAGAATTGAGGATTGAGTATTGAGGGTTGAGGATTGAGGATTGAGGATTGAGGATTGAGAATTGAGGATTGAGGATTGAAATTGAGTATTGAGGATTGAAGATTGAGAATTGAGATTTGATTATTGAATATTGTGGATTGAGTATTGAACCATGAGTATTCAGAATATTCTATTGAGTATTGAGAATTGAGGATTGATGGTTGAGTATTGAGGATTGATGGCTGAGGCTTGTGTCTTGAATATTGAGGATTGAGGATTGAGGATTGAGGATAGAGCTATGAGGATTGAAGACTGAGTATTGATGATTGAATATTGAGGATTGTGGATTGAGGTTTGAGGATTGAGGACGAGGACTGACGGTTGAGGATTGAGGTTTGAGGATTGAGGATTGTGGATTGAGGACTGAGTATTGAGGATTGAGGATTGAGTATTGAACATTGAAGATTGATGATTGGGGATTGAGTATTGAAGATTGAGTATTAAGGATTGAAGATTGAGGATTGGGTATTGAGGATTGAGGAATGAGGATTGAGGATTGAGGATTGAGGATTGAGGATTGAAGACTGAGTATTGAGGATTGAAGATTGACGATTGAGAATTAAGGATAAAAGATTGAGGATTAAGGATTGAAGATTGGGGATTGATGGTCTAGGATTGGAGATTGATTATTGAGGATTGAAGATTGAGAATTGAGGATTGAGGATTGAGGGTTGAGGATTGAGGACGAGGACTGACGGTTGAGGATTGAGGTTTGAGGATTGAGGATTGAGGATTGAGGACTGAGGCTGAGGATTGAGGATTGAGCATAGAGGATTGAAGACTGAGGACTGGCGATTGAGGATTGAAGATTGAGGATTAAGGATTGAAAGATTGTGGATTGAGGATCTAGGATTGGAGATTGATTATTGGGCATTGAAGATTGAGGATTGAGTATTGAGGATTGAGAAATGAGAATTGAGGATGTGGACTGAGGTTTGAGGATTGAGGTTTGAGGAAAGAGAATTGAGGATTGAGGATTGAGGACTGAGGATTGACGATTGAGTATCGAAGATTGAGGATTTATGACTGAGGATTGAGGATTGAGGACTGAGGACAGAGGATTGAGGATTGAAGGTTGAGTATTGAGGATTGAATATTGAGGATTGTGGATTGAGGATTGAGGATTGAGGAATGAGGATTGACGATTGAGTATTGAAGATTGAGGATTTATGACTGAGGATTGAGGATTAAGGGTTGAAGATTGAGGACTGAGGATTGAGGATTGAGGATTGATCATTGAGGATGGAAGATTGAGGACTGGCGATTGAGGATTGAAAATTGAGGATTAAGGATTGAAGATTGGGGATTGAGGATCTAGGATTGGAGATTGATTATTGAGGATTGAAGATTGAGAATTGAGGATTCATGGTTGAGTATTGAGGATTGAGAATTGAGGATTGGAGGATTGGGTATTGAAGATTGAGGATTGATGATTGAGGATTGAGGATTGAGGATCGAGGATTGATGATTGAATATTGAGAATTGATGATTGAGGATTGAAGATTGAGGATTGAGGATTGAGGATTGAGGATTGAGGATTGAAGATTGATGACAGGGGATTGAGGATTGAAGATTGAGTATTAAGGATTGAAGATTGGGGATTGAGGATCTAGGATTGGAGATTGATTATTGAGGATTGAAGATTGAGTATTGAGGATTGAGGATTGAGAACTGAGGATTGAGCATTGAAATTGAGTATTGAGGACTGAAGGTTGAGGATTGAGATTTGATTATTGAATATTGTGGATTGAGTATTGAACCATGAGTATTCAGAATATTCTATTGAGTATTGAGAATTGAGGATTGATGGTTGAGTATTGAGGATTGATGGCTGAGGGTTGTGTCTTGAATATTGAGGATAGAGGATTGAGGATTGAGGATAGACCATTGAGGATTGAAGATTGAGTATTGATGATCGAAAATTGAGGATTGAGGATTGAGGTTTGAGGATTGAGGACGAGGACTGACGGTTGAGGATTGATGTTTGAGGAGTGAGGATTGTGGATAGAGGACTGAGGATTGAGGATTGAGAATTGAGGATTGTGGATTAAGGATTGAGGATTGAGGATTGAGGATTGAGGATTGAGAATTGAGAATTGAGTATGAGGACTGTGGGTTGAGGATTGAGGTTTGGGGAATGAGGATTGAGGTTTGGGGAATGAGGAATGAGGACCGAGGATTGAGGATTGAGGATTGAGGATTGAAGACTGAGTATTGAGGATTGAAGATTGACGATTGAGGATTGAGGATTGAAGGTTGAGTATTGAGGATTGAATATTGAGGATTGTGGATTGAGGATTGAGGATTGAGGACTGAGGATTGACGATTGAGTATTGAAGATTGAGGATATATGACTGAGGATTGAGGATTAAGGATTGAAGATTGGGGATTGAGGATCTAGGATTGGAGATTGATTATTGAGGATTGAAGATTGAGGATTGAGGATTGAGGATTGAGAATTGAGAATTGAGGATGAGGACTGAGGGTTGAGGATTGAGGTTTGAGGAGTGAGGATTGTGGATAGAGGACTGAGGATTGAGGATTGAGAATTGAGGATTGTGGATTAAGGATTGAGGATTGAGGATTGAGGATTGAGGATTGAGAATTGAGAATTGAGTACGAGGACTGTGGGTTGAGGATTGAGGTTTTAGGAATGAGGATTGAGGTTTGGGGAATGAGGAATGAGGATTGAGGATTGAGGATTGAGGATTGAGGATTGAAGACTGAGTATTGAGGATTGAAGATTGACGATTGAGGATTGATGATTGAAGGTTGAGTAATGAGGATTGAATATTGAGGATTGTGGATTGAGGATTGAGGATTGAGGATTGAGGACTGACGATTGACGATTGAGTATTGAAGATTGAGGATATATGACTGAGGATTGATGATTAAGGATTGAAGATTGGGGATTGAGGATCTAGGATTGGAGATTGATTATTGAGGATTGAAGATTGAGGATTGAGGATTGAGGATTGAGAATTGAGAATTGAGGATGAGGACTGAGGGTTGAGGATTGAGGTTTGAGGAATGAGGATTGAGGGTTGAGGATTGAGGATTGAGGATTGAGGATTGAGGATTGAGGATTGAGTATTGAAGATTGAGTATTGATGCCTGAGGATTGAGGATTGTGGATTGAGGATTGAAGATTGAGTATTGGTGATTGAAGATTGAGGATTGAGGATTTAGGAATGAGGATGGAGGATGAGGACTGACGGTTGAGGATTGAGGTTGGAGGATTGAGGATTGAGGATTGAGGACTGAGGATTGAGGATTGAGGATTGGGCATTGAGGATTGAAGATTGAGGATTGAGGATTGAGGACTGAGAATTGAGAATTGAGTATGAGGACCGAGGGTTGAGGGTTGAGGTTTGAGGAATGAGGATTGAGGTTTGAGGTCTGAGGACTGAGGATTGAGGATTGAGAATTGAGGAATGAGGATTGAGGATTGAAGGTTGAGGATGGGGGACTGAGTGCTGAAGGTTGAGTGATGAGAATTGAAGTTTGTGGATAGAGATTTTAAGATTGCAGACTGAGTATTGAGCATTGAAAGGTGTGAATTGACGATATTCTATTGACGATTGAGAACTGACGAATGATTGTTGAGGACTGAGGTCTGAAGGTTGAGCATTCAGGATTGTGGATTCAGGATTGTTGTTTGAGGACTGAGAATTGTGGATTGAGGATTGAGGATTGAGGATTGAGGATTGAGGATTGAGGATTGAAGATTGAGGATTGTGTATTGCGGATTGAATATTGAGGATTGAGGATTGAGGGTTGAGGATTGAGGATTGAGGACTGAAGATTGAATATTGATGATTGATGATTGAGGATTGAGGATTGATGGTTGTGGATTGAGGACGAGGACTGAGGGTTGAGTATTGATGTGTGAGGTTTGAGGATTGACGATTGAGGATTGAGAGTTGAGGATTGAGGATTGAAGATTCAGGATTGGGTATTGAGGATTGAAGAATGAGGATTGAGGATTGAGGATTGAGGATTGCGGATTGAAGATTGAGTATTGAGGATTGAACATTGAGGATTGAGGATTGAGAATTGAGGATTGGGGATTGAAGATTGTGTATTGAGGATTGAAGATTGAGGATTGAGGATTGAGGATTGAGGATTGAGGGTTGAAGGTTGAGTATTGAGGATTGAATATTGAGGATTGTGGATTGAGCATTGAGGATTGAGGAATGAGGATTGACGATTGAGTACTGAAGATTGAGGATTTATGACTGAGGATTGAGGATTAAGGGTTGAAGATTGGGGATTGGGGATCTAGGATTGGAGATTGATTATTGAGGATTAAAGATTGAGGATTGTGGATTGAGGATTGAGAATTGAGTATTGAGGATAAGGACTGAGGGTTGAGGATTGAGGTTTGAGGAATGAGGATTGAGGGTTGAGGATTGATGATTGATGATTGAGGATTGAGGATTGAGTATTGAATATTGAGTATTGATGCCTGAGGATTGAGGATTGAGGATTGAGGATTGAGGATCGAGGATTGAAGATTGAGAATTGAGGATTCATGGCTGAGTATTGAGGATTGAGGATTGAGAATTGAGGATTGAGTATTGAAGATTGAGGATTGATGGTTGAGGATTGAGGATTGAGGATTGAGGATCGAGTATTGAGGATTGAATATTGAGGATTGAGGATTGAGGATTGAGGATTAAGGATTGAGGATTAAGGATTGAAGATTGGGGATTGAAGATTGAGGACTGGGGATTGAGGATTGATGATTGAGGATTAAGGATTGAAGATTATGGATTGAGGATCTAGGATTGGAGACTGATTATTGAGGATTGAAGATTGAGGATTGAGGATTGAGGATTGAGGATTGAGGATTGAGGATTAAGGATTGAAGATTGGGGATTGAGGATCTAGGATTGGAGATTGATTATTGAGGATTGGAAATTGAGAATTGAGGATTGAGGATTGAGGACTGAGGATTGAGGATTGAGGATTGAAGATTGAGGATTGAGGATTGAGGATTGAGGATTGAGGATTGAAGATTGAGTATTGATGATCGAAAATTGAGGATTGAGGATTGAGGTTTGAGGATTGAGGACGAGGACTGACGGTTGAGGATTGATGTTTGAGGAGTGAGGATTGTGGATAGAGGACTGAGGATTGAGGATTGAGGATTGAGGATTGAAGATTGAGGATTGGGTATTGAGGATTGAAGAATGAGGATTGAGGATTGAGGATTGAGGATTGAGGATTGCAGATTGAGTATTGAGGATTGAGGATTGAGGATTGAGGATTGAGGATTGAGGATTGAGGATTGAGGATTGAGGTTGAGGATTGAAGATTGAGGATTGGGGATTGAGGATTGACGATTGAGAATTGAGTATTGGGGATTGAGAGTTGAGGATTGAGCATTGAAATTGAGTATTGAGGACTGAAGATTGACGATTGAGATTTGATTATTGAATATTGTGGATTGAGTATTGAACCATGAGTATTCAGAATATTCTATTGAGTATTGAGAATTGAGGATTGATGGTTGAGTATTGAGGATTGATGGCTGAGGGTTGTGTCTTGAATATTGAGGATTGAGGATTGAGGATTGAGGATAGAGCATTGAGGATTGAAGATTGAGTATTGATGATTGAAAATTGAGGATTGAGGATTGAGGTTTGAGGATTGAGGACGAGGACTGACGGTTGAGGATTGATGTTTGAGGTTGAGGATTGTGGATAGAGGACTGAGGATTGAGGATTGAGGATTGAGCATTGAGGATTGAAGATTGATGACTGGGGATTGAGGATTGAAGATTGAGTATTAAGGATTGAAGATTGGGGATTGAGGATCTATGATTGGAGATTGATTATTGAGGACTGAAGATTGAGTATTGAGGATTGAGTATTGAGAATTGAGAAATGAGGATGAGGACTGAGGGTTGAGGATTGAGGTTTGAGGAATGAGGACTGAGGATTGAGCATTGAGAATTGAGGACTGATGATTGAGGATTGAAGATTGAGGATTGTGGATTCAGGATAGAGGTTTGAGGACTGAGAATTGAGGATTGAGTATTGAGGGTTGAGCATTGAGGATTGAGGATTGAGGATTGAAGATTGAGGATTGGGTATTTCGGATTGAACATTGAGGATTGAGGATTGAGGATTGAGGATTGAGGATTGAGGACTGAAGATTGAATATTGATGATTGATGATTGAGGATTGAGGATTGAGGGTAGTGGATTGAGGACGAGGACTGAGGGTTGAGTATTGATGTGTGAGGTCTGAGGATTGAGGATTGAGGATTGAGAGTTGAGGATTGAGGATTGAAGATTGAGGATTGGGTATTGAGGATTGAAGAATGAGGATTGAGGATTGAGGATTGAGGATTGAGGATTGAGGATTGAGTATTGAGGATTGAACATTGAGGATTGAGGATTGAGAATTGAGGATTGGGGATTGAAGATTGTGTATTGAGGATTGAAGATTGAGGATTGAGGATTGAGGATTGAGGATTGAGGGTTGAAGGTTGAGTATTGAGGATTGAATATTGAGGATTGTGGATTGAGCATTGAGGATTGAGGAATGAGGATTGACGATTGAGTACTGAAGATTGAGGATTTATGACTGAGGATTGAGGATTAAGGGTTGAAGATTGGGGATTGGGGATCTAGGATTGGAGATTGATTATTGAGGATTAAAGATTGAGGATTGTGGATTGAGGATTGAGAATTGAGTATTGAGGATAAGGACTGAGGGTTGAGGATTGAGGTTTGAGGAGTGAGGATTGAGGGTTGAGGATTGATGATTGAGGATTGAGGATTGAGGATTGAGTATTGAATATTGAGTATTGATGCCTGAGGATTGAGGATTGAGGATTGAGGATTGAGGATCGAGGATTGAAGATTGAGAATTGAGGATTCATGGCTGAGTATTGAGGATTGAGGATTGAGAATTGAGGATTGAGTATTGAAGATTGAGGATTGATGGTTGAGGATTGAGGATTGAGGATTGAGGATCGAGTATTGAGGATTGAATATTGAGGATTGAGGATTGAGGATTGAGGATTAAGGATTGAGGATTAAGGATTGAAGATTGGGGATTGAAGATTGAGGACTGGGGATTGAGGATTGATGATTGAGGATTAAGGATTGAAGATTATGGATTGAGGATCTAGGATTGGAGACTGATTATTGAGGATTGAAGATTGAGGATTGAGGATTGAGGATTGAGGATTGAGGATTGAGGATTAAGGATTGAAGATTGGGGATTGAGGATCTAGGATTGGAGATTGATTATTGAGGATTGGAAATTGAGAATTGAGGATTGAGGATTGAGGACTGAGGATTGAGGATTGAGGATTGAAGATTGAGGATTGAGGATTGAGGATTGAGGATTGAGGATTGAAGATTGAGTATTGATGATCGAAAATTGAGGATTGAGGATTGAGGTTTGAGGATTGAGGACGAGGACTGACGGTTGAGGATTGATGTTTGAGGAGTGAGGATTGTGGATAGAGGACTGAGGATTGAGGATTGAGAATTGAGGATTGTGGATTAAGGATTGAGGATTGAGGATTGAGGATTGAGGATTGAGAATTGAGAATTGAGTATGAGGACTGTGGGTTGAGGATTGAGGTTTGGGGAATGAGGATTGAGGTTTGAGGAATGAGGACTGAGGATTGAGCATTGAGAATTGAGGACTGATGATTGAGGATTGAAGATTGAGGATTGTGGATTCAGGATAGAGGTTTGAGGACTGAGAATTGAGGATTGAGTATTGAGGGTTGAGCATTGAGGATTGAGGATTGAGGATTGAAGATTGAGGATTGGGTATTTCGGATTGAACATTGAGGATTGAGGATTGAGGATTGAGGATTGAGGATTGAGGACTGAAGATTGAATATTGATGATTGATGATTGAGGATTGAGGATTGAGGGTAGTGGATTGAGGACGAGGACTGAGGGTTGAGTATTGATGTGTGAGGTCTGAGGATTGAGGATTGAGGATTGAGAGTTGAGGATTGAGGATTGAAGATTGAGGATTGGGTATTGAGGATTGAAGAATGAGGATTGAGGATTGAGGATTGAGGATTGAGGATTGAGGATTGAGGATTGAGTATTGAAGATTGAGTATTGATGCCTGAGGACTGAGGATCGAGGATTGAGGATTGAGTATTGGAGATTGATTATTGAGGATTGAAGATTGAGGATTGAGGATTGAGGATTGAGGATTGAGGATTGAGGATTGAAGATTGAGTATTGATGATTGAATATTGAGGATTGAGGATTGAGGTTTGAGGATTGAGGACGAGGACTGACGGTAGATGGTTGATGTTTGAGGATTGAGCATTCAGGTCCGAGGATTGAGGATGAGGGCTGAGGGTCGGTGACTCAGGTTTGACGACTGAGGACTGAGGATTGAGGATCGAGAATTGAGGACTGATGATTGAGGATTGAAGATTGAGGATTGGGTATTGAGGATTGAAGAATGAGCATTGAGGATTGAGGATTGAGGATTGAGGATTGCAGATTGAGTATTGAGGATTGAGGATTGATGTTTGAGGAATGAGGATTGAGGGTTGGGGAAGGAGGATTGAGGATTGAGGATTGAGGATTGAGCATTGAAGATTGAGTATTGATGCCTGAGGATTGAGGATTGAGGATTGATGATTGAGGATCGAGGATTGAAGATTGAGAATTGAGGATTGAAGATTGATGATTGAGGATTGAGGATTGAGGATGGAGGATGAGGGCTGAGTGTTGAGGATTGAGGATTGAGAGTTGAGGATTGAGGATTGAGGATTGAGGATTGAGGATTGAGGATTGAAGATTGAGGATTGAGGATTGAGGATTGAGGATTGAGGATTGAGGATTGAAGATTGAATATTGATGATTGAAGATTGAGGATTGAGGATTGAGGGTTGTGGATTGAGGACGAGAACTGAGGGTTGAATATTGATGTTTGAGGTCTGAGGATTGAGGATTAAGGATTGAGAATTGAGGATTGAGGATTGAGGATTGAAGATTGAGGATTGGGTATTGAGGATTGAAGAATGAGCATTGAGGATTGAGGATTGAGGATTGAGGATTGCAGATTGAGTATTGAGGATTGAGGATTGAGGATTGAGGATTGACGATTGTGGATTGAGGATTGAGGATTGAGGATTGAGGATTGAAGATTGAGTATTGAGGATTGAAGATTGAGGATTGAGGATTGAGGATTGATAATTGAGGATTGAGGGTTGAAGATTGAGGATTGAGGATTGAAATTGAGTATTGAGGATTGAAGATTGAGGATTGAGATTTGATTATTGAATATTGTGGTTTGAGTACCGAACCATGCGGATTCAGGATATTCTATTGAGTATTGAGAATTGAGGATTGATGGTTGAGTATTGAGGAATGTTGGCTGCGGGTTGTGTGTTGAATATTGAGGATTGGGGATTGAGGATTGAGGATTGAGGATTGAGGATTGAAGATTGAGTATCGATGATTGAATATTGAGGATTAAGGATTGAGGTTTGAGGATTGAGGACGAGGACTGACGGTAGAGGGTTGATGTTTGAGGATTGAGCATTGAGGACCGAGGGTTGAGGATGAGGGCTGATGGTCGGGGACTGAGGTTTGACGACTGAGGGCTGAGGATTGAGGATCGAGAATTGAGGACTGATGATTGAGGATTGAAGATTGAGGATTGGGTATTGAGGATTGAAGGATGAGGATTGAGGATTGAGGATTGAGGGTTGCGGATTGAGGACCTAGGATTGGAGATTGATTATTGACGATTGATGATTGGGGTTTGAGGATTGAGGATTGAGGATCTAGGATTGGTAATCGATTATTGAGGATTGAGGTTTGAGGTCTGAGGACTGAGGATTGAGTATTGAGAATTGAGGATTGAGGATTGAGGATTGAAGATTGAGGATGGGGAACTGAGTGTTGAGTGTTGAGTGATGAGAATTGAAGTTTGTGGATAGAGATTTTAAGATTGCAGACTGAGTATTGAGTATCGAAAGGTGTGAATAGACGATATTGTATTGAGGATTGAGAACTGACGAATGACTGATGAGGACTGCGGACTGAAGGTTGAGGATTCAGGATTGTGGATTCAGGATTGAGGTTTGAGGACTGAGAATTGAGGATTGAGTATTGAGGATTTAGGATTGAGGATTGAGGATTGAGAATTGAGGACTGAAGATTGAATATTGATGATTGATGATTGAGGATTGGGTATTGAGGATTGAAGAATGAGGATTGAGGATTGAGGATTGAGGATTGATGATTGAATATTGAGGGTTGAGGATTGAGGTTTGAGGATTGAGGATGAAGACTGAGGGTTGAGGATTGAGGTTTGAGGAACGAGGATTGAGGTTGAGGATTGAGGACTAAGGATTGACGATTGAGTATTGAAGATTGAGGATTGATGGCTGAGGATTGACGACTGAGAATTGAGGATTGAGGATTGCTGATTGAAGATTGAGTATTGATGATTGAATATTGAGGATTGAGTATTGAGGTTTGAGGATTGAGGACGACGACTGACGGTAGAGGATTGAGGTTTGAGGATTGAGCATTGAGGACTGAGGATTGGGGATGAGGGCTGAGGGTCGGGGACTGAGGTTTGACGACTGAGGACTGAGGATTGAGGATTGAGAATTGAGGACTGATGATTGAGGATTGAAGATTGAGGATTGGGTATTGAGGATTGAAGAATGAGGATTGAGGATTGAGGATTGTGGGTTGCGGATTGAGGAACTAGGACTGGAGATTGATTATTGACGATCGATGATTGGGGATTGAGGATTGAGGATTGAGGATCTAGGATTGGTAATCGATTATTGAGGATTGTGGTTTGAGGTCTGAGGACTGAGGATTGAGTATTGAGAATTGAGGATTGAGGATTGAGGATTGAAGATTGAGGATGGGGGACTGAGTTTTGAGGGTTGAGTGATGAGAATTGAAGTTTGTGGATAGAGATTTTAAGATTGCAGACTGATTATTGAGTATTGAAATGTGTGAATTGACGATATTCTATTGAGGATTGAGAACTGACGAATGATTGTTGAGGACTGAGGACTGAAGGTTGAGGATTCAGGATTGTGGATTCAGGATTGAGGTTTGAGTACTGATAATTGAGGATTGAGTATTGAGGATTGAGGATTGAGGATTGAGGATTGAGAATTGAAGATTGAGGATTGGGCATTGCGGATTGAACATTGAGGATTGAGGATTGAGGATTGAGGATTGAGGATTGAGGACTGAAGATTGAATATTGATGATTGATGATTGAGGATTGAGGATTAAGGGTTGTGGATTGAGGACGAGGACTGAGGGTTGAGTATTGATGTGTGAGGTCTGAGGATTGAGGATTGAGGATTGAGAGTTGAGGATTGAGGTTTCAAGATTATCTATTGGGTGTTGAGGATTGAAGAATGAGGATTGACGATTGAGGATTGAGGATTGAGGATTGAAGATTGAGTATTGAGGATTGAACATTGAGGATTGAGGATTGAGAATTGAGGATTGGGGATTGAAGATTGAGTATTGAGGATTGAAGACTGAGGATTGAGGATTGAGGATTGTGGATTGAGGATTGAAGATTGAGGATTGTGGATTGATGATTGAGGATTGAGGATTGAGGATTGAAGATTGAATATTGATGATTGAAGGTTGAGGATTGAGGATTGATGGTTGTGGATAGAGGACGAGGACTGAGGGTTGAATATTGATGTTTGAGGTCTGAGGATTGAGGATTGAGGATTGAGAATTGAGGATTGAGGATTGAGGATTGAAAATTGAAGATTGGGTATTGAGGATTGAAGAATGAGGATTGAGGACTGAAGATTGAGGATTGAGATGTGACTATTGAATATTGTGGATTCAGTATTGAACCATGAGTATTCAGAATATTCTATTGAGTATTGAGAATTGAGGATTGATGGTTGAGGATTGAGGATTGAGGATTGAAGATTGAGTGTTGAGGACTGAAGATTGAGGATTGAGGATTGAGGATTGAGGATTGAGGATTGAAGATTGAGTATTGAGGATTGAAGATTGAGGATTGAGTATTGAGGATTGAGGATTCAGGGTTGAAGATTGAGGATTGAGGATTGAGGATTGAGAATTGAGGATGAGGTCTGGGGGTTGAGGATTGAGGTTTGAGGAATGAGGACTGAGGATTGAGGATTGAGAATTGAGGACTGATGATTGAGGATTGAAGATTGAGGATTGTGGATTCAGGATTGAGGTTTGGGGACTGAGAATTGAGGATTGAGTATTGAGAAATGAGGATCGAGGATTGAGGATTGGGGATTGAAGATTGAGGATTGGGTATTTCGTATTGAACATGGAGGATTGAGGATTGAGGATTGAGGATTGAGGATTGAGGACTGAAGATTGAATATTGATGATTGATGATTGAGGATTGGGTATTGAGGATTGAAGAATGAGGATTGAGGATTGAGGATTGAGGATTGAGGATTGAAGAATGAGGATTGAGGATTGAGGTTTGAGGATTGAGGATTGAGGATTGAGGATTAAGGATTGAAGATTGGGGATTGAGGATCTATGATTGGGGATTGATTATTAAGGATTGAAGATTGAGGATAGAGGATTAAGGATTGAGAATTGAGAATTGAGGATGAGGACTGAGGGTTGAGGATTGAGGTTTGAGGAATGAGGATTGACGATTGAGGATTGAGGATTGAGGATTGAAGATTGAGTATTGAGGATTGAACATTGAGGATTGAGGATTGAGAATTGAGGATTGGGGATTGAAGATTGAGTATTGAGGATTGAAGACTGAGGATTGAGGATTGAGGATTGTGGATTGAGGATTGAAGATTGAGGATTGTGGATTGATGATTGAGGATTGAGGATTGAGGATTGAAGATTGAATATTGATGATTGATGATTGAGGATTGAGGATTGAGGGTAGTGGATTGAGGACGAGGACTGAGGGTTGAGTATTGATGTGTGAGGTCTGAGGATTGAGGATTGAGGATTGAGAGTTGAGGATTGAGGATTGAAGATTGAGGATTGGGTATTGAGGATTGAAGAATGAGGATTGAGGATTGAGGATTGAGGATTGAGGATTGAGGATTGAGGATTGAGTATTGAAGATTGAGTATTGATGCCTGAGGACTGAGGATCGAGGATTGAGGATTGAGTATTGGAGATTGATTATTGAGGATTGAAGATTGAGGATTGAGGATTGAGGATTGAGAATTGAGAATTGAGTATGAGGACTGAGGGTTGAGGATTGAGGTTTGAGGAATGAGGATTGAGGGTTGGGGAATGAGGATTGAGGATTGAGGATTGAGGATTGAGGATTGAGGATTGAGGATTGAAGATTGAGTATTGATGATTGAGTATTGAGGATTGAATATTGAGGATTGTGGATTGAGGATTGAGGATTGAGGAATGAGGATTGACGATTGAGTATTGAAGATTGAGGATTTATGACTGAGGATTGAGGATTAAGGGTTGAAGATTGAGGACTGAGGATTGAGGATTGAGGATTGATCATTGAGGATGGAAGATTGAGGACTGGCGATTGAGGATTGAAAATTGAGGATTAAGGATTGAAGATTGGGGATTGAGGATCTAGGATTGGAGATTGATTATTGAGGATTGAAGATTGAGAATTGAGGATTCATGGTTGAGTATTGAGGATTGAGAATTGAGGATTGAGGATTGGGTATTGAAGATTGAGGATTGATGATTGAGGATTGAGTATTGAGGATCGAGGATTGATGATTGAATATTGAGAATTGAGGATTGAGGATTGAGGATTGAGGATTAAGGATTGAAGATTGGGGATTGAGGATCTATGATTGGGGATTGATTATTAAGGATTGAAGATTGAGGATAGAGGATTAAGGATTGAGAATTGAGAATTGAGGATGAGGACTGAGGGTTGAGGATTGAGGTTTGAGGAATGAGGATTGAGGAATGAGGATTGAGGATTGGGGATTGAGGATTGAGGATTGAGGATTGTAGATTGAAGATTGGGTATTGAGGATTGAAGAATGAGGATTGAGGATTGAGGATTGAGGATTGAGGATTGAGGATTGAAGATTGAGTATTGAGGATTGAATATTGAGGATTGAGGATTGAGGATTGAGGATTGAGGTTGAGGATTGAAGATTGAGGATTGGGGATTGAGGATTGACGATTGAGAATTGAGTATTGGGGATTGAGAGTTGAGGATTGAGCATTGAAATTGAGTATTGAGGACTGAAGATTGACGATTGAGATTTGATTATTGAATATTGTGGATTGAGTATTGAAACATGAGTATTCAGAATATTCTATTGAGTATTGAGAATTGAGGATTGATGGTTGAGTATTGAGGATTGATGGCTGAGGGTTGTGTCTTGAATATTGAGGATTGAGGATTGAGGATTGAGGATAGAGCATTGAGGATTGAAGATTGAGTATTGATGATTGAAAATTGAGGATTGAGGATTGAGGTTTGAGGATTGAGGACGAGGACTGACGGTTGAGGATTGATGTTTGAGGTTGAGGATTGTGGATAGAGGACTGAGGATTGAGGATTGAGGATTGAGCATTGAGGATTGAAGATTGATGACTGGGGATTGAGGATTGAAGATTGAGTATTAAGGATTGAAGATTGGGGATTGAGGATCTATGATTGGAGATTGATTATTGAGGACTGAAGATTGAGTATTGAGGATTGAGTATTGAGAATTGAGAAATGAGGATGAGGACTGAGGGTTGAGGATTGAGGTTTGAGGAATGAGGACTGAGGATTGAGCATTGAGAATTGAGGACTGATGATTGAGGATTGAAGATTGAGGATTGTGGATTCAGGATAGAGGTTTGAGGACTGAGAATTGAGGATTGAGTATTGAGAAATGAGGATTGAGGATTGAGGATTGGGGATTGAAGATTGAGGATTGGGTATTTCGTATTGAACATTGAGGATTGAGGATTGAGGATTGAGGATTGAGAATTGAGGACTGAAGATTGAATATTGATGATTGATGATTGAGGATTGGGTATTGAGGATTGAAGAATGAGGATTGAGGATTGAGGATTGAGGACTGAGGATTGAAGAATGAGGATTGAGGATTGAGGTTTGAGGATTGAGGATTGAAGATTGAGTATTGATGATTGAATATTGAGGGTTGAGGATTGAGGTTTGAGGATTGAGGATGAAGACTGAGGGTTGAGGATTGAGGTTGAGGATTGAGGACTAAGGATTGACGATTGAGTATTGAAGATTGAGGATTGATGACTGAGGATTGACGACTGAGAATTGAGGATTGAGGATTGCTGATTGAAGATTGAGTATTGATGATTGAATATTGAGGATTGAGTATTGAGGTTTGAGGATTGAGGACGACGACTGACGGTAGAGGATTGAGGTTTGAGGATTGAGCATTGAGGACTGAGGATTGGGGATGAGGGCTGAGGGTCGGGGACTGAGGTTTGACGACTGAGGACTGAGGATTGAGGATTGAGAATTGAGGACTGATGATTGAGGATTGAAGATTGAGGATTGGGTATTGAGGATTGAAGAATGAGGATTGAGGATTGAGGATTGAGGGTTGCGGATTGAGGAACTAGGACTGGAGATTGATTATTGACGATCGATGATTGGGGATTGAGGATTGAGGATTGAGGATCTAGGATTGGTAATCGATTATTGAGGATTGTGGTTTGAGGTCTGAGGACTGAGGATTGAGTATTGAGAATTGAGGATTGAGGATTGAGGATTGAAGATTGAGGATGGGGGACTGAGAGTTGAGGGTTGAGTGATGAGAATTGAAGTTTGTGGATAGAGATTTTAAGATTGCAGACTGAGTATTGAGTATTGAAATGTGTGAATTGACGATATTCTATTGAGGATTGAGAACTGACGGATGATTGTTGAGGACTGAGGACTGAAGGTTGAGGATTCAGGATTGTGGATTCAGGATTGAGGTTTGAGAACTGATAATTGAGGATTGAGTATTGAGGATTGAGGATTGAGGATTGAGGATTGAGGATTGAAGATTGAGGATTGGGCATTGCGGATTGAACATTGAGGATTGAGGATTGAGGATTGAGGATTGAGGATTGAGGACTGAAGATTGAATATTGATGATTGATGATTGAGGATTGAGGATTGAGGGTTGTGGATTGAGGACGAGGACTGAGGGTTGAGTATTGATGTGTGAGGTCTGAGGATTGAGGATTGACGATTGAGGATTGAGTATTGGGGATTGAGAATTGAGGATTGAGGATTGAAATTGAGTATTGAGGACTGAAGATTGAGGATTGAGATTTGACTATTGAATATTGTGGATTCAGTATTGAACCATGAGTATTCAGAATATTCTATTGAGTATTGAGAATTGAGGATTGATGGTTGAGTATTGAGGTTTGAGGATTGAGGATTGAGAATTAAGGACGAGGACTGAGGGTTGAGGATTGAGGTTTGAGGAATGAGGACTGAGGATTGAGGATTGAGAATTGAGGACTGATGATTGAGGATTGAAGATTGAGAATTGAGTATTGAGGATTGAGGGTTCAGGGTTGAAGATTGAGGATTGAGGATTGAGGATTGAGGATTGGGGATTGAAGATTGAGTATTGGGGATCGAAGGTTGAGGATTGAGGTTGAGGATTGAAGATTGAGGATTGGGGATTGAGGATTGACGATTGAGGATTGAGTATTGGGGATTGAGAATTGAGGATTGAGGATTGAAATTGAGTATTGAGGACTGAAGATTGAGGATTGAGATGTGACTATTGAATATTGTGGATTCAGTATTGAACCATGAGATTTCAGAATATTCTATTGAGTATTGAGAATTGAGGATTGATGGTTGAGGATTGAGGATTGAGGATTGAAGATTGAGTGTTGAGGACTGAAGATTGAGGATTGAGGATTGAGGATTGAGGATTGAGGATTGAAGATTGAGTATTGAGGATTGAAGATTGAGGATTGAGTATTGAGGATTGAGGATTCAGGGTTGAAGATTGAGAATTGAGGATTGAGGATTGAGGATTGAGGATTGAGGATTGAGGATTGAAGATTGAGGATTGTGGATTGAGGATTGATGATTGAGGATTGAGGATTGAAGATAGAATATTGATGATTGAAGGTTGAGGATTGAGGATTGATGGTTGTGGATAGAGGACGAGGACTGAGGGTTGAATATTGATGCTTGAGGTCTGAGGATTGAGGATTGAGGATTGAGAATTGAGGATTAAGGATTGAGGATTGAAGATTCAGGATTGGGTGTTGAGGATTGAAGAATGAGGATTGAGGATTGAGGATTGAGGATTGAGGATTGAAGATTGAGTATTGAGGATTGAACATTGAGGATTGAGGATTGAGAATTGAGGATTGGGGATTGAAGATTGAGTATTGAGGATCGAAGATTGAGGACTGAGGATTGAGGATTGAGGATCGAGGATCGAAGGTTGAGGATTGTGGATTGAGGATTGAGGATTGAAGATTGAATATTGGGTATTGAGGATTGAAGAATGAGGATTGAGGATTGAGGATTGAGGATTGACGATTGCAGATTACGTATTGAGGATTGAGGATTGAGGATTGAGGATTGAGGATTGAGGATTGAGGATTGAGGATTGAGGATTGAGGATTGAGGATTGAGGATTGAAGATTGAGTATTGAGGATTGAATATTGAGGATTGAGTATTGAGGATTGAGGATTGAGGTTGAGGATTGAAGATTGAGGATTGGGGATTGAGGATTGACGATTGAGGATTGAGTATTGGGGATTGAGAATTGAGGATTGAGGATTGAAATTGAGTATTGAGGACTGAAGATTGAGGATTGAGATTTGACTATTGAATATTGTGGATTGAGTATTGAACCATGAGTGTTCAGAATATTCTATTGAGTATTGAGAATTGAGGATTGATGGTTGAGTATTGAGGATTGATGGCTGAGGGTTGTGTCTTGAATATTGAGGATTGAGGATTGAGGATTGAGGATAGAGCACTGAGGATTGAAGATTGAGTATTGATGATTGAATATTGAGGATTGAGGATTGAGGTTTGAGGATTGAGGACGAGGACTGACGGTTGAGGATTGAGGTTTGAGGATTGAGGATTGTGGATTGAGGACTGAGGATTGAGGATTGAGGATTGAGGATTGAGCAATGAGGATTGAAGATTGATGACTGGGGATAGAGGATTGAAGATTGAGTATTAAGGATTGAAGGATGGGGATTGAGGATCTAGGATTGGAGATTGATTATTGAGGATTGAAGATTGTGTATTGAGGTTTGAGGATTGAGGATTGAGAATTGAGGACGAGGACTGAGGGTTGAGGATTGAGGTGTGAGGAATGAGGACTGAGGATTGAGAATTGAGAATTGAGGACTGATGATTGAGGATTGAAGATTGAGGATTGTGGATTCAGGATTGAGGTTTGAGGACTGAGAATTGGGGATTGAGTATTGAGGGATGAGGATTGAGGATTGAGGATTGGGGATTGAAGATTGAGGATTGGGTATTTCGGATTGAACATTGAGGATTGAGGATTGAGGATTGAGGATTGAGGATTGAGGTCTGAAGATTGAATATTGATGATTGATGATTGAGGATTGGGTATTGAGGATTGAAGAATGAGGATTGAGGATTGAGGATTGAGGATTGAGGATTGAAGATTGAGTGTTGAGGACTGAATATTGCGGATTGAGGATTGAGGTTTGAGGATTGAGGATTGAAGATTGAGTATTGAGGATTGAAGATTGAGGATTGAGTATTGAGGATTGAGGATTCAGGGTTGAAGATTGAGGATTGCGGATTGAGGATTGAGGATTGAGGATTGAGGATTGAAGATTGAATATTGATGATTGAATATTGAGGACTGAGGATTGAGGGTTGTGGATTGAGGAAGAGGACTGAGGGTTGAATATTGATGTTTGAGGTCTGAGGATTAAGGATTGAGGATTGAGAATTGAGGATTGGGGATTGAGGATTGAAGACTGAGGATTGGGTATTTAGGATTGAAGAATGAGGATTGAGAATTGAGGTTTGAGGATTGAGGATTGAAGATTGAGTATTGATGATTGAATATTGAGGATTGAGGATTGAGGTTTGGGGATTGAGGATGAAGACTGAGGGTTGAGGATTGAGGTTTGAGGAACGAGGATTGAGGTTGAGGATTGAGGACTAAGGATTGACGATTGAGTATTGAAGATTGAGGATTGATGACTGAGGATTGACGACTGAGAATTGAGGATTGAGGATTGCTGATTGAAGATTGAGTATTGAGGATTGAATATTGCGGATTGAGGATTGAGGATTGAGGATTGAGAATTGAGGATTGAGGATTGAGGATTGAAGATTGAGTATTGAGTGTTGAATGTTGAGGATTGTGGATTGAGGATTAAGGATTGAGGATTGAATATTGTAGATTGAGTATTGATGCCTGAGGATTGAGGATTGAGTATTGAGGATTGAGGATTGAGGATTGAAGATTGAGTATTGATGATTGAATATTGAGGATTGAGTATTCAGGTTTGAGGATTGAGGACGAGGACTGACGGTAGAGGATTGAGGTTTGAGGATTGAGCATTGAGGACCGAGGATTGAGGATGAGAGCTGAGGGTCGGGGACTGAGGTTTAACGACTGAGGACTGAGGATTGAGGATTGAGAATTGAGGACTGATGATTGAGGATTGAAGATTGAGGATTGGGTATTGAGGATTGAAGAATGAGGATTGAGGATTGAGGATTGAGGGTTCCGGATTGAGGAACTAGGATTGGAGATTGATTATTGACGATTGATGATTGGGGATTGAGGATTGTGGATTGAGGATCTAGGATTGGTAATCGATTATTGAGGATTGTGGTTTGAGGTCTGAGGACTGAGGATTGAGTATTGAGAATTGAGGATTAAGCATTGAAGATTGAGTATTGATGCCTGAGGATTGAGGATTGAGGATTGATGATTGAGGATCGAGGATTGAAGATCGAGAATTGAGGATTGAAGATTGAGGATTGAGGATTGAGGATTGAGGATGGAGGATGAGGGCTGAGGGTTGACGATTGAGGATTGAGAATTGAGGATTGAGGATTGAGGATTGAGGATTGAGGATTGAGGATTGAAGATTGAGGATTGAGGATTGACGATTGAGGATTGAGGATTGAAGATTGAATATTGATGATTGAAGATTGAGGATTGAGGATTGAGGGTTGTGGATTGAGGACGAGAACTGAGGGTTGAATATTGATGTTTGAGGTCTGAGGATTGAGGATTGAGGATTGAGAATTGAGGATTGAGGATTGAGGATTGAAGATTGAGGATTGGGTATTGAGGATTGAAGAATGAGCATTGAGGATTCAGGATTGAGGATTGAGGATTGCAGATTGAGTATTGAGGATTGAGGATTGAGGATTGAGGATTGAGGATTGTGGACTGAGGATTGAGGATTGAGGATTGAGGATTGAAGATTGAGTATTGAGGATTGAAGATTGAGGATTGAGGATTGATAATTGAGGATTGAGGGTTGAAGATTGAGGATTGAGTATTGACATTGAGTATTGCGGATTGATGGTTGAGGATTGAGATTTGATTATAGAATATTGTGGCTTGAGTACCGAACCATGCGGATTCAGGATATTCTATTGAGTATTGAGAATTGAGGATTGATGGTTGAGTATTGAGGAATGTTGGCTGAGGGTTGTGTGTTGAATATTGAGGATTGGGGATTGAGGATTGAGGATTGAGGATTGAGGATTCAAGATTGAGTATTGATGATTGAATATTGAGGATTGAGGATTGAGGTTTGAGGATTGAGGACGAGGACTGCCGGTAGAGGGTTGATGTTTGAGGATTGAGGATTGAGGCCCGAGGATTGAGGATGAGGGCTGAGGGTCGGGGACTGAGGTTTGACGACTGAGGACTGTGGATTGAGGATCGAGAATTGAGGACTGATGATTGAGGATTGAGTATTGAGGATTGAACATTGAGGATTTAGAATTGAGAATTGAGGATTGGGGATTGAAGATTGAGTATTGAGGATTGAAGATTGAGGATTGAGGATCGAGGATCGAAGGTTGAGGATTGTGGATTGAGGATTGAGGATTGAAGATTGAATATTGGGTATTGAGGATTGAAGAATGAGGATTGAGGATTGAGGATTGAGGATTGACGATTGCAGATTACGTATTGAGGATTGAGGATTGAGGACTGAGGATTGAGGATTGAGGATTGAGGATTGAGGATTGAGGATTGAGGATTGAGGATTGAGGATTGAAGATTGAGTATTGAGGATTGAATATTGAGGATTGAGTATTGAGGATTGAGGATTGAGGTTGAGGTTTGAAGATTCAGGATTGGGGATTGAGGATTGACGATTGAGGATTGAGTATTGGGGATTGAGAATTGAGGATTGAGGATTGAAATTGAGTATTGAGGACTGAAGATTGAGGATTGAGATTTGACTATTGAATATTGTGGATTGAGTATTGAACCATGAGTATTCAGAATATTCTCTTGAGTATTGAGAATTGAGGATTGATGGTTGAGTACTGAGGATTGATGGCTGAGGGTTGTGTCTTGAATATTGAGGATTGAGGATTGAGGATTGAGGATAGAGCACTGAGGATTGAAGATTGAGTATTGATGATTGAATATTGAGGATTGAGGATTGAGGTTTGAGGATTGAGGACAAGGACTGACGGTTGAGGATTGAGGTTTGAGGATTGAGGATTGTGGATTGAGGACTGAGGATTGAGGATTGAGGATTGAGCAATGAGGATTGAAGATTGATGACTGGGGATAGAGGATTGAAGATTGAGTATTAAGGATTGAAGGATGGGGATTGAGGATCTAGGATTGGAGATTGATTATTGAGGATTGAAGATTGAGTATTGAGGTTTGAGGATTGAGGATTGAGAATTGAGGACGAGGACTGAGGGTTGAGGATTGAGGTTTGAGGAATGAGGACTGAGGATTGAGGATTGAGAATTGAGGACTGATGATTGAGGATTGAAGATTGAGGATTGTGGATTCAGGATTGAGGTTTGAGGACTGAGAATTGGGGATTGAGTATTGAGGGATGAGGATTGAGGATTGAGGATTGGGGATTGAAGATTGAGGATTGGGTATTTCGGATTGAACATTGAGGATTGAGGATTGAGGACTGAGGATTGAGGATTGAGGTCTGAATATTGAATATTGATGATTGATGATTGAGGATTGGGTATTGAGGATTGAAGAATGAGGATTGAGGATTGAGGATTGAGGATTGAGGATTGAAGATTGAGTGTTGAGGACTGAAGATTGAGGATTGAGGATTGAGGATTGAAGATTGAGTATTGAGGATTGAAGATTGAGGATTGAGTATTGAGGATTGAGGATTCAGGGTTGAAGATTGAGGATTGAGGATTGAGGATTGAGGATTGAGGATTGAGGATTGAAGATTGAATATTGATGATTGAATATTGAGGACTGAGGATTGAGGGTTGTGGATTGAGGCAGAGGACTGAGGGTTGAATATTGATGTTTGAGGTCTGAGGATTAAGGATTGAGGATTGAGAATTGAGGATTGAGGATTGAGGATTGAAGACTGAGGATTGGGTATTTAGGATTGAAGAATGAGGATTGAGGATTGAGGTTTGAGGATTGAGGATTGAAGATTGAGTATTGATGATTGAATATTGAGGATTGAGGATTGAGGTTTGAGGATTGAGGATGAAGACTGAGGGTTGAGGATTGAGGTTTGAGGAACGAGGATTGAGGTTGAGGATTGAGGACTAAGGATTGACGATTGAGTATTGAAGATTGAGGATTGATGACTGAGGATTGACGACTGAGAATTGAGGATTGAGGATTGCTGATTGAAGATTGAGTATTGAGGATTGAATATTGCGGATTGAGGATTGAGGATTGAGGATTGAGAATTGAGGATTGAGGATTGAGGATTGAAGATTGGGTATTGAGTGTTGAAGGTTGAGGATTGTGGATTGAGGATTAAGGATTGAGGATTGAATATTGTAGATTGAGTATTGATGCCTGAGGATTGAGGATTGAGGATTGACGATTGAGGATTGAGGATTGAAGATTGAATATTGATGATTGAAGATTGAGGATTGAGGATTGAGGGTTGTGGATTGAGGACGAGAACTGAGGGTTGAATATTGATGTTTGAGGTCTGAGGATTGAGGATTGAGGATTGAGAATTGAGGATTGAGGATTGAGGATTGAAGATTGAGGATTGGGTATTGAGGATTGAAGAATGAGCATTGAGGATTCAGGATTGAGGATTGAGGATTGCAGATTGAGTATTGAGGATTGAGGATTGAGGATTGAGGATTGAGGATTGTGGACTGAGGATTGAGGATTGAGGATTGAGGATTGAAGATTGAGTATTGAGGATTGAAGATTGAGGATTGAGGATTGATAATTGAGGATTGAGGGTTGAAGATTGAGGATTGAGTATTGAAATTGAGTATTGCGGATTGATGGTTGAGGATTGAGATTTGATTATAGAATATTGTGGCTTGAGTACCGAACCATGCGGATTCAGGATATTCTATTGAGTATTGAGAATTGAGGATTGATGGTTGAGTATTGAGGAATGTTGGCTGAGGGTTGTGTGTTGAATATTGAGGATTGGGGATTGAGGATTGAGGATTGAGGATTGAGGATTCAAGATTGAGTATTGATGATTGAATATTGAGGATTGAGGATTGAGGTTTGAGGATTGAGGACGAGGACTGCCGGTAGAGGGTTGATGTTTGAGGATTGAGGATTGAGGCCCGAGGATTGAGGATGAGGGCTGAGGGTCGGGGACTGAGGTATGACGACTGAGGACTGTGGATTGAGGATCGAGAATTGAGGACTGATGATTGAGGATTGAGTATTGAGGATTGAACATTGAGGATTTAGGATTGAGAATTGAGGATTGGGGATTGAAGATTGAGTATTGAGGATTGAAGATTGAGGATTGAGGATCGAGGATCGAAGGTTGAGGATTGTGGATTGAGGATTGAGGATTGAAGATTGAATATTGGGTATTGAGGATTGAAGAATGAGGATTGAGGATTGAGGATTGAGGATTGACGATTGCAGATTACGTATTGAGGATTGAGGATTGAGGACTGAGGATTGAGGATTGAGGATTGAGGATTGAGGATTGAGGATTGAGGATTGAGGATTGAGGATTGAAGATTGAGTATTGAGGATTGAATATTGAGGATTGAGTATTGAGGATTGAGGATTGAGGTTGAGGTTTGAAGATTGAGGATTGGGGATTGAGGATTGACGATTGAGGATTGAGTATTGGGGATTGAGAATTGAGGATTGAGGATTGAAATTGAGTATTGAGGACTGAAGATTGAGGATTGAGATTTGACTATTGAATATTGTGGATTGAGTATTGAACCATGAGTATTCAGAATATTCTATTGAGTATTGAGAATTGAGGATTGATGGTTGAGTACTGAGGATTGATGGCTGAGGGTTGTGTCTTGAATATTGAGGATTGAGGATTGAGGATTGAGGATAGAGCACTGAGGATTGAAGATTGAGTATTGATGATTGAATATTGAGGATTGAGGATTGAGGTTTGAGGATTGAGGACGAGGACTGACGGTTGAGGATTGAGGTTTGAGGATTGAGGATTGTGGATTGAGGACTGAGGATTGAGGATTGAGGATTGAGCAATGAGGATTGAAGATTGATGACTGGGGATAGAGGATTGAAGATTGAGTATTAAGGATTGAAGGATGGGGATTGAGGATCTAGGATTGGAGATTGATTATTGAGGATTGAAGATTGAGTATTGAGGTTTGAGGATTGAGGATTGAGAATTGAGGACGAGGACTGAGGGTTGAGGATTGAGGTTTGAGGAATGAGGACTGAGGATTGAGGATTGAGAATTGAGGACTGATGATTGAGGATTGAAGATTGAGGATTGTGGATTCAGGATTGAGGTTTGAGGACTGAGAATTGGGGATTGAGTATTGAGGGATGAGGATTGAGGATTGAGGATTGGGGATTGAAGATTGAGGATTGGGTATTTCGGATTGAACATTGAGGATTGAGGATTGAGGACTGAGGATTGAGGATTGAGGTCTGAATATTGAATATTGATGATTGATGATTGAGGATTGGGTATTGAGGATTGAAGAATGAGGATTGAGGATTGAGGATTGAGGATTGAGGATTGAAGATTGAGTGTTGAGGACTGAAGATTGAGGATTGAGGATTGAGGATTGAGGATTGAGGATTGAAGATTGAGTATTGAGGATTGAAGATTGAGGATTGAGTATTGAGGATTGAGGATTCAGGGTTGAAGATTGAGGATTGAGGATTGAGGATTGAGGATTGAGGATTGAGGATTGAAGATTGAATATTGATGATTGAATATCGAGGACTGAGGATTGAGGGTTGTGGATTGAGGCAGAGGACTGAGGGTTGAATATTGATGTTTGAGGTCTGAGGATTAAGGATTGAGGATTGAGAATTGAGGATTGAGGATTGAGGATTGAAGACTGAGGATTGGGTATTTAGGATTGAAGAATGAGGATTGAGGATTGAGGTTTGAGGATTGAGGATTGAAGATTGAGTATTGATGATTGAATATTGAGGATTGAGGATTGAGGTTTGAGGATTGAGGATGAAGACTGAGGGTTGAGGATTGAGGTTTGAGGAACGAGGATTGAGGTTGAGGATTGAGGACTAAGGATTGACGATTGAGTATTGAAGATTGAGGATTGATGACTGAGGATTGACGACTGAGAATTGAGGATTGAGGATTGCTGATTGAAGATTGAGTATTGAGGATTGAATATTGCGGATTGAGGATTGAGGATTGAGGATTGAGAATCGAGGATTGAGGATTGAGGATTGAAGATTGAGTATTGAGTGTTGAAGGTTGAGGATTGTGGATTGAGGATTAAGGATTGAGGATTGAATATTGTAGATTGAGTATTGATGCCTGAGGATTGAGGATTGAGGATTGAGGATTGAGGATTGAGGATTGAAGATTGAGTATTGAGGATTGAAGATTGAGGGTTGAAGAATGAGTATTGATGGTTGAATATTGAGGATTGAGGATTGAGAATTGAGGACGAGGACTGAGGGTTGAGTATTGATGTGTGAGGTCTGAGGATTGAGGATTGAGGATTGAGAGTTGAGGATTGAGGATTGAAGATTGAGGATTGGGTATTGAGGATTGAAGAATGAGGATTGAGGATTGAGGATTGAGGATTGAGGATTGAGGATTGAAGATTGAGTATTGAGGATTGAACATTGAGGCTTGAGTATTGAGAATTGAGAATTGAGGATTGGGGATTGAAGATTGAGTATTGAGGATTGAAGATTGAGGATTGAGGACTGAGGATTGAGGATTGAGAATTGAGGATTGAGGATTGAGGATTGAAGATTGAGGATTGGGTATTGAGGATTGAAGAATGAGCATTGAGGATTGAGGATTGAGGATTGAGGATTGCAGATTGAGTATTGAGGATCGAGGATTGAGGATTGAGGATTGAGGATTGTGGATTGAGGATTGAGGATTGAGGATTGAGGATTGAAGATTGAGTATTGAGGATTGAAGATTGAGGATTGAGGATTGAGGATTGATAATTGAGGATTGAGGATTGAAGATTGAGGATTGAGGATTGAAATTGAGTATTCAGGATTGAAGATTGAGGATTGAGATTTGATTATTGAATATTGTGGTTTGAGTATCGAACCATGCGGATTCAGGATATTGTATTGAGTATTGAGAATTGAGGACTGATGGTTGAGTATTGAGGATTGTTGGCTGAGGGTTGTGTGTTGAATATTGAGGATTGGGGATTGAGGATTGAGGATTGAGGATTGAGGATTGAAGATTGAGTATTGATGATTGAATATTGAGGATTGAGTATTCAGGATTGACGATTGAGGACGAGGACTGACGGTAGAGGATTGAGGTTTGAGGATTGAGCATTGAGGACCGAGGATTGAGGATGAGAGCTGAGGGTCGGGGACAGAGGTTTAACGACTGAGGACTGAGGATTGAGGATTGAGAATTGAGGACTGATGATTGAGGATTGAAGATTGAGGACTGGGTATTGAGGATTGAAGAATGAGGATTGAGGATTGAGGATTGAGGGTTCCGGATTGAGGAACTAGGATTGGAGATTGATTATTGACGATTGATGATTGGGGATTGAGGATTGTGGATTGAGGATCTAGGATTGGTAATCGATTATTGAGGATTGTGGTTTGAGGTCTGAGGACTGAGGATTGAGTATTGAGAATTGAGGATTGAGCATTGAAGATTGAGTATTGATGCCTGAGGATTGAGGATTGAGGATTGATGATTGAGGATCGAGGATTGAAGATTGAGAATTGAGGATTGAAGATTGAGGATTGAGGATTGAGGATTGAGGATGGAGGATGAGGGCTGAGGGTTGACGATTGAGGATTGAGAATTGAGGATTGAGGATTGAGGATTGAGGATTGAGGATTGAGGACTGAAGATTGAGGATTGAGGATTGACGATTGAGGATTGAGGATTGAAGATTGAATATTGATGATTGAAGATTGAGGATTGAGGGTTGAGGGTTGTGGATTGAGGACGAGAACTGAGGGTTGAATATTGATGTTTGAGGTCTGAGGATTGAGGATTGAGGATTGAGAATTGAGGATTGAGGATTGAGGATTGAAGATCGAGGATTGGGTATGGAGGATTGAAGAATGAGCATTGAGGATTGAGGATTGAGGATTGAGGATTGCAGATTGAGTATTGAGGATTGAGGATTGAGGATTGAGGATTGAGGATTGTGGACTGAGGATTGAGGATTGAGGATTGAGGATTGAAGATTGAGTATTGAGGATTGAAGATTGAGGATTGAGGATTGAGGATTGATAATTGAGTATTGAGGGTTGAAGATTGAGGATTGAGGATTGAAATTGAGTATTGAGGATTGAAGATTGAGGATTGAGATTTGATTATTGAATTTTGTGGTTTGAGTACCGAACCATGCGGATTCAGGGTATTCTATTGAGTATTGAGAATTGAGGATTCATGGTTGAGTATTGAGGAATGTTGGCTGAGGGTTGTGTGTTGAATATTGAGGATTGGGGATTGAGGATTGAGGATTGAGGATTGAGGATTGGAGATTGAGTATTGATGATTGAATATTGAGAATTGAGGATTGAGGTTTGAGGATTGCGGACGAGGACTGACGGTATAGGGTTGATGTTTGAGGATTGAGCATTGAGGACCGAGGATTGAGGATGAGGGCTGAGGGTCGGGGACTAAGGTTTGACAACTGAGGACTGAGGATTGAGGATCGAGAATTGAGGTCTGATGATTGAGGATTGAAGATTGAGGATTGGGTATTGAGGATTGAAGGATGAGGATTGAGGATTGAGGATTGAGGGTTGCGGATTGAGGACCTAGGATTGGAGATTGATTATTGACAATTGATGATTGGGGATTGAGGATTGAGGATTGAGGATCTAGGTTTGGTAATCGATTATTGAGGATTGAGGTTTGAGGTCTGAGGACTGAGGATTGAGTATTGAGAATTGAGGATTGAGGATTGAGGATTGAAGATTGAGGATGGGGGACTGAGTGTTGAGGGTTGAGTGATGAGAATTGAAGTTTGTGGAGAGAGATTTTAAGATTGCAGACTGAGTATTGAGTATTGAAAAGTGTGAATTGACGATATTGTATTGAGGATTGAGAACTGACGAATGATTGTTGAGGACTGCGGACTGAAGGTTGAGGATTCAGGATTGTGGATTCAGGATTGAGGTTTGAGGACTGAGAATTGAGGATTGAGTATTGAGGATTGAGGATTGAGGATTGAGGATTGAGGATTGAAGATTGAGGATTGGGTATTGTGGATTGAACATTGAGGATTGAGGATTGAGGATTGAGGATTGAGGATTGAGGACTGAAGATTGAATATTGATGATTGATGATTGAGGATTGAGGGTTGTGAATTGAGGACGAGGACTGAGGGTTGAGTATTGATGTGTGAGGTCTGAGGATTGAGGATTGAGGATTGAGAGTTGAGGATTGAGGATAGAAGATTGAGGATTGGGTGTTGAGGATTGCAGAATGAGAATTGGGGATTGAGGATTGAGGATTGCGGATTGAAGATTGAGTATTGAGGATTGACCATTGAGGATTGAGGATTGAGAATTGAGGATTGGGGATTGAAGATTCAGTATTGAGGATTGAAGATTGAGGATTGAGGATTGAGGATTGAGGATTGATGATTGATGATTGAGGATTGGGTATTGAGGATCGAAGAATGAGGATTGAGGATTGAGGATTGAGGATTGAGGATTGAGAATTGAGGATTGGGGATTGAAGATTCAGTATTGAGGATTGAAGATTGAGGATTGAGGATTGAGGATTGAGGATTGATGATTGATGATTGAGGATTGGGTATTGAGGATCGAAGAATGAGGATTGAGGATTGAGGATTGAGGATTGAGAATTGAATATTGAGTGTTGAGGATTGAAGGTTGAGGATTGAGGATTGAGGATTGAGGATTGAGGATTGAAGATTGAGTATTGAGGATTGAAGATTGAGGATTGAGTATTGAGGATTGGGATTCAGGGTTGAAGATTGAGGATTGAGGATTGAGGATTGAGGATTGAGGACTGAGGATTGAAGATTGAATATTGATGATTGAATATTGAGGACTGAGGATTGAGGGTTGTGGACTGAGGGAGAGGACTGAGGGTTGAATATCGATGTTTGAGGTCTGAGGATTAAGGATTGAGGATTGAGAATTGAGGATTGAGGATTGGGGATTGAAGATTGAGGATTGGGTATTTCGGATTGAACATTGAGGATTGAGGATTGAGGATTGAGGATTGAGAATTGAGGACTGATGATTGAGGATTGAAGATTGAGGATTGAGATTTGATTATTGAATATTGTGGATTGAGTATTGAACCATGAGTATTCAGAATATTCTATTGAGTATTGAGAATTGGGGATTGATGGTTGAGTATTGAGGATTGGTGGCTGAGGGTTGTGCCTTGAATATTGAGGATTGAGGTTTGAGGAATGAGGACTGAGGATTGAGGATTGAGAATTGAGGACTGATAATTGAGGATTGAAGATTGAGGATTGTGGATTCAGGACTGAGGTTTGAGGACTGAGAATTGAGGATTAAGTATTGAGGGTTGAGGATTGAGGATTGAGGATTGAGGATTGAAGATTGAGGATTGGGTATTTCGGATTGAACATTGAGGATTGAGGTTTGAGGATTGAGGATTGAGGATTGAGGACTGAAGATTGAATATTTATGATTGATGATTGAGGATTGAGGATTGAGGGTTGTGGATTGAGGACGAGGACTGAGGGTTAAGTATTGATGTGTGAAGTCTGAGGATTGAGGATTGAGGACTGAGAGTTGAGGATTGAGGATTGAAGATTGAGGATTGGGTATTGAGGATTGAAGAATGAGGATTGAGGATTGAGGATAGTGGATTCAGGATTGAAGATTGAGTATGGAGGATTGAACATTGAGGCTTGAGGATTGAGAATTGAGGATTGGGGATTGAATAATGAGTATTGAGGATTGAAGATTGAGGATTGAGGATTGAGGATTGAGGATTGATGATTGATGATTGAGGATTGGGTATTGAGGATCGAAGAATGAGGATTGAGGATTGAGGATTGAGGATTGAGAATTGAATATTGAGTGTTGAGGATTGAAGGTTGAGGATTGAGGATTGAGGATTGAGGATTGAGGATTGAGGATTGACGATTGAGGATTGAAGATTGAGTATTGAGGATTGAAGATTGAGGGTTGAAGATTGAGTATTGATGATTGAATATTGAGGATTGAGGATTGAGGATTGAGGACGAGGACTGAGGGTTGAGTATTGATGTGTGAGGTCTGAGGATTGAGGATTGAGGATTGGAGATTGAGGATTGAGGATTGAGGATTGAGGATTGAAGATTGAGTATTGAGGATTGACCATTGAGGATTGAGGATTGAGAATTGAGGATTGGGGATTGAAGATTCAGTATTGAGGATTGAAGATTGAGGATTGAGGATTGAGGATTGAGGATTGATGATTGATGATTGAGGATTGGGTATTGAGGATCGAAGAATGAGGATTGAGGATTGAGGATTGAGGATTGAGAATTGAATATTGAGTGTTGAGGATTGAAGGTTGAGGATTGAGGATTGAGGATTGAGGATTGAGGATTGAAGATTGAGTATTGAGGATTGAAGATTGAGGATTGAGTATTGAGGATTGGGATTCAGGGTTGAAGATTGAGGATTGAGGATTGAGGATTGAGGATTGAGGACTGAGGATTGAAGATTGAATATTGATGATTGAATATTGAGGACTGAGGATTGAGGGTTGTGGACTGAGGGAGAGGACTGAGGGTTGAATATCGATGTTTGAGGTCTGAGGATTAAGGATTGAGGATTGAGAATTGAGGATTGAGGATTGGGGATTGAAGATTGAGGATTGGGTATTTCGGATTGAACATTGAGGATTGAGGATTGAGGATTGAGGATTGAGAATTGAGGACTGATGATTGAGGATTGAAGATTGAGGATTGAGATTTGATTATTGAATATTGTGGATTGAGTATTGAACCATGAGTATTCAGAATATTCTATTGAGTATTGAGAATTGGGGATTGATGGTTGAGTATTGAGGATTGGTGGCTGAGGGTTGTGCCTTGAATATTGAGGATTGAGGTTTGAGGAATGAGGACTGAGGATTGAGGATTGAGAATTGAGGACTGATAATTGAGGATTGAAGATTGAGGATTGTGGATTCAGGACTGAGGTTTGAGGACTGAGAATTGAGGATTAAGTATTGAGGGTTGAGGATTGAGGATTGAGGATTGAGGATTGAAGATTGAGGATTGGGTATTTCGGATTGAACATTGAGGATTGAGGTTTGAGGATTGAGGATTGAGGATTGAGGACTGAAGATTGAATATTTATGATTGATGATTGAGGATTGAGGATTGAGGGTTGTGGATTGAGGACGAGGACTGAGGGTTAAGTATTGATGTGTGAAGTCTGAGGATTGAGGATTGAGGACTGAGAGTTGAGGATTGAGGATTGAAGATTGAGGATTGGGTATTGAGGATTGAAGAATGAGGATTGAGGATTGAGGATAGTGGATTCAGGATTGAAGATTGAGTATGGAGGATTGAACATTGAGGCTTGAGGATTGAGAATTGAGGATTGGGGATTGAATAATGAGTATTGAGGATTGAAGATGGAGGATTGCGGAATGAGGATTGAGGATTGAGGATTGAGGATTGAGGATTGAGGATTGAGGATTGAAGATTGAATATTGATGATTGAAGATTGAGGATTGAGGATTGAAGGTTGTGGATAGAGGACGAGGACTGAGGGTTGAATATTGATGTTTGAGGTCTGAGGATTGAGGATTGAGGATTGAGAATTGAGGATTGAGGATTGAGGATTGAAGATTGAGGATTGGGTATTGAGGATTGAAGAATGAGTATTGAGGATTGAGGATTGAGGATTGAGAATTGAATATTGAGTGTTGAGGATTGAAGGTTGAGGATTGAGGATTGAGGATTGAGGATTGAGGATTGAAGATTGAGTATTGAGGATTGAAGATTGAGGATTGAGTATTGAGGATTGGGATTCAGGGTTGAAGATTGAGGATTGAGGATTGAGTATTGAGGGATGAGGATTGAGGATTGAGGATTGGGGATTGAAGATTGAGGATTGGGTATTTCGGATTGAACATTGAGGATTGAGGATTGAGGATTGAGGATTGAGGATTGAGGACTGAAGATTGAATATTGATGATTGATGATTGAGGATTGGGTATTGAGGATTGAAGAATGAGGATTGATGATTGAGGATTGAGGATTGAGGATTGAAGAATGAGGATTGAGGATTGAGGTTTGAGGATTGAGGATTGAAGATTGAGTGTTGATGATTGAATATTGAGGATTGAGGATTGAGGTTTGAGGATTGAGGATGAAGACTGAGGGTTGAGGATTGAGGTTTGAGGAACGAGGATTGAGGTTGAGGATTGAGGACTAAGGATTGACGATTGAGTATTGAAGATTGAGGATTGATGACTGAGGATTGGCGACTGAGAATTGAGGATTGAGGATTGCTGATTGAAGAATGAGTATTGAGGATTGAATATTGCGGATTGAGGATTGAGGATTGAGGATTGAGAATTGAGGATTGAGGATTGAGGATTGAAGATTGAGTATTGAGTGTTGAAGGTTGAGGATTGTGGATTGAGGATTAAGGATTGAGGATTGAATATTGTAGATTGAGTATTGATGACTGAGGATTGAGGATTGAGGATTGAGGATTGAGGATTGAGGATTGAAGATGGAGTATTGAGGATTGAAGATTGAGGGTTGAAGATTGAGTATTGATGATTGAATATTGAGGATTGAGGATTGAGGATTGAGGACGAGGACTGAGGTTTGAGTATTGATGTGTGAGGTCTGAGGATTGAGGATTGAGGATTGAGAGTTGAGGATTGAGGATTGAAGATTGAGGATTGGGTATTGAGGATTGAAGAATGAGGGTTGAGGATTGAGGATTGAGGATTGAGGATTGAAGATTGAGTATTGAGGATTGAACATTGAGGCTTGAAGATTGAGAATTGAGAATTGAGGATTGGGGATTGAAGATTGAGTATTCAGGATTGAAGATTGAGGATTGAGGATTGAGAGTTGAGGATTGAGGATTGAAGATTGAGGATTGGGTATTGAGGATTGAAGAATGAGGATTGAGGATTGAGGATTGAGGATTGAGGATTGAGGATTGAGTATTGAGGATTGAACATTGAGGCTTGAGGATTGAGAATTGAGAATTGAGGATTGGGGATTGAAGATTGAGTATTGAGGATTGACGATTGAGTATTGAGGATTGAGGATTGAGGATTGAGTATTGAGGATTGAGGATTGAGGATTGAGGGTTGAGGATTGTGGATTGAGGATTGAGGATTGAGGATTGGGGATTGAAGATTGAGTATTGAGGATTGAAGAATGAGGATTGAGGATTGAGGATTGATAATTGAGGATTGAGGATTGAAGATTGAGGATTGAGAATTGAAATTGAGTATTGAGGAATGAAGATTGAGGATTGAGATTTGATTATTGAATATTGTGGTTTGAGTATCGAACCATGCGGATTCAGGATATTCTATTGAGTATTGAGAATTGAGGACTGATGCTTGAGTATTGAGGATTGTTGGCTGAGGGTTGTGTGTTGAATATTGAGGATTGGGGATTGAGGATTGAGGATTGAGGATTGAGGATTGAAGATTGAGTATTGATGATTGAATATTGAGGATTGAGTATTGAGGTGTGAGGATTGAGGACGAGGACTGACGGTAGAGGATAGAGGTTTGAGGATTGAGCATTGAGGACTGAGGATTGAGGATGAGGGCTGAGGGTCGGGGACTGAGGTTTGACGTCTGAGGACTGAGGATTGAGGATTGAGAATTGAGGACTGATGATTGAGGATTGAAGATTGAGGATTGGGTATTGAGGATTGAAGAATGAGGATTGAGGATTGAGGATTGAGGGTTGCGGATTGAGGAACTAGGATTGGAGATTGATTATTGACGATCGATGATTGGGGATTGAGGATTGAGGATTGAGGATCTAGGATTGGTAATCGATTATTGAGGATTGTGGTTTGAGGTCTGAGGACTGAGGATTGAGTATTGAGAATTGAGGATTAAGGATTGAGGATTGAAGATTGAGGATGGGGGACTGAGTGTTGAGGGTTGAGTGATGAGAATTGAAGTTTGTGGATAGAGATTTTAAGATTGCAGACTGAGTATTGAGTATTGAAAGGTGTGAATTGACGATATTCTATTGAGGATTGAGAACTGACGAATGATTGTTGAGGACTGAGGACTGAAGGTTGAGGATTTAGGATTGTGGATTCAGGATTGAGGTTTGAGGACTGATAATTGAGGATTGAGTATTGAGGATTGAGGATTGAGGATTGAGGATTGAGGATTGAAGATTGAGGATTGGGCATTGCGGATTGAACATTGAGGATTGAGGATTGAGGATTGAGGATTGAGGATTGAGGACTGAAGATTGAATATTGATGATTGATGATTGAGGATTGAGGATTGAGGGTTGTGGATTGAGGACGAGGACTGAGGATTGAGGATTGAGGATTGAGGATTGAGGATTGAGGATTGAAGATTGAGGATTGAGGATTGAGGATTGAGGATTGAGGATTGAGGATTGAAGATTGAATATTGATGATTGAAGATTGAGGATTGAGGATTGAGGGTTGTGGATTGAGGACGAGAACTGAGGGTTGAATATTGATGTTTGAGGTCTGAGGATTGAGGATTGAGGATTGAGAATTGAGGATTGAGGATTGAGGATTGAAGATTGAGGATTGGGTATTGAGGATTCAAGAATGAGCATTGAGGATTGAGGATTGAGGATTGAGGATTGCAGATTCAGTATTGAGGATTGAGGATTGAGGATTGAGGATTGAGGATTGTGGACTGAGGATTGAGGATTGAGGATTGAGGATTGAAGATTGAGTATTGAGGATTGATGATTGAGGATTGAGGATTGAGGATTGACAATTGAGGATTGAGGGTTGAAGATTGAGGATTGAGGATTGAAATTGAGTATTGAGGATTGAAGATTGAGGATTGAGATTTGATTATTGAATATTGTGGTTTGAGTACCGAACCATGCGGATTCAGGATATTCTATTGAGTATTGAGAATTGAGGATTGATGGTTGAGTATTGAGGAATGTTGGCTGAGGGTTGTGTGTTGAATATTGAGGATTGGGGATTGAGGATTGAGGATTGAGGATTGAGGGATGAAGATTGAGTATTGATGATTGAATATTGAGAATTGAGGATTGAGGTTTGAGGATTGAGGACGAGGACTGACGGTAGAGGGTTGATGTTTGAGGATTGAGCATTGAGGACCGAGGATTGAGGATGAGGTCTGAGGGTCGGGGACTAAGGTTTGACGACTGAGGACTGAGGATTGAGGATCGAGAATTGAGGACTGATGATTGAGGATTGCAGATTGAGGATTGGATATTGAGGATTGAAGGATGAGGATTGAGGATTGAGGATTGAGGGTTGCGGATTGAGGACCTAGGATTGGAGATTGATTATTGACGATTGATGATTGGGGATTGAGGATTGAGGATTGAGGATTTAGGTTTGGTAATCGATTATTGAGGATTGAGGTTTGAGGTCTGAGGACTGAGGATTTAGTATTGAGAATTGAGGATTGAGGATTGAGGATTGAAGATTGAGGATGGGGGACTGAGTGTTGAGGGTTGAGTGATCAGAATTGAAGTTTGTGGATAGAGATTTTAAGATTGCAGACTGAGTATTGAGTATTGAAAAGTGTGAATTGACGATATTGTATTGAGGATTGAGAACTGACGAATGATTGTTGAGGCCTGCGGACTGAAGGTCGAGGATTCAGGATTGTGGATTCAGGATTGAGGTTTGAGGACTGAGAATTGAGGATTGAGTATTGAGGATTGAGGATTGAGGATTGAGTATTGAGGATTGAAGATTGAGGATTGGGTATTGTCGATTGAACATTGAGGATTGAGGATTGAGGATTGAGGATTGAGGACTGAAGATTGAATATTGATGATTGATGATTGAGGATTGAGGATTGAGGGTTGTGAATTGAGGACGAGGACTGAGGGTTGAGTATTGATGTGTGAGGTCTGAGGATTGAGGATTGAGGATTGAGAGTTGAGGATTGAGGATTGAAGATTGAGGATTGGGTGTTGAGGATTGCAGAATGAGGATTGAGGATTGAGGATTGAGGATTGAGGATTGAAGATTGAGTATTGAGGATTGAACATTGAGGATTGAGGATTGAGAATTGAGGATTGGGGATTGAAGATTGAGTATTGAGGATTGAAGGTTGAGGATTGAGGATTGAGGATTGAGGATTGATGATTGATGATTGAGGACTGGGTATTGAGGATTGAACATTGAGGATTGAGGATTGAGGATTGAGGATTGAGGATTGACGACTGAAGATTGAATATTGATGATTGATGATTGAGGATTGAGGATTGAGGGTTGTGAATTGAGGACGAGGACTGAGGGTTGAGTATTGATGTGTGAGGTCTGAGGATTGAGGATTGAGGATTGAGAGTTGAGGATTGAGGATTGAAGATTGAGGATAGGGTGTTTAGGATTGCAGAATGAGGATTGAGGATTGAGGATTGAGGATTGAGGATTGAGGATTGAAGATTGAGTATTGAGGATTGAACATTGAGGATCGAGGATTGAGAATTGAGGATTGGGGATTGAAGATTGAGTATTGAGGATTGAAGATTGAGGATTGAGGATTGAGGATTGAGGATTGAGGATTGAAGATTGAGGATTGTGGATTGAGGATTGAGGATTGAGGATTGAGGTTTGAGGTTTGAGGATTGAGGACGAGGACTGACGGTTGAGGATTGAGGTTTGAGGATTGAGGATTGTGGATTGAGGACTGAGGATTGAGGATTGAGGATTGAGCAATGAGGATTGAAGATTGATGACAGGGGATAGAGGATTGAAGATTGAGTATTAAGAATTGAAGGATGGGGATTGAGGATCTAGGATTGGAGATTGATTATTGAGGATTGAAGATTGAGTATTGAGGATAGAGGATTGAGGATTGAGAATTGAGGACGAGGACTGAGTGTTGAGGATTGAGGTTTGAGGAATGAGGACTGAGGATTGAGGATTGAGAATTGAGGACTGATGATTGAGGATTGAAGATTGAGGATTGTGGATTCAGGATTGAGGTTTGAGGACAGAGAATTGAGGATTGAGTATTGAGGGATGAGGATTGAGGATTGAGGATTGGGGATTGAAGATTGAGGATTGGGTATTTCGGATTGAACATTGAGGATTGAGGATTGAGGATTGAGGATTGAGGATTGAGGACTGAAGATTGAATATTGATGTTTGATGATTGAGGATTGGGTATTGAGGATTGAAGAATGAGGATTGAGGATTGAGGATTGAGGATTGAGGATTGAAGATTGAGTGTTGAGGATTGAAGATTGAGGATTGAGGATTGAGGATTGAGGATTGAGGATTGAAGATTGAGTATTGAGGATTGAAGATTGAGGATTGAGTATTGAGGATTGAGGATTCAGGGTTGAAGATTGAGGATTGAGGATTGAATATTGAGGACTGAGGATTGAGGGTTGTGGATTGAGGAAGAGGACTGAGGGTTGAATATTGATGTTTGAGGTCTGAGGATTAAGGATTGAGGATTGAGAATTGAGGATTGAGGATTGAGGATTGAAGATTGAGGATTGGGTATTTAGGATTGAAGAATGAGGATTGAGGATTGAGGTTTGAGGATTGAGGATTGAAGATTGAGTATTGATGATTGAATATTGAGGATTGAGGATTGAGGTTTGAGGATTGAGGATGAAGACTGAGGGTTGAGGATTGAGGTTTGAGGAACGAGGATTGAGGTTGAGGATTGAGGACTAAGGATTGACGATTGAGTATTGAAGATTGAGGATTGATGACTGAGGATTGACGACTGAGAATTGAGGATTGAGGATTGCTGATTGAAGATTGAGTATTGAGGATTGAATATTGCGGATTGAGGATTGAGGATTGAGGATTGAGAATTGAGGATTGAGGATTGAGGATTGAAGATTGAGTATTGAGTGTTGAAGGTTGAGGATTGTGGATTGAGGATTAAGGATTGAGGATTGAGTATTGTAGATTGAGTATTGATGCCTGAGGATTGAGGATTGAGGATTGAGTATTGAGAATTGAGGATTGAGGATTGAGGATTGAAGATTGAGGATGGGGGACTGAGTGTTGAGGGTTGAGTGATGAGAATTGAAGTTTGTGGATAGAGATTTTAAGATTGCAGACTGAGTATTGAGTATTGAAAAGTGTGAATTGACGATATTGTATTGAGGATTGAGAACTGACGAATGATTGTTGAGGACTGCGGACTGAAGGTTGAGGATTCAGGATTGTGGATTCAGGATTGAGGTTTGAGGACTGAGAATTGAGGATTGAGTATTGAGGATTGAGGATTGAGGATTGAGGATTGAGGATTGAAGATTGAGGATTGGGTATTGTCGATGGAACGTTGAGGATTGAGGATTGAGGATTGAGGATTGAAGATTGAGGACTGAAGATTGAATATTGATGATTGATGATTGAGGATTGAGGATTGAGGGTTGTGAACTGAGGACGAGGACTGAGGGTTGAGTATTGATGTGTGAGGTCTGAGGATTGAGGATTGAGGATTGAGAGTTGAGGATTGAGGATTGAAGATTGAGGATTGGGTGTTGAGGATTGCAGAATGAGGATTGAGGATTGAGAATTGAGGATTGAAGATTGAGTATTGATGATTGAATATTGAGGATTGAGTATTCAGGTTTGAGGATTGAGGACGAGGACTGACGGTAGAGGATTGAGGTTTGAGGATTGAGCATTGAGGACCGAGGATTGAGGATGAGAGCTGAGGGTCGGGGACTGAGGTTTAACGACTGAGGACTGAGGATTGAGGATTGAGAATTGAGGACTGATGATTGAGGATTGAAGATTGAGGATTGGGTATTGAGGATTGAAGAATGAGGATTGAGGATTGAGGATTGAGGGTTCCGGATTGAGGAACTAGGATTGGAGATTGATTATTGACGATTGATGATTGGGGATTGAGGATTGTGGATTGAGGATCTAGGATTGGTAATCGATTATTGAGGATTGTGGTTTGAGGTCTGAGGACTGAGGATTGAGTATTGAGAATTGAGGATTGAGCATTGAAGATTGAGTATTGATGCCTGAGGATTGAGGATTGAGGATTGATGATTGAGGATCGAGGATTGAAGATTGAGAATTGAGGATTGAAGATTGAGGATTGAGGATTGAGGATTGAGGATGGAGGATGAGGGCTGAGGGTTGACGATTGAGGATTGAGAATTGAGGATTGAGGATTGAGGATTGAGGATTGAGGATTGAGGATTGAAGATTGATGATTGAGGATTGAGGATTGAGGATTGAGGATTGAGGATTGAAGATTGAATATTGATGATTGAAGATTGAGGGTTGAGGATTGAGGGTTGTGGATTGAGGACGAGAACTGAGGGCTGAATATTGATGTTTGAGGTCTGAGGATTGAGGATTGAGGATTGAGAATTGAGGATTGAGGATTGAGGATTGAAGATTGAGGATTGGGTATTGAGGATTGAAGAATAAGCATTGAGGATTGAGGATTGAGGATTGAGGATTGCAGATTGAGTATTGAGGATTGAGGATTGAGGATTGAGGATTGAGGATTGTGGACTGAGGATTGAGGATTGAGGATTGAGGATTGAAGATTGAATATTGAGGATTGAAGATTGAGGATTGAGGAATGAGTATTGATAATTGAGGATTGAGGGTTGAAGATTGAGGATTGAGGATTGAAATTGAGTATTGAGGATTGAAGATTGAGGATTGAGATTTGATTATTGAATATTGTGGTTTGAGTACCGAACCATGCGGTTTCAGGATATTCTATTGAGTATTGAGAATTCAGGATTGATGGTTGAGTATTGAGGAATGTTGGCTGAGGGTTGTGTGTTGAATATTGAGGATTGGGGATTGAGGATTGAGGATTGAGGATTGAGGATCGGAGATTGAGGATTGGGTATTGTGGATTGAACATTGAGGATTGAGGATTGAGGATTGAGGATTGAGGATTGAGAATTGAAGAATGAGGATTGAGGATTGAGGTTTGAGGATTGAGGATTGAAGATTGAGTATTGATGATTGAATATTGAGGATTGAGGATTGAGGTTTGAGGATTGAGGATGAAGACTGAGGGTTGAGGATTGAGGTTTGAGGAACGAGGATTGAGGTTGAGGATTGAGGACTAAGGATTGACGATTGAGTATTGAAGATTGAGGATTGATGACTGAGGATTGGCGACTGAGAATTGAGGATTGAGGATTGCTGATTGAAGATTGAGTATTGAGCATTGAATATTGCGGATTGAGGATTGAGGATTGAGGATTGAGAATTGAGGATTGAGGATTGAGGATTGAAGATTGAGTATTGAGTGTTGAAGGTTGAGGATTGTGGATTGAGGATTAAGGATTGAGGATTTAATATTGTAGATTGAGTATTGATGCCTGAGGATTGAGGATTGAGGATTGAGGATTGAGGATTGAGGATTGAGGATTGAAGATTGAGTATTGAGGATTGAAGATTGAGGGTTGAAGATTGAGTATTGATGATTGAATATTGAGGATTGAGGATTGAGGATTGAGGACGCGGACTGAGGATTGAGTATTGATGTGTGAGGTCTGAGGATTGAGGATTGAGAATTGAGAGTTGAGGATTGAGGCTTGAAGATTGAGGATTGGGTATTGAGGATTGAAGAATGAGGATTGAGGATTGAGGATTGAGGATTGAGGATTGAAGATTGAGTATTGAGGATTGAACATTGAGGCTTGAGGATTGAGAATTGAGAATTGAGGATTGGGGATTGAAGATTGAGTACTGAGGATTGAAGATTGAGGATTGAGGATTGAGGATTGAGGATTCAGGATTGTGGATTGAGGATTGAGGATTGAGGATTGAGGATTGAAATTGAGTATTCAGGATTGAAGATTGAGGATTGAGATTTGATTATTGAATATTGTGGTTTGAGTATCGAACCATGCGGATTCTGGATATTGTATTGAGTATTGAGAATTGAGGACTGATGGTTGAGTATTGAGGATTGTTGGCTGAGGGTCGTGTGTTTAATATTGAGGATTGGGGATTGAGGATTTAGGATTGAGGATTGAGGATTGAAGATTGAGTATTGATGATTGAATATTGAGGATTGAGTATTCAGGTTTGAGGATTGAGGACGAGGACTGACGGTAGAGGATTGAGGTTTGAGGATTGAGCATTGAGGACCGAGGATTGAGGATGAGAGCTGAGGGTCGGGGACTGAGGTTTAACGACTGAGGACTGAGGATTGAGGATTGAGAATTGAGGACTGATGATTGAGGATTGAAGATTGAGGATTGGGTATTGAGGATTGAAGAATGAGGATTGAGGATTGAGGATTGAGGGTTCCGGATTGAGGAACTAGGATTGGAGATTGATTATTGACGATTGATGATTGGGGATTGAGGATTGTGGATTGAGGATCTAGGATTGGTAATCGATTATTGAGGATTGTGGTTTGAGGTCTGAGGACTGAGGATTGAGTATTGAGAATTGAGGATTGAGCATTGAAGATTGAGTATTGATGCCTGAGGATTGAGGATTGAGGATTGATGATTGAGGATCGAGGATTGAAGATTGAGAATTGAGGATTGAAGATTGAGGATTGAGGATTGAGGATTGAGGATGGAGGATGAGGGCTGAGGGTTGACGATTGAGGATTGAGAATTGAGGATTGAGGATTGAGGATTGAGGATTGAGGATTGAGGATTGAAGATTGATGATTGAGGATTGAGGATTGAGGATTGAGGATTGAGGATTGAAGATTGAATATTGATGATTGAAGATTGAGGATTGAGGATTGAGGGTTGTGGATTGAGGACGAGAACTGAGGGTTGAATATTGATGTTTGAGGTCTGAGGATTGAGGATTGAGGATTGAGAATTGAGGATTGAGGATTGAGGATTGAAGATTGAGGATTGGGTATTGAGGATTGAAGAATAAGCATTGAGGATTGAGGATTGAGGATTGAGGATTGCAGATTGAGTATTGAGGATTGAGGATTGAGGATTGAGGATTGAGGATTGTGGACTGAGGATTGAGGATTGAGGATTGAGGATTGAAGATTGAATATTGAGGATTGAAGATTGAGGATTGAGGATTGAGGATTGAGGATTGATGATTGAAGATTCATTATTGAGGATTGAAGATTGAGGACTGAGGATTGAGGATTGAAGATTGAGGACTGAGTGTTGATGGTTTAGTGATGAGAATTGATATTTGTGGATTGAGATTTGAAGAGTGAAGAATGGGGATTGAGTATTGAAAACTGTGAATTGAGGATATTCTATTGAGGACTGAGGATTGACAATTGATTTAAAAGGACTAAGGGCTGAAGATTGAGGATTCAGGATTGAGGATTAGGGATTGAGGTTTGAGGACTGAGGATTGAGGGTTGAGGGTTCAGGATTGAGGATTGACGATTGAGGATTGAGGATTGAAATTGATGATTGGGTATTGAGGATTGAACATTGAGGATTGAGGATTGAGGATTGAAGGTTGAATATTGATGAATGAAGATTGAGGATTGATGATTGAGGGTTGTGTATTGAGGACAAGGACTGAGGGTTGAGTATTGATACTTGAGGTCTGAGGATTGAGGATTGAGGATTGAGGATTGAGGATTGAGTATTGAAGATAGAGGATTGAAGATTGAGGATTGAGGATTGGGGATTGAGGATTCAGGAATTAGTATTGAGGATTGAGGATTGATGATTGAGTATTGAGGATTGGGGATTGAGGATTCAGGAATGAGTATTGAAGATTGAGGGTTGAGGATTGAGGATTGAGGATTGAGGATTGAGGTTTGAAGATTGAGTATTGATGATTGAATATTGAGGATTGAGGATTGAGGTTTGAGGATTGAGGACGAGGACTGACGGTAGAGGATTGAGGTTTGAGGATTGAGGATTGAGGACTGAGGATTGAGGATGAGGGCTGTGGGTCGGAGACTGAGGTTTGACGACTGAGGACTGAGGATTGAGGATTGACAATTGAGGACTGATGATTGAGGATTGAAGATTAAGGATTGGGTATTGAGGATTGAAGAATGAGGATTGAGGATTGAGGATTCAGGATTGAGGATTGAAGATTGAGTATTGAGGATTGAACATTGAGGATTTAGGATTGAGAATTGAGGATTGAGGATTGAGGATTGAAGATTGAGGATTGAGGATTCAGGATTGAGGATTGAGGATTGAGGATTGAAGATTGAATATTGATGATTGAAGATTGAGGATTGAGGACTGAGGATTGAGGATTGAGGATTGAAGATTGAGGATTGTGGATTGAGGATTGAGGATTGAGGATTGAGGATTGAAGATTGAATATTGATGATTGAAGGTTGAGGATTGAGGATTGATGGTTGTGGATAGAGGACGAGGACTGAGGGTTGAATATTGATGTTTGAGGTCTGAGGATTAAGGATTGAGGATTGAGAATTGAGGATTCAGGATTGAGGATTGAAGACTGAGGATTGGGTATTTAGGATTGAAGAATGAGGATTGAGGATTGAGGATTGAGAATTGAGAATTGAGTATGAGGACTGAGGGTTGAGGATTGAGGATTGAGGATTGAGGATTGATGATTGAGGATTGGGTATTTCGGATTGAACATTGAGGGTTGAGGATTGAGGATTGAGGATTGAGGATTGAGGACTGAAGATTGAATATTGATGATTGATGATTGATGATTGAGGATTGAGGGTTGTGGATTGAGGACGAGGACTGAGGGTTGAGTATTGGTGTGTGAGGTCAGAGGATTGAGGATTGAGGATTGAGAGTTGAGGATTGAGGATTGAAGATTGAGGATTGGGTATTGAGGATTGAAGAATGAGGATTGAGGATTGAGGATTGATAATTGAGGATTGAGGATTGAAGATTGAGGATTGAGGATTGAAATTGAGTATTCAGGATTGAAGATTGAGGATTGAGATTTGATTATTGAATATTGTGGTTTGAGTATCGAACCATGCGGATTCAGGATATTGTATTGAGTATTGAGAATTGAGGACTGATGGTTGAGTATTGAGGATTGTTGGCTGAGGGTTGTGTGTTGAATATTGAGGATTGGGGATTGAGGATTGAGGATTGAGGATTGAGGATTGAAGATTGAGTATTGATGATTGAATATTGAGGATTGAGTATTCAGGTTTGAGGATTGAGGACGAGGACTGACGGTAGAGGATTGAGGTTTGAGGATTGAGCATTGAGGACCGAGGATTGAGGATGAGAGCTGAGGGTCGGGGACTGAGGTTTAACGACTGAGGACTGAGGATTGAGGATTGAGAATTGAGGACTGATGATTGAGGATTGAAGATTGAGGATTGGGTATTGAGGATTGAAGAATGAGGATTGAGGATTGAGGATTGAGGGTTCCGGATTGAGGAACTAGGATTGGAGATTGATTATTGACGATTGATGATTGGGGATTGAGGATTGTGGATTGAGGATCTAGGATTGGTAATCGATTATTGAGGATTGTGGTTTGAGGTCTGAGGACTGAGGATTGAGTATTGAGAATTGAGGATTGAGCATTGAAGATTGAGTATTGATGCCTGAGGATTGAGGATTGAGGATTGATGATTGAGGATCGAGGATTGAAGATTGAGAATTGAGGATTGAAGATTGAGGATTGAGGATTGAGGATTGAGGATGGAGGATGAGGGCTGAGGGTTGACGATTGAGGATTGAGAATTGAGGATTGAGGATTGAGGATTGAGGATTGAGGATTGAGGATTGAAGATTGATGATTGAGGATTGAGGATTGAGGATTGAGGATTGAGGATTGAAGATTGAATATTGATGATTGAAGATTGAGGATTGAGGATTGAGGGTTGTGGATTGAGGACGAGAACTGAGGGTTGAATATTGATGTTTGAGGTCTGAGGATTGAGGATTGAGGATTGGGAATTGAGGATTGAGGATTGAGGATTGAAGATTGAGGATTGGGTATTGAGGATTGAAGAATAAGCATTGAGGATTGAGGATTGAGGATTGAGGATTGCAGATTGAGTATTGAGGATTGAGGATTGAGGATTGAGGATTGAGGATTGTGGACTGAGGATTGAGGATTGAGGATTGAGGATTGAAGATTGAATATTGAGGATTGAAGATTGAGGATTGACGATTGAGTATTGATAATTGAGGATTGAGGGTTGAAGATCGAGGATTGATGATTGAAATTGAGTATTGAGGATTGAAGATTGAGGATTGAGATTTGATTATTGAATATTGTGGTTTGAGTACCGAACCATGCGGTTTCAGGATATTCTATTGAGTATTGAGAATTCAGGATTGATGGTTGAGTATTGAGGAATGTTGGCTGAGGGTTGTGTGTTGAATATTGAGGATTGGGGATTGAGGATTGAGGATTGAGGATTGAGGATCGGAGATTGAGGATTGGGTATTGTGGATTGAACATTGAGGATTGAGGATTGAGGATTGAGGATTGAGGATTGAGAATTGAAGAATGAGGATTGAGGATTGAGGTTTGAGGATTGAGGATTGAAGATTGAGTATTGATGATTGAATATTGAGGATTGAGGACTAAGGATTGACGATTGAGTATTGAAGATTGAGGATTGATGACTGAGGATTGGCGACTGAGAATTGAGGATTGAGGATTGCTGATTGAAGATTGAGTATTGAGGATTGAATATTGCGGATTGAGGATTGAGGATTGAGGATTGAGAATTGAGGATTGAGGATTGAGGATTGAAGATTGAGTATTGAGTGTTGAAGGTTGAGGATTGTGGATTGAGGATTAAGGATTGAGGATTTAATATTGTAGATTGAGTATTGATGCCTGAGGATTGAGGATTGAGGATTGAGGATTGAGGATTGAGGATTGAGGATTGAAGATTGAGTATTGAGGATTGAAGATTGAGGGTTGAAGATTGAGTATTGGTGATTGAATATTGAGGATTGAGGATTGAGGATTGAGGACGCGGACTGAGGGTTGAGTATTGATGTGTGAGGTCTGAGGATTGAGGATTGAGAATTGAGAGTTGAGGATTGAGGATTGAAGATTGAGGATTGGGTATTGAGGATTGAAGAATGAGGATTGAGGATTGAGGATTGAGGATTGAGGATTGAAGATTGAGTATTGAGGATTGAACATTGAGGCTTGAGGATTGAGAATTGAGAATTGAGAATTGAGGATTGGGGATTGAAGATTGAGTATTGAGGATTGAAGATTGAGGATTGAGGATTGAGGATTGAGGATTGAGAGTTGAGGATTGAGGATTGAGGATTCAAGATTGAGGATTGGGTATTGGGGATTGAAGAATGAGCATTGAGGATTGAGGATTGAGGATTGAAGATTGAGTATTGATGATTGAATATTGAGGATTGAGTATTGAGGTTTGAGGATTGTGGACGAGGACTGACGGTAGAGGATTGAGGTTTGAGGATTGAGCATTGAGGACTGAGGATTGAGGATGAGGGCTGAGGGTCGGGGACTGAGGTTTGACGACTGAGGACTGAGGATTGAGGATTGAGAATTGAGGACTGATGATTGAGGATTGAAGATTGAGGATTGGGTATTGAGGATTGAAGAATGAGGATTGAGGATTGAGGATTGAGGGTTGCGGATTGAGGAACTAGGATTGGAGAGTGATTATTGACGATCGAGGATTGAAGATTGAGAATTGAGGATTGAAGATTGAGGATTGAGGATTGAGGATTGAGGATGGAGGATGAGGGCTGAGGGTTGACGATTGAGGATTGAGAATTGAGGATTGAGGATTGAGGATTGAGGATTGAGGATTGAGGATTGAGGATTGAAGATTGAGGATTGAGGATTGAGGATTGAGGATTGAGGATTGAGGATTGAAGATTGAATATTGATGATTGAAGATTGAGGATTGAGGATTCAGGGTTGTGGATTGAGGACGAGAACTGAGGGTTGAATATTGATGTTTGAGGACTGAGGATTGAGGATTGAGGATTGAGAATTGAGGATTGAGGATTGAGGATTGAGTCATTGAGGATTGGGTATTGAGGATTGAAGAATGAGCATTGAGGATTGAGGATTGAGGATTGAGGATTGCAGATTGAGTATTGAGGATTGAGGATTGGGGATTGAGGATTGAGGATTGTGGACTGAGGATTGAGGATTGAGGATTGAGGATTGAAGATTGAGTATTGAGGATTGAAGATTGAGGATTGAGGATTGAGGATTGATAATTGAGGATTGAGGGTTGAAGATTGAGGATTGAGGATTGAAATTGAGTATTGAGGATTGAAGATTGAGGATTGAGATTTGATTATTGAATATTGTGGTTTGAGTACCGAACCATGCGGATTCAGGATATTCTATTGAGTATTGAGAATTGAGGATTGATGGTTGAGTATTGAGGAATGTTGGCTGAGGGTTGTGTGTTGAATATTGAGGATTGGGGATTGAGGATTGAGGATTGAGGATTGAGGATTGAAGATTGAGTATTGATGATTGAATATTGAGAATTGAGGATTGAGGTTTGAGGATTGAGGACGAGGACTGACGGTAGAGGGTTGATGTTTGGGGATTGAGCATTGAGGATTGAGGATTGAGGATTGAGGATTGAGGATTGAAGATTGAGGATTGGGTATTGTGGATTGAACATTGAGGATTGAGGATTGAGGATTGAGGATTGAGGATTGAGGACTGAAGATTGAATATTGATGATTGATGATTGAGGATTGAGGATTGAGGGTTGTGAATTGAGGACGAGGACTGAGGGTTGAGTATTGATGTGTGAGGTCTGAGGATTGAGGATTGAGGATTGAGAGTTGAGGATTGAGGATTGAAGATTGAGGATTGGGTGTTGAGGATTGCAGAATGAGGATTGAGGATTGAGGATTGAGGATTGAGGATTGAAGATTGAGTATTGAGGATTGAACATTGAGGATTGAGGATTGAAAATTGAGGATTGGGGATTGAAGATTCAGTATTGAGGATTGAAGATTGAGGATTGAGGATTGATGATTGAGGATTGATGATTGATGATTGAGGATTGGGTATTGAGGATTGAAGAATGAGGATTGAGGATTGAGGATTGAGGATTGAGAATTGAATATTGAGTGTTGAGGATTGAAGGTTGAGGATTGAGGATTGAGGATTGAGGATTGAGGATTGAAGATTGAGTATTGAGGATTGAAGATTGAGGATTGAGTATTGAGGATTGGGATTCAGGGTTGAAGATTGAGGATTGAGGATTGAGGATTGAGGATTGAGGATTGAGGATTGAAGATTGAATATTGATGATTGAATATTGAGGACTGAGGATTGAGGGTTGTGGATTGAGGAAGAGGACTGAGGGTTGAATATCGATGTTTGAGGTCTGAGGATTAAGGATTGAGGATTGAGAATTGAGGATTGAGGATTGGGGATTGAAGATTGAGGATTGGGTATTTCGGATTGAACATTGAGGATTGAGGATTGAGGATTGAGGATTGAGAATTGAGGACTGATGATTGAGTATTGAAGATTGAGGATTGTGGATTCAGGATTGAGGTTTGAGGACTGAGAATTGAGAATTGAGTATTGAGGGATGAGGATTGAGGATTGAGGATTGGGGATTGAAGATTGAGGATTGGGTATTTCGGATTGAACATTGAGGATTGAGGATTGAGGATCGAGGATTGAGGATTGAGGACTGAAGATTGAATATTGATGATTGATGATTGAGGATTGGGTATTGAGGATTGAAGGATGAGGATTGAGGATTGAGGATTGAGGATCGAAGATTGAGTATTGAGGATTGAATATTGAGGATTGAGGATTGAGGATTGAGGATTGAGGTTGAGGATTGAAGATTGAGGATTGCGGATTGAGGATTGACGATTGAGGATTGAGTATTGGGGATTGAGAATTGAGGATTGAGGATTGAAATTGAGTATTGAGGACTGAAGATTGAGGATTGAGATTTGATTATTGAATATTGAGGATTGAGTATTGAACCATGAGTATTCAGAATATTCTATTGAGTATTGAGAATTGGGGATTGATGGTTGAGTATTGAGGATTGGTGGCTGAGGGTTGTGTCTTGAATATTGAGGATTGAGGATTGAGGATTGAGGATAGAGCACTGAGGATTGAAGATTGAGTATTGATGATTGAATATTGAGCATTGAGGATTGAGGTTTGAGGATTGAGGACGAGGACTCACGGTTGAGGATTGAGGTTTGAGGATTGAGGATTGTGGATTGAGTACTGAGGATTGAGGACTGAGGATTGAGCATTGAGGATTGAAGATTGATGACTGGAGATCGAGGATTGAAGATTGAGTATTAAGGATTGTAGATTGGGGATTGAGGATCTAGGATTGGAGATTGATTATTGAGGATTGAAGATTGAGTATTGAGGATTGAGGATTGAGAATTGAGAATTGAGGATGAGGACTGAGGGTTGAGGATTGAGGTTTGAGGAATGAGGACTGAGGATTGAGGATTGAGAATTGAGGACTGATGATTGAGGATTGAAGATTGAGGATTGTGGATTCAGGACTGAGGTTTGAGGACTGAGAATTGAGGATTGAGTGTTGAGGGTTGAGGATTGAGGATTGAGGATTGAGCATTGAGGACCGAGGATTGAGGATGAGAGCTGAGGGTCGGTGACAGAGGTTTAACGACTGAGGACTGAGGATTGAGGATTGAGAATTGAGGACTGATGATTGAGGATTGAAGATTGAGGATTGGGTATTGAGGATTGAAGAATGAGGATTGAGGATTGAGGATTGAGGGTTGCGGATTGAGGAACTAGGATTGGAGATTGATTATTGACGATTGATGATTGGGGATTGAGGATTGAGGATTGAGGATCTAGGATTGGTAATCGATTATTGAGGATTGTGGTTTGAGGTCTGAGGACTGAGGATTGAGTATTGAGAATTGAGGATTGAGGATTGAGGATTGAGGATTGAGTATTGAGGATTGAAGATTGAGGATTGAGGATTGAGGATTGAGGATTGAGGATTGAGGATTGAAGATTGAATATTGATGATTGAAGATTGAGGATTGAGGATTGAGGGTTGTGGATTGAGGACGAGAACTGAGGGTTGAATATTGATGTTTGAGGTCTGAGGATTGAGGATTGAGGATTGAGAATTGAGGATTGAGGATTGAGGATTGAAGATTGAGGATTGGGTATTGAGGATTGAAGAATGAGCATTGAGGATTGAGGATTGAGGATTGAGGATTGCAGATTGAGTATTGAGGATTGAGGATTGAGGATTGAGGATTGAGGATTGTGGACTGAGGATTGAGGATTGAGGTTTGAGGACCGAGGATTGAAGATTGAGTATTGATGATTGAATATTGAGGATTGAGGATTGAGGATTGAGGATGGAGAATGAGGACTGACGGTTGAGGATTGAGGTTTGAGGATTGAAGGTTGGGGACTGAGGTCTGAGGATTGAGGATTGAGGATTGAGCATTGGGGATTGAAGATTGAGTACTGGGGATTGGGGATTGAAGATTGAGGATTAAGGATTGAAGATTGGGGATTGAGGACCTAGAATTGGAGATTGATTATTGAGGATTGAAGATTGAGGATTGAGGATTGAGGATTGAGAATTGAGAACTGAGTATGAGAACTGAGGGTTGAGGGTTGAGGTTTGAGGAATGAGGATTGTGGGTTGAGGATTGAGGATTGAGGATTGAGGATTGAGGATTGAGTATTGAAGATTGAGTATTGATGCCTGAGGATTGAGGATTGAGTATTGATGATTCAGGATCGAGGATTGAAGATTAAGAATTGAGGATTGAAGATTGAGGATTGAGGATTGAGGATTGAGGATGGAGGATGAGGGCTGAGGGTTGAGGATTGCGGTTTGAGGACTGAGGACTGAGGATTGAGGATTGAGAATTGAGGATTGAGGATTGATTATTGAAATTGAGGATTGGGTATTGATGATTGAAGAATGAGGATTGAGGAATTAGGATTGAGGATTGAGGATTGAGGATTGAAGATTGAGGAGTGGGTATTCAGGATTGAAGATTGAGGATTGAGTATTGAGGATTGAGGATTGAGGACTGAAGATTGAGGATTCAGAATTGAGGATTGAGTATTGAGGATTGAGGATTGAGGATTGAGGATTGAAGATTGAGTATTGAGGATTGAAGGTTGAGGATTGAGGATTGAGTACTGAGGATTGAGGATTGAGGATTGAGTTTGAGGATTGAGGATTGAGGATTGAAGATTGAATATTGAGGATATAAGATTGAGGATTGATGATTGAGGATTGAGGATGGAGGATGAGGGCTGAGGGTAGAGGATTGAGGTTTGAGGACAGAGGACTGAGGATTGAGGATTGAGAATTGAGGATTGAGGATTGAGGATTGAAGATTGAGGATTGGGTATTGAGTACTGAAGAATGAGGATTGAGGATTGAGGATTGAGGATTGAGGATTGAAGATTGAGTATTGAGGATTGAAGATTGACGATTGAGAATTAAGGATTCAGGATTGAGGATTGAGGATTGAGGATTCAAGATTGAGTATTGAGGATTGAAGATTGACGACTGAGAATTAAGGATTGAAGATTGAGGATTAAGGATTGAAGATTGGTGATTGAAGATCTAGGATTGGAGGTTGATGATTGAGGATTGAAGATTGAGGATTCAGGATTGAGGATTGAGAATTGAGAATTGAGTGTTGAGGATTGAGGTTTGAGGACTGAGGTTTGAGGATTGAGGATTGAGGACTGAGGCTTGAGGATTGAGGACTGAGGATTGAAGATTGAGGATTGATGGTTGAGGATGAGGGCTGAGAGTTGAGGATTGAGGTTTGAGGTCTGAGGACTGAGGATTGAGGATTGAGAATTGGGGATTGAGGATTGAAGATTGAGGATTGGGGACTGAGTGTTGAGGGTTGAGTGATGAGAATTGATGTTTGTGGATAGAGATTTGAAGATTGCAGATTGAGTATTGAGTATTGAAATGTGTAAATTGATGATATTCTATTGAGGACTGAGAATTGACGACTGATTGTTGAGGACTGAGGTCTGAAGATTGTGGATTCAGGATTGTGGATTCAGGATTGAGGTTTGAGGACTGAGAATTGAGGACTGAGTATTGAGAATTGAGGTTTGAGGATTGAGGATTGAGGATTGAGGATTGAAGATTGAGGATTGGGTATTGCGTATTGAACATTGAGGATTGAGGATTGAGGATTGAGGATTGAGGATTGAGGACTCAAGATTGAATATTGATGATTGAAGATTGAGGATTGAGGATTCAGTGTTGTGGATTGAGGACGAGGACTGAGGGTTGAGTATTGATGTTTGAGGTCTGGGGATTGAGGACTGAGGATTGAGAATTGAGGATTGAGGATTGAAGATTGAAGATTGAGGATTGGGTATTGAGGACTGAAGAATGAGGATTGAGGATTGAGGATTGAGGATTGAGGATTGAGGATTGAGTATTGAGTATTGAAGATTGAGGATTAATGATAGAGGTTTGAGGATTGAGCGTTGAGGTTTGAGGACTGAGGACTGAGTATTGAGAATTGAGGACTGAGGATTGAGGACTGAGGATTGAAGATTGAGGATTGGGGACTGAGGATTGAATATTCAGGATTGAGGATTGAGGATTGAGGATTGAGGATTGATGATTGAAGATTCATTATTGAGGATTGAAGGTTGAGGATTGAGGATTGAGGATTGAAGATTGAGGACTGAGTGTTGATGGTTTAGTGATGAGAATTGATATTTGTGGATTGAGATTTGAAGAGTGAAGAATGGGGATTGAGTATTGAAAACTGTGAATTGAGGATATTCTATTGAGGACTGAGGATTGACAATTGATTTAAGAGGACTGAGGGCTGAAGATTGAGGATTCAGGATTGAGGATTAGGGATTGAGGTTTGAGGACTGAGGATTGAGTGTTGACGATTCAGGATTATGGATTGACGCTTGAGGATTGAGGATTGATGATTGAGGATTGAGGATTGAGGATTGAGTATTCAAGATTGAGTATTGATGCCTGAGGATTGAGGATTGAGTATTGAGGATTGAGGATTGAGGATTGAAGATTGAGTATTGGGGATTGAAGATTGAGGATTGAGGATTGAGGATTGAGGATGGAGAATGAGGACTGACGGTTGAGGATTGAGGTTTGAGGATTGCAGATTGAGGACTGAGGACTGAGGATTGAGGTTTGAGGATTGAGCATTGAGGATTGAAGATTGAGGATTGGGTATTGAGTATTGAAGAATGAGGATTGAGGATTGAGGATTGAGGATTGAGGATTGAAGATTGAGTATTGAGGATTGAAGATTGACGATTGAGGATTAAGGATCGATGATTGAGGATTGAGGATTGAGGATTGAAGATTGAGTATTGAGGATTGAAGATTGACGGTTGAGAATTAAGGATTGAAGGTTGAGGATTAAGGATTGAAGATTGGGGATTGAGGATCTAGGATTTGAGGTTGATTATTGAGGATTGAAGATTGAGGATTGAGGATTGAGGGTTGAGAATTGAGAATTGAGGATGAGGACTGAGGGTTGAGGATTGAGGTTTGAGGAATGAGGATTGAGGGTTGACGATTGAGGATTGAGGATTGAGGATCGAGGATTGAGTATTGAAGATTGAGTATTGATGCCTGAGGATTGAGGATTGGTGATTGTGGATTGAGGATTGAGGATTGAAGGTTGAGGATTGAGAATTGAGTGTCGAGGATTGAGGTTTGAGGACTGAGGATTGAGGATTGAGGATTGAGGATTGAGGCTTGAGGATTGAGGATTGAGGATGGAAGATTGAGGATTCAGGATTGAGGATGAGGGCTGAGAGTTGAGGATTGAGGTTTGATGTCTGAGGACTGAGGACTGAGGATTGAGGATTGAGAATTGAGGATTGAGGATTGAGTATTGAAGATTGAGGATTGGGGACTGAGTGTTGAGGGTTGAGTGATGAGAATTGATGTTTGTGGATAGAGATTTGAAGATTGCAGATTGAGTATTGAGTATTGAAATGTGTGAATTGATGATATTCTATTGAGGACAGAGAATTGACGACTGATTGTTGAGGACTGAGGTCTGAAGGTTGGGGATTCAGGATTGTGGATTCAGGATTGAGGTTTGAGGACTGAGAATTGAGGACTGAGTATTGAGAATTGAGGATTGAGGATTGAGGATTGAGGATTGAATATTGAGTATTGGGTATTGCGGATTGAACATTGAGGATTGAGGATTGAGGATTGAGGATTGAGGATTGAAGGTTGAATATTGATGAATGAAGATTGAGGATTGATGATTGAGGGTTGTGTATTGAGGACGAGGACTGAGGGTTGAGTATTGATACTTGAGGTCTGAGGATTGAGGATTGAGGGTTGAGGATTGAGGATTGAGTATTGAAGATTGAGGATTGATGATTGAGGATTGAGGATTGGGGATTGAGGATTGAGGAATGAGTATTGGAGATTGAGGATTGATGATTGAGGATTGAGGATTGAGGAATGGGGATTGAGGAATGAGGATTGAGGTTTGAGGACTGAGGGCTGAGGATTGAGGGTTGACGATTGAGGATTGAGGATGAGGGCTGAGGATTGAGAATTGAGGTTTTAGGACAGAGGACTGAGGATTGACGATTGAGAATTGAGGATTGAGGATTGAGGGATGAAGATTGAGGACTGGGTATTGAGGATTGAAGAATGAGGATTGAGGATTGAGGATTGAGGACTGAGGATTGAGGATTGAAGATTGAGGATTGGGTATTGAGTATTGAAGAATGAGGATTGAGGATTGAGGATTGAGGATTGAGGATTGAGGATTGAGGATAGAGTATTGAGGATTGAGGATTAAGTATTAAGGACTGAAGATTGAGGATTGAGTATTGAGGATTGAGGTTTGAGGATTGAAAGATTGAGGATTGAGGATTGAGGATTGAGGATTGCGAATTGAGGATTGATGATTGAATATTGATGATTGAATATTGAGGACTGAGGATTGAGGGTTGTGGATTAAGGACGTGGACTGAGGGTTGAATATTGATGTTTGAGGTCTGAGGATTAAGGATTGAGGATTGAGAATTGAGGATTGAGGATTGAGGATTGAAGATTGAGGATTGGGTATTGAGGATTGAGGAATGAGGATTGAGGATTGAGGTTTGAGGATTGAGGATTGCAGATTGAGTATTGGGGATTGAAGATTGAGCAGTGAGGATTGAGGATTGAGGAATGAGGATTGAAGATTGAGAATTGAGGATTGAAGATTGAGGATTGAGGATTGAGGATTGAGGATGGAGGATGAGGGCTGAGGGTTGAGGATTGCGGTTTGAGGACTGAGGACTGAGTATTGAGGATTGAGAATTGAGGATTGAGGATTGAGGATTGAGGATTGAGGATTGAGGATTGAAATTGAGGATTGGGTATTGATGATTGAAGAATGAGGATTGAGGAATTAGGATTGAGTATTGAGGATTGAGGATTGAAGATTGAGGAGTGGGTATTCAGGATTGAAGGTTGAGGATTGAGTATTGAGGATTGAGGATTGAGGATTGAAGATTGAGGATTCAGAATTGAGGATTGAGGATTGAGGATTGAGGATTGAAGATTGAATATTGATGATTGAATATTGAGGACTGAGGATTGAGGGTTGTGGATGGAGGACGAGGACTGAGGGTTGAATATTGATGTTTGAGGTCTGAGGATTAAGGATTGAGGGTTGAGAATTGAGGATTGAGGATTGAGGATTGAAGATTGAAGATTGAGTATTGAGGATTGAAGGTTGAGGATTGAGGATTGAGTACTGAGGATTGAGGGTTGAGGATTGAGGATTGAGGATTGAGGATTGAGGATTGAAGATTGAATATTGAGGATATAAGATTGAGGATTGATGATTGAGGATTGAGGATGGAGAATGAGGACTGAGGGTAGAGGATTGACGTTTGACGACAGAGGACTGAGGATTGAGGATTGAGAATTGAGGATTGAGGATTGAGCATTGAAGATTGAGGATTGCGTATTGAGTATTGAAGAATGAGGATTGAGGATTGAGGATTGAGGATTGAGGATTGAAGATTGAGTATTGAGGATTGAAGATTGACAATTGAGGATTAAGGATTGATGATTGAGGATTGAGGATTGAGGATTGAAGATTGAGTATTGAGGATTGAAGATTGACGATTGAGAATTAAGGATTGAAGGTTGAGGATTAAGGATTGAAGATTGGGGATTGAGGATCTAGGATTTGAGGTTGATTATTGAGGATTGAAGATTGAGGATTGAGGATTGAGGGTTGAGAATTGAGAATTGAGGATGAGGACTGAGGGTTGAGGATTGAGGTTTGAGGAATGAGGATTGAGGTTTGACGATTGAGGATTGAGGATTGAGGATCGAGGATTGAGTATTGAAGATTGAGTATTGATGCCTGAGGATTGAGGATTGGTGATTGTGGATTGAGGATTGAGGATTGAAGATTGAGGCTTGAGAATTGAGTGTTGAGGATTGAGGTTTGAGGACTGAGGATTGAGGATTGAGGATTGAGGATCGAGGATTGAAGATTGAGAATTGAGGATTGAAGGTTGAGGATTGAGGATTGAGGATTGAGGATGGAGGATGAGGGCTGAGGGTTGATGATTGCGGTTTGAGGACTGATGACTGAGGATTGAGGATTGAGAATTGAGGATTGAGGATTGAGGATTGAAATTGAGGATTGGGTATTGATGATTGAAGAATGAGGATTGAGGAATTAGGATTGAGTATTGAGGATTGAGGATTGAAGATTGAGGAGTTGGTATTCAGGATTGAAGATTGGGGATTGAGTATTGAGGTTTGAGGATTGAGGATTGAAGATTGAGGATTCAGAATTGAGGATTGAGGATTGAGGATTGAGGATTGAAGATTGAATATTGATGATTGAATATTGAGGACTGAGGATTGAGGGTTCTGGATTGAGGACGAGGACTGAGGGTTGAATATTGATGTTTGAGGTCTGAGGATTAAGGATTGAGGGTGGAGAATTGAGGATTGAGGATTGAGGATTGAAGATTGAGGATTGGGCATTGAGGATTGGAGAATGATGATTGAGGATTGAGGTTTGAGGATTGAGGATTGCAGATTGAGTATTGAGGATTGAAGATTGTGGATTGAGGATTGAGGATTGAGGATTGAGGATTGAGGATTGAAGATTGAGGATTGAGGATTGAGGATTGAGGATTGAGGATTGAAGATTGAGTATTGAGGATTGAAGGTTGAGGATTGAGGATTGAGTACTGAGGATAGAGGATTGAGGATTGAGGATTGAGTATTGAGGATTGAGGATTGAAGATTGAATATTGAGGATATAAGATTGAGGATTGATGATTGAGGATTGAGGATGGAGGATGAGGGCTGAGGGTTGATGATTGCGGTTTGTGGACTGATGACTGAGGATTGAGGATTGAAATTGAGGATTGGGTATTGATGATTGAAGAATGAGGATTGAGAAATTAGGATTGAGTATAGAGGATTGAGGATTGAAGATTGAGGAGTGGGTATTCAGGATTGAAGATTGAGGATTGAGTATTGAGGATTGAGGATTGAGGATTGAAGATTGAGGATTCAGAATTGAGGATTGAGGATTGAGGATTGAGGATTGAAGATTGAATATTGGTGATTGAATATTGAGGACTGAGGATTGAGGGTTGTGGATTGAGGACGAGGACTGAGGGTTGAATATTGATGTTTGAGGTCTGAGGATTAAGGATTGAGGGTTGAGAATTGAGGATTGAGGATTGAGGAGTGAAGATTGAGGATTGGGCATTGAGGATTGAAGAATGATGATTGAGGATTGTGGTTTGAGGATTGAGGATTGCAGATTGAGTATTGAGGATGAAGATTGTGGATTGAGGATTGAGGATTGAAGATTGAGGATTGAGGATTGAGGATTGAGGATTGAGGATTGAAGATTGAGTATTGAGGACTGAAGGTTGAGGATTGGGGATTGAGTACTGAGGATTGAGGATTGAGGATTGAGGATTGAGGATTGAGGATTGAGGATTGAAGATTGAATATTGAGGATATAAGATTGAGGATTGATGATTGAGGATTGAGGATGGAGGATGAGGGCTGAGGGTAGAGGATTGAGGTTTGAGGACAGAGGACTGAGGATTGAGGATTGAGAATTGAGGATTGAGGATTGGGGATTGAAGATTGAGGATTGGGTATTGAGTATTGAAGAATGAGGATTGAGGATTGAGGATTGAGGATTGAAGATTGAGTATTGAGGATTGAAGATTGACGATTGAGGATTAAGGATTGATGATTGAGGATTGAGGATTGAGGATTGAAGATTGAGTATTGATGCCTGAGGATTGAGGATTGGTGATTGTGGATTGAGGATTGAGGATTGAAGATTGAGGATTAAGGATTGAAGATTCGGGATTGAGGATCTAGGATTTGAGGTTGATTATTGAGGATTGAAGATTGAGGATTGAGGATTGAGGGTTGAGAATTGAGAATTGAGGATGAGGACTGAGGGTTGAGGATTGAGGTTTGAGGAATGAGGATTGAGGGTTGACGATTGAGGATTGAGGATTGAGGATCGAGGATTGAGTATTGAAGATTGAGTATTGATGCCTGAGGATTGAGGATTGGTGATTGTGGATTGAGGATTGAGGATTGAAGATTGAGGATTGAGAATTGAGTGTTGAGGATTGAGGTTTGAGGACTGAGGATTGAGGATTGAGGATTGAGGATTGAGGCTTGAGGATTGAGGATTGAGAATGGAAGATTGAGGATTCAGGATTGAGGATGAGGGCTGAGAGTTGAGGATTGAGGTTTGAGGTCTGAGGACTGAGGACTGAGGATTGAGGATTGAGAATTGAGGATTGAGGATTGAGTATTGAAGATTGAGGATTGGGGACTGAGTGTTGAGGGTTGAGTGATGAGAACTGATGTTTGTGGATAGAGATTTGAAGATTGCAGATTGAGTATTGAGTATTGAAATGTGTGAATTGATGATATTCTATTGAGGACAGAGAATTGACGACTGATTGTTCAGGACTGAGTTCTGAAGATTGGGGATTCAGGATTGTGGATTCAGGATTGAGGTTTGAGGACTGAGAATTGAGGACTGAGTATTGAGAATTGAGGATTGAGGATTGAGGATTGAGGATTGAAGATTGAGGATTGGGTATTGCGGATTGAACATTGAGGATTGAGGATTGAGGATTGAGGATTGAGGATTGAAGGTTGAATATTGATGAATGAAGATTGAGGATTGATGATTGAGGGTTGTGTATTGAGGACGAGGACTGAGGGTTGAGTATTGATACTTGAGGTCTGAGGATTGAGGATTGAGGGTTGAGGATTGAGGATTGAGTATTGAAGATTGAGGATTGATGATTGAGGATTGAGGATTGGGGATTGAGGATTGAGGAATGAGTATTGGAGATTGAGGATTGATGATTGAGGATTGAGGATTGAGGAATGGGGATTGAGGAATGAGGATTGAGGTTTGAGGACTGAGGGCTGAGGATTGAGGGTTGACGATTGAGGATTGAGGATGAGGGCTGAGGATTGAGAATTGAGGTTTTAGGACAGAGGACTGAGGATTGACGATTGAGAATTGAGGATTGAGGATTGAGGGATGAAGATTGAGGACTGGGTATTGAGGATTGAAGAATGAGGATTGAAGAATGAGGATTGAGGAATTAGGATTGAGGATTGAAGATTGAGGATTGAGGATTGAGGATTGAGGATGGAGGATGAGGGCTGAGGGTTGAGGATTGCGGTTTGAGGGCTGAGGACTGGGGATTGAGGATTGAGAATTGAGGATTGAGGATTGAGGATTGAAATTGTGGATTGGGTATTGATGATTGAAGAATGAGGATTGAGGAATTAGGATTGAGGATTGAGGTTTGAGGATTGTAGATTGAGGAGTGGGTATTCAGGATTGAAGATTGAGGATTGAGTATTGAGGATTGAGGATTGAGGATTGAAGATTGAGGATTCAGAATTGAGGATTGAGGATTGAGGATTGAGGATTGAAGATTGAATATTGATGATTGAATATTGAGGACAGAGGATTGAGGGTTGTGGATTGAGGACGAGGGCTGAGGTTTGAATATTGATGTTTGAGGTCTGAGGATTAAGGATTGAGCGTTGAGGATTGTGAATTGAGGATTGGGCATTGAGGATTGAAGAATGAGGATTGAGGATTGAGGTTTGATGATTGAGGATTGCAGATTGAGTATTGAGGATTGAAGATTGAGGATTGAGGTTTGAGGAATGAAGATTGAGGATTGAGGATTGAGGATTGAGGATTGAGGATTGAAGATTGAGTATTGAGGATTGAAGGTTGAGGATTGAGGATTGAGTACTGAGGCTTGAGGATTGAGGATTGAGGATTGAGGATTGAGGATTGAGGATTGAAGATTGAATATTGAGGATATAAGATTGAGGATTGACGATTGAGGACTGAGGATGGAGGATGAGGGCTGAGGGTAGAGGATTGAGGTTTGATGACAGAGGACTGAGGATTGAGGATTGTGAATTGAGGATTGAGGATTGAGGATTGAAGATTGAGGATTGGGTATTGAGTATTGAAGAATGAGGATTGAGGATTGAGGATTGAGGATTGAGGACTGAGAATTGAAGATTGAGTATTGAGGATTGAAGATTGACGATTGAGGATTAAGGATTGAGGATTGAGGATTGAGGATTGAGGATTGAAGATTGAGTATTGAGGATTGAAGATTGACTATTGAGAATTAAGTATTGAAGATTGAGGATTAAGGATTGAAGATTGGGGATTGAGGATCTAGGATTGGACGTTGATTATTGAGGATTGAAGATTGAGGATTGAGGATTGAGGATTGAGAATTGAGAATTGAGTATGAGGACGGAGGGTTGAGGATTGAGGTTTGAGGAATGAGGATTGAGGGTTGAGGATTGAGGATTGAGGATTGAGGATTGAGGATTGAGGATTGAGTATTGAAGATTGAGTATTGATGCCTGAGGATTGAGGATTGAGTATTGATGATTCAGGATCGAGGATTGAAGATTGAGAATTGAGGATTGAAGATTGAGGATTGAGGATTGAGGATTGAGGATGGAGGATGAGGGCTGAGGGTTGATGATAGCGGTTTGTGGACTGATGACTGAGGATTGAGGATTGAAAGTGAGGATTGGGTATTGATGATTGAAGAATGAGGATTGAGGAATTAGGATTGAGTATTGAGGATTGAGGATTGAAGATTGAGGAGTGGGTATTCAGGATTGAAGATTGAGGATTGAGTATTGAGGATTGAGGATTGAGGATTGAAGATTGAGGATTCAGAATTGAGGATTGAGGTTTGAGGATTGAGGATTGAAGATTGAATATTGATGATTGAATATTGAGGACTGAGGATTGAGGGTTGTGGATTGAGGACGAGGACTGAGGGTTGAATATTGATGTTTGAGGTCTGAGGATTAAGGATTGAGGGTTGAGAATTGAGAATTGAGGATTGAGGATTGAGGATTGAGGATTGAGGATTGAGGATTGAGGATTGAGGATTGAGGATTGAGGATTGAGGATTGAGGATTGAGGATTGAAGATTGAGTATTGATGATTGAATATTGAGGATTGAGGATTGAAGATTGAGTATTGATGATTGAATATTGAGGATTGAGGATTGAGGTTTGAGGGTTGAGGATTGAGGATTGAGGATTGAGGGTTGAGTATTGAAGATTGAGTATTGATGCCTGAGGATTGAGGATCGAGGATTGAGGATTGAGGATTGGAGATTGATTATTGAAGATTGAAGATTGAGGATTGAGGATTGAGGATTGAGAATTGAGAATTGAGTATGATGACTGAGGGTTGAGGATTGAGGTGTGAGGAATGAGGATTGAGGGTTGGGGAATGAGGATTGAGGATTGAGGATTGAGGATTGAGCATTGAAGATTGAGTATTGACGCCTGAGGATTGAGGATTGAGGATTGATGACTGAGGATCGAGGAATGAAGACTGAGAATTGAGGATTGAAGATTGAGGATTGAGGATTGAGGATTGAGGATGGAGGATGAGGGCTGAGGGTTGAGGATTGAGGATTGAGAAATGAGGATTGAGGATTGAGGATTGAAATTGAGGATTGTGTATTGAGGATTGAACAATGAGGATTGAGGAATTAGGATTGAGGATTGAGGATCGAGGATTGAAGATTGAGGATTGGGTATTGAGGATTGAAGAATGAGGATTGAGGATTGAGGATTGAGGATTGAGGATTGAAGATTAGTGATGAGGATTGAAGATTGAGGGTTGAGGATTGAGGATTGAGGATTGTGGATTGAAGATTGAGTGTTGAGGGTTGAAGATTGAGGACTGAGGATTTAGGATTGAGTATTGAGGATTGAAGATTGAGGATTGAGTATTGAGGATTGAGGATTCAGGGTTGAAGATTGAGGATTGAGTATTGAGGATTGACGATCTAGGATTGGAGATTGATTATTGAGTATAGAAGGTTGAGGATTGTGGATTGAGGATTGAGGATTGAGGATTGAGGATTGGGTATTGAGGATTGAGGAATGAGGATTGAGGATTGAGGTTTGAGGATTGAGGATTGCAGATTGAGTATTGAGGATTGAAGATTGAGGATTCAGGATTGAGGATTGAGGAATGAGGATTGAAGATTGGGTATTGAGGATTGAAGATTGAGGATAGAGGATTGAGTACTGAGGATGGAGGATGAGGGCTGAGGGTTGAGGATTGAGGATTGAGAAATGAGGATTGAGGATTGAGTATTGAAATTGAGGATTGGGTATTGAGGATTGAGGAATTAGGATTGGGGATTGAGGATTGAGGATTGAAGATTGAGGATTGGGTATTGAGGATTGAAGAATGAGGATTGAGGATTGAGGATTGAGGATTGAGGGTTGAAGATTAATGTTGAGGATTGAAGATTGAGGATTGAGTATTGAGGATTGAGGATTGAGGATTGAAGATTGAGTGTTGAGGGTTGAAGATTGAGGATTGAGGATTGAGGATTGAGGATTGAGGATTGAAGATTGAGTATTGAGGATTGAAGATTGAGGATTGAGTATTGACGATTGAGGATTGAGTATTTAGCATTGAAGGTTGAGGATTGTGGATTGCGGATTAAGGATTGAGGATTGAATATTGTAGATTGAGTATTGATGCCTGAGGGTTGAGGATTGAGGATTGAGGATTGAGGATTGAAGATTGAAGATTGAGTATTGAGGATTGAAGATTGATGATTGAAGATTGAGTATTGATGATTGAATATTGAGGTTTGAGGATTGAGGATTGAGGATTGAGGATTGGGTATTCAGGATTGAGGAATGAGGATTGAGGATTGAGGTTTGAGGATTGAGGATTGCAGATTGAGTATTGAGGATTGAAGATTGAGGATTGAGGATTGAGGATTGAGGAATGAGGATTGAAGATTGAGTATTGAGGATTGAATATTGAGGATTGAGGTTTGAGGATTGAGGATTGAAGATTGAGTATTGATGATTGAAGATTGAGGATTGAGGTTTGAGGATTGAGGATTGTAGATTGAGTATTGATGATTGAATATTGAGGATTGAGGATTGAAGTTTGAGGATTGAGGATGAAGACTGAGGGTTGAGGATTGAGGTTTGAGGAACGAGGATTGAGGATTGAGGATTGAGGACTAAGGATTGACGATTGGGTATTGAAGATTGAGGATTGATGACTGAGGATTGACGACTGAGAAATGAGGATTGAGGATTGATGATTGAAGATTGAGTATTGAGGATTGAATATTGAGGATTGAGTATTGAGGATTGAGGATTGAGGATTGAAGATTGAGTGTTGAGGGTTGAAGATTGAGGATTGAGGATTGAGGATTGAGGATTGAGGATTGAAGATTGAGTATTGAGGATTGAAGATTGAGGATTGAGTATTGACGATTGAGGATTGAGTATTTAGCATTGAAGGTTGAGGATTGTGGATTGCGGATTAAGGATTGAGGATTGAATATTGTAGATTGAGTATTGATGCCTGAGGGTTGAGGATTGAGGATTGAGGATTGAGGATTGAAGATTGAAGATTGAGTATTGAGGATTGAAGATTGATGATTGAAGATTGAGTATTGATGATTGAATATTGAGGATTGAGGATTGAGGATTGAGGATTGAGGATTGAGGATGGAGGATGAGGGCTGAGGGTTGAGGATTGCGGTTTGAGGACTGAGGACTGAGTATTGAGGATTGAGAATTGAGGATTGAGGATTGAGGATTGAAATTGAGGATTGGGTATTGATGATTGAAGAATGAGGATTGAGGAATTAGGATTGAGGATTGAAGATTGAGGATTGAGGATTGAGGATTGAGGATGGAGGATGAGGGCTGAGGGTTGAGGATTGCGGTTTGAGGACTGAGGACTGGGGATTGAGGATTGAGAATTGAGGATTGAGGATTGAGGATTGAAATTGTGGATTGGGTATTGATGATTGAAGAATGAGGATTGAGGAATTAGGATTGAGGATTGAGGTTTGAGGATTGTAGATTGAGGAGTGGGTATTCAGGATTGAAGATTGAGGATTGAGTATTGAGGATTGAGGATTGAGGATTGAAGATTGAGGATTCAGAATTGAGGATTGAGGATTGAGGATTGAGGATTGAAGATTGAATATTGATGATTGAATATTGAGGACAGAGGATTGAGGGTTGTGGATTGAGGACGAGGGCTGAGGTTTGAATATTGATGTTTGAGGTCTGAGGATTAAGGATTGAGCGTTGAGGATTGTGAATTGAGGATTGGGCATTGAGGATTGAAGAATGAGGATTGAGGATTGAGGTTTGATGATTGAGGATTGCAGATTGTGTATTGAGGATTGAAGATTGAGGATTGAGGTTTGAGGAATGAAGATTGAGGATTGAGGATTGAGGATTGAGGATTGAGGATTGAAGATTGAGTATTGAGGATTGAAGGTTGAGGATTGAGGATTGAGTACTGAGGCTTGAGGATTGAGGATTGAGGATTGAGGATTGAGGATTGAGGATTGAAGATTGAATATTGAGGATATAAGATTGAGGATTGACGATTGAGGACTGAGGATGGAGGATGAGGGCTGAGGGTAGAGGATTGAGGTTTGAGGACAGAGGACTGAGGATTGAGGATTGTGAATTGAGGATTGAGGATTGAGGATTGAAGATTGAGGATTGGGTATTGAGTATTGAAGAATGAGGATTGAGGATTGAGGATTGAGGATTGAGAATTGAAGATTGAGTATTGAGGATTGAAGATTGACGATTGAGGATTAAGGATTGAGGATTGAGGATTGAGGATTGAGGATTGAAGATTGAGTATTGAGGATTGAAGATTGACGATTGAGAATTAAGTATTGAAGATTGAGGATTAAGGATTGAAGATTGGGGATTGAGGATCTAGGATTGGACGTTGATTATTGAGGATTGAAGATTGAGGATTGAGGATTGAGGATTGAGAATTGAGAATTGAGTATGAGGACGGAGGGTTGAGGATTGAGGTTTGAGGAATGAGGATTGAGGGTTGAGGATTGAGGATTGAGGATTGAGGATTGAGGATTGAGGATTGAGTATTGAAGATTGAGTATTGATGCCTGAGGATTGAGGATTGAGTATTGATGATTCAGGATCGAGGATTGAAGATTGAGAATTGAGGATTGAAGATTGAGGATTGAGGATTGAGGATTGAGGATGGAGGATGAGGGCTGAGGGTTGATGATAGCGGTTTGTGGACTGATGACTGAGGATTGAGGATTGAAAGTGAGGATTGGGTATTGATGATTGAAGAATGAGGATTGAGGAATTAGGATTGAGTATTGAGGATTGAGGATTGAAGATTGAGGAGTGGGTATTCAGGATTGAAGATTGAGGATTGAGTATTGAGGATTGAGGATTGAGGATTGAAGATTGAGGATTCAGAATTGAGGATTGAGGTTTGAGGATTGAGGATTGAAGATTGAATATTGATGATTGAATATTGAGGACTGAGGATTGAGGGTTGTGGATTGAGGACGAGGACTGAGGGTTGAATATTGATGTTTGAGGTCTGAGGATTAAGGATTGAGGGTTGAGAATTGAGAATTGAGGATTGAGGATTGAGGATTGAGGATTGAGGATTGAGGATTGAGGATTGAGGATTGAGGATTGAGGATTGAGGATTGAGGATTGAGGATTGAAGATTGAGTATTGATGATTGAATATTGAGGATTGAGGATTGAGGTTTGAGGGTTGAGGATTGAGGATTGAGGATTGAGGGTTGAGTATTGAAGATTGAGTATTGATGCCTGAGGATTGAGGATCGAGGATTGAGGATTGAGGATTGGAGATTGATTATTGAAGATTGAAGATTGAGGATTGAGGATTGAGGATTGAGAATTGAGAATTGAGTATGATGACTGAGGGTTGAGGATTGAGGTGTGAGGAATGAGGATTGAGGGTTGGGGAATGAGGATTGAGGATTGAGGATTGAGGATTGAGCATTGAAGATTGAGTATTGACGCCTGAGGATTGAGGATTGAGGATTGATTACTGAGGATCGAGGAATGAAGACTGAGAATTGAGGATTGAAGATTGAGGATTGAGGATTGAGGATTGAGGATGGAGGATGAGGGCTGAGGGTTGAGGATTGAGGATTGAGAAATGAGGATTGAGGATTGAGGATTGAAATTGAGGATTGGGTATTGAGGATTGAACAATGAGGATTGAGGAATTAGGATTGAGGATTGAGGATCGAGGATTGAAGATTGAGGATTGGGTATTGAGGATTGAAGAATGAGGATTGAGGATTGAGGATTGAGGATTGAGGATTGAAGATTAGTGATGAGGATTGAAGATTGAGGGTTGAGGATTGAGGATTGAGGATTGTGGATTGAAGATTGAGTGTTGAGGGTTGAAGATTGAGGACTGAGGATTTAGGATTGAGTATTGAGGATTGAAGATTGAGGATTGAGTATTGAGGATTGAGGATTCAGGGTTGAAGATTGAGGATTGAGTATTGAGGATTGACGATCTAGGATTGGAGATTGATTATTGAGTATAGAAGGTTGAGGATTGTGGATTGAGGATTGAGGATTGAGGATTGAGGATTGGGTATTGAGGATTGAGGAATGAGGATTGAGGATTGAGGTTTGAGGATTGAGGATTGCAGATTGAGTATTGAGGATTGAAGATTGAGGATTCAGGATTGAGGATTGAGGAATGAGGATTGAAGATTGGGTATTGAGGATTGAAGATTGAGGATAGAGGATTGAGTACTGAGGATGGAGGATGAGGGCTGAGGGTTGAGGATTGAGGATTGAGAAATGAGGATTGAGGATTGAGTATTGAAATTGAGGATTGGGTATTGAGGATTGAGGAATTAGGATTGAGGATTGAGGATTGAGGATTGAAGATTGAGGATTGGGTATTGAGGATTGAAGAATGAGGATTGAGGATTGAGGATTGAGGATTGAGGGTTGAAGATTAATGTTGAGGATTGAAGATTGAGGATTGAGTATTGAGGATTGAGGATTGAGGATTGAAGATTGAGTGTTGAGGGTTGAAGATTGAGGATTGAGGATTGAGGATTGAGGATTGAAGATTGAGTATTGAGGATTGAAGATTGAGGATTGAGTATTAAGGATTGAGGATTGAGTATTTAGCATTGAAGGTTGAGGATTGTGGATTGCGGATTAAGGATTGAGGATTGAATATTGTAGATTGAGTATTGATGCCTGAGGGTTGAGGATTGAGGATTGAGGATTGAGGATTGAAGATTGAAGATTGAGTATTGAGGATTGAAGATTGATGATTGAAGATTGAGTATTGATGATTGAATATTGAGGTTTGAGGATTGAGGATTGAGGATTGAGGATTGGGTATTCAGGATTGAGGAATGAGGATTGAGGATTGAGGTTTGAGGATTGAGGATTGCAGATTGAGTATTGAGGATTGAAGATTGAGGATTGAGGATTGAGGATTGAGGAATGAGGATTGAAGATTGAGTATTGAGGATTGAATATTGAGGATTGAGGTTTGAGGATTGAGGATTGAAGATTGAGTATTGATGATTGAAGATTGAGGATTGAGGTTTGAGGATTGAGGATTGAAGATTGAGTATTGATGATTGAATATTGAGGATTGAGGATTGAAGTTTGAGGATTGAGGATGAAGACTGAGGGTTGAGGATTGAGGTTTGAGGAACGAGGACTGAGGATTGAGGATTGAGGACTAAGGATTGACGATTGGGTATTGAAGATTGAGGATTGATGACTGAGGATTGACGACTGAGAAATGAGGATTGAGGATTGATGATTGAAGATTGAGTATTGAGGATTGAATATTGAGGATTGAGTATTGAGGATTGAGGATTGAGGATTGAAGATTGAGTGTTGAGGGTTGAAGATTGAGGATTGAGGATTGAGGATTGAGGATTGAGGATTGAAGATTGAGTATTGAGGATTGAAGATTGAGGATTGAGTATTGACGATTGAGGATTGAGTATTTAGCATTGAAGGTTGAGGATTGTGGATTGCGGATTAAGGATTGAGGATTGAATATTGTAGATTGAGTATTGATGCCTGAGGGTTGAGGATTGAGGATTGAGGATTGAGGATTGAAGATTGAAGATTGAGTATTGAGGATTGAAGATTGATGATTGAAGATTGAGTATTGATGATTGAATATTGAGGATTGAGGATTGAGGATTGAGGATTGAGGATTGGGTATTCAGGATTGAGGAATGAGGATTGAGGATTGAGGTTTGAGGATTGAGGATTGCAGATTGAGTATTGAGGATTGAAGATTGAGGATTGAGGATTGAGGATTGAGGAATGAGGATTGAAGATTGAGTATTGAGGATTGAATATTGAGGATTGAGGTTTGAGGATTGAGGATTGAAGATTGAGTATTGATGATTGAAGATTGAGGATTGAGGTTTGAGGATTGAGGATTGAAGATTGAGTATTGATGATTGAATATTGAGGATTGAGGATTGAAGTTTGAGGATTGAGGATGAAGACTGAGGGTTGAGGATTGAGGTTTGAGGAACGAGGATTGAGGATTGAGGATTGAGGACTAAGAATTGACGATTGGGTATTGAAGATTGAGGATTGATGACTGAGGATTGACGACTGAGAAATGAGGATTGAGGATTGATGATTGAAGATTGAGTATTGAGGATTGAATATTGAGGATTGAGTATTGAGGATTGAGGATTGAGGATTGAGGATTGAGGATTGAAGATTGAGTATTTAGTATTGAAGGTTGAGGATTGTGGATTGCGGATTAAGGATTGAGGATTGAATATTGTAGATTGAGTATTGATGCCTGAGGGTTGAGCATTGAGGATTGAGGATTGAGGATTGAAGATTGAAGATTGAGTGTTGAGGATTGAAGATTGAGGATTGAGTATTGAGGATTGAGGATTCAGGGTTGAAGATTGAAGATTGAGGATTGAGGATTGAGGATTGAGGATTTAGGACTGAAGATTGACTATTGATGGTTGAAGATTGAGGATTGAGGATTGAGTGTTGTGGATTGAGGACGAGGACTGAGGGTTGAGTATTGATGTTTGAGGTCTGGGGATTGAGGATTGAGGAATGAGAATTGAGGATTGATGATTGAGGATTGAAGATTGAGGATTGGCTATTGAGGATTGAAGAATGAGGATTGAGGTTTGAGGATTGAGGATTGGGGATTGAGGACTGAGGATTGAGGATTGAGGATTGAGCATTGAGGATTGAAGATTGAGGATTGAGGGTTGTGGATTGAGGATTGAGGATTGAGGATTGAAGATTGAGGATTGGGTATTGAGTATTGAAGAATGAGGATTGAGGATTGAGGATTGAGGATTGAGAATTGAAGATTGAGTATTGAGGATTGAAGATTGACGATTGAGGATTAAGGATTGAGGATTGAGGATTGAGGATTGAGGATTGAAGATTGAGTATTGAGGATTGAAGATTGACGATTGAGAATTAAGTATTGAAGATTGAGGATTAAGGATTGAAGATTGGGGATTGAGGATCTAGGATTGGACGTTGATTATTGAGGATTGAAGATTGAGGATTGAGGATTGAGGATTGAGAATTGAGAATTGAGTATGAGGACGGAGGGTTGAGGATTGAGGTTTGAGGAATGAGGATTGAGGGTTGAGGATTGAGGATTGAGGATTGAGGATTGAGGATTGAGGATTGAGTATTGAAGATTGAGTATTGATGCCTGAGGATTGAGGATTGAGTATTGATGATTCAGGATCGAGGATTGAAGATTGAGAATTGAGGATTGAAGATTGAGGATTGAGGATTGAGGATTGAGGATGGAGGATGAGGGCTGAGGGTTGATGATAGCGGTTTGTGGACTGATGACTGAGGATTGAGGATTGAAAGTGAGGATTGGGTATTGATGATTGAAGAATGAGGATTGAGGAATTAGGATTGAGTATTGAGGATTGAGGATTGAAGATTGAGGAGTGGGTATTCAGGATTGAAGATTGAGGATTGAGTATTGAGGATTGAGGATTGAGGATTGAAGATTGAGGATTCAGAATTGAGGATTGAGGTTTGAGGATTGAGGATTGAAGATTGAATATTGATGATTGAATATTGAGGACTGAGGATTGAGGGTTGTGGATTGAGGACGAGGACTGAGGGTTGAATATTGATGTTTGAGGTCTGAGGATTAAGGATTGAGGGTTGAGAATTGAGAATTGAGGATTGAGGATTGAGGATTGAGGATTGAGGATTGAGGATTGAGGATTGAGGATTGAGGATTGATGATTGAGGATTGCAGATTGTGTATTGAGGATTGAAGATTGAGGATTGAGGTTTGAGGAATGAAGATTGAGGATTGAGGATTGAGGATTGAGGATTGAGGATTGAAGATTGAGTATTGAGGATTGAAGGTTGAGGATTGAGGATTGAGTACTGAGGCTTGAGGATTGAGGATTGAGGATTGAGGATTGAGGATTGAGGATTGAAGATTGAATATTGAGGATATAAGATTGAGGATTGACGATTGAGGACTGAGGATGGAGGATGAGGGCTGAGGGTAGAGGATTGAGGTTTGAGGACAGAGGACTGAGGATTGAGGATTGTGAATTGAGGATTGAGGATTGAGGATTGAAGATTGAGGATTGGGTATTGAGTATTGAAGAATGAGGATTGAGGATTGAGGATTGAGGATTGAGAATTGAAGATTGAGTATTGAGGATTGAAGATTGACGATTGAGGATTAAGGATTGAGGATTGAGGATTGAGGATTGAGGATTGAAGATTGAGTATTGAGGATTGAAGATTGACGATTGAGAATTAAGTATTGAAGATTGAGGATTAAGGATTGAAGATTGGGGATTGAGGATCTAGGATTGGACGTTGATTATTGAGGATTGAAGATTGAGGATTGAGGATTGAGGATTGAGAATTGAGAATTGAGTATGAGGACGGAGGGTTGAGGATTGAGGTTTGAGGAATGAGGATTGAGGGTTGAGGATTGAGGATTGAGGATTGAGGATTGAGGATTGAGGATTGAGTATTGAAGATTGAGTATTGATGCCTGAGGATTGAGGATTGAGTATTGATGATTCAGGATCGAGGATTGAAGATTGAGAATTGAGGATTGAAGATTGAGGATTGAGGATTGAGGATTGAGGATGGAGGATGAGGGCTGAGGGTTGATGATAGCGGTTTGTGGACTGATGACTGAGGATTGAGGATTGAAAGTGAGGATTGGGTATTGATGATTGAAGAATGAGGATTGAGGAATTAGGATTGAGTATTGAGGATTGAGGATTGAAGATTGAGGAGTGGGTATTCAGGATTGAAGATTGAGGATTGAGTATTGAGGATTGAGGATTGAGGATTGAAGATTGAGGATTCAGAATTGAGGATTGAGGTTTGAGGATTGAGGATTGAAGATTGAATATTGATGATTGAATATTGAGGACTGAGGATTGAGGGTTGTGGATTGAGGACGAGGACTGAGGGTTGAATATTGATGTTTGAGGTCTGAGGATTAAGGATTGAGGGTTGAGAATTGAGAATTGAGGATTGAGGATTGAGGATTGAGGATTGAGGATTGAGGATTGAGGATTGAGGATTGAGGATTGAGGATTGAGGATTGAGGATTGAGGATTGAAGATTGAGTATTGATGATTGAATATTGAGGATTGAGGATTGAGGTTTGAGGGTTGAGGATTGAGGATTGAGGATTGAGGGTTGAGTATTGAAGATTGAGTATTGATGCCTGAGGATTGAGGATCGAGGATTGAGGATTGAGGATTGGAGATTGATTATTGAAGATTGAAGATTGAGGATTGAGGATTGAGGATTGAGAATTGAGAATTGAGTATGATGACTGAGGGTTGAGGATTGAGGTGTGAGGAATGAGGATTGAGGGTTGGGGAATGAGGATTGAGGATTGAGGATTGAGGATTGAGCATTGAAGATTGAGTATTGACGCCTGAGGATTGAGGATTGAGGATTGATTACTGAGGATCGAGGAATGAAGACTGAGAATTGAGGATTGAAGATTGAGGATTGAGGATTGAGGATTGAGGATGGAGGATGAGGGCTGAGGGTTGAGGATTGAGGATTGAGAAATGAGGATTGAGGATTGAGGATTGAAATTGAGGATTGGGTATTGAGGATTGAACAATGAGGATTGAGGAATTAGGATTGAGGATTGAGGATCGAGGATTGAAGATTGAGGATTGGGTATTGAGGATTGAAGAATGAGGATTGAGGATTGAGGATTGAGGATTGAGGATTGAAGATTAGTGATGAGGATTGAAGATTGAGGGTTGAGGATTGAGGATTGAGGATTGTGGATTGAAGATTGAGTGTTGAGGGTTGAAGATTGAGGACTGAGGATTTAGGATTGAGTATTGAGGATTGAAGATTGAGGATTGAGTATTGAGGATTGAGGATTCAGGGTTGAAGATTGAGGATTGAGTATTGAGGATTGACGATCTAGGATTGGAGATTGATTATTGAGTATAGAAGGTTGAGGATTGTGGATTGAGGATTGAGGATTGAGGATTGAGGATTGGGTATTGAGGATTGAGGAATGAGGATTGAGGATTGAGGTTTGAGGATTGAGGATTGCAGATTGAGTATTGAGGATTGAAGATTGAGGATTCAGGATTGAGGATTGAGGAATGAGGATTGAAGATTGGGTATTGAGGATTGAAGATTGAGGATAGAGGATTGAGTACTGAGGATGGAGGATGAGGGCTGAGGGTTGAGGATTGAGGATTGAGAAATGAGGATTGAGGATTGAGTATTGAAATTGAGGATTGGGTATTGAGGATTGAGGAATTAGGATTGAGGATTGAGGATTGAGGATTGAAGATTGAGGATTGGGTATTGAGGATTGAAGAATGAGGATTGAGGATTGAGGATTGAGGATTGAGGGTTGAAGATTAATGTTGAGGATTGAAGATTGAGGATTGAGTATTGAGGATTGAGGATTGAGGATTGAAGATTGAGTGTTGAGGGTTGAAGATTGAGGATTGAGGATTGAGGATTGAGGATTGAAGATTGAGTATTGAGGATTGAAGATTGAGGATTGAGTATTAAGGATTGAGGATTGAGTATTTAGCATTGAAGGTTGAGGATTGTGGATTGCGGATTAAGGATTGAGGATTGAATATTGTAGATTGAGTATTGATGCCTGAGGGTTGAGGATTGAGGATTGAGGATTGAGGATTGAAGATTGAAGATTGAGTATTGAGGATTGAAGATTGATGATTGAAGATTGAGTATTGATGATTGAATATTGAGGTTTGAGGATTGAGGATTGAGGATTGAGGATTGGGTATTCAGGATTGAGGAATGAGGATTGAGGATTGAGGTTTGAGGATTGAGGATTGCAGATTGAGTATTGAGGATTGAAGATTGAGGATTGAGGATTGAGGATTGAGGAATGAGGATTGAAGATTGAGTATTGAGGATTGAATATTGAGGATTGAGGTTTGAGGATTGAGGATTGAAGATTGAGTATTGATGATTGAAGATTGAGGATTGAGGTTTGAGGATTGAGGATTGAAGATTGAGTATTGATGATTGAATATTGAGGATTGAGGATTGAAGTTTGAGGATTGAGGATGAAGACTGAGGGTTGAGGATTGAGGTTTGAGGAACGAGGACTGAGGATTGAGGATTGAGGACTAAGGATTGACGATTGGGTATTGAAGATTGAGGATTGATGACTGAGGATTGACGACTGAGAAATGAGGATTGAGGATTGATGATTGAAGATTGAGTATTGAGGATTGAATATTGAGGATTGAGTATTGAGGATTGAGGATTGAGGATTGAAGATTGAGTGTTGAGGGTTGAAGATTGAGGATTGAGGATTGAGGATTGAGGATTGAGGATTGAAGATTGAGTATTGAGGATTGAAGATTGAGGATTGAGTAATGACGATTGAGGATTGAGTATTTAGCATTGAAGGTTGAGGATTGTGGATTGCGGATTAAGGATTGAGGATTGAATATTGTAGATTGAGTATTGATGCCTGAGGGTTGAGGATTGAGGATTGAGGATTGAGGATTGAAGATTGAAGATTGAGTATTGAGGATTGAAGATTGATGATTGAAGATTGAGTATTGATGATTGAATATTGAGGATTGAGGATTGAGGATTGAGGATTGAGGATTGGGTATTCAGGATTGAGGAATGAGGATTGAGGATTGAGGTTTGAGGATTGAGGATTGCAGATTGAGTATTGAGGATTGAAGATTGAGGATTGAGGATTGAGGATTGAGGAATGAGGATTGAAGATTGAGTATTGAGGATTGAATATTGAGGATTGAGGTTTGAGGATTGAGGATTGAAGATTGAGTATTGATGATTGAAGATTGAGGATTGAGGTTTGAGGATTGAGGATTGAAGATTGAGTATTGATGATTGAATATTGAGGATTGAGGATTGAAGTTTGAGGATTGAGGATGAAGACTGAGGGTTGAGGATTGAGGTTTGAGGAACGAGGATTGAGGATTGAGGATTGAGGACTAAGAATTGACGATTGGGTATTGAAGATTGAGGATTGATGACTGAGGATTGACGACTGAGAAATGAGGATTGAGGATTGATGATTGAAGATTGAGTATTGAGGATTGAATATTGAGGATTGAGTATTGAGGATTGAGGATTGAGGATTGAGGATTGAGGATTGAAGATTGAGTATTTAGTATTGAAGGTTGAGGATTGTGGATTGCGGATTAAGGATTGAGGATTGAATATTGTAGATTGAGTATTGATGCCTGAGGGTTGAGCATTGAGGATTGAGGATTGAGGATTGAAGATTGAAGATTGAGTGTTGAGGATTGAAGATTGAGGATTGAGTATTGAGGATTGAGGATTCAGGGTTGAAGATTGAAGATTGAGGATTGAGGATTGAGGATTGAGGATTTAGGACTGAAGATTGACTATTGATGGTTGAAGATTGAGGATTGAGGATTGAGTGTTGTGGATTGAGGACGAGGACTGAGGGTTGAGTATTGATGTTTGAGGTCTGGGGATTGAGGATTGAGGAATGAGAATTGAGGATTGATGATTGAGGATTGAAGATTGAGGATTGGCTATTGAGGATTGAAGAATGAGGATTGAGGTTTGAGGATTGAGGATTGGGGATTGAGGACTGAGGATTGAGGATTGAGGATTGAGCATTGAGGATTGAAGATTGAGGATTGAGGGTTGTGGATTGAGGACGAGGACTGAGGGTTGAATATTGATGTTTGAGGTCTGAGGATTAAGGATTGGGGGTTGAGAATTGAGGATTGAGGATTGAAGATTGAGGATTGAGGATTGAGGATTGAGGATTGAGGATTGAAGATTGAGTATTGAGGATTGAAGGTTGAGGATTGAGGATTGAGTACTGAGGATTGAGGATTGAGGATCGAGGATTGAGGATTGAAGATTGAAGATTGAGTATTGAGGAATGAAGATTGACGATTGAGAATTAAGGATTGAAGATTGAGGATTAAGGATTGAAGATTGGGGATTGAGGATCTAGGATTGGAGGTTGATTATTGAGGATTGAAGATTGAGGATTGAGGATTGAGGATTGAGAATTGAGAATTGAGTATGAGGACTGGAGGTTGAGGATTGAGGTTTGAGGAATGAGGATTGAGCGTTGAGGATTGAGGATTGAGGATTGAGGATCGAGGATTGAGTATTGAAGATTGAGTATTGATGCCTGACAATTGAGGATTGGGGATTGTGGATTGAGGATTGAGGATTGAAGATTGAGGATTGAGAATTGAGTGTTGAGGATTGAGGTTTGTGGACTGAGGATTGGGGATTGAGGATTGAGGACTGAGGCTTGTGGATTGAGGATTGAGGATTGAAGATTGAGGATTGAGGATTGAGGATGGGGGCTGAGAGTTGAGGATTGAGGTTTGAGGTCTGAGGACTGAGGATTGAGGATTGAGAATTGAGGATTGAGGAGTGAGGATTGAAGATTGAATATTGATGATTGAATATTGAGGACTGAGGATTGAGTGTTGTGGATTGAGGACGAGGACTGAGGGTTGAATATTGATGTTTGAGGTCTGAGGATTAAGGATTGAGGATTGAGAATTGAGGATTGAGGATTGAGGATTGAAGATTGAGGATTGGGTATTTAGGATTGAAGAATGAGGATTGAGGATTGAGGTTTGAGGATTGGGGATTGAAGATTGAGTATTGATGACTGAATATTGAGGATTGAGGATTGAGGTTTGAGGATTGAGGATGAAGACTGAGTGTTGAGGATTGAGGTTTGAGGAACGAGGATTGAGGATTGAGGATTGAGGACTAAGGATTGACGATTGAGTATTGAATATTGAGGATTGATGACTGAGGATTGACGACTGAGAATTGAGGATTGAGGATGATGATTGAAGATTGAGTATTGAGGATTGAATATTGAGGATTGAGGATTGAGGATTGAGGATTGAGGATCGAGGATCGAAGATTGAGTGTTGAGGGTTGAAGATTGAGGATTGAGGATTGAGGATTGAGGATGGAGGATGAGGGCTGAGGGTTGAGGATTGCGGTTTGAGGACTGAGGACTGAGTATTGAGGATTGAGAATTGAGGATTGAGGATTGAGGATTGAAATTGAGGATTGGGTATTGATGATTGAAGAATGAGGATTGAGGAATTAGGATTGAGGATTGAAGATTGAGGATTGAGGATTGAGGATTGAGGATGGAGGATGAGGGCTGAGGGTTGAGGATTGCGGTTTGAGGACTGAGGACTGGGGATTGAGGATTGAGAATTGAGGATTGAGGATTGAGGATTGAAATTGTGGATTGGGTATTGATGATTGAAGAATGAGGATTGAGGAATTAGGATTGAGGATTGAGGTTTGAGGATTGTAGATTGAGGAGTGGGTATTCAGGATTGAAGATTGAGGATTGAGTATTGAGGATTGAGGATTGAGGATTGAAGATTGAGGATTCAGAATTGAGGATTGAGGATTGAGGATTGAGGATTGAAGATTGAATATTGATGATTGAATATTGAGGACAGAGGATTGAGGGTTGTGGATTGAGGACGAGGGCTGAGGTTTGAATATTGATGTTTGAGGTCTGAGGATTAAGGATTGAGGGTTGAGGATTGTGAATTGAGGATTGGGCATTGAGGATTGAAGAATGAGGATTGAGGATTGAGGTTTGATGATTGAGGATTGCAGATTGAGTATTGAGGATTGAAGATTGAGGATTGAGGTTTGAGGAATGAAGATTGAGTATTTAGCATTGAAGGTTGAGGATTGTGGATTGCGGATTAAGGATTGAGGATTGAATATTGTAGATTGAGTATTGATGCCTGAGGGTTGAGGATTGAGGATTGAGGATTGAGGATTGAAGATTGAAGATTGAGTATTGAGGATTGAAGATTGATGATTGAAGATTGAGTATTGATGATTGAATATTGAGGATTGAGGATTGAGGATTGAGGATTGAGGATTGGGTATTCAGGATTGAGGAATGAGGATTGAGGATTGAGGTTTGAGGATTGAGGATTGCAGATTGAGTATTGAGGATTGAAGATTGAGGATTGAGGATTGAGGATTGAGGAATGAGGATTGAAGATTGAGTATTGAGGATTGAATATTGAGGATTGAGGTTTGAGGATTGAGGATTGAAGATTGAGTATTGATGATTGAAGATTGAGGATTGAGGTTTGAGGATTGAGGATTGAAGATTGAGTATTGATGATTGAATATTGAGGATTGAGGATTGAAGTTTGAGGATTGAGGATGAAGACTGAGGGTTGAGGATTGAGGTTTGAGGAACGAGGATTGAGGATTGAGGATTGAGGACTAAGGATTGACGATTGGGTATTGAAGATTGAGGATTGATGACTGAGGATTGACGACTGAGAAATGAGGATTGAGGATTGATGATTGAAGATTGAGTATTGAGGATTGAATATTGAGGATTGAGTATTGAGGATTGAGGATTGAGGATTGAAGATTGAGTGTTGAGGGTTGAAGATTGAGGATTGAGGATTGAGGATTGAGGATTGAGGATTGAAGATTGAGTATTGAGGATTGAAGATTGAGGATTGAGTATTGACGATTGAGGATTGAGTATTTAGCATTGAAGGTTGAGGATTGTGGATTGCGGATTAAGGATTGAGGATTGAATATTGTAGATTGAGTATTGATGCCTGAGGGCTGAGGATTGAGGATTGAGGATTGAGGATTGAAGATTGAAGATTGAGTATTGAGGATTGAAGATTGATGATTGAAGATTGAGTATTGATGATTGAATATTGAGGATTGAGGATTGAGGATTGAGGATTGAGGATTGGGTATTCAGGATTGAGGAATGAGGATTGAGGATTGAGGTTTGAGGATTGAGGATTGCAGATTGAGTATTGAGGATTGAAGATTGAGGATTGAGGATTGAGGATTGAGGAATGAGGATTGAAGATTGAGTATTGAGGATTGAATATTGAGGATTGAGGTTTGAGGATTGAGGATTGAAGATTGAGTATTGATGATTGAAGATTGAGGATTGAGGTTTGAGGATTGAGGATTGAAGATTGAGTATTGATGATTGAATATTGAGGATTGAGGATTGAAGTTTGAGGATTGAGGATGAAGACTGAGGGTTGAGGATTGAGGTTTGAGGAACGAGGATTGAGGATTGAGGATTGAGGACTAAGGATTGACGATTGGGTATTGAAGATTGAGGATTGATGACTGAGGATTGACGACTGAGAAATGAGGATTGAGGATTGATGATTGAAGATTGAGTATTGAGGATTGAATATTGAGGATTGAGTATTGAGGATTGAGGATTGAGGATTGAGGATTGAGGATTGAAGATTGAGTATTTAGTATTGAAGGTTGAGGATTGTGGATTGCGGATTAAGGATTGAGGATTGAATATTGTAGATTGAGTATTGATGCCTGAGGGTTGAGGATTGAGGATTGAGGATTGAGGATTGACGATTGAAGATTGAGTGTTGAGGATTGAAGATTGAGGATTGAGTATTGAGGATTGAGGATTCAGGGTTGAAGATTGAAGATTGAGGATTGAGGATTGAGGACTGAGGATTTAGGACTGAAGATTGACTATTGATGGTTGAAGATTGAGGATTGAGGATTGAGTGTTGTGGATTGAGGACGAGGACTGAGGGTTGAGTATTGATGTTTGAGGTCTGGGGATTGAGGATTGAGGAATGAGAATTGAGGATTGATGATTGAGGATTGAAGATTGAGGATTGGCTATTGAGGATTGAAGAATGAGGATTGAGGTTTGAGGATTGAGGATTGGGGATTGAGGACTGAGGATTGAGGATTGAGGATTGAGCATTGAGGATTGAAGATTGAGGATTGAGGGTTGTGGATTGAGGACGAGGACTGAGGGTTGAATATTGATGTTTGAGGTCTGAGGATTAAGGATTGGGGGTTGAGAATTGAGGATTGAGGATTGAAGATTGAGGATTGAGGATTGAGGATTGAGGATTGAGGATTGAAGATTGAGTATTGAGGATTGAAGGTTGAGGATTGAGGATTGAGTACTGAGGATTGAGGATTGAGGATCGAGGATTGAGGATTGAAGATTGAAGATTGAGTATTGAGGAATGAAGATTGACGATTGAGAATTAAGGATTGAAGATTGAGGATTAAGGATTGAAGATTGGGGATTGAGGATCTAGGATTGGAGGTTGATTATTGAGGATTGAAGATTGAGGATTGAGGATTGAGGATTGAGAATTGAGAATTGAGTATGAGGACTGGAGGTTGAGGATTGAGGTTTGAGGAATGAGGATTGAGCGTTGAGGATTGAGGATTGAGGATTGAGGATCGAGGATTGAGTATTGAAGATTGAGTATTGATGCCTGACAATTGAGGATTGGGGATTGTGGATTGAGGATTGAGGATTGAAGATTGAGGATTGAGAATTGAGTGTTGAGGATTGAGGTTTGCGGACTGAGGATTGGGGATTGAGGATTGAGGACTGAGGCTTGTGGATTGAGGATTGAGGATTGAAGATTGAGGATTGAGGATTGAGGATGGGGGCTGAGAGTTGAGGATTGAGGTTTGAGGTCTGAGGACTGAGGATTGAGGATTGAGAATTGAGGATTGAGGAGTGAGGATTGAAGATTGAATATTGATGATTGAATATTGAGGACTGAGGATTGAGTGTTGTGGATTGAGGACGAGGACTGAGGGTTGAATATTGATGTTTGAGGTCTGAGGATTAAGGATTGAGGATTGAGAATTGAGGATTGAGGATTGAGGATTGAAGATTGAGGATTGGGTATTTAGGATTGAAGAATGAGGATTGAGGATTGAGGTTTGAGGATTGGGGATTGAAGATTGAGTATTGATGACTGAATATTGAGGATTGAGGATTGAGGTTTGAGGATTGAGGATGAAGACTGAGTGTTGAGGATTGAGGTTTGAGGAACGAGGATTGAGGATTGAGGATTGAGGACTAAGGATTGACGATTGAGTATTGAATATTGAGGATTGATGACTGAGGATTAACGACTGAGAATTGAGGATTGAGGATGATGATTGAAGATTGAGTATTGAGGATTGAATATTGAGGATTGAGGATTGAGGATTGGGGATTGAGGATCGAGGATCGAAGATTGAGTGTTGAGGGTTGAAGATTGAGGATTGAGGATTGAGGATTGGGGATTGAGGATTGAAGATTGAGTATTGAGGATTGAAGATTGAGGATTGAGTATTGAGGATTGAGGATTCGGGGTTGAAGATTGAGGATTGAGGATTGAGGATTGAAGATCTAGGATTGGAGATTGATTATTGAGTATGGAAGGTTGATGATTGTGGATTGAGGATTGAGGATTGAGGATTGAGGATTGAGGATTGAGGATTGAGGATTGAGTACTCAGGGTTGAAGATTGAGGATTGAGGATTGAGGATTGAGGGTTGAGGATTGAGGATTGAAGATTGAATATTGATGATTGAATATTGAGGACTGAGGATTGAGGGTTGTGGATTGAGGACGAGGACTGAGTGTTGAATATTGATGTTTGAGCTCTGAGGATTAAGGATTGAGGATTGAGAATTGAGTATTGAGGATTGAGTTTTGAAGATTGAGGATTGGGTATTTAGGATTGAAGAATGAGGATTGAGGATTGAGGTTTGAGGATTGAGGATTGAAGATTGAGTATTGATGATTGAATATTGAGGATTGAGGATTGAGGTTTGAGGATTGAGGATGAAGACTGAGGGTTGAGGATTGAGGTTTGAGGAACGAGGATTGAGGATTGAGGATTGAGGACTAAGGATTGACGATTGAGTATTGAAGATTGAGGATTGGTGACTGAGGATTGACGACTGAGAATTGAGGATTGAGGATTGATGATTGAAGATTGAGTATTGAGGATTGAATATTGAGGATTGAGGATTGAGGATTGAGGATTGAGGATTGAGGATTGAAGATTGAGTATTGAGTATTGAAGGTTGAGGATTGTGGATTGAGTATTAAGGATTGAGGATTGAATATTGTAGATTGAGTATTGATGCCTGTGGATTGAGGATTGAGGATTGAGGATTGAGGATTGAGGATTGAAGATTGAGTATCGAGGATTGATGATTGGGGATTGAAGATTGAGTATTGATGATTGAATATTGAGGATTGAGGATTGAGGATTGAGGACTGATGATTGAGTATTGAGGATTGAGGAATGAGGATTGAGGATTGAGGATTGAGGATTGAGCACTGAAGATTGAGTATTGATGCCTGAGGATTGAGGATTGAGGATTGATGATTGAGGATCGAGGATTGAAGATTGAGAATTGAGGATTGAAGATTGAGGATTGAGTATTGAGGATTGAGGATGGAGGCTGAGGTCTGAGGGTTGAGGATTGAGGATTGAGAAATGAGGATTGAGGATTAAGGATTGAAATTGAGGATTGGGTATTGAGGATTGAAGAATGAGGATTGAGGAATTAGGATTGAGGATTGAGGATTGAGGATTGAAGATTGAGGATTGGGTATTGAGGGTTGAAGAATGAGGATTGAGGATTGAGGATTGAGGAGTGAGGATTGAAGATTGAGTGTTGAGGATTGACGATTGAGTATTGAGGATTGAGGATTGAGGATTGAGGATTGAAGATTAAGTATTGAGGATTGAAGATTGAAGAATGAGGATTGAGGATTGAGGATTGAGGATTGAGGATTGAAGATTGAGTGTTGAGGATCGAAGATTGAGGATTGAGGATTGAGGATTGAGGATTGAGGATTGAGGATTGAAGATTGAGTATTGAGGATTGAAGATTGAGGATTGAGTATTCAGGATTGAGGATTCAGGGTTGAACATTGAGGATTGAGGATTGAGGATTGAGGATTGAGGATTGAGGATTGAGGATTGAAGATTGAATATTGATGATTGAATATTGAAGACTGAGGATTGAGGGTTGTGGATTGAGGACGAGGACTGAGGGTTGAATATTGATGTTTGAGGTCTGAGGATTAAGGATTGAGGATTGACAATTGAGGATTGAGGATTGAGGATTGAAGATTGAGGATTGGGTATTTAGGATTGAAGAATGAGGATTGAGGATTGAGGTTTGAGGATTGATGATTGAATATTGAGGATTGAGGATTGAGGTTTGAGGATTGAGGATGAAGACTGAGGGTTGAGGATTGAGGTTTGAGGAACGAGGATTGAGGATTGAGGATTGAGGACTAAGGATTGACGATTGAGTATTGAAGATTGAGGATTGTTGACTGAGGATTGACGACTGAGAATTGAGGATTGAGGATTGCTGATTGAAGATTGAGTATTGAGGATTGAATATTGCGGATTGAGGATTGAGGATTGAGGATTGAGGATTGAGGATTGAGGATTGAAGATTGAGTATTGTGTATTGAAGGTTGAGGATTGTGGATTGAGGTTAAGGATTGAGGATTGAATATTGTAGATTGAGTATTGATGCCTGAGGATTGAGGACTGAGGATTGAAGATTGAATATTGAGGATATAAGATTGAGGATTGATGATTGAGGACTGAGGATGGAGGATGACGGCTGAGGGTAGAGGATTGAGGTTTGAGGACAGAGGACTGAGGATTGAGGATTGAGAATTGAGGATTGAGGATTGAGGATTGAAGATTGAGGATTGGGTATTGAGTATTGAAGAATGAGGATTGAGGATTGAGGATTGAGGATTGAGGATTGAAGATTGAGTATTGAGGACTGAAGATTGACGATTGAGGATTAAGGATTGAGGATTGAGGATTGAGGATTGAGGATTGAAGATTGAGTATTGAGGATTGAATATTGACGATTGAGAATTAAGGATTGAAGATTGAGGATTAAGGATTGAAGATTGGGGATTGAGGATCTAGGATTGGAGGTTGATTATTGAGGATTGAAGATTGAGGATTGAGGATTGAGGATTGAGAGTTGAGAATTGAGTATGAGGACTGAGGGTTGAGGATTGAGGATTGAGGATTGAGGATTGAGGGTTGAAGATTGAGTATTGAGTATTGAAGGTTGAGGATTGTGGATTGAGGATTAAGTATTGAGGATTGAATATTGTAGATTGAATATTGATGCCTGAGGATTGAGGTTTGAGGATTGATGATTGAGGATTGAGGATTGAGGATTGAGGATTGAGGATTGAAGATTGAATATTGATGATTGAATATTGAGGACTGAGGATTGAGGGTTGTGGATTGAGGACGAGGACTGAGGGTTGAATATTGATGTTTGAGGTCTGAGGATTAAGGATTGAGGATTGAGAATTGGGGATTGAGGATTGAGGATTGAAGGTTGAGGATTGGGTATTGAGGATTGAGGAATGAGGATTGAGGATTGAGGTTTGAGGATTGAGGATTGCAGATAGAGTATTGAGGATTGAAGATTGAGCATTGAGGATTCAGGATTGAGGAATGAGGTTTGAAGATTGAGAATTGAGGATTGAAGATTGAGGATTGAGGATTGAGGATTGAGGTTGGAGGATGAGGGCTGAGGGTTGAGGATTGCGGTTTGAGGACTGAGGACTGAGGATTGAGGATTGAGAGTTGAGGATTGAGGATTGAGGATTGAAATTGAGGTTTGGGTATTGATGTTTGAAGAATGAGGATTGAGGAATTAGGATTGAGGATTGAGGATTGAGGATTGAAGATTGAGGAGTGGGTATTCAGGATTGAAGATTGAGGACTGAGTATTGAGGATTGAGGATTGAGGATTGAAGATTGAGGATTCAGAATTGAGGATTGAGGATTGAGGTTAAGGATTGAAGATTGAATATTGATGATTGAATATTGAGGACTGAGTATTGAGGGTTGTGGATTGTGGACGTGGACTGAGGGTTGAATATTGATGTTTGAGGTCTGAGGATTAAGGATTGAGGGTTGATAATTGAGTATTGAGGATTGAGGATTGAAGATTGAGGATTGGGCATTGAGGATTGAGGACTGAAGATTGACGATTGAGGATTAAGGATTGAAGATTGAGGATTAAGGATTGAAGATTGGGGATTGAGGATCTAGGATTGGAGGTTGATTATTGAGGATTGAAGATTGAGGATTGAGGATTGAGGATTGAGAATTGAGAATTGAGTATGATGACTGAGGGTTGAGGATTGAGGTGTGAGGAATGAGGATTGAGGGTTGGGGAATGAGGATTGAGGATTGAGGATTGAGGATTGAGCATTGAAGATTGAGTATTGACGCCTGAGGATTGAGGATTGAGGATTGATGACTGAGGATCGAGGAATGAAGACTGAGAATTGAGGATTGAAGATTGAGGATTGAGGATTGAGGATTGAGGATGGAGGATGAGGGCTGAGGGTTGAGGATTGAGGATTGAGAAATGAGGATTGAGGATTGAGGATTGAAATTGAGGATTGGGTATTGAGGACTGAACACTGAGGATTGAGGAATTAGGATTGAGGATTGAGGATCGAGGATTGAAGATTGAGGATTGGGTATTGAGGATTGAAGAATGAGGATTGAGGATTGAGGATTGAGGATTGAGGATTGAGGATTGAAGATTAGTGATGAGGATTGAAGATTGAGGGTTGAGGATTGAGGATTGAGGATTGTGGATTGAAGATTGAGTGTTGAGGGTTGAAGATTGAGGACTGAGGATTTAGGATTGAGTATTGAGGATTGAAGATTGAGGATTGAGTATTGAGGATTGAGGATTCAGGGTTGAAGATTGAGGATTGAGTATTGAGGATTGACGATCTAGAATTGGAGATTGATTATTGAGTATAGAAGGTTGAGGATTGTGGATTGAGGATTGAGGATTGAGGATTGAGGATTGGGTATTGAGGATTGAGGAATGAGGATTGAGGATTGAGGTTTGAGGATTGAGGATTGCAGATTGAGTATTGAGGATTGAAGATTGAGGATTGAGGATTGAGGATTGAGGAATGAGGATTGAAGATTGGGTATTGAGGATTGAAGATTGAGGATAGAGGATTGAGTACTGAGGATGGAGGATGAGGGCTGAGGGTTGAGGATTGAGGATTGAGAAATGAGGATTGAGGATTGAGGATTGAAATTGAGGATTGGGTATTGAGGATTGAGGAATTAGGATTGAGGATTGAGGATTGAGGATTGAAGATTGAGGATTGGGTATTGAGGATTGAAGAATGAGGATTGAGGATTGAGGATTGAGGATTGAGGGTTGAAGATTAATGTTGAGGATTGAAGATTGAGGATTGAGTATTGAGGATTGAGGATTGAGGATCGAAGATTGAGTGTTGAGGGTTGAAGATTGAGGATTGAGGATTGAGGATTGAGGATTGAGGATTGAAGATTGAGGATTGAGGATTGAAATTGAGGATTGGGTATTGAGGATTGAGGAATTAGGATTGAGGATTGAGGATTGAGGATTGAAGATTGAGGATTGGGTATTGAGGATTGAAGAATGAGGATTGAGGATTGAGGATTGAGGATTGAGGGTTGAAGATTAATGTTGAGGATTGAAGATTGAGGATTGAGTATTGAGGATTGAGGATTGAGGATCGAAGATTGAGTGTTGAGGGTTGAAGATTGAGGATTGAGGATTGAGGATTGAGGATTGAGGATTGAAGATTGAGTATTGAGGATTGAAGATTGAGGATTGAGTATTGACGATTGAGGATTGAGTATTTAGCATTGAAGGTTGAGGATTGTGGATTGCGGATTAAGGATTGAGGATTGAATATTGTAGATTGAGTATTGATGCCTGAGGGTTGAGGATTGAGGATTGAGGATTGAGGATTGAAGATTGAAGATTGAGTATTGAGGATTGAAGATTGATGATTGAAGATTGAGTATTGATGATTGAATATTGAGGATTGAGGATTGAGGATTGAGGATTGAGGATTGGGTATTCAGGATTGAGGAATGAGGATTGATGATTGAGGTTTGAGGATTGAGGATTGCAGATTGAGTATTGAGGATTGAAGATTGAGGATTGAGGATTGAGGATTGAGGAATGAGGATTGAAGATTGAGTATTGAGGATTGAATATTGAGGATTGAGGTTTGAGGATTGAGGATTGAAGATTGAGTATTGATGATTGAAGATTGAGGATTGAGGTTTGAGGATTGAGGATTGAAGATTGAGTATTGATGATTGAATATTGAGGATTGAGGATTGAAGTTTGAGGATTGAGGATGAAGACTGAGGGTTGAGGATTGAGGTTTGAGGAACGAGGATTGAGGATTGAGGATTGAGGACTAAGGATTGACGATTGGGTATTGAAGATTGAGGATTGATGACTGAGGATTGACGACTGAGAAATGAGGATTGAGGATTGATGATTGAAGATTGAGTATTGAGGATTGAATATTGAGGATTGAGTATTGAGGATTGAGGATTGAGGATTGAGGATTGAGGATTGAAGATTGAGTATTTAGTATTGAAGGTTGAGGATTGTGGATTGCGGATTAAGGATTGAGGATTGAATATTGTAGATTGAGTATTGATGCCTGAGGGTTGAGGATTGAGGATTGAGGATTGAGGATTGAAGATTGAAGATTGAGTGTTGAGGATTGAAGATTGAGGATTGAGGATTGCGGATTGATGATTGAGGATTGAAGATTGAGTATTGAGGATTGAAGATTGAGGATTGAGTATTGAGGATTGAGGATTCAGGGTTGAAGATTGAAGATTGAGGATTGATGATTGAGGATTGAGGATTTAGGACTGAAGATTGACTATTGATGGTTGAAGATTGAGGATTGAGGATTGAGTGTTGTGGATTGAGGACGAGGACTGAGGGTTGAGTATTGATGTTTGAGGTCTGGGGATTGAGGATTGAGGAATGAGAATTGAGGATTGAGGATTGAGGATTGAAGATTGAGGATTGGCTATTGAGGATTGAAGAATGAGGATTGAGGTTTGAGGATTGAGGATTGGGGATTGAGGACTGAGGATTGAGGATTGAGGATTGAGCATTGAGGATTGAAGATTGAGGATTGAGGGTTGTGGATTGAGGACGAGGACTGAGGGTTGAATATTGATGTTTGAGGTCTGAGGATTAAGGATTGGGGGTTGAGAATTGAGGATTGAGGATTGAAGATTGAGGATTGAGGATTGAGGATTGAGGATTGAGGATTGAAGATTGAGTATTGAGGATTGAAGGTTGAGGATTGAGGATTGAGTACTGAGGATTGAGGATTGAGGATCGAGGATTGAGGATTGAAGATTGAAGATTGAATATTGAGGATATAAGATTGAGGACTGATGATTCAGTGTTGAGGATGGAGGATGAGTGCTGAGGGTAGAGGATTGAGGTTTGAGGACAGAGCACTGAGGATTGAGGATTGAGAATTGAGGATTGAGGATTGAGGATTGAAGATTGAGGATTGGGTATTGAGTATTGAAGAATGAGGATTGAGGATTGAGCATTGAGGATTGAGGATTGAAGATTGAGTATTGAGGATTGAAGATTGACGATTGAGGATTAAGGATTGAGGATTTAGGATTGAGGATTGAGGATTGAAGATTGAGTATTGAGGAATGAAGACTGACGATTGAGAATTAAGGATTGAAGATTGAGGATTAAGGATTGAAGATTGGGGATTGAGGATCTAGGATTGGAGGTTGATTATTGAGGATTGAAGATTGAGGATTGAGGATTGAGGATTGAGAATTGAGAATTGAGTATGAGGACTGGAGGTTGAGGATTGAGGTTTGAGGAATGAGGATTGCGCGTTGAGGATTGAGGATTGAGGATTGAGGATCGAGGATTGAGTATTGAAGATTGAGTATTGATGCCTGACAATTGAGGATTGGGGATTGTGGATTGAGGATTGAGGATTGAAGATTGAGGATTGAGAATTGAGTGTTGAGGATTGAGGTTTGAGGACTGAGGATTGGGGATTGAGGATTGAGGACTGAGGCTTGAGGATTGAGGATTGAGGATTGAAGATTGAGGATTGAGGATTGAGGATGGGGGCTGAGAGTTGAGGATTGAGGTTTGAGGTCTGAGGACTGAGGATTGAGGATTGAGAATTGAGGATTGAGGAGTGAGGATTGAAGATTGAATATTGATGATTGAATATTGAGGACTGAGGATTGAGTGTTGTGGATTGAGGACGAGGACTGAGGGTTGAATATTGATGTTTGAGGTCTGAGGATTAAGGATTGAGGATTGAGAATTGAGGATTGAGGATTGAGGATTGAAGATTGAGGATTGGGTATTTAGGATTGAAGAATGAGGATTGAGGATTGAGGTTTGAGGATTGGGGATTGAAGATTGAGTATTGATGACTGAATATTGAGGATTGAGGATTGAGGTTTGAGGATTGAGGATGAAGACTGAGTGTTGAGGATTGAGGTTTGAGGAACGAGGATTGAGGATTGAGGATTGAGGACTAAGGATTGACGATTGAGTATTGAATATTGAGGATTGATGACTGAGGATTGACGACTGAGAATTGAGGAGTGAGGATGATGATTGAAGATTGAGTATTGAGGATTGAATATTGAGGATTGAGGATTGAGGATTGAGGATTGAGGATCGAGGATCGAAGATTGAGTGTTGAGGGTTGAAGATTGAGGATTGAGGATTGAGGATTGAGGATTGAGGATTGAAGATTGAGTATTGAGGATTGAAGATTGAGGATTGAGTATTGAGGATTGAGGATTCGGGGTTGAAGATTGAGGATTGAGGATTGAGGATTGAAGATCTAGGATTGGAGATTGATTATTGAGTATGGAAGGTTGATGATTGTGGATTTAGGATTGAGGATTGAGGATTGAGGATTGAGGATTGAGGATTGAGGATTGAGTACTCAGGGTTGAAGATTGAGGATTGAGGATTGAGGATTGAGGGTTGAGGATTGAGGATTGAAGATTGAATATTGATGATTGAATATTGAGGACTGAGGATTGAGGGTTGTGGATTGAGGACGAGGTCTGAGTGTTGAATATTGATGTTTGAGGTCTGAGGATTAAGGATTGAGGATTGAGGACTAAGGATTGACGATTGAGTATTGAATATTGAGGATTGATGACTGAGGATTGACGACTGAGAATTGAGGAGTGAGGATGATGATTGAAGATTGAGGATTGAGGATTGAGGATTGAGGATTGAGGATTGAGGATTGAGGATTGAGTACTCAGGGTTGAAGATTGAGAATTGAGGATTGAGGATTGAGGATTGAAGATTGAGGATTGGGTATTGAGTATTGAAGAATGAGGATTGAGGATTGAGGATTGAGGATTGAGGATTGAAGATTGAGTATTGAGGACTGAAGATTGACGATTGAGGATTAAGGATTGAGGATTGAGGATTGAGGATTGAGGATTGAAGATTGAGTATTGAGGATTGAATATTGACGATTGAGAATTAAGGATTGAAGATTGAGGATTAAGGATTGAAGATTGGGGATTGAGGATCTAGGATTGGAGGTTGATTATTGAGGATTGAAGATTGAGGATTGAGGATTGAGGATTGAGAGTTGAGAATTGAGTATGAGGACTGAGGGTTGAGTATTGAGGATTGAGGATTGAGGATTCAGGGTTGAAGATTGAGTATTGAGTATTGAAGGTTGAGGATTGTGGATTGAGGATTAAGTATTGAGGATTGAATATTGTAGATTGAATATTGATGCCTGAGGATTGAGGATTGAGGATTGAGGATTGAGGATTGAGGATTGAGGATTGAGGATTGAGGATTGAAGATTGAATATTGATGATTGAATATTGAGGACTGAGGATTGAGGGTTGTGGATTGAGGACGAGGACTGAGGGTTGAATATTGATGTTTGAGGTCTGAGGATTAAGGATTGAGGATTGAGAATTGGGGATTGAGGATTGAGGATTGAAGATTGAGGATTGGGTATTGAGGATTGAGGAATGAGGATTGAGGATTGAGGTTTGAGGATTGAGGATTGCAGATTGAGTATTGAGGATTGAAGATTGAGCATTGAGGATTCAGGATTGAGGAATGAGGATTGAAGATTGAGAATTGAGGATTGAAGATTGAGGATTGAGAATTGAGGATTGAGGATGGAGGATGAGGGCTGAGGGTTGAGGATTGCGGTTTGAGGACTGAGGACTGAGGATTGAGGATTGAGAGTTGAGGATTGAGGATTGAGGATTGAAATTGAGGATTGGGTATTGATGTTTGAAGAATGAGGATTGAGGAATTAGGATTGAGGATTGAGGATTGAGGATTGAAGATTGAGGAGTGGGTATTCAGGATTGAAGATTGAGGACTGAGTATTGAGGATTGAGGATTGAGGATTGAAGATTGAGGATCCAGAATTGAGGATTGAGGATTGAGGATTAAGGATTGAAGATTGAATATTGATGATTGAATATTGAGGACTGAGTATTGAGGGTTGTGGATTGTGGACGTGGACTGAGGGTTGAATATTGATGTTTGAGGTCTGAGGATTAAGGATTGAGGGTTGAGAATTGAGTATTGAGGATTGAGGATTGAAGATTGAGGATTGGGCATTGAGGATTGAGGACTGAAGATTGACGATTGAGGATTAAGGATTGAAGATTGAGGATTAAGGATTGAAGATTGGGGATTGAGGATCTAGGATTGGAGGTTGATTATTGAGGATTGAAGATTGAGGATTGAGGATTGAGGATTGAGAATTGAGAATTGAGTATGAGGACTGAGGGTTGAGGATTGAGTTTCGAGGAATGAGGATTGAGGGTTGAGGATTGAGGATTGAGGATTGAGGATCGAGGATTGAGTATTGAAGATTGAGTATTGATGCCTGAGGATTGAGGATTGGGGATTGTGGATTGAGGATTGAGGATTGCAGATTGAGGATTGATAATTGAGTGTTGAGGATTGAGGTTTGAGGATTGGGGATTGAGGACTGAGGATTGAGGATTGAGGATTGAGCATTGAGGATTGAGCATTGAGGATTGAAGATTGATGACTGTGGATTGAGGACTGAAGATTGAGGATTAACGATTGAAGATTGGGGATTGAGGATCTAGGATCGGATATTGATTATTGAGGATTGAAGATTGAGGATTGAGGATTGAGGATTGAGAATTGAGAATTGAGGATGAGGACTGAGGGTTGAGTATTGATGTTTGAGGTCTGAGGATTGATGGTTGAGGATTGAGGATTGAGGATTGAGGATTGAGGATTGAGTATTGAAGATTGAGTATTGATGCCTGAGGATTGAGGATTAGGGATTGAGGGTTGAGGATTGAGGATTGGAGATTGAGTATTGGGGATTGAAGATTGAGGATTGAGGATTGATGATTGAGGATGGAGAATGAGGACTGACGGTTGAGGATTGAGGTTTGAGGATTGAAGATTGAGGACTGTGGACTGTGGATTGAGGATTGAGGATTGAGGATTGAGCATTGAGGATTGAAGATTGATTACTGGGGATTGGGGATTGAAGATTGATGATTAAGGATTGAAGATTAGGGATTGAGGATCTAGAATTGGAGATTGATTATTGAGGACTGAAGATTGAGGATTGAGGATTGAGGATTGAGAATTGAGAATTGAGTATGAGAACTGAGGGTTGAGGATTGAAGTTTGAGGAATGAGGATTGAGGTTTGAGGATTGAGGATTGAGGATTGAGGATTGAGGATTGAGTATTGAATATTGAGTATTGATGCCTGAGGATTGAGGATTGAGTATTGATGATTCAGGATCGAGGATTGAAGACTGAGAATTCAGGATTGAAGGTTGAGGGTTGAGGATTGAGGATTGAGGATGGAGGATGAGGGCTGAGGGTTGAGGATTGCGGTTTGAGGACTGAGGACTGAGGATTGAGGATTGACAATTCAGGATTGAGCATTGAGGATTGAAATTGAGGATTGGGTATTCATGATTGAAGAATGAGGATTGAGGAATTAGGTTTGAGGATTGAGGATTGAGGATTGAAGATTGAGGAGTCGGTATTCAGGATTGAAGGTTGAGGATTGAGGATTGAGTATTGAGGAATGAGGATTGAGGATTGAAGGTTGAGGATTCAGAATTGAGGATTGAGGATTGAGGATTGAGGATTGAAGATTGAATATTGATGATTGAATATTGAGGACTGAGGATTGAGGGTTGTGGATTGAGGACGAGGACTGAGGGTTGAATATTGATGTTTGAGGTCTGAGGATTAAGGATTGAGGGTTGAGAATTGAGGATTGAGGATTGAGGATTGAAGATTGAGGATTGGGCATTGAGGATTGAAGAATGAGGATTGAGGATTGAGGTTTGAGGATTGAGGATTGCAGATTGAGTATTGAGGATTGAAGATTGAGGATTGAGGATTGAGGATTGAAGATTGAGGATTGAGGATTGAGGATTGAGGATTGAGGATTGAAGATTGAGTATTGAGGATTGAATGTTGAGGATTGAGGATTGAGTACTGAGGATTGAGGATTGAGGATTGAGGATTGAGGATTGAGGATTGAGGATTGAAGATTGAATATTGAGGATATAAGATTGCGGATTGATAATTGAGGATTGAGGATGGAGGATGAGGGCTGAGGGTAAAGGATTGAGGTTTGAGGACAGAGGACTGAGGATTGAGGATTGAGAATTGAGGATTGAGGATTGAGGATTGAAGATTGAGGAGTGAGTATTGAAGATTGAGAATTGAGGATTGAAGATTGACGATTGAGGATTAAGGATTGAGGACTGAGGACTGAGGGTTGAGGATTGAAGATTGAGTATTGAGGATTGAAGATTGACGATTGAGAATTAAGGATTGAAGATTGAGGATTAAGGATTGAAGATTGGGGATTGAGGATCTAGGATTGGAGGTTGATTATTGAGGATTGAAGATTGAGGATTGAGGATTGAGGATTGAGAATTGAGAATTGAGTATGAGGACTGAGGGTTGAGGATTGAGGATTGAGGATTGAAGATTGAGGATTGAGGATTGAGGATGAGGGATGAGAGTTGAGGATTGAGGTTTGAGGTCTGAGGACTGAGGATTGAGGATTGAGAATTGAGGATTGAGGATTGAGGATTGAAGATTGAGGATTGGGGACTGAGTGTTGAGGGTTGAGTGATGAGAATTGATGTTTGTGGATAGAGATTTGAAGATAGCAGATTGAGTATTGAGTATTGAAATGTGTGAATTGATGATATTCTATTGAGCACGGAGAATTGACGACTGATTGTTGAGGACTGAGGTCTGAAGATTGGGGATTCAGGATTGTGGATTCAGGATTGAGGTTTGAGGACTGAGAATTGAGGACTGAGTATTGAGAATTGAGGATTGTGGATTGAGGATTGAGGATTGAAGATTGAGGATTGTGTATTGCGGATTGAACATTGAGGATTGAGGATTGAGGATTGAGGATTGAGGATTGAGGACTGAAGATTGAATATAGATGATTGAAGATTGAGGATTGAGGATTGAGTGTTGTGGATTGAGGACGAGGACTGAGGGTTGAGTATTGATGTTTGAGGTCTGGGGATTGAGGATTCAGGATTGAGAATTGAGGATTGAGGATTGAGGATCGAAGATTGAGGATTGGGTATTGAGGATTGAAGAGTGAGGATTGAGGATTGAGGATTGAGGATTGAAGATTGAGTATTGAGGATTGAAGATTGAGGATTGAGGATAGAGGATTGAAGATGGAGGATGAGGGCTGAGAATTGAGGTTTGAGGTTTGAGTATTGAATCCTGAGAATTCAGGATATTTTATTGAGTATTGAGAATTGAGGTTTGATGGTCGAGTATTGAGCATTGGGGTTGAGGATTGAGTATTGAAGATTGAGGTTTGACGATTGAGGATTGAGGATTGAGGATTCAGGATTGAGTATTGTGTATTGAAGATTGAGGATTGATGATAGAGGATTGAGGATTGAGTGTTGAGGTTTGAGGACTGAGGACTGAGTATTGAGAATTGAGGTTTGAGGATTGAGGACTGAGGATTGAAGATTGAGGATTGGGGACTGAGTATTGAATATTCAGGATTGAGGATTGAGGATTGAGGATTGAGGATTGATGATTGAAGATTCATTATTGAGGATTGAAGGTTGAGGATTGAGGATTCAGGATTGAAGATAGAGGACTGAGTGTTGATGGTTTACTGACGAGAATTGATATTTGTGGATTGAGATTTGAAGAGTGAAGAATGGGGATTGAGCATTGAAAACTGTGAATTGAGGATATTCTATTGAGGACTGAGGATTGACAATTGATTTAAGAGGACTGAGGGCTGAAGATTGAGGATTCAGGATTGAGGATTAGGGATTGAGGTTTGAGGACTGAGGATGGAAGGTTGAGGATTCAGGATTGAGGATTGACGCTTGAGGATTGAGGATTGACGATTGAGGATTGAGAATTGAGGATTGAGGATTGAGGATTGAAGATTGAGGATTGGGGACTGAGTGTTGAGGCTTGAGTGATGAGAATTGATGTTTGTGGATAGAGATTTGAAGATTGCAGATTGAGTATTGAGTATTGAAATGTGTGAATTGATGATATTCTATTGAGGACGGAGAATTGACGACTGATTGTTGAGGACTGAGGTCTGAAGATTGGGGATTCAGGATTGTGGATTCAGGATTGAGGTTTGAGGACTGAGAATTGAGGACTGAGTATTGAGAATTGAGGATTGAGGATTGAGGATTGAGGATTGAAGATTGAGGATTGGGTATTGCGGATTGAACATTGAGGATTGAGGATTGAGGATTGAGGATTGAGGATTGAGGACTGAAGATTGAATATAGATGATTGAAGATTGAGGATTGAGGATTGAGTGTTGTGGATTGAGGACGAGGACTGAGGGTTGAGTATTGATGTTTGAGGTTTGGGGATTGAGGTTTCAGGATTGAGAATTGAGGATTGAGGATTTAGGATTGAAGATTGAGGATTGCGTATTGAGGATTGAAGAATGAGGATTGAGGATTGAGGATTGAGGATTGAAGATTGAGTATTGAGGATTGAAGATTGAGGATTGAGGATAGAGGATTGAAGATGGAGGATGAGGGCTGAGGGTTGAGGTTTGAGGTTTGAGTATTGAATCCTGAGAATTCAGGATATTCTATTGAGTATTGAGAATTGAGGTTTGATGGTTGAGTATTGAGCATTGGGGTTGAGGATTGAGTATTGAAGATTGAGGTTTGATGATTGAGGGTTGAGGATTGAGGATTGAGGATTGAGTATTGTGTATTGAAAATTGAGGATTGATGATAGAGGTTTGAGGATTGAGTGTTGAGGTTTGAGGACTGAGGACTGAGTATTGAGAATTGAGGTTTGAGGATTGAGGACTGAGGATTGAAGATTGAGGATTGGGGACTGAGTATTGAATATTCAGGATTGAGGATTGAGGATTGAGGATTGAGGATTGATGATTGAAGATTCATTATTGAGGATTGAAGGTTGAGGATTGAGGAATCAGGATTGAAGATAGAGGACTGAGTGTTGATGGTTTAGTGATGAGAATTGATATTTGTGGTATGAGATTTGAAGAGTGAAGAATGGGGATTGAGCATTGAAAACTGTGAATTGAGGATATTCTATTGAGGACTGAGGATTGACAATTGATTTAAGAGGACTGAGGGCTGAAGATTGAGGATTCAGGATTGAGGATTAGGGATTGAGGTTTGAGGACTGAGGATGGAAGGTTGAGGATTCAGGATTGAGGATTGACGCTTGAGGATTGAGGTTTGACGATTGAGGATTGAGGATTGAGGATTGAGTATTGAAGATTGAGTATTGATGCCTGAGGATTGAGGATTGAGGATTGAGGATTGAGGATTGAGGATTGAGTATTGAAGATTGAGTATTGGGGATTGAAGATTGAGGATTGAGGATTGAGGATTGAGGATGGAGAATGAGGACTGACGGTTGAGGATTGAGGTTTGAGGATTGAAGATTGAGGACTGAGGACTGAGGATTGTGGATTGAGGATTGAGCATTGAGGATTGAAGATTGAGTACTGGGGATTGGGGATTGAATATTGAGGATTAAGGATCGAAGATTGGGGATTGAGGATCTAGAATTGGAGATTGATTATTGAGGATTGAAGATTGAGGATTGAGGATTGAGGATTGAGAATTGAGAATTGAGTATGAGAACTGAGGGTTGAGGATTGAGGTTTGAGGAATGACGATTGAGGGTTGAGGATTGAGGATTGAGGATTGAGGATTGAGGATTGAGGATTGAGGATTGAGGATTGAGTATTGAGGATTGAGTATTGATGCCTGAGGATTGAGGATTGAGTATTGATGATTCAGGATCGAGGATTGAAGATTGAGAATTGAGGATTGAAGATTGAGGATTGAGGATTGAGGATTGAGGATGGAGGATGAGGGCTGAGGGTTGAGGATTGCGGTTTGAGGACTGAGGACTGAGGATTGAGGATTGAGAATTGAGGATTGAGGATTGAGGATTGAAATTGAGGATTGGGTATTGATGATTGAAGAATGAGGATTGAGGAATTAGGATTGAGGATTGAGGATTGAGGATTGAAGATTGAGGAGTGGGTATTCAGGATTGAAGATTGAGGACTGAGTATTGAGGATTGAGGATTGAGGATTGAAGATTGAGGATTCAGAATTGAGGATTGAGGATTGAGGATTAAGGATTGAAGATTGAATATTGATGATTGAATATTGAGGACTGAGGATTGAGGGTTGTGGATTGTGGACGCGGACTGGGGGTTGAATATTGATGTTTGAGGTCTGAGGATTAAGGATTGAGGGTTGAGAATTGAGTATTGAGGATTGAGGATTGAAGATTGAGGATTGGGCATTGAGGATTGAGGACTGAAGATTGACGATTGAGGATTAAGGATTGAAGATTGAGGATTAAGGATTGAAGATTGGGGATTGAGGATCTAGGATTGGAGGTTGATTATTGAGGATTGAAGATTGAGGATTGAGGATTGAGGATTGAGAATTGAGAATTGAGTATGAGGACTGAGGGTTGAGGATTGAGTTTTGAGGAATGAGGATTGAGGATTGAGGATTGAGGATTGAGGATTGAGGATCGAGGATTGAGTATTGAAGATTGAGTATTGATGCCTGAGGATTGAGGATTGGGGATTGTGGATTGAGGATTGAGGATTGCAGATTGAGGATTGATAATTGAGTGTTGAGGATTGAGGTTTGAGGATTGGGGATTGAGGACTGAGGATTGAGGATTGAGGATTGAGGATTGAGGATTGAGCATTGAGGATTGAAGATTGAGAATTGAGGATTGAAGATTGAGGATTGAGGATTGAGGATTGAGGATGGAGGATGAGGGCTGAGGGTTGAGGATTGCGGTTTGAGGACTGATGACTGAGGATTGAGGATTGAGAATTGAGGATTGAGGATTGAGGATTGAAATTGAGGATTGGGTATTGATGATTGAAGAATGAGGATTGAGGAATTAGGATTGAGGATTGAGGATTGAGGATTGAAGATTGAGGAGTGGGTATTCAGGATTGAAGATTGAGGATTGAGTATTGAGGTTTGACGATTGAGGATTGAAGATTGAGGATTCAGAATTGAGGATTGAGGATGGAGGATTGAGGATTGAAGATTGAATATTGATGATTGAATATTGAGGACTGAGGATTGAGGGTTGTGGATTGAGGACGAGGACTGAGGGTTGAATATTGATGTTTGAGTTCTGAGGATTAAGGATTGAGGATTGAGAATTGGGGATTGAGGATTGAGGATTGAAGATTGAGGATTGGGTATTGAGGATTGAGGAATGAGGATTGAGGATTGAGGTTTGAGGATTGAGGATTGCAGATTGAGTATTGAGGATTGAAGGTTGAGCATTGAGGACTCAGGATTGAGGAATGAGGATTGAAGATTGAGAATTGAGGATTGAAGATTGAGGATTGAGGATTGAGGATTGAGGATGGAGGATGAGGGCTGAGGGTTGAGGATTGCGGTTTGAGGATTGAGGATTGCAGATTGAGTATTGAGGATTGAAGATTGAGGATTGAGGATTGAGGATTGAAGATTGAGGATTGAGGATTGAGGATTGAGGTTTGAGGATTGAAGATTGAGTATTGAGGATTGAATGTTGAGGATTGAGGATTGAGTACTGAGGATTGAGGATTGAGGATTGAGGATTGAGGATTGAGGATTGAGGATTGAAGATTGAATATTGAGGATATAAGATTGCGGATTGATAATTGAGGATTGAGGATGGAGGATGAGGGCTGAGGGTAGAGGATTGAGGTTTGAGGACAGAGGACTGAGGATTGAGGATTGAGAATTGAGGATTGAGGATTGAGGATTGAAGATTGAGGATTGAGTATTGAAGATTGAGTATTGAGGATTGAAGATTGACGATTGAGGATTAAGGATTGAGGACTGAGGACAGAGGGTTGAGGACTGAAGATTGAGTATTGAGGATTGAAGATTGACGATTGAGAATTAAGGATTGAAGATTGAGGATTAAGGATTGAAGATTGGGGATTGAGGATCTAGGATTGGAGGTTGATTATTGAGGTTTGAAGATTGAGGATTGAGGATTGAGGATTGAGAATTGAGAATTGAGTATGAGGACTGAGGGTTGAGGATTGAGGATTGAGGATTGAAGATTGAGGATTGAGGATTGAGGATGAGGGATGAGAGTTGAGGATTGAGGTTTGAGGTCTGAGGACTGAGGATTGAGGATTGAGAATTGAGGATTGAGGATTGAGGATTGAAGATTGAGGATTGGGGACTGAGTGTTGAGGGTTGAGTGATGAGAATTGATGTTTGTGGATAGAGATTTGAAGATAGCAGATTGAGTATTGAGTATTGAAATGTGTGAATTGATGATATTCTATTGAGCACGGAGAATTGACGACTGATTGTTGAGGACTGAGGTCTGAAGATTGGGGATTCAGGATTGTGGATTCAGGATTGAGGTTTGAGGACTGAGAATTGAGGACTGAGTATTGAGAATTGAGGATTGAGGATTGAGGATTGAGGATTGAAGATTGAGGATTGGGTATTGCGGATTGAACATTGAGGATTGAGGATTGAGGATTGAGGATTGAGGATTGAGGACTGAAGATTGAATATAGATGATTGAAGATTGAGGATTGAGGATTGAGTGTTGTGGATTGAGGACGAGGACTGAGGGTTGAGTATTGATGTTTGAGGTCTGGGAATTGAGGATTCAGGATTGAGAATTGAGGATTGAGGATTGAGGATCGAAGATTGAGGATTGGGTATTGAGGATTGAAGAATGAGGATTGAGGATTGAGGATTGAGGATTGAAGATTGAGGATTGAGGATAGAGGATTGAAGATGGAGGATGAGGGCTGAGAATTGAGGTTTGAGGTTTGAGTATTGAATCCTGAGAATTCAGGATATTCTATTGAGTATTGAGAATTGAGGTTTGATGGTTGAGTATTGAGCATTGGTGTTGAGGATTGAGTATTGAAGATTGAGGTTTGATGATTGAGGATTGAGGCTTGAGGATTCAGGATTGAGTATTGTGTATTGAAGATTGAGGATTGATGATAGAGGATTGAGGATTGAGTGTTGAGGTTTGAGGACTGAGGACTGAGTATTGAGAATTGAGGTTTGAGGATTGAGGACTGAGGATTGAAGATTGAGGATTGGGGACTGAGTATTGAATATTCAGGATTGAGGATTGAGGATTGAGGATTGAGGATTGATGATTGAAGATTCATTATTGAGGATTGAAGGTTGAGGATTGAGGATTCAGGATTGAAGATAGAGGACTGAGTGTTGATGGTTTACTGATGAGAATTGATATTTGTGGATTGAGATTTGAAGAGTGAAGAATGGGGATTGAGCATTGAAAACTGTGAATTGAGGATATTCTATTGAGGACTGAGGATTGACAATTGATTTAAGAGGACTGAGGGCTGAAGATTGAGGATTCAGGATTGAGGATTAGGGATTGAGGTTTGAGGACTGAGGATGGAAGGTTGAGGATTCAGGATTGAGGATTGACGCTTGAGGATTGAGGATTGACGATTGAGGATTGAGAATTGAGGATTGAGGATTGAGGATTGAAGATTGAGGATTGGGGACTGAGTGTTGAGGGTTGAGTGATGAGAATTGATGTTTGTGGATAGAGATTTGAAGATTGCAGATTGAGTATTGAGTATTGAAATGTGTGAATTGATGATATTCTATTGAGGACGGAGAATTGACGACTGATTGTTGAGGACTGAGGTCTGAAGATTGGGGATTCAGGATTGTGGATTCAGGATTGAGGTTTGAGGACTGAGAATTGAGGACTGAGTATTGAGAATTGAGGATTGAGGATAGAGGATTGAGGATTGAAGATTGAGGATTGGGTATTGCGGATTGAACATTGAGGATTGAGGATTGAGGATTGAGGATTGAGGATTGAGGCCTGAAGATTGAATATAGATGATTGAAGATTGAGGATTGAGGATTGAGTGTTGTGGATTGAGGACGAGGACTGAGGGTTGAGTATTGATGTTTGAGGTTTGGGGATTGAGGATTCAGGATTGAGAATTGAGGATTGAGGATTGAGGATTGAAGATTGAGGATTGGGTATTGAGGATTGAAGAATGAGGATTGAGGATTGAGGATTGAGGATTGAAGATTGAGTATTGAGGATTGAAGATTGAGGATTGAGGATAGAGGATTGAAGATGGAGGATGAGGACTGAGGGTTGAGGTTTGAGGTTTGAGTATTGAATCCTGAGAATTCAGGATATTCTATTGAGTATTGAGAATTGAGGTTTGATGGTTGAGTATTGAGCATTGGGGTTGAGGATTGAGTATTGAAGATTGAGGTTTGATGATTGAGGGTTGAGGATTGAGGATTGAGGATTGAGTATTGTGTATTGAAAATTGAGGATTGATGATAGAGGTTTGAGGATTGAGTGTTGAGGTTTGAGGACTGAGGACTGAGTATTGAGAATTGAGGTTTGAGGATTGAGGACTGAGGCTTGAAGATTGAGGATTGGGGACTGAGTATTGAATATTCAGGATTGAGGATTGAGGATTGAGGATTGAGGATTGATGATTGAAGATTCATTATTGAGGATTGAAGGTTGAGGATTGAGGAATCAGGATTGAAGATAGAGGACTGAGTGTTGATGGTTTAGTGATGAGAATTGATATTTGTGGATTGAGATTTGAAGAGTGAAGAATGGGGATTGAGCATTGAAAACTGTGAATTGAGGATATTCTATTGAGGACTGAGGATTGACAATTGATTTAAGAGGACTGAGGGCTGAAGATTGAGGATTCAGGATTGAGGATTAGGGATTGAGGTTTGAGGACTGAGGATGGAAGGTTGAGGATTCAGGATTGAGGATTGACGCTTGAGGATTGAGGTTTGACGATTGAGGATTGAGGATTGAGGATTGAGTATTGAAGATTGAGTATTGATGCCTGAGGATTGAGGATTGAGGATTGAGGATTGAGGATTGAGGATTGAGTATTGAAGATTGAGTATTGGGGATTGAAGATTGAGGATTGAGGATTGAGGATTGAGGATGGAGAATGAGGACTGACGGTTGAGGATTGAGGTTTGAGGATTGAAGATTGAGGACTGAGGACTGAGGATTGTGGATTGAGGGTTGAGCATTGAGGATTGAAGATTGAGTACTGGGGATTGGGGATTGAATATTGAGGAATAAGGATCGAAGATTGGGGATTGAGGATCTAGAATTGGAGATTGATTATTGAGGATTGAAGATTGAGGATTGAGGATTGAGGATTGAGAATTGAGAATTGAGTATGAGAACTGAGGGTTGAGTATTGAGTTTTGAGGAACGACGATTGAGGGTTGAGGATTGAGGATTGAGGATTGAGGATTGAGGATTGAGGATTGAGGATTGAGGATTGAGTATTGAAGATTGAGTATTGATGCCTGAGGATTGAGGATTGAGTATTGATGGTTCAGGATCGAGGATTGAAGATTGAGAATTGAGGATTGAAGATTGAGGATTGAGGATTGAGGATTGAGGATTGAGGATGGAGGATGAGGGCTGAGGGTTGAGGATTGCGGTTTGAGGACTGATGACTGAGGATTGAGGATTGAGAATTGAGGATTGAGGATTGAGGATTGAAATTGAGGATTGGGTATTGATGATTGAAGAATGAGGATTGAGGAATTAGGATTGAGGATTGAGGATTGAGGATTGAAGATTGAGGAGTGGGTATTCAGGATTGAAGATTGAGGATTGAGTATTGAGGTTTGACGATTGAGGATTGAAGATTGAGGATTCAGAATTCAGGATTGAGGATTGAGGATTGAGGATTGAAGATTGAATATTGATGATTGAATATTGAGGACTGAGGATTGAGGGTTGTGGATTGAGGACAAGGACTGAGGGTTGAATATTGATGTTTGAGGTCTGAGGATTAAGGATTGAGGATTGAGAATTGGGGATTGTGGATTGAGGATTGAAGATTGAGGATTGGGTATTGAGGATTGAGGAATGAGGATTGAGGATTGAGGTTTGAGGATTGAGGATTGCAGATTGAGTATTGAGGATTGAAGATTGAGCATTGAGGATTCAGGATTGAGGAATGAGGATTGAAGATTGAGAATTGAGGATTGAAGATTGAGGAATCGAGGATTGAGGATTGAGGATGGAGGATGAGGGCTGAGGGTTGAGGATTGCGGTTTGAGGACTGAGGACTGAGGATTGAGGATTGAGAATTGAGGATTGAGGATTGAGGATTGAAATTGAGGATTGGGTATTGATGATTGAAGAATGAGGATTGAGGGATTAGGATTGAGGATTGAGGATTGAGGATTGAAGATTGAGGAGTGGGTATTCAGGATTGAAGATTGAGGACTGAGTATTGAGGATTGAGGATTGAGGATTGAAGATTGAGGATTCAGAATTGAGGATTGAGGATTGAGGATTAAGGATTGAAGATTGAATATTGATGATTGAATATTGAGGACTGAGGATTGAGGATTGTGGATTGTGGACGAGGACTGGGGGTTGAATATTGATGTTTGAGGTCTGAGGATTAAGGATTGAGGGTTGAGAATTGAGTATTGAGGATTGAGGATTGAAGATTGAGGATTGGGCATTGAGGATTGAGGTCTGAAGATTGACGATTGAGGATTAAGGATTGAAGATTGAGGATTAAGGATTGAAGATTGGGGATTGAGGATCTAGGATTGGAGGTTGATTATTGAGGATTGAAGATTGAGGATTGAGGATTGAGGATTGAGAATTGAGAATTGAGTATGAGGACTGAGGGTTGAGTATTGAGTTTTGAGGAATGAGGATTGAGGGTTGAAGATTGAGGATTGAGGACTGAGGATCGAGGATTGAGTATTGAAGATTGAGTATTGATGCCTGAGGATTGAGGATTGGGGATTGTGGATTGAGGATTGAGGATTGCAGATTGAGGATTGATAATTGAGTGTTGAGGATTGAGGTTTGAGGATTGGGGATTGAGGACTGAGGATTGAGGATTGAGGATTGAGGATTGAGGATTGAGCATTGAGGATTGAAGATTGATGACTGTGGATTGAGGACTGAAGATTGAGGATTAACGATTGAAGATTGGGGATTGAGGATCTAGGATCGGATATTGATTATTGAGGATTGAAGATTGAGGATTGAGGATTGAGTATTGAGAATTGAGAATTGAGGATGAGGACTGAGGGTTGAGGATTGAGGATTGAGGATTGAGTATTGATGGTTGAGGATTGAGGATTGAGGATTGAGGATTGAGGATTGAGTATTGAAGATTGAGTATTGATGCCTGAGGATTGAGGATCAGGGATTGAGGGTTGGGGATTGAGGATTGAAGATTGAGTATTGGGGATTGAAGATTGAGGATTGAGGATTGATGATTGAGGATGGAGAATGAGGACTGACGGTTGAGGATTGAGCATTGAGGATTGAAGATTGATGACTGTGGATTGAGGACTGAAGATTGAGGATTAACGATTGAAGATTGGGGATTGAGGATCTAGGATCGGATATTGATTATTGAGGATTGAAGATTGAGGATTGAGGATTGAGTATTGAGAATTGAGAATTGAGGATGAGGACTGAGGGTTGAGGATTGAGGATTGAGGATTGAGTATTGATGGTTGAGGATTGAGGATTGAGGATTGAGGATTGAGGATTGAGTATTGAAGATTGAGTATTGATGCCTGAGGATTGAGGATTAGGGATTGAGGGTTGGGGATTGAGGATTGAAGATTGAGTATTGGGGATTGAAGATTGAGGATTGAGGATTGATGATTGAGGATGGAGAATGAGGACTGACGGTTGAGGATTGAGGTTTGAGGATTGAAGGTTGAGGACTGTGGACTGAAGATTGAGGATTGAGGATTGAGCATTGAGGATTGAAGATTGAGTACTGGGGATTGAGGATTGAAGATTGATGATTAAGGATTGAAGATTAGGGATTGAGGATCTAGAATTGGAGATTGATTATTGAGGACTGAAGATTGAGGATTGAGGATTGAGGATTGAGAATTGAGAATTGAGTATGAGAACTGAGGGTTGAGGATTGAAGTTTGAGGATTGAGGATTGATGTTTGAGGATTGAGGATTGAGGATTGAGGATTGAGGATTGAGTATTGAATATTGAGTATTGATGCCTGAGGATTGAGGATTGAGTATTGATGATTCAGGATCGAGGATTGAAGACTGAGAATTGAGGATTGAAGGTTGAGGGTTGAGGATTGAGGATTGAGGATGGAGGATGAGGGCTGAGGGTTGAGGATTGCGGTTTGAGGACTGAGGACTGAGGATTGAGGATTGACAATTGAGGATTGAGCATTGAGGATTGAAATCGAGGATTGGGTATTGATGATTGAAGAATGAGGATTGAGGAATTAGGTTTGAGGATTGAGGATTGAGGATTGAAGATTGAGGAGTGGGTATTCAGGATTGAAGGTTGAGGATTGAGGATTGAGTATTGAGGAATGAGGATTGAGGATTGAAGGTGGAGGATTCAGAATTGAGGATTGAGAATTGAGGATTGAGGATTGAAGATTGAATATTGATGATTGAATTTTGAGGACTGAGGATTGAGTGTTGTGGATTGAGGACGAGGACTGAGGGTTGAATATTGATGTTTGAGGTCTGAGGATTAAGGATTGAGGGTTGAGAATTGAGGATTGAGGATTGAGGATTGAAGATTGATGATTGGGCATTGAGGATTGAAGAATGAGGATTGAGGATTGAGGATTGAGGATTGAGGATTGAGGATTGAAGATTGAGTATTGAGTATTGAAGGTTGAGGATTGTGGATTGAGTATTAATGATTGAGGATTGAATATTGTAGATTGAGTATTGATGCCTGTGGATTGAGGATTGAGGATTGAGGATTGAGGATTGAGGATTGAAGATTGAGTATTGAGGATTGATGATTGGGGATTGAAGATTGAGTATTGATGATTGAATATTGAGGATTGAGGATTGAGGATTGAGGATTGATGATTGAGTATTGAGGATTGAGGATTGAAGATTGATGATTAAGGATTGAAGATTAGGGATTGAGGATCTAGAATTGGAGATTGATTATTGAGGACTGAAGATTGAGGATTGAGGATTGAGGATTGAGAATTGAGAATTGAGTATGAGAACTGAGGGTTGAGGATTGAAGTTTGAGGATTGAGGATTGATGTTTGAGGATTGAGGATTGAGGATTGAGGATTGAGGATTGAGTATTGAATATTGAGTATTGATGCCTGAGGATTGAGGATTGAGTATTGATGATTCAGGATCGAGGATTGAAGACTGAGAATTGAGGATTGAAGGTTGAGGGTTGAGGATTGAGGATTGAGGATGGAGGATGAGGGCTGAGGGTTGAGGATTGCGGTTTGAGGACTGAGGACTGAGGATTGAGGATTGACAATTGAGGATTGAGCATTGAGGATTGAAATCGAGGATTGGGTATTGATGATTGAAGAATGAGGATTGAGGAATTAGGTTTGAGGATTGAGGATTGAGGATTGAAGATTGAGGAGTGGGTATTCAGGATTGAAGGTTGAGGATTGAGGATTGAGTATTGAGGAATGAGGATTGAGGATTGAAGATTGAGGATTGGGTATTGCGGATTGAACATTGAGGATTGAGGATTGAGGATTGAGGATTGAGGATTGAGGACTGAAGATTGAATATAGATGATTGAAGATTGAGGATTGAGGATTGAGTGTTGTGGATTGAGGACGAGGACTGAGGGTTGAGTATTGATGTTTGAGGTCTGGGGATTGAGGATTCAGGATTGAGAATTGAGGATTGAGGATTGAGGATCGAAGATTGAGGATTGGGTATTGAGGATTGAAGAATGAGGATTGAGGATTGAGGATTGAGGATTGAAGATTGAGTATTGAGGATTGAAGATTGAGGATTGGGGATAGAGGATTGAAGATGGAGGATGAGGGCTGAGAATTGAGGTTTGAGGTTTGAGTATTGAATCCTGAGAATTCAGGATATTCTATTGAGTATTGAGAATTGAGGTTTGATGGTTGAGTATTGAGCATTGGGGTTGAGGATTGAGTATTGAAGATTGAGGTTTGATGATTGAGGATTGAGGCTTGAGGATTCAGGATTGAGTATTGTGTATTGAAGATTGAGGATTGATGATAGAGGATTGAGGATTGAGTGTTGAGGTTTGAGGACTGAGGACTGAGTATTGAGAATTGAGGTTTGAGGATTGAGGACTGAGGATTGAAGATTGAGGATTGGGGACTGAGTATTGAATATTCAGGATTGAGGATTGAGGATTGAGGATTGAGGATTGATGATTGAAGATTGAGGAGTGGGTATTCAGGATTGAAGATTGAGGACTGAGTATTTAGGATTGAGGATTGAGGATTGAAGATTGAGGATTCAGAATTGAGGATTGAGGATTGAGGATTGATGATTGAAGATTCATTATTGAGGATTGAAGGTTGAGGATTGAGGATTCAGGATTGAAGATAGAGGACTGAGTGTTGATGGTTTAGTGATGGGAATTGATATTTGTGGATTGAGATTTGAAGAGTGAAGAATGGGGATTGAGCATTGAAAACTGTGAATTGAGGATATTCTATTGAGGACTGAGGATTGACAATTGATTTAAGAGGACTGAGGGCTGAAGATTGAGGATTCAGGATTGAGGATTAGGGATTGAGTTTTGAGGACTGAGGATGGAAGGTTGAGGATTCAGGATTGAGGATTGACGCTTGAGGATTGAGGTTTGACGATTGAGGATTGAGGATTGAGGATTGAGTATTGAAGGTTGAGTATTGATGCCTGAGGATTGAGGATTGAGGATTGAGGATTGAGGATTGAGGATTGTGTATTGAAGATTGAGTATTGGGGATTGAAGATTGAGGATTGAGGATTGAGGATTGAGGATGGAGAATGAGGACTGACGGTTGAGGATTGAGGTTTGAGGATTGAAGATTGAGGACTGAGGACTGAGGATTGTGGATTGAGGATTGAGCATTGAGGATTGAAGATTGAGTACTGGGGATTGGGGATTGAATATTGAGGATTAAGGATCGAAGATTGGGGATTGAGGATCTAGAATTGGAGATTGATTATTGAGGATTGAAGATTGAGGATTGAGGATTGAGGATTGAGAATTGAGAATTGAGTATGAGAACTGAGGGTTGAGGATTGAGGTTTGAGGAATGACGATTGAGGGTTGAGGATTGAGGATTGAGGATTGAGGATTGAAGATTGAATATTGATGATTGAATATTGAGGACTGAGGATTGAGGGTTGTGGATTGAGGACGAGGACTGTGGGTTGAATATTGATGTTTGAGGTCTGAGGATTAAGGATTGAGGATTGAGAATTGAGGATTGAGGATTGAGGATTGAAGATTGAGGATTGGGTATTTAGGATTGAAGAATGAGGATTGAAGATTGAGGTTTGAGGATTAATGATTGAATATTGAGGATTGAGGATTGAGGATTGAGGTTTGAGGATTGAGGATGAAGACTGAGGGTTGAGGATTGAGGTTTGAGGAACGAGGATTGAGGATTGAGGATTGAGGACTAAGGATTGACGATTGAGTATTGAAGATTGAGGATTGATGACTGAGGATTGACGACTGAGAATTGAGGATTGAGGATTGCTGATTTAAGATTAGTGATGAGGATTGAAGATTGAGGATTGAGGATTGAGGATTGAGGATTGAGGATTGAAGATTGAGTGTTGAGGGTTGAAGATTGAGGATTGAGTATTCAGGATTGAGGATTCAGGATTGAAGATTGAGGATTGAGGATTGAGGATTGAGGATTGAGGATTGAGGATTGAAGGTTGAATATTGATGATTGAATATTGCGGACTGAGGATTGAGGGTTCTGGATTGAGGACGAGGACTGAGGGTTGAATATTGATGTTTGAGGTCTGAGGATTAAGGATTGAGGATTGAGAATTGAGGATTGAGGATTGAGGATTGAAGATTGAGGATTGGGTATTTAGGATTGAAGAATGAGGATTGAAGATTGAGGTTTGAGGATTAATGATTGAATATTGAGGATTGAGGATTGAGGTTTGAGGATTGAGGATGAAGACTGAGGGTTGAGGATTGAGGTTTGAGGAACGAGGATTGAGGATTGAGGATTGAGGACTAAGGATTGACGATTGAGTATTGAAGATTGAGGATTGATGACTGAGGATTGACGACTGAGAATTGAGGATTGAGGATTGCTAATTGAAGATTAGTGATGAGGATTGAAGATTGAGGATTAAGGATTGAGGATTGAGGATTGGGGATTGAAGATTGAGTGTTGAGGGTTGAAGATTGAGGACTGAGGATTGAGGATTGGGGATTGAGGATTGAAGATTGAGTATTGAGGATTGAAGATTGAGGATTGAGTATTGAGGATTGAGGATTCAGGGTTGAAGATTGAGGAGTGAGGATTGAGGATTGGAGATTGATTATTGAGTATAGAAGATTGAGGATTGTGAATTGAGTATTGAGGATTGAGGATTGAGGATTGAGAATTGGGGATTGAGGAATGAGGATTGAAGATTGAGTATTGATGATTGAATATTGAGGATTGAGGATTGAGGATTGAGGATTGAAGATTGAGTATTGAGGATTGAAGATTGGGTATTGAGGATTGATGATTGAGGATAGAGGATTGAGTACTGAGGATGGAGGATGAGGGCTGAGGGTTGAGGATTGAGGATTGAGAAATGAGGATTGAGGATTGAGGATTGAAATTGAGGATTGGGTATTGAGGACTGAAGAATGAGGATTGAGGAATTGGGATTGAGGATTGAGGATTGAGGATTGAAGATTGAGGATTGGGTATTGAGGATTGAAGAATGAGGATTGAGGATTGAGGATTGAGGATTGAGGATTGAAGATTGAGTGTTGAGGATTGAAGATTGAGGATTGAGTATTGAGGTTTGAGGATTGAGGATTGAAGATTGGGTATTGAGGATTGAAGATTGAGGATTGAGTATTGAGGATTGAGGATTCAGGGTTGAAGATTGAGGATTGAGGATTGAGGATTGAGGATTGAGGATTGAGGATTGAAGATTGAATATTGATGATTGAATATTGAGGACTGCGGATTGAGGGTTGTGGTTTGTGGACGAGGATTCAGGGTTGAATATTGATGTTTGAGGTCTGGGGATTAAGGATTGTGGATTGAGAATTGAGGATTGAGGACTGAGGATTGAGGATGAGTGCTAAGCGTCGGGGATTGAGATTCGACGACTGAGGACTGAGGATTGAGGATTGAGAATTGAGGATTGAGGATTGAGGATTGAGGATTGAGGATTGAGGATTGAGGATTGAGGATTGAGGATTTAGGATTGAGGATTGAGGATTGAGGATTGAAGATTGAGTATTGATGATTGAATATTGAGGATTGAGGATTGAGGTTTGAGGATTGAGGATTGAGGATTGAGGATTGAGGATTGAGGATTGAAGATTGAGTATTGATGCCTGAGGATTGAGGATCGAGGATAGAGGATTGAGGATTGGAGATTGATTATTGAGGATTGAAGATTGTGGATTGAGGATTGAGGATTGAGAATAGAGAATTGAGTATGAGGACTGAGGGTAGAGGATTGAGGTTTGAGGAATGAGGATTGAGGGTTGGGGAATGAGGATTGAGGATTGAGGATTGAGGATTGAGCATTGAAGATTGAGTATTGATGCCTGAGGATTGAGGATTGAGGATTGATGATTGAGGATCGAGGATTGAAGATTGAGAATTGAGGATTGAAGATTGAGGATTGAGGATTGAGGATTGACGATGGAGGATGAGGGCTGAGGGTTGAGGATTGAGGATTGGGGCAATGAGGATTGAGGATTGAGGATTGAAATTGAGGATTGGGTATTGAGGATTGAAGAATGAGGATTGAGGAATTAGGATTGAGGTTTGAGGATCGAGGATTGAAGATTGAGGATTGGGTATTGAGGATTGAAGAATGAGGATTGAGGATTGAGGATTGAGGATTGAGGATTGAAGATTGAGTGTTGAGGATCGAAGATTGAGGATTGATGATTGAGGATTTAGGATTGAGGATTGAAGATTGAGTATTGATGATTGAAGATTGAAGAATGAGGATTGAGGTTTGAGGAATGAGGATTGAGGATTGAGGATTGAGGATTGAAGATTGAGTGTTGAGGATTGAAGATTGAGGATTGAGGATTGAGGATTGAGGATTGAGGATTGAAGATTGAGTATTGAGGATTGAAGATTGAGGATTGAGTATTCAGGATTGAGGATTCAGGGTTGAAGATTGAGGATTCAGAATTGAGGATTGAGGATTGAGGATTGAGGATTGAAGATTGAATATTGATGATTGAATATTGAGGACTGAGGATTGAGGGTTGTGGATTGAGGACGAGGACTGAGGGTTGAATATTGATGTTTGATGTCTGAGGATTAAGGATTGAGGGTTGAGAATTGAGGATTGAGGATTGAGGACTGAAGATTGAGGATTGAGGATTGAGGATTGAAGATTGAGGATTGGGGACAGAGTGTTGAGGGTTGAGTGATGAGAATTGATGTTTGTGGATAGAGATTTGAAGATTGCAGATTGAGTATTGAGTATTGAAATGTGTGAATTGATGATATTCTATTGAGGACGGAGAATTGACGACTGATTGTTGAGGACTGAGGTCTGAAGATTGTGGATTCAGGATTGAGGTTTGAGGACTGAGAATTGAGGACTGAGTATTGAGAATTGAGGATTGAGGATTGAGGATTGAGGATTGAAGATTGAGGATTGGGTATTGCGGATTGAACATTGAGGATTGAGGATTGAGGATTGAGGATTGAGGATTGTTTACTGAAGATTGAATATAGATGATTGAAGATTGAGGATTGAGGATTGAGTGTTGTGGATTGAGGACGAGGACTGAGGGTTGAGTATTGATGTTTGAGGTTTGGGGATTGAGGATTCAGGATTGAGAATTGAGGATTGAGGATTGAGGATTGAAGATTGAGGATTGGGTATTGAGGATTGAAGAATGAGGATTGAGTATTGAGGATTGAGGATTGAAGATTGAGTATTGAGGATTGAAGATTGAGGATTGAGGATAGAGGATTGAAGATGGAGGATGAGGGCTGAGGGTTGAGGTTTGAGGTTTGAGTATTGAATCCTGAGAATTCAGGATATTCTATTGAGTATTGAGAATTGAGGTTTGATGGTTGAGTATTGAGCATTGGGGTTGAGGATTGAGTATTGAAGATTGAGGTTTGATGATTGAGGATTGAGGATTGAGGATTGAGGATTGAGTATTGTGTATTGAAGATTGAGGATTGATGATAGAGGATTGAGGATTGAGTGTTGAGGTTTGAGGACTGAGGACTGAGTATTGAGAATTGAGGTTTGAGGATTGAGGACTGAGGATTGAAGATTGAGGATTGGGGACTGAGTATTGAATATTCAGGACTGAGGATTGAGGATTGAGGATTGAGGATTGATGATTGAAGATTCATTATTGAGGATTGAAGGTTGAGGATTGAGGATTCAGGATTGAAGATAGAGGACTGAGTGTTGATGGTTTAGTGATGAGAATTGATATTTGTGGATTGAGATTTGAAGAGTGAAGAATGGGGATTGAGCATTGAAAACTGTGAATTGAGGATATTCTATTGAGGACTGAGGATTGACAATTGATTTAAGAGGACTGAGGGCTGAAGATTGAGGATTCAGGATTGAGGATTAGGGATTGAGGTTTGAGGACTGAGGATGGAAGGTTGAGGATTCAGGATTGAGGATTGACGCTTGAGGATTGAGGATTGACGATTGAGGATTGAGGATTGAGGATTGAGTATTGAAGATTGAGTATTGATGCCTGAGGATTGAGGATTGAGGATGGAGGATTGAGGGTTGAGGATTGAGTATTGAAGATTGAGTATTGGGGATTGAAGATTGAGGATTGAGGATTGAGGATTGAGGATGGAGAATGAGGACTGACGGTTGAGGATTGAGGTTTGAGGATTGAAGATTGAGGACTGAGGACTGAGGATTGTGGATTGAGGATTGAGCATTGAGGATTGAAGATTGAGTACTGGGGATTGGGGATTGAAGATTGAGGATTAAGGATCGAAGATTGGGGATTGAGGATCTAGAATTGGAGATTGATTATTGAGGATTGAAGATTGAGGATTGAGGATTGAGGATTGAGAATTGAGAATTGAGTATGAGAACTGAGGGTTGAGGATTGAGGTTTGAGGAATGACGATTGAGGTTTGAGGATTGAGGAATGAGGATTGAGGATTGAGGATTGAGGATTGAGGATTGAGGATTGAGGATTGAGTATTGAAGATTGAGTATTGATGCCTGAGGATTGAGGATTGAGTATTGATGATTCAGGATCGAGGATTGAAGATTGAGAATTGAGGATTGAAGATTGAGGATTGAGGATTGAGGATTGAGGATGGAGGATGAGGGCTGAGGGTTGAGGATTGCGGTTTGAGGACTGACGACTGAGGATTGAGGATTGAGAATTGAGGATTGAGGATTGAGGATTGAAATTGAGGATTGGGTATTGATGATTGAAGAATGAGGATTGAGGAATTAGGATTGAGGATTGAGGATTGAGGATTGAAGATTGAGGAGTGGGTATTCAGGATTGAAGATTGAGGATTGAGTATTGAGGTTTGACGATTGAGGATTGAAGATTGAGGATTCAGAATTGAGGATTGAGGATTGAGGATTGAGGATTGAAGATTGATTATTGATGATTGAATATTGAGGACTGAGGATTGAGGGTTGTGGATTGAGGACGAGGACTGAGGGTTGAATATTGATGTTTGATGTCTGAGGATTAAGGATTGAGGGTTGAGAATTGAGGATTGAGGATTGAGGATTGAAGACTGAGGATTGGGCATTGAGGATTGAAGAATGAGGATTGAGGATTGAGGTTTGAGGATTGAGGATTGCAGATTGAGTATTGAGGATTGAGGATTGAGGATTGAAGATTGAGTATTGAGGATTGAAGATTGACGATTGAGGATTAAGGATTGATGATTGAGGATTGAGGATTGAGGATTCAAGATTGAGTATTGAGGATTGAAGATTGACGATTGAGAATTAAGGATTGAAGGTTGAGGATTAAGGATTGCAGATTGGGGATTGAGGATCTAGGATTGGAGGTTGATTATTCAGGATTGAAGATTGAGGATTGAGGATTGAGGATTGAGAATTGAGAATTGAGGATGAGGACTGAGGGTTGAGGATTGAGGTTTGAGGAATGAGGATTGAGGGTTGACGATTGAGGATTGAGGATTGAGGATCGAGGATTGAAATTGAGGATTGGGTATTGAGGACTGAAGAATGAGGATTGAGGAATTGGGATTGAGGATTGAGGATTGAGGATTGAAGATTGAGAATTGAGGATTGAAGATTGAGGATTGAGGATTGAGGATTGAGGATGGAGGATGAGGGCTGAGGGTTGAGGATTGAGGATTGGGGCAATGAGGATTGAGGATTGAGGATTGAAATTGAGGATTGGGTATTGAGGATTGAAGAATGAGGATTGAGGAATTAGGATTGAGGTTTGAGGATCGAGGATTGAAGATTGAGGATTGGGTATTGAGGATTGAGTATTGAGGATTGAGGTTTGAGGATTGAAGATTGAGGATTGAGGATTGAGGATTGAGGATTGAGGATTGAAGATTGAGGATTCAGAATTGAGGATTGAGGATTGAGGATTGAGTATTGAAGATTGAATATTGATGATTGAATATTGAGGACTGAGGATTGAGGGTTGTGGATTGAGGACGAGGACTGAGGGTTGAATATTGATGTTTGAGGTCTGAGGATTAAGGATTGAGGGTTGAGAATTGAGGATTGAGGATTGAGGATTGAAGATTGAGGATTGAAGAATGAGGATTGAAGAATGAGGATTGAGGATTGAGGTTTGCTGATTGAAGATTAGTGATGAGGATTGAAGATTGAGGATTGAGGATTGAGGATTGAGGATTGAGGATTGAAGATTGAGAGTTGAGGGTTGAAGATTGAGGACTGAGGATTTAGGATTGGGGATTGAGGATTGAAGATTGAGTATTGAGGATTGAAGATTGAGGATTGAGTATTGAGGATTAAGGATTCAGGGTTGAAGATTGAGGAGTGAGGATTGAGGATTGGAGATTGATTATTGAGTATAGAAGGTTGAGGATTGTGAATTGAGGATTGAGGATTGAGGATTGAGGATTGAGAATTGGGGATTGAGGAATGAGGATTGAAGATTCAGTATTGATGATTGAATATTGAGGATTGAGGATTGAGGATTGAGGATTGAAGATTGAGTATTGAGGATTGAAGATTGTGGATTGAGTATTGAGGATTGAGGATATAGGGTTGAAGATTGAGGATTGAGGATTGAGGATTGAGGATTGAGGATTGAGGATTGGGTATTGAGGATTGAGGAATGAGGATTGAGGATTGAGTATTGATGCCTGAGGATTGAGGATTGAGTATTGATGATTCAGGATCGAGGATTGAAGATTGAGAATTGAGGATTGAAGATTGAGGATTGAGGATTGAGGATTGAGAATGGAGGATGAGGGCTGAGGGTTGAGGATTGCGGTTTGAGGACTGATGACTGAGGATTGAGGATTGAGAATTGAGGATTGAGGATTGAGGATTGAAATTGAGGATTGGGTATTGATGATTGAAGAATGAGGATTGAGGAATTAGGATTGAGGATTGAGGATTGAGGATTGAAGATTGAGGAGTGGGTATTCAGGATTGAAGATTGAGGATTGAGTATTGAGGTTTGACGATTGAGGATTGAAGATTGAGGATTCAGAATTGAGGATTGAGGATTGAGGATTGAGGATTGAAGATTGAATACGATGATTGAATATTGAGGACTGAGGATTGAGGGTTGTGGATTGAGGACGAGGACTGAGGGTTGAATATTGATGTTTGATGTCTGAGGATTAAGGATTGAGGGTTGAGAATTGAGGATTGAGGATTGAGGATTGAAGATTGAGGATTGGGCATTGAGGATTGAAGAATGAGGATTGAGGATTGAGGTTTGAGGATTGAGGATTGCAGATTGAGTATTGAGGATTGAGGATTGAGGATTGAAGATTGAGTATTGAGGATTGAAGATTGACGATTGAGGATTAAGGATTGATGATTGAGGATTGAGGATTGAGGATTCAAGATTGAGTATTGAGGATTGAAGATTGACGATTGAGAATTAAGGATTGAAGGTTGAGGATTAAGGATTGCAGATTGGGGATTGAGGATCTAGGATTGGAGGTTGATTATTCAGGATTGAAGATTGAGGATTGAGGATTGAGGATTGAGAATTGAGAATTGAGGATGAGGACTGAGGGTTGAGGATTGAGGTTTGAGGAATGAGGATTGAGGGTTGACGATTGAGGATTGAGGATTGAGGATCGAGGATTGAGTATTGAAGATTGAGTATTGATGCCTGAGGATTGAGGATTGAGGATTAAGTATTGAGGATTGAAGATTGAGGATTGAGTATTGAGGATTGAGGTTTGAGGATTGAAGATTGAGGATTGAGGATTGAGGATTGAGGATTGAGGATTGAAGATTGAGGATTCAGAATTGAGGATTGAGGATTGAGGATTGAGTATTGAAGATTGAATATTGATGGTTGAATATTGAGGACTGAGGATTGAGGGTTGTGGATTGAGGACGAGGACTGAGGTTTGAATATTGATGTTTGAGGTCTGAGGATTAAGGATTGAGGGTTGAGAATTGAGGATTGAGGATTGAGGATTGAAGATTGAGGATTGAAGAATGAGGATTGAAGAATGAGGATTGAGGATTGAGGTTTGCTGATTGAAGATTAGTGATGAGGATTGAAGATTGAGGATTGAGGATTGAGGATTGAGGATTGAGGATTGAAGATTGAGAGTTGAGGGTTGAAGATTGAGGACTGAGGATTGAGGATTGGGGATTGAGGATTGAAGATTGAGTATTGAGGATTGAAGATTGAGGATTGAGTATTGAGGATTAAGGATTCAGGGTTGAAGATTGAGGAGTGAGGATTGAGGATTGGAGATTGATTATTGAGTATAGAAGGTTGAGGATTGTGAATTGAGGATTGAGGATTGAGGATTGAGGATTGAGAATTGGGGATTGAGGAATGAGGATTGAAGATTCAGTATTGATGATTGAATATTGAGGATTGAGGATTGAGGATTGAGGATTGAAGATTGAGTATTGAGGATTGAAGATTGTGGATTGAGTATTGAGGATTGAGGATATAGGGTTGAAGATTGAGGATTGAGGATTGAGGATTGAGGATTGAGGATTGAGGATTGGGTATTGAGGATTGAGGAATGAGGATTGAGGATTGAGGTTTGAGGATTGAGGATTGCAGATTGAGTATTGTGGATTGATGATTGACGACTGAGGATTGAGGATTGAGGAATGAGGATTGAAGATTGGGTATTGAGGATTGATGATTGAGGATAGAGGATTGAGTACTGAGGATGGAGGATGAGGGCTGAGGGTTGAGGATTGAGGATTGAGAAATGAGGGTTGAGGATTGAGGATTGAAATTGAGGATTGGGTATTGAGGACTGAAGAATGAGGATTGAGGAATTGGGATTGAGGATTGAGGATTGAGGATTGAAGATTGAGGATTGGGTATTGAGGATTGAAGAATGAGGATTGAGGATTGAGGATTGAGGATTGAGGATTGAAGATTGAGTGTTGAGGATTGAAGATTGAGGATTGAGTATTGAGGATTGAGGATTGAGGATTGAAGATTGGGTATTGAGGATTGAAGATTGAGGATTGAGTATTGAGGATTGAGGATTCAGTGTTGAAGATTGAGGATTGAGGATTGAGGATTGAGGATTGAGAATTGAGGATTGAAGATTGAATATTGATGATTGAATATTGAGGACTGCGGATTGAGGGTTGTGGATTGTGGACGAGGATTCAGGGTTGAATATTGATGTTTGAGCTCTGGGGATTAAGGATTGTGGATTGAGAATTGAGGATTGAGGACTGAGGATTGAGGATGAGTGCTAAGCGTCGGGGATTGAGATTCGACGACTGAGGACTGAGGATTGAGGATTGAGGATTGAGAATTGAGGATTGAGGATTGAGGATTGAGGATTGAGGATTGAGGATTGAGGATTGAGGATTGAGGATTGAGGATTGAGGATTGAGGATTGAGGATTGAGGATTGAGGATTGAGGATTGAGGATTGAAGATTGAGTATTGATGATTGAATATTGAGGATTGAGGATTGAGGTTTGAGGATTGAGGATTGAGGATTGAGGATTGAGGATTGAGTATTGAAGATTGAGTATTGATGCCTGAGGATTGAGGATCGAGGATAGAGGATTGAGGATTGGAGATTGATTATTGAGGATTGAAGATTGTGGATTGAGGATTGAAGATTGAGGATTGAGGATTGAGGATTGAGAATGGAGGATGAGGGCTGAGGGTTGAGGATTGCGGTTTGAGGACTGATGACTGAGGATTGAGGATTGAGAATTGAGGATTGAGGATTGAGGATTGAAATTGAGGATTGGGTATTGATGATTGAAGAATGAGGATTGAGGAATTAGGATTGAGGATTGAGGATTGAGGATTGAAGATTGAGGAGTGGGTATTCAGGATTGAAGATTGAGGATTGAGTATTGAGGTTTGACGATTGAGGATTGAAGATTGAGGATTCAGAATTGAGGATTGAGGATTGAGGATTGAGGATTGAAGATTGAATATTGATGATTGAATATTGAGGACTGAGGATTGAGGGTTGTGGATTGAGGACGAGGACTGAGGGTTGAATATTGATGTTTGATGTCTGAGGATTAAGGATTGAGGGTTGAGAATTGAGGATTGAGGATTGAGGATTGAAGATTGAGGATTGGGCATTGAGGATTGAAGAATGAGGATTGAGGATTGAGGTTTGAGGATTGAGGATTGCAGATTGAGTATTGAAGATTGAGTATTGATGCCTGAGGATTGAGGATTGAGGATTAAGTATTGAGGATTGAAGATTGAGGATTGAGTATTGAGGATTGAGGTTTGAGGATTGAAGATTGAGGATTGAGGATTGAGGATTGAGGATTGAGGATTGAAGATTGAGGATTCAGAATTGAGGATTGAGGATTGAGGATTGAGTATTGAAGATTGAATATTGATGATTGAATATTGAGGACTGAGGATTGAGGGTTGTGGATTGAGGACGAGGACTGAGGGTTGAATATTGATGTTTGAGGTCTGAGGATTAAGGATTGAGGGTTGAGAATTGAGGATTGAGGATTGAGGATTGAAGATTGAGGATTGAAGAATGAGGATTGAAGAATGAGGATTGAGGATTGAGGTTTGCTGATTGAAGATTAGTGATGAGGATTGAAGATTGAGGATTGAGGATTGAGGGTTGAGGATTGAGGATTGAAGATTGAGAGTTGAGGGTTGAAGATTGAGGACTGAGGATTTAGGATTGGGGATTGAGGATTGAAGATTGAGTATTGAGGATTGAAGATTGAGGATTGAGTATTGAGGATTAAGGATTCAGGGTTGAAAATTGAGGAGTGAGGATTGAGGATTGGAGATTGATTATTGAGTATAGAAGGTTGAGGATTGTGAATTGAGGATTGAGGATTGAGGATTGAGGATTGAGAATTGGGGATTGAGGAATGAGGATTGAAGATTCAGTATTGATGATTGAATATTGAGGATTGAGGATTGAGGATTGAGGATTGAAGATTGAGTATTGAGGATTGAAGATTGTGGATTGAGTATTGAGGATTGAGGATATAGGGTTGAAGATTGAGGATTGAGGATTGAGGATTGAGGATTGAGGATTGAGGATTGGGTATTGAGGATTGAGGAATGAGGATTGAGGATTGAGTATTGATGCCTGAGGATTGAGGATTGAGTATTGATGATTCAGGATCGAGGATTGAAGATTGAGAATTGAGGATTGAACATTGAGGATTGAGGATTGAGGATTGAGGATTGAGGATTGTTTACTGAAGATTGAATATAGATGATTGAAGATTGAGGATTGAGGATTGAGTGTTGTGGATTGAGGACCAGGACTGAGGGTTGAGTATTGATGTTTGAGGTTTGGGGATTGAGGATTCAGGATTGAGAATTGAGGATTGAGGATTGAGGATTGAAGATTGAGGATTGGGTATTGAGGATTGAAGAATGAGGATTGAGTATTGAGGATTGAGGATTGAAGATTGAGTATTGAGGATTGAAGATTGAGGATTGAGGATAGAGGATTGAAGATGGAGGATGAGGGCTGAGGGTTGAGGTTTGAGGTTTGAGTATTGAATCCTGAGAATTCAGGATATTCTATTGAGTATTGAGAATTGAGGTTTGATGGTTGCGTATTGAGCATTGGGGTTGAGGATTGAGTATTGAAGATTGAGGTTTGATGATTGAGGATTGAGGATTGAGGATTGAGGATTGAGTATTGTGTATTGAAGATTGAGGATTGATGATAGAGGATTGAGGATTGAGTGTTGAGGTTTGAGGACTGAGGACTGAGTATTGAGAATTGAGGTTTGAGGATTGAGGACTGAGGATTGAAGATTGAGGATTGGGGACTGAGTATTGAATATTCAGGACTGAGGATTGAGGATTGAGGATTGAGGATTGATGATTGAAGATTCATTATTGAGGATTGAAGGTTGAGGATTGAGGATTCAGGATTGAAGATAGAGGACTGAGTGTTGATGGTTTAGTGATGAGAATTGATATTTGTGGATTGAGATTTGAAGAGTGAAGAATGGGGATTGAGCATTGAAAACTGTGAATTGAGGATATTCTACTGAGGACTGAGGATTGACAATTGATTTAAGAGGACTGAGGGCTGAAGATTGAGGATTCAGGATTGAGGATTAGGGATTGAGGTTTGAGGACTGAGGATGGAAGGTTGAGGATTCAGGATTGAGGATTGACGCTTGAGGATTGAGGATTGACGATTGAGGATTGAGGATTGAGGATTGAGTATTGAAGATTGAGTATTGATGCCTGAGGATTGAGGATTGAGGATGGAGGATTGAGGATTGAGGATTGAGGATTGAGTATTGAAGATTGAGTATTGATGCCTGAGGATTGAGGATCGAGGATAGAGGATTGAGGATTGGAGATTGATTATTGAGGATTGAAGATTGTGGATTGAGGATTGAAGATTGAGGATTGAGGATTGAGGATTGAGAATGGAGGATGAGGGCTGAGGGTTGAGGATTGCGGTTTGAGGACTGATGACTGAGGATTGAGGATTGAGAATTGAGGATTGAGGATTGAGGATTGAAATTGAGGATTGGGTATTGATGATTGAAGAATGAGGATTGAGGAATTAGGATTGAGGATTGAGGATTGAGGATTGAAGATTGAGGAGTGGGTATTCAGGATTGAAGATTGAGGATTGAGTATTGAGGTTTGACGATTGAGGATTGAAGATTGAGGATTCAGAATTGAGGATTGAGGATTGAGGATTGAGGATTGAAGATTGAATATTGATGATTGAATATTGAGCACTGAGGATTGAGGGTTGTGGATTGAGGACGAGGACTGAGGGTTGAATATTGATGTTTGATGTCTGAGGATTAAGGATTGAGGGTTGAGAATTGAGGATTGAGGATTGAGGATTGAAGATTGAGGATTGGGCATTGAGGATTGAAGAATGAGGATTGAGGATTGAGGTTTGAGGATTGAGGATTGCAGATTGAGTATTGAAGATTGAGTATTGATGCCTGAGGATTGAGGATTGAGGATTAAGTATTGAGGATTGAAGATTGAGGATTGAGGATTGAGGATTGAGAATTGAGAATTGAGTATGAGAACTGAGGGTTGAGGATTGAGGTTTGAGGAATGACGATTGAGGTTTGAGGATTGAGTGTTGAGGTTTGAGGACTGAGGACTGAGTATTGAGAATTGAGGTTTGAGGATTGAGGACTGAGGATTGAAGATTGAGGATTGGGGACTGAGTATTGAATATTCAGGACTGAGGATTGAGGATTGAGGATTGAGGATTGATGATTGAAGATTCATTATTGAGGATTGAAGGTTGAGGATTGAGGATTCAGGATTGAAGATAGAGGACTGAGTGTTGATGGTTTAGTGATGAGAATTGATATTTGTGGATTGAGATTTGAAGAGTGAAGAATGGGGATTGAGCATTGAAAACTGTGAATTGAGGATATTCTACTGAGGACTGAGGATTGACAATTGATTTAAGAGGACTGAGGGCTGAAGATTGAGGATTCAGGATTGAGGATTAGGGATTGAGGTTTGAGGACTGAGGATGGAAGGTTGAGGATTCAGGATTGAGGATTGACGCTTGAGGATTGAGGATTGACGATTGAGGATTGAGGATTGAGGATTGAGTATTGAAGATTGAGTATTGATGCCTGAGGATTGAGGATTGAGGATGGAGGATTGAGGATTGAGGATTGAGGATTGAGTATTGAAGATTGAGTATTGATGCCTGAGGATTGAGGATCGAGGATAGAGGATTGAGGATTGGAGATTGATTATTGAGGATTGAAGATTGTGGATTGAGGATTGAAGATTGAGGATTGAGGATTGAGGATTGAGAATGGAGGATGAGGGCTGAGGGTTGAGGATTGCGGTTTGAGGACTGATGACTGAGGATTGAGGATTGAGAATTGAGGATTGAGGATTGAGGATTGAAATTGAGGATTGGGTATTGATGATTGAAGAATGAGGATTGAGGAATTAGGATTGAGGATTGAGGATTGAGGATTGAAGATTGAGGAGTGGGTATTCAGGATTGAAGATTGAGGATTGAGTATTGAGGTTTGACGATTGAGGATTGAAGATTGAGGATTCAGAATTGAGGATTGAGGATTGAGGATTGAGGATTGAAGATTGAATATTGATGATTGAATATTGAGGACTGAGGATTGAGGGTTGTGGATTGAGGACGAGGACTGAGGGTTGAATATTGATGTTTGATGTCTGAGGATTAAGGATTGAGGGTTGAGAATTGAGGATTGAGGATTGAGGATTGAAGATTGAGGATTGGGCATTGAGGATTGAAGAATGAGGATTGAGGATTGAGGTTTGAGGATTGAGGATTGCAGATTGAGTATTGAAGATTGAGTATTGATGCCTGAGGATTGAGGATTGAGGATTAAGTATTGAGGATTGAAGATTGAGGATTGAGTATTGAGGATTGAGGTTTGAGGATTGAAGATTGAGGATTGAGGATTGAGGATTGAGGATTGAGGATTGAAGATTGAGGATTCAGAATTGAGGATTGAGGATTGAGGATTGAGTATTGAAGATTGAATATTGATGATTGAATATTGAGGACTGAGGATTGAGGGTTGTGGATTGAGGACGAGGACTGAGGGTTGAATATTGATGTTTGAGGTCTGAGGATTAAGGATTGAGGGTTGAGAATTGAGGATTGAGGATTGAGGATTGAAGATTGAGGATTGAAGAATGAGGATTGAAGAATGAGGATTGAGGATTGAGGTTTGCTGATTGAAGATTAGTGATGAGGATTGAAGATTGAGGATTGAGGATTGAGGATTGAGGATTGAGGATTGAAGATTGAGAGTTGAGGGTTGAAGATTGAGGACTGAGGATTTAGGATTGGGGATTGAGGATTGAAGATTGAGTATTGAGGATTGAAGATTGAGGATTGAGTATTGAGGATTAAGGATTCAGGGTTGAAAATTGAGGAGTGAGGATTGAGGATTGGAGATTGATTATTGAGTATAGAAGGTTGAGGATTGTGAATTGAGGATTGAGGATTGAGGATTGAGGATTGAGAATTGGGGATTGAGGAATGAGGATTGAAGATTCAGTATTGATGATTGAATATTGAGGATTGAGGATTGAGGATTGAGGATTGAAGATTGAGTATTGAGGATTGAAGATTGTGGATTGAGTATTGAGGATTGAGGATATAGGGTTGAAGATTGAGGATTGAGGATTGAGGATTGAGGATTGAGGATTGAGGATTGGGTATTGAGGATTGAGGAATGAGGATTGAGGATTGAGTATTGATGCCTGAGGATTGAGGATTGAGTATTGATGATTCAGGATCGAGGATTGAAGATTGAGAATTGAGGATTGAACATTGAGGATTGAGTATTGAAGATTGAGGTTTGATGATTGAGGATTGAGGATTGAGGATTGAGGATTGAGTATTGTGTATTGAAGATTGAGGATTGATGATAGAGGATTGAGGATTGAGTGTTGAGGTTTGAGGACTGAGGACTGAGTATTGAGAATTGAGGTTTGAGGATTGAGGACTGAGGATTGAAGATTGAGGATTGGGGACTGAGTATTGAATATTCAGGACTGAGGATTGAGGATTGAGGATTGAGGATTGATGATTGAAGATTCATTATTGAGGATTGAAGGTTGAGGATTGAGGATTCAGGATTGAAGATAGAGGACTGAGTGTTGATGGTTTAGTGATGAGAATTGATATTTGTGGATTGAGATTTGAAGAGTGAAGAATGGGGATTGAGCATTGAAAACTGTGAATTGAGGATATTCTACTGAGGACTGAGGATTGACAATTGATTTAAGAGGACTGAGGGCTGAAGATTGAGGATTCAGGATTGAGGATTAGGGATTGAGGTTTGAGGACTGAGGATGGAAGGTTGAGGATTCAGGATTGAGGATTGACGCTTGAGGATTAAGGGTTGACGATTGAGGATTGAGGATTGAGGATTGAGTATTGAAGATTGAGTATTGATGCCTGAGGATTGAGGATTGAGGATGGAGGATTGAGGATTGAGGATTGAGTATTGAAGATTGAGTATTGGGGATTGAAGATTGAGGATTGAGGATTGAGGATTGAGGATGGAGAATGAGGACTGACGGTTGAGGATTGAGGTTTGAGGATTGAAGATTGAGGACTGAGGACTGAGGATTGTGGATTGAGGATTGAGCATTGAGGATTGAAGATTGAGTACTGGGGATTGGGGATTGAAGATTGAGGATTAAGGATCGAAGATTGGGGATTGAGGATCTAGAATTGGAGATTGATTATTGAGGATTGAAGATTGAGGATTGAGGATTGAGGATTGAGAATTGAGAATTGAGTATGAGAACTGAGGGTTGAGGATTGAGGTTTGAGGAATGACGATTGAGGTTTGAGGATTGAGGATTGAGGATTGAGGATTGAGGATTGAGGATTGAGGATTGAGGATTGAGGATTGAGTATTGAAGATTGAGTATTGATGCCTGAGGATTGAGGATTGAGTATTGATGATTCAGGATCGAGGATTGAAGATTGAGAATTGAGGATTGGAAATTGAGGATTGAGGATTGAGGATTGAGGATGGAGGATGAGGGCTGAGGGTTGAGGATTGCGGTTTGAGGACTGATGACTGAGGATTGAGGATTGAGAATTGAGGATTGAGGATTGAGGATTGAAATTGAGGATTGGGTATTGATGATTGAAGAATGAGGATTGAGGAATTAGGATTGAGGATTGAGGATTGAGGATTGAAGATTGAGGAGTGGGTATTCAGGATTGAAGATTGAGGATTGAGTATTGAGGTTTGACGATTGAGGATTGAAGATTGAGGATTCAGAATTGAGGATTGAGGATTGAGGATTGAGGATTGAAGATTGATTATTGATGATTGAATATTGAGGACTGAGGATTGAGGGTTGTGGATTGAGGACGAGGACTGAGGGTTGAATATTGATGTTTGATGTCTGAGGATTAAGGATTGAGGGTTGAGAATTGAGGATTGAGGATTGAGGATTGAAGACTGAGGATTGGGCATTGAGGATTGAAGAATGAGGATTGAGGATTGAGGTTTGAGGATTGAGGATTGCAGATTGAGTATTGAGGATTGAGGATTGAGGATTGAAGATTGAGTATTGAGGATTGAAGATTGACGATTGAGGATTAAGGATTGATGATTGAGGATTGAGGATTGAGGATTCAAGATTGAGTATTGAGGATTGAAGATTGACGATTGAGAATTAAGGATTGAAGGTTGAGGATTAAGGATTGCAGATTGGGGATTGAGGATCTAGGATTGGAGGTTGATTATTCAGGATTGAAGATTGAGGATTGAGGATTGAGGATTGGGAATTGAGAATTGAGGATGAGGACTGAGGGTTGAGGATTGAGGTTTGAGGAATGAGGATTGAGGGTTGACGATTGAGGATTGAGGATTGAGGATCGAGGATTGAAATTGAGGATTGGGTATTGAGGACTGAAGAATGAGGATTGAGGAATTGGGATTGAGGATTGAGGATTGAGGATTGAAGATTGAGAATTGAGGATTGAAGATTGAGGATTGAGGATTGAGGATTGAGGATGGAGGATGAGGGCTGAGGGTTGAGGATTGAGGATTGGGGCAATGAGGATTGAGGATTGAGGATTGAGGATGGAGAATGAGGACTGACGGTTGAGGATTGAGGTTTGAGGATTGAAGATTGAGGACTGAGGACTGAGGATTGTGGATTGAGGATTGAGCATTGAGGATTGAAGATTGAGTACTGGGGATTGGGGATTGAAGATTGAGGATTAAGGATCGAAGATTGGGGATTGAGGATCTAGAATTGGAGATTGATTATTGAGGATTGAAGATTGAGGATTGAGGATTGAGGATTGAGAATTGAGAATTGAGTATGAGAACTGAGGGTTGAGGATTGAGGTTTGAGGAATGACGATTGAGGTTTGAGGATTGAGGATTGAGGATTGAGGATTGAGGATTGAGGATTGAGGATTGAGGATTGAGGATTGAGTATTGAAGATTGAGTATTGATGCCTGAGGATTGAGGATTGAGTATTGATGATTCAGGATCGAGGATTGAAGATTGAGAATTGAGGATTGGAAATTGAGGATTGAGGATTGAGGATTGAGGATGGAGGATGAGGGCTGAGGGTTGAGGATTGCGGTTTGAGGACTGATGACTGAGGATTGAGGATTGAGAATTGAGGATTGAGGATTGAGGATTGAAATTGAGGATTGGGTATTGATGATTGAAGAATGAGGATTGAGGAATTAGGATTGAGGATTGAGGATTGAGGATTGAAGATTGAGGAGTGGGTATTCAGGATTGAAGATTGAGGATTGAGTATTGAGGTTTGACGATTGAGGATTGAAGATTGAGGATTCAGAATTGAGGATTGAGGATTGAGGATTGAGGATTGAAGATTGAATACGATGATTGAATATTGAGGACTGAGGATTGAGGGTTGTGGATTGAGGACGAGGACTGAGGGTTGAATATTGATGTTTGATGTCTGAGGATTAAGGATTGAGGGTTGAGAATTGAGGATTGAGGATTGAGGATTGAAGATTGAGGATTGGGCATTGAGGATTGAAGAATGAGGATTGAGGATTGAGGTTTGAGGATTGAGGATTGCAGATTGAGTATTGAGGATTGAGGATTGAGGATTGAAGATTGAGTATTGAGGATTGAAGATTGACGATTGAGGATTAAGGATTGATGATTGAGGATTGAGGATTGAGGATTCAAGATTGAGTATTGAGGATTGAAGATTGACGATTGAGAATTAAGGATTGAAGGTTGAGGATTAAGGATTGCAGATTGGGGATTGAGGATCTAGGATTGGAGGTTGATTATTCAGGATTGAAGATTGAGGATTGAGGATTGAGGATTGAGAATTGAGAATTGAGGATGAGGACTGAGGGTTGAGGATTGAGGTTTGAGGAATGAGGATTGAGGGTTGACGATTGAGGATTGAGGATTGAGGATCGAGGATTGAGTATTGAAGATTGAGTATTGATGCCTGAGGGTTGAGGATTGAGGATTAAGTATTGAGGATTGAAGATTGAGGATTGAGTATTGAGGATTGAGGTTTGAGGATTGAAGATTGAGGATTGAGGATTGAGGATTGAGGATTGAGGATTGAAGATTGAGGATTCAGAATTGAGGATTGAGGATTGAGGATTGAGTATTGAAGATTGAATATTGATGGTTGAATATTGAGGACTGAGGATTGAGGGTTCTGGATTGAGGACGAGGACTGAGGGTTGAATATTGATGTTTGAGGTCTGAGGATTAAGGATTGAGGGTTGAGAATTGAGGATTGAGGATTGAGGATTGAAGATTGAGGATTGAAGAATGAGGATTGAAGAATGAGGATTGAGGATTGAGGTTTGCTGATTGAAGATTAGTGATGAGGATTGAAGATTGAGGATTGAGGATTGAGGATTGAGGATTGAGGATTGAAGATTGAGAGTTGAGGGTTGAAGATTGAGGACTGAGGATTGAGGATTGGGGATTGAGGATTGAAGATTGAGTATTGAGGATTGAAGATTGAGGATTGAGTATTGAGGATTGAGGTTTGAGGATTGAAGATTGAGGATTGAGGATTGAGGATTGAGGATTGAGGATTGAAGATTGAGGATTCAGAATTGAGGATTGAGGATTGAGGATTGAGTATTGAAGATTGAATATTGATGGTTGAATATTGAGGACTGAGGATTGAGGGTTGTGGATTGAGGACGAGGACTGAGGTTTGAATATTGATGTTTGAGGTCTGAGGATTAAGGATTGAGGGTTGAGAATTGAGGATTGAGGATTGAGGATTGAAGATTGAGGATTGAAGAATGAGGATTGAAGAATGAGGATTGAGGATTGAGGTTTGCTGATTGAAGATTAGTGATGAGGATTGAAGATTGAGGATTGAGGATTGAGGATTGAGGATTGAGGATTGAAGATTGAGAGTTGAGGGTTGAAGATTGAGGACTGAGGATTGAGGATTGGGGATTGAGGATTGAAGATTGAGTATTGAGGATTGAAGATTGAGGATTGAGTATTGAGGATTAAGGATTCAGGGTTGAAGATTGAGGAGTGAGGATTGAGGACTGGAGATTGATTATTGAGTATAGAAGGTTGAGGATTGTGAATTGAGGATTGAGGATTGAGGATTGAGGATTGAGAATTGGGGATTGAGGAATGAGGATTGAAGATTCAGTATTGATGATTGAATATTGAGGATTGAGGATTGAGGATTGAGGATTGAAGATTGAGTATTGAGGATTGAAGATTGTGGATTGAGTATTGAGGATTGAGGATATAGGGTTGAAGATTGAGGATTGAGGATTGAGGATTGAGGATTGAGGATTGAGGATTGGGTATTGAGGATTGAGGAATGAGGATTGAGGATTGAGGTTTGAGGATTGAGGATTGCAGATTGAGTATTGTGGATTGATGATTGACGACTGAGGATTGAGGATTGAGGAATGAGGATTGAAGATTGGGTATTGAGGATTGATGATTGAGGATAGAGGATTGAGTACTGAGGATGGAGGATGAGGGCTGAGGGTTGAGGATTGAGGATTGAGAAATGAGGGTTGAGGATTGAGGATTGAAATTGAGGATTGGGTATTGAGGACTGAAGAATGAGGATTGAGGAATTGGGATTGAGGATTGAGGATTGAGGATTGAAGATTGAGGATTGGGTATTGAGGATTGAAGAATGAGGATTGAGGATTGAGGATTGAGGATTGAGGATTGAAGATTGAGTGTTGAGGATTGAAGATTGAGGATTGAGTATTGAGGATTGAGGATTGAGGATTGAAGATTGGGTATTGAGGATTGAAGATTGAGGATTGAGTATTGAGGATTGAGGATTCAGTGTTGAAGATTGAGGATTGAGGATTGAGGATTGAGGATTGAGAATTGAGGATTGAAGATTGAATATTGATGATTGAATATTGAGGACTGCGGATTGAGGGTTGTGGATTGTGGACGAGGATTCAGGGTTGAATATTGATGTTTGAGCTCTGGGGATTAAGGATTGTGGATTGAGAATTGAGGATTGAGGACTGAGGATTGAGGATGAGTGCTAAGCGTCGGGGATTGAGATTCGACGACTGAGGACTGAGGATTGAGGATTGAGGATTGAGAATTGAGGATTGAGGATTGAGGATTGAGGATTGAGGATTGAGGATTGAGGATTGAGGATTGAGGATTGAGGATTGAGGATTGAGGATTGAGGATTGAGGATTGAGGATTGAGGATTGAGGATTGAAGATTGAGTATTGATGATTGAATATTGAGGATTGAGGATTGAGGTTTGAGGATTGAGGATTGAGGATTGAGGATTGAGGATTGAGTATTGAAGATTGAGTATTGATGCCTGAGGATTGAGGATCGAGGATAGAGGATTGAGGATTGGAGATTGATTATTGAGGATTGAAGATTGTGGATTGAGGATTGAAGATTGAGGATTGAGGATTGAGGATTGAGAATGGAGGATGAGGGCTGAGGGTTGAGGATTGCGGTTTGAGGACTGATGACTGAGGATTGAGGATTGAGAATTGAGGATTGAGGATTGAGGATTGAAATTGAGGATTGGGTATTGATGATTGAAGAATGAGGATTGAGGAATTAGGATTGAGGATTGAGGATTGAGGATTGAAGATTGAGGAGTGGGTATTCAGGATTGAAGATTGAGGATTGAGTATTGAGGTTTGACGATTGAGGATTGAAGATTGAGGATTCAGAATTGAGGATTGAGGATTGAGGATTGAGGATTGAAGATTGAATATTGATGATTGAATATTGAGGACTGAGGATTGAGGGTTGTGGATTGAGGACGAGGACTGAGGGTTGAATATTGATGTTTGATGTCTGAGGATTAAGGATTGAGGGTTGAGAATTGAGGATTGAGGATTGAGGATTGAAGATTGAGGATTGGGCATTGAGGATTGAAGAATGAGGATTGAGGATTGAGGTTTGAGGATTGAGGATTGCAGATTGAGTATTGAAGATTGAGTATTGATGCCTGAGGATTGAGGATTGAGGATTAAGTATTGAGGATTGAAGATTGAGGATTGAGTATTGAGGATTGAGGTTTGAGGATTGAAGATTGAGGATTGAGGATTGAGGATTGAGGATTGAGGATTGAAGATTGAGGATTCAGAATTGAGGATTGAGGATTGAGGATTGAGTATTGAAGATTGAATATTGATGATTGAATATTGAGGACTGAGGATTGAGGGTTGTGGATTGAGGACGAGGACTGAGGGTTGAATATTGATGTTTGAGGTCTGAGGATTAAGGATTGAGGGTTGAGAATTGAGGATTGAGGATTGAGGATTGAAGATTGAGGATTGAAGAATGAGGATTGAAGAATGAGGATTGAGGATTGAGGTTTGCTGATTGAAGATTAGTGATGAGGATTGAAGATTGAGGATTGAGGATTGAGGGTTGAGGATTGAGGATTGAAGATTGAGAGTTGAGGGTTGAAGATTGAGGACTGAGGATTTAGGATTGGGGATTGAGGATTGAAGATTGAGTATTGAGGATTGAAGATTGAGGATTGAGTATTGAGGATTAAGGATTCAGGGTTGAAAATTGAGGAGTGAGGATTGAGGATTGGAGATTGATTATTGAGTATAGAAGGTTGAGGATTGTGAATTGAGGATTGAGGATTGAGGATTGAGGATTGAGAATTGGGGATTGAGGAATGAGGATTGAAGATTCAGTATTGATGATTGAATATTGAGGATTGAGGATTGAGGATTGAGGATTGAAGATTGAGTATTGAGGATTGAAGATTGTGGATTGAGTATTGAGGATTGAGGATATAGGGTTGAAGATTGAGGATTGAGGATTGAGGATTGAGGATTGAGGATTGAGGATTGGGTATTGAGGATTGAGGAATGAGGATTGAGGATTGAGTATTGATGCCTGAGGATTGAGGATTGAGTATTGATGATTCAGGATCGAGGATTGAAGATTGAGAATTGAGGATTGAACATTGAGGATTGAGGATTGAGGATTGAGGATTGAGGATTGTTTACTGAAGATTGAATATAGATGATTGAAGATTGAGGATTGAGGATTGAGTGTTGTGGATTGAGGACCAGGACTGAGGGTTGAGTATTGATGTTTGAGGTTTGGGGATTGAGGATTCAGGATTGAGAATTGAGGATTGAGGATTGAGGATTGAAGATTGAGGATTGGGTATTGAGGATTGAAGAATGAGGATTGAGTATTGAGGATTGAGGATTGAAGATTGAGTATTGAGGATTGAAGATTGAGGATTGAGGATAGAGGATTGAAGATGGAGGATGAGGGCTGAGGGTTGAGGTTTGAGGTTTGAGTATTGAATCCTGAGAATTCAGGATATTCTATTGAGTATTGAGAATTGAGGTTTGATGGTTGCGTATTGAGCATTGGGGTTGAGGATTGAGTATTGAAGATTGAGGTTTGATGATTGAGGATTGAGGATTGAGGATTGAGGATTGAGTATTGTGTATTGAAGATTGAGGATTGATGATAGAGGATTGAGGATTGAGTGTTGAGGTTTGAGGACTGAGGACTGAGTATTGAGAATTGAGGTTTGAGGATTGAGGACTGAGGATTGAAGATTGAGGATTGGGGACTGAGTATTGAATATTCAGGACTGAGGATTGAGGATTGAGGATTGAGGATTGATGATTGAAGATTCATTATTGAGGATTGAAGGTTGAGGATTGAGGATTCAGGATTGAAGATAGAGGACTGAGTGTTGATGGTTTAGTGATGAGAATTGATATTTGTGGATTGAGATTTGAAGAGTGAAGAATGGGGATTGAGCATTGAAAACTGTGAATTGAGGATATTCTACTGAGGACTGAGGATTGACAATTGATTTAAGAGGACTGAGGGCTGAAGATTGAGGATTCAGGATTGAGGATTAGGGATTGAGGTTTGAGGACTGAGGATGGAAGGTTGAGGATTCAGGATTGAGGATTGACGCTTGAGGATTGAGGATTGACGATTGAGGATTGAGGATTGAGGATTGAGTATTGAAGATTGAGTATTGATGCCTGAGGATTGAGGATTGAGGATGGAGGATTGAGGATTGAGGATTGAGGATTGAGTATTGAAGATTGAGTATTGATGCCTGAGGATTGAGGATCGAGGATAGAGGATTGAGGATTGGAGATTGATTATTGAGGATTGAAGATTGTGGATTGAGGATTGAAGATTGAGGATTGAGGATTGAGGATTGAGAATGGAGGATGAGGGCTGAGGGTTGAGGATTGCGGTTTGAGGACTGATGACTGAGGATTGAGGATTGAGAATTGAGGATTGAGGATTGAGGATTGAAATTGAGGATTGGGTATTGATGATTGAAGAATGAGGATTGAGGAATTAGGATTGAGGATTGAGGATTGAGGATTGAAGATTGAGGAGTGGGTATTCAGGATTGAAGATTGAGGATTGAGTATTGAGGTTTGACGATTGAGGATTGAAGATTGAGGATTCAGAATTGAGGATTGAGGATTGAGGATTGAGGATTGAAGATTGAATATTGATGATTGAATATTGAGGACTGAGGATTGAGGGTTGTGGATTGAGGACGAGGACTGAGGGTTGAATATTGATGTTTGATGTCTGAGGATTAAGGATTGAGGGTTGAGAATTGAGGATTGAGGATTGAGGATTGAAGATTGAGGATTGGGCATTGAGGATTGAAGAATGAGGATTGAGGATTGAGGTTTGAGGATTGAGGATTGCAGATTGAGTATTGAAGATTGAGTATTGATGCCTGAGGATTGAGGATTGAGGATTAAGTATTGAGGATTGAAGATTGAGGATTGAGGATTGAGGATTGAGAATTGAGAATTGAGTATGAGAACTGAGGGTTGAGGATTGAGGTTTGAGGAATGACGATTGAGGTTTGAGGATTGAGTGTTGAGGTTTGAGGACTGAGGACTGAGTATTGAGAATTGAGGTTTGAGGATTGAGGACTGAGGATTGAAGATTGAGGATTGGGGACTGAGTATTGAATATTCAGGACTGAGGATTGAGGATTGAGGATTGAGGATTGATGATTGAAGATTCATTATTGAGGATTGAAGGTTGAGGATTGAGGATTCAGGATTGAAGATAGAGGACTGAGTGTTGATGGTTTAGTGATGAGAATTGATATTTGTGGATTGAGATTTGAAGAGTGAAGAATGGGGATTGAGCATTGAAAACTGTGAATTGAGGATATTCTACTGAGGACTGAGGATTGACAATTGATTTAAGAGGACTGAGGGCTGAAGATTGAGGATTCAGGATTGAGGATTAGGGATTGAGGTTTGAGGACTGAGGATGGAAGGTTGAGGATTCAGGATTGAGGATTGACGCTTGAGGATTGAGGATTGACGATTGAGGATTGAGGATTGAGGATTGAGTATTGAAGATTGAGTATTGATGCCTGAGGATTGAGGATTGAGGATGGAGGATTGAGGATTGAGGATTGAGGATTGAGTATTGAAGATTGAGTATTGATGCCTGAGGATTGAGGATCGAGGATAGAGGATTGAGGATTGGAGATTGATTATTGAGGATTGAAGATTGTGGATTGAGGATTGAAGATTGAGGATTGAGGATTGAGGATTGAGAATGGAGGATGAGGGCTGAGGGTTGAGGATTGCGGTTTGAGGACTGATGACTGAGGATTGAGGATTGAGAATTGAGGATTGAGGATTGAGGATTGAAATTGAGGATTGGGTATTGATGATTGAAGAATGAGGATTGAGGAATTAGGATTGAGGATTGAGGATTGAGGATTGAAGATTGAGGAGTGGGTATTCAGGATTGAAGATTGAGGATTGAGTATTGAGGTTTGACGATTGAGGATTGAAGATTGAGGATTCAGAATTGAGGATTGAGGATTGAGGATTGAGGATTGAAGATTGAATATTGATGATTGAATATTGAGGACTGAGGATTGAGGGTTGTGGATTGAGGACGAGGACTGAGGGTTGAATATTGATGTTTGATGTCTGAGGATTAAGGATTGAGGGTTGAGAATTGAGGATTGAGGATTGAGGATTGAAGATTGAGGATTGGGCATTGAGGATTGAAGAATGAGGATTGAGGATTGAGGTTTGAGGATTGAGGATTGCAGATTGAGTATTGAAGATTGAGTATTGATGCCTGAGGATTGAGGATTGAGGATTAAGTATTGAGGATTGAAGATTGAGGATTGAGTATTGAGGATTGAGGTTTGAGGATTGAAGATTGAGGATTGAGGATTGAGGATTGAGGATTGAGGATTGAAGATTGAGGATTCAGAATTGAGGATTGAGGATTGAGGATTGAGTATTGAAGATTGAATATTGATGATTGAATATTGAGGACTGAGGATTGAGGGTTGTGGATTGAGGACGAGGACTGAGGGTTGAATATTGATGTTTGAGGTCTGAGGATTAAGGATTGAGGGTTGAGAATTGAGGATTGAGGATTGAGGATTGAAGATTGAGGATTGAAGAATGAGGATTGAAGAATGAGGATTGAGGATTGAGGTTTGCTGATTGAAGATTAGTGATGAGGATTGAAGATTGAGGATTGAGGATTGAGGATTGAGGATTGAGGATTGAAGATTGAGAGTTGAGGGTTGAAGATTGAGGACTGAGGATTTAGGATTGGGGATTGAGGATTGAAGATTGAGTATTGAGGATTGAAGATTGAGGATTGAGTATTGAGGATTAAGGATTCAGGGTTGAAAATTGAGGAGTGAGGATTGAGGATTGGAGATTGATTATTGAGTATAGAAGGTTGAGGATTGTGAATTGAGGATTGAGGATTGAGGATTGAGGATTGAGAATTGGGGATTGAGGAATGAGGATTGAAGATTCAGTATTGATGATTGAATATTGAGGATTGAGGATTGAGGATTGAGGATTGAAGATTGAGTATTGAGGATTGAAGATTGTGGATTGAGTATTGAGGATTGAGGATATAGGGTTGAAGATTGAGGATTGAGGATTGAGGATTGAGGATTGAGGATTGAGGATTGGGTATTGAGGATTGAGGAATGAGGATTGAGGATTGAGTATTGATGCCTGAGGATTGAGGATTGAGTATTGATGATTCAGGATCGAGGATTGAAGATTGAGAATTGAGGATTGAACATTGAGGATTGAGTATTGAAGATTGAGGTTTGATGATTGAGGATTGAGGATTGAGGATTGAGGATTGAGTATTGTGTATTGAAGATTGAGGATTGATGATAGAGGATTGAGGATTGAGTGTTGAGGTTTGAGGACTGAGGACTGAGTATTGAGAATTGAGGTTTGAGGATTGAGGACTGAGGATTGAAGATTGAGGATTGGGGACTGAGTATTGAATATTCAGGACTGAGGATTGAGGATTGAGGATTGAGGATTGATGATTGAAGATTCATTATTGAGGATTGAAGGTTGAGGATTGAGGATTCAGGATTGAAGATAGAGGACTGAGTGTTGATGGTTTAGTGATGAGAATTGATATTTGTGGATTGAGATTTGAAGAGTGAAGAATGGGGATTGAGCATTGAAAACTGTGAATTGAGGATATTCTACTGAGGACTGAGGATTGACAATTGATTTAAGAGGACTGAGGGCTGAAGATTGAGGATTCAGGATTGAGGATTAGGGATTGAGGTTTGAGGACTGAGGATGGAAGGTTGAGGATTCAGGATTGAGGATTGACGCTTGAGGATTAAGGGTTGACGATTGAGGATTGAGGATTGAGGATTGAGTATTGAAGATTGAGTATTGATGCCTGAGGATTGAGGATTGAGGATGGAGGATTGAGGATTGAGGATTGAGTATTGAAGATTGAGTATTGGGGATTGAAGATTGAGGATTGAGGATTGAGGATTGAGGATGGAGAATGAGGACTGACGGTTGAGGATTGAGGTTTGAGGATTGAAGATTGAGGACTGAGGACTGAGGATTGTGGATTGAGGATTGAGCATTGAGGATTGAAGATTGAGTACTGGGGATTGGGGATTGAAGATTGAGGATTAAGGATCGAAGATTGGGGATTGAGGATCTAGAATTGGAGATTGATTATTGAGGATTGAAGATTGAGGATTGAGGATTGAGGATTGAGAATTGAGAATTGAGTATGAGAACTGAGGGTTGAGGATTGAGGTTTGAGGAATGACGATTGAGGTTTGAGGATTGAGGATTGAGGATTGAGGATTGAGGATTGAGGATTGAGGATTGAGGATTGAGGATTGAGTATTGAAGATTGAGTATTGATGCCTGAGGATTGAGGATTGAGTATTGATGATTCAGGATCGAGGATTGAAGATTGAGAATTGAGGATTGGAAATTGAGGATTGAGGATTGAGGATTGAGGATGGAGGATGAGGGCTGAGGGTTGAGGATTGCGGTTTGAGGACTGATGACTGAGGATTGAGGATTGAGAATTGAGGATTGAGGATTGAGGATTGAAATTGAGGATTGGGTATTGATGATTGAAGAATGAGGATTGAGGAATTAGGATTGAGGATTGAGGATTGAGGATTGAAGATTGAGGAGTGGGTATTCAGGATTGAAGATTGAGGATTGAGTATTGAGGTTTGACGATTGAGGATTGAAGATTGAGGATTCAGAATTGAGGATTGAGGATTGAGGATTGAGGATTGAAGATTGATTATTGATGATTGAATATTGAGGACTGAGGATTGAGGGTTGTGGATTGAGGACGAGGACTGAGGGTTGAATATTGATGTTTGATGTCTGAGGATTAAGGATTGAGGGTTGAGAATTGAGGATTGAGGATTGAGGATTGAAGACTGAGGATTGGGCATTGAGGATTGAAGAATGAGGATTGAGGATTGAGGTTTGAGGATTGAGGATTGCAGATTGAGTATTGAGGATTGAGGATTGAGGATTGAAGATTGAGTATTGAGGATTGAAGATTGACGATTGAGGATTAAGGATTGATGATTGAGGATTGAGGATTGAGGATTCAAGATTGAGTATTGAGGATTGAAGATTGACGATTGAGAATTAAGGATTGAAGGTTGAGGATTAAGGATTGCAGATTGGGGATTGAGGATCTAGGATTGGAGGTTGATTATTCAGGATTGAAGATTGAGGATTGAGGATTGAGGATTGGGAATTGAGAATTGAGGATGAGGACTGAGGGTTGAGGATTGAGGTTTGAGGAATGAGGATTGAGGGTTGACGATTGAGGATTGAGGATTGAGGATCGAGGATTGAAATTGAGGATTGGGTATTGAGGACTGAAGAATGAGGATTGAGGAATTGGGATTGAGGATTGAGGATTGAGGATTGAAGATTGAGAATTGAGGATTGAAGATTGAGGATTGAGGATTGAGGATTGAGGATGGAGGATGAGGGCTGAGGGTTGAGGATTGAGGATTGGGGCAATGAGGATTGAGGATTGAGGATTGAGGATGGAGAATGAGGACTGACGGTTGAGGATTGAGGTTTGAGGATTGAAGATTGAGGACTGAGGACTGAGGATTGTGGATTGAGGATTGAGCATTGAGGATTGAAGATTGAGTACTGGGGATTGGGGATTGAAGATTGAGGATTAAGGATCGAAGATTGGGGATTGAGGATCTAGAATTGGAGATTGATTATTGAGGATTGAAGATTGAGGATTGAGGATTGAGGATTGAGAATTGAGAATTGAGTATGAGAACTGAGGGTTGAGGATTGAGGTTTGAGGAATGACGATTGAGGTTTGAGGATTGAGGATTGAGGATTGAGGATTGAGGATTGAGGATTGAGGATTGAGGATTGAGGATTGAGTATTGAAGATTGAGTATTGATGCCTGAGGATTGAGGATTGAGTATTGATGATTCAGGATCGAGGATTGAAGATTGAGAATTGAGGATTGGAAATTGAGGATTGAGGATTGAGGATTGAGGATGGAGGATGAGGGCTGAGGGTTGAGGATTGCGGTTTGAGGACTGATGACTGAGGATTGAGGATTGAGAATTGAGGATTGAGGATTGAGGATTGAAATTGAGGATTGGGTATTGATGATTGAAGAATGAGGATTGAGGAATTAGGATTGAGGATTGAGGATTGAGGATTGAAGATTGAGGAGTGGGTATTCAGGATTGAAGATTGAGGATTGAGTATTGAGGTTTGACGATTGAGGATTGAAGATTGAGGATTCAGAATTGAGGATTGAGGATTGAGGATTGAGGATTGAAGATTGAATACGATGATTGAATATTGAGGACTGAGGATTGAGGGTTGTGGATTGAGGACGAGGACTGAGGGTTGAATATTGATGTTTGATGTCTGAGGATTAAGGATTGAGGGTTGAGAATTGAGGATTGAGGATTGAGGATTGAAGATTGAGGATTGGGCATTGAGGATTGAAGAATGAGGATTGAGGATTGAGGTTTGAGGATTGAGGATTGCAGATTGAGTATTGAGGATTGAGGATTGAGGATTGAAGATTGAGTATTGAGGATTGAAGATTGACGATTGAGGATTAAGGATTGATGATTGAGGATTGAGGATTGAGGATTCAAGATTGAGTATTGAGGATTGAAGATTGACGATTGAGAATTAAGGATTGAAGGTTGAGGATTAAGGATTGCAGATTGGGGATTGAGGATCTAGGATTGGAGGTTGATTATTCAGGATTGAAGATTGAGGATTGAGGATTGAGGATTGAGAATTGAGAATTGAGGATGAGGACTGAGGGTTGAGGATTGAGGTTTGAGGAATGAGGATTGAGGGTTGACGATTGAGGATTGAGGATTGAGGATCGAGGATTGAGTATTGAAGATTGAGTATTGATGCCTGAGGGTTGAGGATTGAGGATTAAGTATTGAGGATTGAAGATTGAGGATTGAGTATTGAGGATTGAGGTTTGAGGATTGAAGATTGAGGATTGAGGATTGAGGATTGAGGATTGAGGATTGAAGATTGAGGATTCAGAATTGAGGATTGAGGATTGAGGATTGAGTATTGAAGATTGAATATTGATGGTTGAATATTGAGGACTGAGGATTGAGGGTTCTGGATTGAGGACGAGGACTGAGGGTTGAATATTGATGTTTGAGGTCTGAGGATTAAGGATTGAGGGTTGAGAATTGAGGATTGAGGATTGAGGATTGAAGATTGAGGATTGAAGAATGAGGATTGAAGAATGAGGATTGAGGATTGAGGTTTGCTGATTGAAGATTAGTGATGAGGATTGAAGATTGAGGATTGAGGATTGAGGATTGAGGATTGAGGATTGAAGATTGAGAGTTGAGGGTTGAAGATTGAGGACTGAGGATTGAGGATTGGGGATTGAGGATTGAAGATTGAGTATTGAGGATTGAAGATTGAGGATTGAGTATTGAGGATTAAGGATTCAGGGTTGAAGATTGAGGAGTGAGGATTGAGGATTGGAGATTGATTATTGAGTATAGAAGGTTGAGGATTGTGAATTGAGGATTGAGGATTGAGGATTGAGGATTGAGAATTGGGGATTGAGGAATGAGGATTGAAGATTCAGTATTGATGATTGAATATTGAGGATTGAGGATTGAGGATTGAGGATTGAAGATTGAGTATTGAGGATTGAAGATTGTGGATTGAGTATTGAGGATTGAGGATATAGGGTTGAAGATTGAGGATTGAGGATTGAGGATTGAGGATTGAGGATTGAGGATTGGGTATTGAGGATTGAGGAATGAGGATTGAGGATTGAGGTTTGAGGATTGAGTATTGCAGATTGAGTATTGTGGATTGATGATTGACGACTGAGGATTGAGGATTGAGGAATGAGGATTGAAGATTGGGTATTGAGGATTGATGATTGAGGATAGAGGATTGAGTACTGAGGATGGAGGATGAGGGCTGAGGGTTGAGGATTGAGGATTGAGAAATGAGGATTGAGGATTGAGGATTGAAATTGAGGATTGGGTATTGAGGACTGAAGAATGAGGATTGAGGAATTGGGATTGAGGATTGAGGATTGAGGATTGAAGATTGAGGATTGGGTATTGAGGATTGAAGAATGAGGATTGAGGATTGAGGATTGAGGATTGAGGATTGAAGATTGAGTGTTGAGGATTGAAGATTGAGGATTGAGTATTGAGGATTGAGGATTGAGGATTGAAGATTGGGTATTGAGGATTGAAGATTGAGGATTGAGTATTGAGGATTGAGGATTCAGGGTTGAAGATTGAGGATTGAGGATTGAGGATTGAGGATTGAGAATTGAGGATTGAAGATTGAATATTGATGATTGAATATTGAGGACTGCGGATTGAGGGTTGTGGATTGTGGACGAGGATTCAGGGTTGAATATTGATGTTTGAGCTCTGGGGATTAAGGATTGTGGATTGAGAATTGAGGATTGAGGACTGAGGATTGAGGATGAGTGCTAAGCGTCGGGGATTGAGATTCGACGACTGAGGACTGAGGATTGAGGATTGAGGATTGAGAATTGAGGATTGAGGATTGAGGATTGAGGATTGAGGATTGAGGATTGAGGATTGAGGATTGAGGATTGAGGATTGAGGATTGAGGATTGAGGATTGAGGATTGAAGATTGAGTATTGATGATTGAATATTGAGGATTGAGGATTGAGGTTTGAGGATTGAGGATTGAGGATTGAGGATTGAGGATTGAGTATTGAAGATTGAGTATTGATGCCTGAGGATTGAGGATCGAGGATAGAGGATTGAGGATTGGAGATTGATTATTGAGGATTGAAGATTGTGGATTGAGGATTGAAGATTGAGGATTGAGGATTGAGGATTGAGAATGGAGGATGAGGGCTGAGGGTTGAGGATTGCGGTTTGAGGACTGATGACTGAGGATTGAGGATTGAGAATTGAGGATTGAGGATTGAGGATTGAAATTGAGGATTGGGTATTGATGATTGAAGAATGAGGATTGAGGAATTAGGATTGAGGATTGAGGATTGAGGATTGAAGATTGAGGAGTGGGTATTCAGGATTGAAGATTGAGGATTGAGTATTGAGGTTTGACGATTGAGGATTGAAGATTGAGGATTCAGAATTGAGGATTGAGGATTGAGGATTGAGGATTGAAGATTGAATATTGATGGTTGAATATTGAGGACTGAGGATTGAGGGTTGTGGATTGAGGACGAGGACTGAGGGTTGAATATTGATGTTTGATGTCTGAGGATTAAGGATTGAGGGTTGAGAATTGAGGATTGAGGATTGAGGATAGAAGATTGAGGATTGGGCATTGAGGATTGAAGAATGAGGATTGAGGATTGAGGTTTGAGGATTGAGGATTGCAGATTGAGTATTGAAGATTGAGTATTGATGCCTGAGGATTGAGGATTGAGGATTAAGTATTGAGGATTGAAGATTGAGGATTGAGTATTGAGGATTGAGGTTTGAGGATTGAAGATTGAGGATTGAGGATTGAGGATTGAGGATTGAGTATTGAAGATTGAGGATTCAGAATTGAGGATTGAGGATTGAGGATTGAGTATTGAAGATTGAATATTGATGATTGAATATTGAGGACTGAGGATTGAGGGTTGTGGATTGAGGACGAGGACTGAGGGTTGAATATTGATGTTTGAGGTCTGAGGATTAAGGATTGAGGGTTGAGAATTGAGGATTGAGGATTGAGGATTGAAGAATGAGGATTGAAGAATGAGGATTGAGGATTGAGGATTGTGAATTGAGGATTGAGGATTGAGGATTGAGAATTGGGGATTGAGGAATGAGGATTGAAGATTCAGTATTGATGATTGAATATTGAGGATTGAGGATTGAGGATTGAGGATTGAAGATTGAGTATTGAGGATTGAAGATTGTGGATTGAGTATTGAGGATTGAGGATATAGGGTTGAAGATTGAGGATTGAGGATTGAGGATTGAGGATTGAGGATTGAGGATTGGGTATTGAGGATTGAGGAATGAGGATTGAGGATTGAGTATTGATGCCTGAGGATTGAGGATTGAGTATTGATGATTCAGGATCGAGGATTGAAGATTGAGAATTGAGGATTGAAGATTGAGGATTGAGGATTGAGGATTGAGAATGGAGGATGAGGGCTGAGGGTTGAGGATTGCGGTTTGAGGACTGATGACTGAGGATTGAGGATTGAGAATTGAGGATTGAGGATTGAGGATTGAAATTGAGGATTGGGTATTGATGATTGAAGAATGAGGATTGAGGAATTAGGATTGAGGATTGAGGATTGAGGATTGAAGATTGAGGAGTGGGTATTCAGGATTGAAGATTGAGGATTGAGTATTGAGGTTTGACGATTGAGGATTGAAGATTGAGGATTCAGAATTGAGGATTGAGGATTGAGGATTGAGGATTGAAGATTGAATATTGATGATTGAATATTGAGGACTGAGGATTGAGGGTTGTGGATTGAGGACGAGGACTGAGGGTTGAATATTGATGTTTGATGTCTGAGGATTAAGGATTGAGGGTTGAGAATTGAGGATTGAGGATTGAGGATTGAAGATTGAGGATTGGGCATTGAGGATTGAAGAATGAGGATTGAGGATTGAGGTTTGAGGATTGAGGATTGCAGATTGAGTATTGAGGATTGAGGATTGAGGATTGAAGATTGAGTATTGAGGATTGAAGATTGACGATTGAGGATTAAGGATTGATGATTGAGGATTGAGGATTGAGGATTCAAGATTGAGTATTGAGGATTGAAGATTGACGATTGAGAATTAAGGATTGAAGGTTGAGGATTAAGGATTGCAGATTGGGGATTGAGGATCTAGGATTGGAGGTTGATTATTCAGGATTGAAGATTGAGGATTGAGGATTGAGGATTGAGAATTGAGAATTGAGGATGAGGACTGAGGGTTGAGGATTGAGGTTTGAGGAATGAGGATTGAGGGTTGACGATTGAGGATTGAGGATTGAGGATCGAGGATTGAGTATTGAAGATTGAGTATTGATGCCTGAGGATTGAGGATTGAGGATTAAGTATTGAGGATTGAAGATTGAGGATTGAGTATTGAGGATTGAGGTTTGAGGATTGAAGATTGAGGATTGAGGATTGAGGATTGAGGATTGAGGATTGAGGATTGAAGATTGAGGATTCAGAATTGAGGATTGAGGATTGAGGATTGAGTATTGAAGATTGAATATTGATGGTTGAATATTGAGGACTGAGGATTGAGGGTTGTGGATTGAGGACGAGGACTGAGGGTTGAATATTGATGTTTGAGGTCTGAGGATTAAGGATTGAGGGTTGAGAATTGAGGATTGAGGATTGAGGATTGAAGATTGAGGATTGAAGAATGAGGATTGAAGAATGAGGGTTGAGGATTGAGGTTTGCTGATTGAAGATTAGTGATGAGGATTGAAGATTGAGGATTGAGGATTGAGGATTGAGGATTGAGGATTGAAGATTGAGAGTTGAGGGTTGAAGATTGAGGACTGAGGATTGAGGATTGGGGATTGAGGATTGAAGATTGAGTATTGAGGATTGAAGATTGAGGATTGAGTATTGAGGATTAAGGATTCAGGGTTGAAGATTGAGGAGTGAGGATTGAGGATTGGAGATTGATTATTGAGTATAGAAGGTTGAGGATTGTGAACTGAGGATTGAGGATTGAGGATTGAGGATTGAGAATTGGGGATTGAGGAATGAGGATTGAAGATTCAGTATTGATGATTGAATATTGAGGATTGAGGATTGAGGATTGAGGATTGAAGATTGAGTATTGAGGATTGAAGATTGTGGATTGAGTATTGAGGATTGAGGATATAGGGTTGAAGATTGAGGATTGAGGATTGAGGATTGAGGATTGAGGATTGAGGATTGGGTATTGAGGATTGAGGAATGAGGATTGAGGATTGAGGTTTGTGGATTGAGGATTGCAGATTGAGTATTGAGGATTGATGATTGACGACTGAGGATTGAGGATTGAGGAATGAGGATTGAAGATTGGGTATTGAGGATTGATGATTGAGGATAGAGGATTGAGTACTGAGGATGGAGGATGAGGGCTGAGGGTTGAGGATTGAGGATTGAGAAATGAGGATTGAGGATTGAGGATTGAAATTGAGGATTGGGTATTGAGGAGTGAAGAATGAGGATTGAGGAATTGGGATTGAGGATTGAGGATTGAGGATTGAAGATTGAGGATTGAGGATTGAAGATTGAGGATTGGGTATTGAGGATTGAAGAATCAGGATTGAGGATTGAGGATTGAGGATTGAGGATTGAAGATTGAGTGTTGAGGATTGAAGATTGAGGATTGAGTATTGAGGATTGAGGATTGAGGATTGAAGATTGGGTATTGAGGATTGAAGATTGAGGATTGAGTATTGAGGATTGAGGATTCAGGGTTGAAGATTGAGGATTGAGGATTGAGGATTGAGGATTGAGAATTGAGGATTGAAGATTGAATATTGATGATTGAATATTGAGGACTGCGGATTGAGGGTTGTGGATTGTGGACGAGGATTCAGGGTTGAATATTGATGTTTGAGGTCTGGGGATTAAGGATTGTGGATTGAGAATTGAGGATTGAGGACTGAGGATTGAGGATGAGTGCTAAGCGTCGGGGATTGAGATTCGACGACTGAGGACTGAGGATTGAGGATTGAGGATTGAGAATTGAGGATTGAGGATTGAGGATTGAGGATTGAGGATTGAGGATTGAGGATTGAGGATTGAGGATTGAGGATTGATTATTGAGGATTGAGGATTGAGGATTGAAGATTGAGTATTGATGATTGAATATTGAGGATTGAGGATTGAGGTTTGAGGATTGAGGATTGAGGATTGAGGATTGAGGATTGAGTATTGAAGATTGAGTATTGATGCCTGAGGATTGAGGATCGAGGATAGAGGATTGAGGATTGGAGATTGATTATTGAGGATTGAAGATTGTGGATTGAGGATTGAAGATTGAGGATTGAGGATTGAGGATTGAGAATGGAGGATGAGGTCTGAGGGTTGAGGATTGCGGTTTGAGGACTGATGACTGAGGATTGAGGATTGAGAATTGAGGATTGAGGATTGAGGATTGAAATTGAGGATTGGGTATTGATGATTGAAGAATGAGGATTGAGGAATTAGGATTGAGGATTGAGGATTGAGGATTGAAGATTGAGGAGTGGGTATTCAGGATTGAAGATTGAGGATTGAGTATTGAGGTTTGACGATTGAGGATTGAAGATTGAGGATTCAGAATTGAGGATTGAGGATTGAGGATTGAGGATTGAAGATTGAATATTGATGATTGAATATTGAGGACTGAGGATTGAGGGTTGTGGATTGAGGACGAGGACTGAGGGTTGAATATTGATGTTTGATGTCTGAGGATTAAGGATTGAGGGTTGAGAATTGAGGATTGAGGATTGAGGATTGAAGATTGAGGATTGGGCATTGAGGATTGAAGAATGAGGATTGAGGATTGAGGTTTGAGGATTGAGGATTGCAGATTGAGTATTGAGGATTGAGGATTGAGGATTGAAGATTGAGTATTGAGGATTGAAGATTGACGATTGAGGATTAAGGATTGATGATTGAGGATTGAGGATTGAGGATTCAAGATTGAGTATTGAGGATTGAAGATTGACGATTGAGAATGAAGGATTGAAGGTTGAGGATTAAGGATTGCAGATTGGGGATTGAGGATCTATGACTGGAGGTTGATTATTCAGGATTGAAGATTGAGGATTGAGGATTGAGGATTGAGAATTGAGAATTGAGGATGAGGACTGAGGGTTGAGGATTGAGGTTTGAGGAATGAGGATTGAGGGTTGACGATTGAGGATTGAGGATTGAGGATCGAGGATTGAGTATTGAAGATTGAGTATTGATGCCTGAGGATTGAGGATTGAGGATTAAGTATTGAGGATTGAAGATTGAGGATTGAGTATTGAGGATTGAGGTTTGAGGATTGAAGATTGAGGATTGAGGATTGAGGATTGAGGATTGAGGATTGAAGATTGAGGATTCAGAATTGAGGATTGAGGATTGAGGATTGAGTATTGAAGATTGAATATTGATGATTGAATATTGAGGACTGAGGATTGAGGGTTGTGGATTGAGGACGAGGACTGAGGGTTGAATATTGATGTTTGAGGTCTGAGGATTAAGGATTGAGGGTTGAGAATTGAGGATTGAGGATTGAGGATTGAAGATTGAGGATTGGGCATTGAGGATTGAAGAATGAGGATTGAGGATTGAGGTTTGCTGATTGAAGATTAGTGATGAGGATTGAAGATTGAGGATTGAGGATTGAGGATTGAGGATTGAGGATTGAAGATTGAGTGTTGAGGGTTGAAGATTGAGGACTGAGGATTGAGGATTGGGGATTGAGGATTGAAGATTGAGTATTGAGGATTGAAGATTGAGGATTGAGTATTGAGGATTGAGGATTCAGGGTTGAAGGTTGAGGAGTGAGGATTGAGGATTGGAGATTGATTATTGAGTATAGAAGGTTGAGGATTGTGAATTGAGGATTGAGGATTGAGGATTGAGGATTGAGAATTGGGGATTGAGGAATGAGGATTGAAGATTGAGTATTGATGATTGAATATTGAGGATTGAGGATTGAGGATTGAGGATTGAGGATTGAGGATTGAGTATTGAAGATTGAGTATTGATGCCTGAGGATTGAGGATCGAGGATAGAGGATTGAGGATTGGAGATTGATTGTTGAGGATTGAAGATTGTGGATTGAGGATTGAGGATTGAGAATAGAGAATTGAGTATGAGGACTGAGGGTTGAGGATTGAGGTTTGAGGAATGAGGATTGAGGGTTGGGGAATGAGGATTAAGGATTGAGGATTGAGGATTGAGCATTGAAGATTGAGTATTGATGCCTGAGGATTGAGGATTGAGGATTGATGATTGAGGATCGAGGATTGAAGATTGAGAATTGAGGATTGAAGATTGAGGATTGAGGATTGAGGATTGAGGATGGAGGATGAAGGCTGAGGGTTGAGGATTGAGGTTTGGCGCAATGAGGATTGAGGGTTGAGGATTGAAATTGAGGATTGGGTATTGAGGATTGAAGAATGAGGATTGAGGAATTAGGATTGAGGTTTGAGGATCGAGGATTGAAGATTGAGGATTGGGTATTGAGGATTGAAGAATGAGGATTGAGGATTGAGGATTGAGGATTTAGGATTGAAGATTGAGTGTTGAGGATCGAAGATTGAGGATTGATGATTGAGGATTTAGGATTGAGGATTGAAGATTGAGTATTGAGGATTGAAGATTGAAGAATGAGGATTGAGGTTTGAGGAATGAGGATTGAGGATTGAGGATTGAGGATTGAAGATTGAGTGTTGAGGATTGAAGATTGAGCATTGAGGATTGAGGATTGAGGATTGAGGATTGAGGATTGAAGATTGAGTATTGAGGATTGAAGATTGAGGATTGAGTATTCGGGATTGAGGATTCAGGGTTGAAGATTGAGGATTCAGAATTGAGGATTGAGGATTGAGGATTGAGGATTGAAGATTGAATATTGATGATTGAATATTGAGGACTGAGGATTGAGGGTTGTGGATTGTGGACGAGGACTGAGGGTTGAATATTGATGTTTGATGTCTGAGGATTAAGGATTGAGGGTTGAGAATTGAGGATTGAGGATTGAGGATTGAAGATTGAGGATTGGGCATTGAGGATTGAAGAATGAGGATTGAGGATTGAGGTTTGAGGATTGAGGATTGCAGATTGTGTATTGAGGATTGAAGGTTGAGGATTGAGAATTGAGTACTGAGAATTGAGGATTGAGGATTGAGGATTGAGGATTGAGGATTGAGGATTGAAGATTGAATATTGAGGATATAAGATTGAGGATTGATGATTGAGGATTGAGGATGGAGGATGAGGGCTGAGGGTAGAGGATTGAGGTTTGAGGACACAGGACTGAGGACTGAGGATTGAGAATTGAGGATTGAGGATTGAGGACTGAAGATTGAGGATTGGGTATTGAGTATTGAAGAATGAGGATTGAGGATTGAGGATTGAGGATTGAGGATTGAAGATTAAGTATTGAGGATTGAAGATTGACGATTGAGGATTAAGGATTGATGATTGAGTATTGAGGATTGAGGATTCAAGATTGAGTATTGAGGATTGAAGATTGACGATTGAGAATTAAGGATTGAAGGTTGAGGATTAAGGATTGCAGATTGGGGATTGAGGATCTAGGATTGGAGGTTGATTATTCAGGATTGAAGATTGAGGATTGAGGATTGAGGATTGAGAATTGAGAATTGAGAATTGAGGATGAGGACTGAGGGTTGAGGATTGAGGTTTGAGGAAAGAGGATTGAGGGTTGACGATTGAGGATTGAGGATTGAGGATCGAGGATTGAGTATTGAAGATTGAGTATTGATGCCTGAGGATTGAGGTTTGAGGATTGAGGATTGCAGATTGAGTATTGGGGATTGAAGATTGAGCATTGAGGATTGAGGATTGAGGAATGAGGATTGAAGATTGAGAATTGAGGATTGAAGATTGAGGATTGAGGATTGAGGATTGAGGATGGAGGATGAGGGCCCAGGGTTCAGGATTGCGGTTTGAGGACTGAGGACTGAGTATTGAGGATTGAGAATTGAGGATTGAGGATTGAGGATTGAGGATTGAGGATTGAGGATTGAGGATTGAGGATTGAAGATTGAGGATTCAGAATTGAGGATTGAGGATTGAGGATTGAGTATTGAAGATTGAATATTGATGATTGAATCTTGAGAACTGAGGATTGAGGGTTGTGGATTGAGGACGAGGACTGAGGGTTGAATATTGATGTTTGAGGTCTGAGGATTAAGGATTGAGGGTTGAGAATTGAGGATTGAGGATTGAGGATTGAAGATTGAGGATTGGGCATTGAGGATTGAAGAATGAGGATTGAGGATTGAGGTTTGAGGATTGAGGATTGCAGATTGAGTATTGAGGATTGAAGATTGAGGATTGAGGATTGAGGATTGAAGATTGAGTATTGAGGATTGAAGGTTGAGGATTGAGGATTGAGTACTGAGGATTGAGGATTGAGGATTGAGGATTGAGGATTGAGGATTGAGGATTGAAGGTTGAATATTGAGGATATAAGATTGAGGATTTAGGATTGAGGATTGAGGATTGAAGATTGAGTATTGAGGATTGAAGATTGACGATTGAGAATTAAGGATTGAAGATTGAGGATTGAGGATTGAAGATTGAGTATTGAGGATTGATGATTGGGGATTGAAGATTGAGTATTGATGATTGAACATTGAGGATTGAGGATTGAGAATTGAGAATTGAGTATGAGGACTGAGGGTTGAGGATTGAGGTTTGAGGTATGAGGATTGAGGGTTGAGGATTGAGGATTGAGGATTGAGGATCGAGGATTGAGTATTGAAGATTGAGTATTGATGCCTGAGGATTGAGGATTGGGGATTGTGGATTGAGGATTGAGGATTGAAGATTGAGGATTGAGAATTGAGTGTTGAGGATTGAGGTTTGAGGACTGAGGATTGAGGATTGAGGATTGAGGACTGAGGCTTGAGGATTGAGGATTGAGGATTGAAGATTGAGGATTGAGGATTGAGGATGGGGCTGAGAGTTGAGGATTGAGGTTTGAGGTCTGAGGACTGAGGATTGAGGATTGAGAATTGAGGATTGAGGAGTGAGGATTGAAGATTGAATATTGATGATTGAATATTGAGGACTGAGGATTGAGTGTTGTGGATTGAGGACGAGGACTGAGGGTTGAATATTGATGTTTGAGGTCTGAGGATTAAGGATTGAGGACTGAGAATTGAGGATTGAGGACTGGGGATTGAAGATTGAGGATTGGGTATTTAGGATTGAAGAATGAGGATTGAGGATTGAGGTTTGAGGATTGAGGATTGAAGATTGAGTATTGATGACTGAATATTGAGGATTGAGGATTGAGGTTTGAGGATTGAGGATGAAGACTGAGCGTTGAGGATTGAGGTTTGAGGAACGAGGATTGAGGATTGAGGATTGAGGACTAAGGATTGACGATTGAGTATTGAATAATGAGGATTGACGACTGAGGATTGACGACTGAGAATTGAGGATTGAGGATGATGATTGAAGATTGAGTATTGAGGATTGAATATTGAGGATTGTGGATTGAGGATTGAGGATTGAGAATTGAGGATTGAAGATTGAGTATTGAGTATTGAAGGTTGAGGATTGTGGATTGAGGATTAAGGATTGAGGATTGAATATTGTAGATTGAGTATTGACGCCTGTGGATTGAGGATTGAGGATTGAGGATTGAGGATTGGGGATTGAAGATTGAGGATTGGGTATTTAGGATTGAAGAATGAGGATTGAGGATTGAGGTTTGAGGATTGAGGATTGAAGATTGAGTATTGATGACTGAATATTGAGGATTGAGGATTGAGGTTTGAGGATTGAGGATGAAGACTGAGGGTTGAGGATTGAGGTTTGAGGAACGAGGATTGAGGATTGAGGATTGAGGACTAAGGATTGACGATTGAGTATTGAATATTGAGGATTGACGACTGAGGATTGACGACTGAGAATTGAGGATTGAGGATGATGATTGAAGATTGAGTATTGAGGATTGAATATTGAGGATTGTGGATTGAGGATTGAGGATTGAGAATTGAGGATTGAAGATTGAGTATTGAGTATTGAAGGTTGAGGATTGTGGATTGAGGATTAAGGATTGAGGATTGAATATTGTAGATTGAGTATTGACGCCTGTGGATTGAGGATTGAGGATTGAGGATTGAGGATTGAGGATTGAAGATTGAGTATTGAGGATTGATGATTGGGGATTGAAGATTGAGTATTGATGATTGAACATTGAGGATAGAGGATTGAGTACTGAGGATGGAGGATGAGGGCTGAGGGTTGAGGATTGAGGATTGAGGATTGAGGATCGAGGATTGAGTATTGAAGATTGAGTATTGATGCCTGAGGATTGAGGATTGGGGATTGTGGATTGAGGATTGAGGATTGAAGATTGAGGATTGAGAATTGAGTGTTGAGGATTGAGGTTTGAGGACTGAGGATTGAGGATTGAGGATTGAGGTCTGAGGCTTGAGGATTGAGGATTGAGGATTGAAGATTGAGGATTGAGGATTGAGGATGGGGGCTGAGAGTTGAGGATTGAGGTTTGAGGTCTGAGGACTGAGGATTGAGGATTGAGAATTGAGGATTGAGGAGTGAGGATTGAAGATTGAATATTGATGATTGAATATTGAGGACTGAGGATTGAGTGTTGTGTATTGAGGACGAGGACTGAGGGTTGAATATTGATGTTTGAGGTCTGAGGATTAAGGATTGAGGATTGAGAATTGAGGATTGAGGATTGGGGATTGAAGATTGAGGATTGGGTATTTAGGATTGAAGAATGAGGATTGAGGATTGAGGTTTGAGGATTGAGGATTGAAGATTGAGTATTGATGACTGAATATTGAGGATTGAGGATTGAGGTTTGAGGATTGAGGATGAAGACTGAGGGTTGAGGATTGAGGTTTGAGGAACGAGGATTGAGGATTGAGGATTGAGGACTAAGGATTGACGATTGAGTATTGAATATTGAGGATTGACGACTGAGGATTGACGACTGAGAATTGAGGATTGAGGATGATGATTGAAGATTGAGTATTGAGGATTGAATATTGAGGATTGTGGATTGAGGATTGAGGATTGAGAATTGAGGATTGAAGATTGAGTATTGAGTATTGAAGGTTGAGGATTGTGGATTGAGGATTAAGGATTGAGGATTGAATATTGTAGATTGAGTATTGACGCCTGTGGATTGAGGATTGAGGATTGAGGATTGAGGATTGGGGATTGAAGATTGAGGATTGGGTATTTAGGATTGAGGAATGAGGATTGAGGATTGAGGATTGAGGTTTGAGGATTGAGGATTGAAGATTGAGTATTGATGACTGAATATTGAGGATTGAGGATTGAGGTTTGAGGATTGAGGATGAAGACTGAGGGTTGAGGATTGAGGTTTGAGGAACGAGGATTGAGGATTGAGGATTGAGGACTAAGGATTGACGATTGAGTATTGAATATTGAGGATTGACGACTGAGGATTGACGACTGAGAATTGAGGATTGAGGATGATGATTGAAGATTGAGTATTGAGGATTGAATATTGAGGATTGTGGATTGAGGATTGAGGATTGAGAATTGAGGATTGAAGATTGAGTATTGAGTATTGAAGGTTGAGGATTGTGGATTGAGGATTAAGGATTGAGGATTGAATATTGTAGATTGAGTATTGACGCCTGTGGATTGAGGATAGAGGATTGAGGATTGAGGATTGAGGATTGTAGATTGAGTATTGAGGATTGATGATTGGGGATTGAAGATTGAGTATTGATGATTGAACATTGAGGATAGAGGATTGAGGTTTGAGGACTGAGGATGAAGACTGAGGGTTGAGGATTGAGGTTTGAGGAACGAGGATTGAGGATTGAGGGTTGAGTACTAAGGATTGACGATTGAGTATTGAAGATTGAGGATTGGTGACTGGGGATTGACGACTGAGAATTGAGGATTGAGGATTGATGATTGAAGATTGAGTATTGAGGATTGAATATTGAGGATTGAGGATTGAGGATTGAGGATTGAGGATTGAGGATTGAGGATTGAAGATTGAGTATTGAGTATTGAAGGTTGAGGATTGTGGATTGAGGATTAAGGATTGAGGATTGAATATTGTAGATTGAGTATTGACGCCTGTGGATTGAGGATTGAGGATTGAGGATTGAGGATTTAGGATTGAAGATTGAGTATTGAGGATTGATGATTGGGGATTGAAGATTGAGTATTGATGATTGAATATTGAGGATTGAGGATTGAGGATTGAGGATTGATGATTGGGTATTGAGGATTGAGGAATGAGGATTGAGGATTGAGGATTGAAATTGAGGATTGTGTATTGAGGATTGAAGAATGTGGATTGAGGAATTAGTATTGAGGATTGAGGATTGAGGATTGAAGATTGAGGATTGGGTATTGAGGGTTGAAGAATGAGGATCGAGGATTGAGGATTGAGGATTGAGGATTGAAGATTGAGTGTAGAGGATTGAAGATTGAGGATTGAGGATTGAGGATTGAGGATTGAGGATTGAAGATTGAGGTTTGAGGATTGATGATTGAATATTGAGGATTGAGGATTGAGGTTTGAGGATTGAGGATGAAGACTGAGGGTTGAGGATTGAGGTTTGAGGAACGAGGATTGAGGATTGAGGATTGAGGACTAAGGATTGACGATTGAGTATTGAAGATTGAGGATTGATGGCTGAGGATTGACGACTGAGAATTGAGGATTGAGGATTGCTGATTGAAGATTGAGTATTGAGGATTGAATATTGCGGATTGAGATTGAGGATTGAGGATTGAGGATTGAGGATTGAGGATTGAAGGTTGAGTATTGTGTATTGAAGGTTGAGGATTGTGGATTGAGGATTAAGGATTGAGGATTGAATATTGTAGATTGAGTATTGATGCCTGAGGATTGAGGATTGAATATTGAGGATTGAGGATTGAGGATTGAAGATTGAGTATTGAGGATTGAAGATTGAGGGTTGAAGATTGAGTATTGATGATTGAATACTGAGGATTGAGGATTGAGCATTGAGGATTGAGGATTGTGTATTGAGGATTGAGGATTGAAGATTGAATATTTATGATTGAATACTGAGGACTGAGGATTGAGTGTTGTGGATTGAGGACGAGGACTGAGGGTTGAATATTGATGTTTGAGGTCTGAGGATTTAGGTTTGAGGATTGAGGATCGAGGGCTGAGGATTGAGGATGAGTGCTAAGCGTCGTGGATTGAGATTCGACGACTGAGGACTGAGGATTGAGGATTGAGAATTGAGGATTGACGATTGAGGATTGAAGATTGAGTATTGATGATTGAATATTGAGGATTGAGGATTGAGGTCTGAGGATTGAGGATTGACGATTGAGGATTGAGGATTGAGTATTGAAGATTGAGTATTGATGCCTGAGGATTGAGGATCGAGTATTGAGGATTGAGGATTGGAGATTGACTATTGAGGATTGAAGATTGAGGATTGAGGATTGAATATTGATGATTGAATATTGAGGACTGAGGATTGAGGGTTGTGGATTGAGGACGAGGTCTGAGGGTTGAATATTGAAGTTTGAGGTCTGAGGATTAAGAATTGAGGATTGAGAATTGAGGATTGAGGATTGAGAATTGAAGATTGAGGATTGGGTATTTAGGATTGAAGAATGAGGATTGAAGATTGAGGTTTGAGGATTGATGATTGAATATTGAGGATTGAGGATTGAGGTTTCAGGATTGAGGATGAAGACTGAGGGTTGAGGATTGAGGTTTGAGGAACGAGGATTGAGGATTGAGGATTGAGGACTAAGGATTGACGATTGAGTATTGAAGATTGAGGATTGATGACTGAGGATTGACGACTGAGAATTGAGGATTGAGGATTGCTGATTGAAGATTAGCGATGAGGATAGAAGATTGAGGATTGAGGATTGAGGATTGAGGATTGAGGATTGAAGATTGAGTGTTGAGGGTTGAAGATTGAGGACTGAGGATTGAGGATTGGGGATTGAGGATTGAAGATTGAGTATTGAGGATTGAAGATTGAGGATTGAGTATTGAGGATTGAGGAGTCAGGGTTGAAGATTGCGGAGTGAGGATTGAGGATTGGATATTGATTATTGAGTATAGAAGGTTGAGGATTCTGGATTGAGGATTGAGGATTGAGGATTGAGGATTGAGGATTGAGGATTGAGAATTGGGGATTGAGGAATGAGGATTGAAGATTGAGTATTGGTGATCGAATATTGAGGATTGAGGATTGAGGATTGAGGATTGAAGATTGAGTATTGAGGATTGAAGATTGAGGATTGAGTATTGAGGATTGAGGATATAGGGTTGAAGATTGAGGATTGAGGATTGAGGATTGAGGATTGAGGATTGAGGATTGGGTATTGAGGATTGAGGAATGAGGATTGAGGAATGAGTTTTGAGGATTGAGGATTGCAGATTGAGTATTGAGGATTGAAGATTGAGGATTGAGGATTGAGGATTGAGGAATGAGGATTGAAGATAGGGTATTGAGGATTGAAGATTGAGGATAGAGGATTGAGTACTGACGATGGAGGATGAGGGCTGAGGGTTGAGGATTGAGGATTGAGAAATGAGGATTGAGGATTGAGGATTGAAATTGAGGATTGGGTATTGAGGGTTGGGTATTGTGGATTGAAGGATGAGGATTGAGGAATTGGGATTGAGGATTGAGGATTGAGGATTGAAGATTGAGGATAGAGGATTGAGTACTGACGATGGAGGATGAGGGCTGAGGGTTGAGGATTGAGGATTGAGAAATGAGGATTGAGGATTGAGGATTGAAATTGAGGATTGAGTATTGAGGATTGAGGATTGAGGATTGAGGATTGAAGATTGGGTATTGAGGATTGAAGATTGAGGATTGAGTATTGAGGATTGGGGATTCAGGGTTGAAGATTGAGGATTGAGGATTGAGGATTGAGGATTGAGGATTGAGGATTGAAGATTGAATATTGATGATTGAATATTGAGGACTGCGGATTGAGGGTTGTGGATTGTGGACGAGGATTCAGGGTTGAATATTGATGTTTGAGGTCTGCGGATTAAGGATTGAGGATTGAGAATTGAGTATTGAAGATTGAGTATTGAAGATTGAAGATTGAGGGTTGAAGATTGAGTATTGATGATTGAATATTGAGGATTGAGGATTGAGGAACGAGGATTAAGGATTGAGGATTGAGGACTAAGGATTGACGATTGAGTATTGAAGATTGAGGATTGATGACTGAGGATTGACGACTGAGAATTGGGGATTGAGGATTGATGATTGAAGGTTGAGTATTGAGGATTGAATATTGAGGATTGAGGATTGAGGATTGAAGATTGAGTATTGAGGATTGAATATTGAGGATTGAGGATTGAGGATTGAGGATTGAGGATTGAGGATTGAAGATTGAGTATTGAGGACTGAAGATTGAGGGTTCGAAGATTGAGTATTGATGATTGAATATTGAGGATTGAGGATTGAGGATTGAGAACTGAGGATTGAGGATTGAGGATTGAAGATTGAGTATTGATGATTGAATATTGAGGATTGAGGATTGAGGTTTGAGGATTGAGGACGAGGACTGACGGTAGAGGATTTAGGTTTGAGGATTGAGGATTGAGGAATGAGGATTGAGGATGAGTGCTAAGGGTCGGGGATTGAGGTTCGACGACTGAGGACTGAGGATTGAGGATTGAGAATTGAGGATTGATGTTTGAGGATTGAAGATTGAGGATTGAGGATTGAGGATTGAGGAATGAGGATTGAAGATTGAGTATTGAGGATTGAAGATTGAGGATAGAGGATTGAGTACTGAGGATGGAGGTTGAGGGCTGAGGGTTGAGGGTTGAGGATTGAGAAATGAGGATTGAGGATTGAGGATAGAAATTTAGGATTGGGTATTGAGGATTGAAGAATGAGGATTGAGGAATTAGGATTGAGGATTGAAGATTGAGGACTGAAGATTGAGGATTGGGTATTGAGGATTGAAGAATGAGGATTGAGGATTGAGGATTGAGGATTGAAGATTGAGTATTGATGATTGAATATTGAGGATTGAGGATTGAAGATTGAGGATTGAGGATTGAAGATTGAGGACTGAAGATTGAGGATTGAGTATTGAGGATTGAAGATTGAGGATTGAGTATTGAGGATTCAGGGTTGAAGACTGAGGATTGAGGATTGAGGATTGAGGATTGAGGATTGAGGATTGAAGATTGAATATTTATGATTGAATATTGAGGACTTAGGATTGAGGGTTGTGTATTGAGGACGAGGACTGAGGGTTGAATATTGATGTTTGAGGTCTGAGGATTAAGGATTGAGGATTGAGAATTGAGGATTGGGGATTGAGGATTGAAGATTATGGATTGGGTATTTAGGATTGAAGAATGTGGATTGAGGATTGAGGTTTGAGGATTGGGGATTGAAGATTGAGTATTGATGATTGAATATTGAGGATTGAGGATTGAGGTTTGAGGATTGAGGATGAAGACTGAGGGTTGAGGATTGAGGTTTGAGGAACGATGATTGAGGATTGAGGATTGAGAACTAAGTATTGACGATTGAGTATTGAAGATTGAGGATTGATGACTGAGGATTGACGACTGAGAATTGAGGATTGAGGATTGATGATTGAAGATTGAGTACTGAGGATTGAATATTGCGGATTGAGGATTGAGGATTGAGGATTGAGGATCGAGGATTGAGGATTGAGGATTGCGGATTGAGTATTGAGGATTGAGGATTGAGGATCGAGAATTGAGGATTGAGGATTGAGGATTGAAGATTGAGTATTGATGATTGAATATTGAGGATTGAGGATTGAGGATTGAGGATTGAAGATTGAGTATTGAGGATTGAAGATTGAGGATTGAGTATTGAGGATTGAGGACTCAGGGTTGAAGATTGAGGATTGAGGATTGAGGATTGAGGATTGAGGATTGAGGATTGAGGATTGGGTGTTTAGTGTTGAAGAATGAGGATTGAGGATTGAGGTTTGAGGATTGAGGATTGAAGATTGAGTATTGATGATTGAATATTGAGGGTTGAGGATTGAGGTTTGAGGATTGAGGATGAAGACTGAGGGTTGAGGATTGAGGTTTGAGGAACGAGTATCGAGGATTGAGGATTGAGGACTAAGGATTGACGATTGAGTATTGAAGATTGAGGATTGATGACTGAGGATTGACGACTGAGAATTGAGGATTGAGGATTGATGATTGAAGATTGAGTATTGAGGATTGAATATTGAGGATTGAGGATTGAGGATTGAGGATTGAGGATTGAGGATTGAGGATTGAAGATTGAGTATTGAGTATTGAAGGTTGAGGATTGTGGATTGAGGATTAAGGATTGTGGATTGAATATTGTAGATTGAGTATTGATGCCTGAGGATTGAGGGTTGAGGATTGTGGATTGAATATTGTAGATTGAGTATTGATGCCTGAGGATTGAGGATTGAGGATTGAGGATTGAAGGTTGAGTATTGAGGATTGAAGATTGAGGATTCAAGATTGAGTATTGATGATTGAATATTGAGGATTGAGGATTGAGGATTGAGGATTGAGGATTGAGGATTGAGGATTGGGTATTGAGGATTGAGTAATGAGGATTGAGGATTGAGGTTTGAGTATTGGGGATTGCAGATTTAGTATTGGTGATTGAAGATTGAGGATTGAGGATTGAGGATTGAGGAATGAGGATCGAAGATTGAGTATTGAGGATTGAAGATTGAGGATAGAGGATTGAGTACTGAGGATGGAGGATGAGGGCTTAGGGTTGAAGATTGAGGATTGAGAAATGAGGATTGAGGATTGAGGATTGAAATTGAGGATTGGGTATTGAGGATTGAAGAATGAGGATTGAGGAATTAGGATTGAGGATTGAGGATTGAGGATTGAAGATTGAGGATTGGGTATTGAGGATAGAAGAATGAGGATTGAGGATTGAGGATTGGGGATTGAGGATTGAAGATTAGTGTTGAGGATTGAAGATTGAGGATTGAGGATTGAGGATTGAGGATTGAGGATTGAAGATTGGGTATTGAGGATTGAAGATTGAGGATTGAGTATTGATGATTGAATATTGAGGATTGAGGATTGAGGTTTGAGGATTGAGGACGAGGACTGACGGTAGAGGATTTAGGTTTGAGGATTGAGGATTGAGGAACGAGGATTGAGGATGAGAGCTAAGGGTCGGGGATTGAGGTTCGACGACTGACGACTGAGGATTGAGGATTGAGAATTGAGGATTGATGTTTGAGGATTGAAGATTGAGGATTGAGGATTGAGGATTGAGGAAAGAGGATTGAAGATTGAGTATTGAGGATTGAAGATTGAGGATAGAGGATTGAGTACTGAGGATGGAGGATGAGGGCTGAGGGTTGAGGGTTGAGGATTGAGAAATGAGGATTGAGGATTGAGGATAGAAATTGAGGATTGGGTATTGAGGATTGAAGAATGAGGATTGAGGAATTAGGATTGAGGATTGAGGATTGAGGACTGAAGATTGAGGATTGGGTATTGAGGATTGAAGAATGAGGATTGAGGATTGAGGATTGAGGATTGAGGATTGAAGATTGAGTGTTGAGGATTGAAAATTGAGGATTGAGGTTTGACGATTGAGGATTGAGGATTGAAGGTTGAGTATTGAGGATTGAAGATTGAGGATTGAGTATTGAGGATTCAGGGTTGAAGACTGAGGATTGAGGATTGAGGATTGAGGACGATGACTGAGGGTTGAATATTGATGTTTGAGGTCTGAGGATTAAGGATTGAGGATTGAGAATTGAGGATTGAGGATTGAGGATTGAAGATTAAGGATTGGTTATTTAGGATTGAAGAATGTGGATTGAGGATTGAGGTTTGAGGATTGGGGATTGAAGATTGAGTATTGATGATTGAATATTGAGGATTGAGGATTGAGGTTTGAGGATTGAGGATGAAGACTGAGGGTTGAGGATTGAGGTTTGAGGAAAGATGATTGAGGATTGAGGATTGAGGACTAAGGATTGACGATTGAGTATTGAAGATTGAGGATTGATGACTGAGGATTGACGACTGAGAATTGAGGATTGAGGATTGATGATTGAAGATTGAGTATAGAGGTTTGAATATTGCGGATTGAGGATTGAGGATTGAGGATTGAGGATTGAGGATTGAGGATTGAGGATTGAGGATTGAGGATTGATGATTGAATATTGAGGACTGAGGATTGAGGGTTGTGGATTGAGGACGAGGTCTGAGGGTTGAATATTGAAGTTTGAGGTCTGAGGATTAAGAATTGAGGATTGAGAATTGAGGATTGAGGATTGAGGATTGAAGATTGAGGATTGGGTATTTAGGATTGAAGAATGAGGATTGAAGATTGAGGTTTGAGGATTGATGATTGAATATTGAGGATTGAGGATTGAGGTTTCAGGATTGAGGATGAAGACTGAGGGTTGAGGATTGAGGTTTGAGGAACGAGGATTGAGGATTGAGGATTGAGGACTAAGGATTGACGATTGAGTATTGAAGATTGAGGATTGATGACTGAGGATAGACGACTGAGAATTGAGGATTGAGGATTGCTGATTGAAGATTAGCGATGAGGATAGAAGATTGAGGATTGAGGATTGAGGATTGAGGATTGAGGATTGAAGATTGAGTGTTGAGGGTTGAAGATTGAGGACTGAGGATTGAGGATTGGGGATTGAGGATTGAAGATTGAGTATTGAGGATTGAAGATTGAGGATTGAGTATTGAGGATTGAGGTGTCAGGGTTGAAGATTGCGGAGTGAGGATTGAGGATTGGATATTGATTATTGAGTATAGAAGGTTGAGTATTGAGGATTGAGGAGTCAGGGTTGAAGATTGCGGAGTGAGGATTGAGGATTGGATATTGATTATTGAGTATAGAAGGTTGAGGATTCTGGATTGAGGATTGAGGATTGAGGAGTGAGGATTGAGGATTGAGGATTGAGGATTGGGTATTGAGGATTGAGGAATGAGGATTGAGGAATGAGTTTTGAGGATTGAGGATTGCAGATTGAGTATTGAGGATTGAAGATTGAGGATTGAGGATTGAGGATTGAGGAATGAGGATTGAAGACAGGGTATTGAGGATTGAAGATTGAGGATAGAGGATTGAGTACTGACGATGGAGGATGAGGGCTGAGGGTTGAGGATTGAGGATTGAGAAATGAGGATTGAGGATTGAGGATTGAAATTGAGGATTGGGTATTGAGGGTTGGGTATTGTGGATTGAAGGATGAGGATTGAGGAATTGGGATTGAGGATTGAGGATTGAGGATTGAAGATTGAGGATAGAGGATTGAGTACTGACGATGGAGGATGAGGGCTGAGAGTTGAGGATTGAGGATTGAGAAATGAGGATTGAGGATTGAGGATTGAAATTGAGGATTGAGTATTGAGGATTGAGGATTGAGGATTGAGGATTGAAGATTGGGTATTGAGGATTGAAGATTGAGGATTGAGTATTGAGGATTGGGGATTCAGGGTTGAAGATTGAGGATTGAGAATTGAGGATTGAGGATTGAGGATTGAGGATTGAAGATTGAATATTGATGATTGAATATTGAGGACTGCGGATTGAGGGTTGTGGATTGTGGACGAGGATTCAGGGTTGAATATTGATGTTTGAGGTCTGCGGATTAAGGATTGAGGATTGAGAATTGAGGATTGAGGACTGAGGATTGAGGATGAGTGCTAAGCGTCGGGGATTGAGATTCGACGACTGAGGACTGAGGATTGAGGATTGAGAATTGAGGATTGAGGATTGAGGATTGAGGATAGAGGATTGAGGATTGAGGATTGAGAATTGAGGATTGAGGATTGAGGATTGAGGATTGAGGATTGAAGATTGAGTATTGATGATTGAATATTGAGGATTGAGGATTGAGGTTTGAGGATTGAGGATTGAGGATTGAGGTTTGAGGATTGAGTATCCAAGATTGAGTATTGATGCCTGAGGATTGAGGATCGAGGATAGAGGATTGAGGATTGGAGATTGATTATTGAGGATTGAAGATTGTGGATTGAGGATTGAGGATTGAGAATTGAGAATTGAGTATGAGGACTGAGGGTTGAGGATTGAGGTTTGAGGAATGAGGATTGAGGGTTGGGGAATGAGGATTGAGGATTGAGGATTGAGGATTGAGCATTGAAGATTGAGTATTGATGCCTGAGGATTGAGGATTGAGGATTGAATATTGCGGATTGAGGATTGAGGATTGAGGATTGAGGATTGAGGATTGAGGATTGAAGATTGAGTATTGTGTATTGAAGGTTGAGGATTGTGGATTGAGGATTAAGGATTGAGGATTGAATATTGTAGATTGAGTATTGATGCCTGAGGATTGAGGATTGAGGATTGATGATTGAGGATTGAGGATTGAGGATTGAAGATTGGGTATTGAGGATTGAAGATTGAGGATTGAGTATTGAGGATTGGGGATTCAGGGTTGAAGATTGAGGATTGAGGATTGAGGATTGAGGATTGAGGATTGAAGATTGAATATTGATGATTGAATATTGAGGACTGCGGATTGAGGGTTGTGGATTGTGGACGAGGATTCAGGGTTGAATATTGATGTTTGAGGTCTGCGGATTAAGGATTGAGGATTGAGAATTGAGGATTGAGGACTGAGGATTGAGGATGAGTGCTAAGCGTCGGGGATTGAGATTCGACGACTGAGGACTGAGGATTGAGGATTGAGAATTGAGGATTGAGGATTGAGGATTGAGGATTGAGGATTGAAGATTGAGTATTGAGTATTGAAGGTTGAGGATTGCGGATTGAGGATTAAGGACTGAGGATTGAACATTGTAGATTGAGTATTGATGCCTGAGGAATGAGAATTGTGGATTGAGGATTGAGGATTGAGGATTCAGTATTGAAGATTGAGTATTGAGGATTGAAGATTGAGGGTTGAAGATTGAGTATTGATGATTGAATATTGAGGATTGAGGATTGAGGATTGAGAACTGAGGATTGAGGATTGAGGATTGAAGATTGAGTATTGATGATTGAATATTGAGGATTGAGGATTGAGGTTTGAGGATTGAGGACGAGGACTGACGGTAGAGGATTTAGGTTTGAGGATTGAGGATTGAGGAATGAGGATTGAGGATGAGTGCTAAGGGTCGGGGATTGAGGTTCGACGACTGAGGACTGAGGATTGAGGATTGAGAATTGAGGATTGATGTTTGAGGATTGAAGATTGAGGATTGAGGATTGAGGATTGAGGAATGAGGATTGAAGATTGAGTATTGAGGATTGAAGATTGAGGATAGAGGATTGAGTACTGAGGATGGAGGTTGAGGGCTGAGGGTTGAGGGTTGAGGATTGAGAAATGAGGATTGAGGATTGAGGATAGAAATTGAGGATTGGGTATTGAGGATTGAAGAATGAGGATTGAGGAATTAGGATTGAGGATTGAAGATTGAGGACTGAGGATTGAGGATTGGGTATTGAGGATTGAAGAATGAGGATTGAGGATTGAGTATTGAGGATTGAGGATTGAAGATTGAGTGTTGAGGATTGAAAATTGAGGATTGAGGATTGACGATTGAGGATTGAGGATTGAAGATTGAGTATTGAGGATTGAAGATTGAGGATTGAGTATTGAGGATTCAGGGTTGAAGACTGAGGATTGAGGATTGAGGATTGAGGATTGAGGATTGAGGATTGAAGATTGAATATTTATGATTGAATATTGAGGACAGAGGATTGAGGGTTGTGTATTGAGGACGAGGACTGAGGGTTGAATATTGATGTTTGAGGTCTGAGGATTAAGGATTGAGGATTGAGAATTGAGGATTGGGGATTGAGGATTGAAGATTATGGATTGGGTATTTAGGATTGAAGAATGTGGATTGAGGATTGAGGTTTGATGATTGGGGATTGAAGATTGAGTATTGATGATTGAATATTGAGGATTGTGGATTGAGGTTTGAGGATTGAGGATGAAGACTGAGGGTTGAGGATTGAGGTTTGAGGAACGATGATTGAGGATTGAGGATTGAGAACTAAGGATTGACGATTGAGTATTGAAGATTGAGGATTGATGACTGAGGATTGACGACTGAGAATTGAGGATTGAGGATTGAGGATTGAAGATTGGGTATTGAGGATTGAAGATTGAGGATTGAGTATTGAGGATTGGGGATTCAGGGTTGAAGATTGAGGATTGAGGATTGAGGATTGAGGATTGAGGATTGAAGATTGAATATTGATGATTGAATATTGAGGACTGCGGATTGAGGGTTGTGGATTGTGGACGAGGATTCAGGGTTGAATATTGATGTTTGAGGTCTGCGGATTAAGGATTGAGGATTGAGAATTGAGGATTGAGGACTGAGGATTGAGGATGAGTGCTAAGCGTCGGGGATTGAGATTCGACGACTGAGGACTGAGGATTGAGGATTGAGAATTGAGGATTGAGGACTAAGGATTGACGATTGAGTATTGAAGATTGAGGATTGATGACTGATGATTGACGACTGAGAATTGAGGATTGAGGATTGATGATTGAAGATTGAGTATTGAGGATTGAATACTGCGGATTGAGGATTGAGGATTGAGGATTGAGGATTGAGGATTGAGGATTGAGGATTGAGGATTGAGGATTGAGGATTGAGGATTGAGGATTGAGGATTGAGAATTGAGGATTGAGGATTGAGGATTGAAGATTGAGTATTGATGATTGAATATTGAGGATTGATGATTGAGGTTTGAGGAACGAGGATCGAGGATTGAGGATTGAGGACTAAGGATTGACGATTGAGTATTGAAGATTGAGGATTGATGACTGAGGATAGACGACTGAGAATTGAGGACTGAGGATTGATGATTGAAGATTGAGTATTGAGGATTGAATATTGAGGATTGAGGATTGTGGATTGAGGATTGAGGATTGAGGATTGAGGATTGAGGATTGAGGATTGATGATTGAATATTGAGGACTGAGGATTGAGGGTTGTGGATTGAGGACGAGGTCTGAGGGTTGAATATTGAAGTTTGAGGTCTGAGGATTAAGAATTGAGGATTGAGAATTGAGGATTGAGGATTGAGGATTGAAGATTGAGGATTGGGTATTTAGGATTGAAGAATGAGGATTGAAGATTGAGGTTTGAGGATTGATGATTGAATATTGAGGATTGAGGATTGAGGTTTCAGGATTGAGGATGAAGACTGAGGGTTGAGGATTGAGGTTTGAGGAACGAGGATTGAGGATTGAGGATTGAGGACTAAGGATTGACGATTGAGTATTGAAGATTGAGGATTGATGACTGAGGATTGACGACTGAGAATTGAGGATTGAGGATTGCTGATTGAAGATTAGCGATGAGGATAGAAGATTGAGGATTGAGGATTGAGGATTGAGGATTGAGGATTGAATATTGAGTATTGAGGATTGAAGATTGAGGATTGAGTATTGAGGATTGAGGAGTCAGGGTTGAAGATTGCGGAGTGAGGATTGAGGATTGGATATTGATTATTGAGTATAGAAGGTTGAGGATTCTGGATTGAGGATTGAGGATTGAGGATTGAGGATTGAGGATTGAGGATTGAGAATTGGGGATTGAGGAATGAGGATTGAAGATTGAGTATTGATGATCGAATATTGAGGATTGAGGATTGAGGATTGAGGATTGAGGATTGAAGATTGAGTATTGAGGATTGAAGATTGAGGATTGAGTATTGAGGATTGAGGATATAGGGTTGAAGATTGAGGATTGAGGATTGAGGATTGAGGATTGAAATTGAGGATTGGGTATTGAGGGTTGGGTATTGTGGATTGAAGGATGAGGATTGAGGAATTGGGATTGAGGATTGAGGATTGAGGATTGAAGATTGAGGATAGAGGATTGAGTACTGACGATGGAGGATGAGGGCTGAGGGTTGAGGATTGAGGATTGAGAAATGAGGATTGAGGATTGAGGATTGAAATTGAGGATTGAGTATTGAGGATTGAGGATTGAGGATTGAGGATTGAAGATTGGGTATTGAGGATTGAAGATTGAGGATTGAGTATTGAGGATTGGGGATTCAGGGTTGAAGATTGAGGATTGAGGATTGAGGATTGAGGATTGAGGATTGAGGATTGAAGATTGAATATTGATGATTGAATATTGAGGACTGCGGATTGAGGGTTGTGGATTGTGGACGAGGATTCAGGGTTGAATATTGATGTTTGAGGTCTGCGGATTAAGGATTGAGGATTGAGAATTGAGGATTGAGGACTGAGGATTGAGGATGAGTGCTAAGCGTCGGGGATTGAGATTCGACGACTGAGGACTGAGGATTGAGGATTGAGAATTGAGGATTGAGGATTGAGGATTGAGGATAGAGGATTGAGGATTGAGGATTGAGAATTGAGGATTGAGGATTGAGGATTGAGGATTGAGGATTGAAGATTGAGTATTGATGATTGAATATTGAGGATTGAGGATTGAGGTTTGAGGATTGAGGATTGAGGATTGAGGTTTGAGGATTGAGTATCGAAGATTGAGTATTGATGCCTGAGGATTGAGGATCGAGGATAGAGGATTGAGGATTGGAGATTGATTATTGAGGATTGAAGATTGTGGATTGAGGATTGAGGATTGAGAATTGAGAATTGAGTATGAGGACTGAGGGTTGAGGATTGAGGTTTGAGGAATGAGGATTGAGGGTTGGGGAATGAGGATTGAGGATTGAGGATTGAGGATTGAGCATTGAAGATTGAGTATTGATGCCTGAGGATTGAGGATTGAGGATTGAATATTGCGGATTGAGGATTGAGGATTGAGGATTGAGGATTGAGGATTGAGGATTGAAGATTGAGTATTGTGTATTGAAGGTTGAGGATTGTGGATTGAGGATTAAGGATTGAGGATTGAATATTGTAGATTGAGTATTGATGCCTGAGGATTGAGGATTGAGGATTGAGGATTGAGGATTGAGGATTGAAGATTGAGTATTGAGGATTGAAGATTGAGGGTTGAAGATTGAGTATTGATGATTGAATACTGAGGATTGAGGATTGAGGATTGAGGATTGAGGATTGAGGATTGAGGATTGAGGATTGAGGATTGAAGATTGAGTATTGATGATTGAATATTGAGGATTGAGGATTGAGGTTTGAGGATTGAGGACGAGGACTGACGGTAGAGGATTTAGGTTTGAGGATTGAGGATTGAGGACTGAGGATTGAGGATGAGTGCTAAGCGTCGGGGATTGAGGTTCGACGACTGACGACTGAGGATTGAGGATTGAGAATTGAGGATTGATGTTTGAGGATTGAAGATTGAGGATTGGGTATTGAGGATTGAAGAATGAGGATTGAGGATTGAGGATTGAGGATTGAGGATTGAGGATGTAGGATTGGAGATTGATTATTGAGTATACAAGGTTGAGGATTGAGGATTGATGATTGAAGATTGAGTATTGATGATTGAATATGACTGAGGACTGAGGATTGAGGATTGAGAATTGAGGATTGATGTTTGAGGATTGAAGATTGAGGATTGAGGATTGAGGATTGAGGAATGAGGATTGAAGATTGAGTATTGAGGATTGAAGATTGAGGATAGAGGATTGAGTACTGAGGATGGAGGTTGAGGGCTGAGGGTTGAGGGTTGAGGATTGAGAAATGAGGATTGAGGATTGAGGATAGAAATTGAGGATTGGGTATTGAGGATTGAAGAATGAGGATTGAGGAATTAGGATTGAGGATTGAGGATTGAGGATTGAAGATTGAGGATTGGGTATTGAGGATTGAAGAATGAGGATTGAGGATTGAGAATTGGGGATTGAGGATTGAAGATTAGTGTTGAGGATTGAAGATTGAGGATTGAGGATTGAGGATTGAGGATTGAGGATTGAAGGTTGAGTATTGAGGATTGAAGATTGAGGATTGAGTATTGAGGATTCAGGGTTGAAGACTGAGGATTGAGGATTGAGGATTGAGGATTGAGGATTGAGGATTGAAGATTGAATATTTATGATTGAATATTGAGGACTGAGGATTGAGGGTTGTGGATTGAGGACGAGGACTGAGGGTTGAATATTGATGTTTGAGGTCTGAGGATTAAGGATTGAGGATTGAGAATTGAGGATTGAGGATTGAGGATTGAAGACTAAGGATTGGTTATTTAGGATTGAAGAATGTGGATTGAGGATTGAGGTTTGAGGATTGGGGATTGAAGATTGAGTATTGATGATTGAATATTGAGGATTGAGGATTGAGGTTTGAGGATTGAGGATGAAGACTGAGGGTTGAGGATTGAGGTTTGAGGAAAGATGATTGAGGATTGAGGATTGAGGACTAAGGATTGACGATTGAGTATTGAAGATTGAGGATTGATGACTGAGGATTGACGACTGAGAATTGAGGATTGAGGATTGATGATTGAAGATTGAGTATTGAGGATTGAATACTGCGGATTGAGGATTGAGGATTGAGGATTGAGGATTGAGGATTGAGGATTGAGGATTGAGGATTGAGGATTGAGGATTGAGGATTGAGGATTGAGGATTGAGAATTGAGGATTGAGGATTGAGGATTGAAGATTGAGTATTGATGATTGAATATTGAGGATTGATGATTGAGGTTTGAGGAACGAGGATCGAGGATTGAGGATTGAGGACTAAGGATTGACGATTGAGTATTGAAGATTGAGGATTGATGACTGAGGATAGACGACTGAGAATTGAGGACTGAGGATTGATGATTGAAGATTGAGTATTGAGGATTGAATATTGAGGATTGAGGATTGTGGATTGAGGATTGAGGATTGAGGATTGAGGATTGAAGATTGAGTATTGAGTATTGAAGGTTGAGGATTGTGGATTGAGGATTAAGGATTGTGGATTGAATATTGTAGATTGAGTATTGATGCCTGAGGTTTGAGGGTTGAGGATTGTGGATTGAATATTGTAGATTGAGTATTGATGCCTGAGGATTGAGGATTGATGATTGGGTATTGAGGATTGAGGAATGAGTATTGAGGATTGAGGATTGAGGATTGAGCACTGAAGGTTGAGTATTGATGCCTGAGGATTGAGGATTGAGGATTGATGATTGAGGATCGAGGACTGAAGATTGAGAATTGAGGATTGAAGATTGAGGATTGAGGATTGAGGATTGAGGATGGAGGATGAGGGCTGAGGGTTGAGGATTGAGGATTGAGAAATGAGGATTGAGGATTGAGGATTGAAATTGAGGATTGGGTATAGAGGATTGAAGAATGTGGATTGAGGGATTAGTATTGAGGATTGAGGATTGAGGATTGAAGATTGAGGATTGGGTATTGAGGGTTGAAGAATGAGGATCGAGGATTGAGGATTGAGGATTGAGGATTGAAGATTGAGTGTTGAGGATTGAAGATTGAGGATTGAGGATTGAGGATTGAGGATTGAGGATTGAAGATTGAGGATTGAAGATTGAGTATTGAGGATTGAAGATTGAGGATTGAGTATTCAGGATTGAGGATTCAGGATTGAAGATTGAGGATTGAGGATTGAGGATTGAGGATTGAAGATTGAAGATTGAGTATTGAGGATTGAAGATTGAGGATTGAGTATTCAGGATTGAGGATTCAGGATTGAAGATTGAGGATTGAGGATTGAGGATTGAGGATTGAGGATTGTGGATTGAAGATTGAATATTGATGATTGAATATTGAGGACTGAGGATTGAGGGTTGTGGATTGAGGACGAGGACTGAGGGTTGAATATTGATGTTTGAGGTCTGAGGATTAAGGATTGAGGATTGAGAATTGAGGATTGAGGATTGAGGATTGAAGATTGAGGATTGGGTATTTAGGATTGAAGAATGAGGATTGAAGATTGAGGTTTGAGGATTGATGATTGAATATTGAGGATTGAGGATTGAGGTTTGAGGATTGAGGATGAAGACTGAGGGTTGAGGATTGAGGTTTGAGGAACGAGGATTGAGGATTGAGGATTGAGGACTAAGGATTGACGATTGAGTATTGAAGATTGAGGATTGATGACTGAGGATTGACGACTGAGAATTGAGGATTGAGGATTGCTGATTGAAGATTAGTGATGAGGATTGAAGATTGAGGATTGAGGATTGAGGATTGAGGATTGAGGATTGAAGATTGAGTGTTGAGGGTTGAAGATTGAGGATTGCGGATTGAGGATTGAGGATTGAAGATTGAGTGTTGAGGATCGAAGATTGAGGATTGATGATTGAGGATTTAGGATTGAGGATTGAAGATTGAGTATTGAGGATTGAAGATTGAAGAATGAGGATTGATGGTTGAGGATTGAGGATTGAGGATTGAAGATTGAGTGTTGAGGATTGAAGATTGAGGATTGGGGATTGAGGATTGAGGATTGAGGATTGAAGATTGAGTATTGAGGATTGAAGATTGAGGATTGAGTATTCAGTATTGAGGATTCAGGGTTGAAGATTGAGGATTGAGGATTGAGGATTGAGGATTGAGGATTGAGGATTGAAGATTGAATATTGATGATTGAATATTGAGGACTGAGGATTGAGGGTTGTGGATTGAGGACGAGGACTGAGGGTTGAATACTGATGTCTGAGGTCTGAGGATTAAGGATTGAGGATTGAGAATTGAGGATTGAGGATTGAGGATTGAAGATTGAGGATTGGGCATTTAGGATTGAAGAATGAGGATTGAAGATTGAGGTTTGAGGATTGATGATTGAATATTGAGGATTGAGGATTGAGGTTTGAGGATTGAGGATGAAGAGTGAGGGTTGAGGATTGAGGTTTGAGGAACGAGGATTGAGGATTGAGTATTGAGGACTAAGGATTGACGATTGAGTATTGAAGATTGAGGATTGATGGCTGAGGATTGACGACTGAGAATTGAGGATTGAGGATTGCTGATTGAAGATTGAGTATTGAGGATTGAATATTGCGGATTGAGGATTGAGGATTGAGGATTGAGGATTGAGGATTGAGGATTGAAGATTGAGTATTGTGTATTGAAGGTTGAGGATTGTGGATTGAGGATTAAGGATTGAGGATTGAATATTGTAGATTGAGTATTGATGCCTGAGGATTGAGGATTGAGGATTGAGGATTGAGGATTGAAGATTGAGTATTGAGTATTGAAGGTTGAGGATTGTGGATTGAGGATTAAGGACTGAGGATTGAACATTGTAGATTGAGTATTGATGCCTGAGGATTGAGAATTGTGGATTGAGGATTGAGGATTGAGGATTGAGTATTGAAGATTGAGTATTGAGGATTGAAGATTGAGGGTTGAAGATTGAGTATTGATGATTGAATATTGAGGATTGAGGATTGAGGAACGAGGATTGAGGATTGAGGATTGAGGACTAAGGATTGACGATTGAGGATTGAGGATTGAGGATTGAGTATTGAAGATTGAGTATTGATGCCTGAGGATTGAGGATCGAGGATTGAGGATTGAGGATTGGAGATTGATTATTGAGGATTGAAGATTGAGGATTGAGGATTGAATATTGATGATTGAATATTGAGGACTGAGGATTGAGGGTTGTGGATTGAGGACGAGGACTGAGGGTTGAATATTGAAGTTTGAGGTCTGAGGATTAAGAATTGAGGATTGAGAATTGAGGATTGAGGATTGAGGATTGAAGATTGAGGATTGGGTATTTAGGATTGAAGAATGAGGATTGAAGATTGAGGTTTGAGGATTGATGATTGAATATTGAGGATTGAGGATTGAGGTTTGAGGATTGAGGATGAAGACTGAGGGTTGAGGATTGAGGTTTGAGGAACGAGGATTGAGGATTGAGGATTGAGGACTAAGGATTGACGATTGAGTATTGAAGATTGAGGATTGATGACTGAGGATTGACGACTGAGAATTGAGGATTGAGGATTGCTGATTGAAGATTAGCGATGAGGATAGAAGATTGAGGATTGAGGATTGAGGATTGAGGATTGAGGATTGAAGATTGAGTGTTGAGGGTTGAAGATTGAGGACTGAGGATTGAGGATTGGGGATTGAGGATTGAAGATTGAGTATTGAGGATTGAAGATTGAGGATTGAGTATTGAGGATTGAGGATTCAGGGTTGAAGATTGCGGAGTGAGGATTGAGGATTGAATATTGATTATTGAGTATAGAAGGTTGAGGATTGTGGATTGAGGATTGAGGATTGAGGATTGAGGATTGAGGATTGAGGATTGAGAATTGGGGATTGAGGAATGAGGATTGAAGATTGAGTATTGATGATCGAATATTGAGGATTGAGGATTGAGGATTGAGGATTGAAGATTGAGTATTGAGGATTGAAGATTGAGGATTGAGTATTGAGGATTGAGGATATAGGGTTGAAGATTGAGGATTGAGGATTGAGGATTGAGGATTGAGGATTGAGGATTGGGTATTGAGGATTGAGGAATGAGGATTGAGGAATGAGGTTTGAGGATTGAGGATTGCAGATTGAGTATTGAGGATTGAAGATTGAGGATTGAGGTTTGAGGATTGAGGAATGAGGATTGAAGATAGGGTATTGAGGATTGAAGATTGAGGATAGAGGATTGAGTACTGACGATGGAGGATGAGGGCCGAGGGTTGAGGATTGAGGATTGAGAAATGAGGATTGAGGATTGAGGATTGAAATTGAGGATTGAGTATTGAGGATTGGGGATTCAGGGTTGAAGATTGAGGATTGAGCATTGAGGATTGAGGATTGAGGATTGAGGATTGAAGATTGAATATTGATGATTGAATATTGAGGACTGCGGATTGAGGGTTGTGGATTGTGGACGAGGATTCAGGGTTGAATATTGATGTTTGAGGTCTGCGGATTAAGGATTGAGGATTGAGAATTGAGGATTGAGGACTGTGGATTGAGGATGAGTGCTAAGCGTCGGGGATTGAGATTCGACGACTGAGGACTGAGGATTGAGGATTGAGAATTGAGGATTGAGGGTTGAGGATTGAGGATTGCGGATTGAGGATTGAGGATTGAGGATTGAGGATTGAGGATTGAAGATTGAGTATTGATGATTGAATATTGAGTATTGAGGATTGAGGTTTGAGGATTGAGGATTGAGGATTGAGGTTTGAGGATTGAGTATCGAAGATTGAGTATTGATGCCTGAGGATTGAGGATCGAGGATAGAGGATTGAGGATTGGAGATTGATTATTGAGGATTGAAGATTGTGGATTGAGGATTGAGGATTGAGAATTGAGAATTGAGTATGAGGACTGAGGGTTGAGGATTGAGGTTTGAGGAATGAGGATTGAGGATTGAGGATTGAGGATTGAGGATTGAAGATTGAATATTGATGATTGAATATTGAGGACTGCGGATTGAGGGTTGTGGATTGTGGACGAGGATTCAGGGTTGAATATTGATGTTTGAGGTCTGCGGATTAAGGATTGAGGATTGAGAATTGAGGATTGAGGACTGTGGATTGAGGATGAGTGCTAAGCGTCGGGGATTGAGATTCGACGACTGAGGACTGAGGATTGAGGATTGAGAATTGAGGATTGAGGGTTGAGGATTGAGGATTGAGGATTGAAGATTGAGTATTGTGGATTGAAGATTGAGGATTGAGTATTGAGGATTGAGGATATAGGGTTGAAGATTGAGGATTGAGGATTGAGGATTGAGGATTGAGGATTGAGGATTGAGGATTGAGGATTGAGCATTGAAGATTGAGTATTGATGCCTGAGGATTGAGGATTGAGGATTGAATATTGCGGATTGAGGATTGAGGATTGAGGATTGAGGATTCAGGGTTGAAGATTGAGGATTGAGGATTGAGGATTGAAGATTGAGGATTGGGTATTTAGGATTGAAGAATGAGGATTGAAGATTGAGGTTTGAGGATTGATGATTGAATATTGAGGATTGAGGATTGAGGTTTGAGGATTGAGGATGAAGACTGAGGGTTGAGGATTGAGGTTTGAGGAACGAGGATTGAGGATTGAGGATTGAGGACTAAGGATTGACGATTGAGTATTGAAGATTGAGGATTGATGACTGAGGATTGACGACTGAGAATTGAGGATTGAGGATTGCTGATTGAAGATTAGTGATGAGGATTGAAGATTGAGGATTGAGGATTGAGGATTGAGGATTGAGGATTGAAGATTGAGTGTTGAGGGTTGAAGATTGAGGATTGCGGATTGAGGATTGAGGATTGAAGATTGAGTGTTGAGGATCGAAGATTGAGGATTGATGATTGAGGATTTAGGATTGAGGATTGAAGATTGAGTATTGAGGATTGAAGATTGAAGAATGAGGATTGATGGTTGAGGATTGAGGATTGAGGATTGAAGATTGAGTGTTGAGGATTGAAGATTGAGGATTGGGGATTGAGGATTGAGGATTGAGGATTGAAGATTGAGTATTGAGGATTGAAGATTGAGGATTGAGTATTCAGTATTGAGGATTCAGGGTTGAAGATTGAGGATTGAGGATTGAGGATTGAGGATTGAGGATTGAGGATTGAAGATTGAATATTGATGATTGAATATTGAGGACTGAGGATTGAGGGTTGTGGATTGAGGACGAGGACTGAGGGTTGAATATTGATGTCTGAGGTCTGAGGATTAAGGATTGAGGATTGAGAATTGAGGATTGAGGATTGAGGATTGAAGATTGAGGATTGGGCATTTAGGATTGAAGAATGAGGATTGAAGATTGAGGTTTGAGGATTGATGATTGAATATTGAGGATTGAGGATTGAGGTTTGAGGATTGAGGATGAAGAGTGAGGGTTGAGGATTGAGGTTTGAGGAACGAGGATTGAGGATTGAGTATTGAGGACTAAGGATTGACGATTGAGTATTGAAGATTGAGGATTGATGGCTGAGGATTGACGACTGAGAATTGAGGATTGAGGATTGCTGATTGAAGATTGAGTATTGAGGATTGAATATTGCGGATTGAGGATTGAGGATTGAGGATTGAGGATTGAGGATTGAGGATTGAAGATTGAGTATTGTGTATTGAAGGTTGAGGATTGTGGATTGAGGATTAAGGATTGAGGATTGAATATTGTAGATTGAGTATTGATGCCTGAGGATTGAGGATTGAGGATTGAGGATTGAGGATTGAAGATTGAGTATTGAGTATTGAAGGTTGAGGATTGTGGATTGAGGATTAAGGACTGAGGATTGAACATTGTAGATTGAGTATTGATGCCTGAGGATTGAGAATTGTGGATTGAGGATTGAGGATTGAGGATTGAGTATTGAAGATTGAGTATTGAGGATTGAAGATTGAGGGTTGAAGATTGAGTATTGATGATTGAATATTGAGGATTGAGGATTGAGGAACGAGGATTGAGGATTGAGGATTGAGGACTAAGGATTGACGATTGAGGATTGAGGATTGAGGATTGAGTATTGAAGATTGAGTATTGATGCCTGAGGATTGAGGATCGAGGATTGAGGATTGAGGATTGGAGATTGATTATTGAGGATTGAAGATTGAGGATTGAGGATTGAATATTGATGATTGAATATTGAGGACTGAGGATTGAGGGTTGTGGATTGAGGACGAGGACTGAGGGTTGAATATTGAAGTTTGAGGTCTGAGGATTAAGAATTGAGGATTGAGAATTGAGGATTGAGGATTGAGGATTGAAGATTGAGGATTGGGTATTTAGGATTGAAGAATGAGGATTGAAGATTGAGGTTTGAGGATTGATGATTGAATATTGAGGATTGAGGATTGAGGTTTGAGGATTGAGGATGAAGACTGAGGGTTGAGGATTGAGGTTTGAGGAACGAGGATTGAGGATTGAGGATTGAGGACTAAGGATTGACGATTGAGTATTGAAGATTGAGGATTGATGACTGAGGATTGACGACTGAGAATTGAGGATTGAGGATTGCTGATTGAAGATTAGCGATGAGGATAGAAGATTGAGGATTGAGGATTGAGGATTGAGGATTGAGGATTGAAGATTGAGTGTTGAGGGTTGAAGATTGAGGACTGAGGATTGAGGATTGGGGATTGAGGATTGAAGATTGAGTATTGAGGATTGAAGATTGAGGATTGAGTATTGAGGATTGAGGATTCAGGGTTGAAGATTGCGGAGTGAGGATTGAGGATTGAATATTGATTGTTGAGTATAGAAGGTTGAGGATTGTGGATTGAGGATTGAGGATTGAGGATTGAGGATTGAGGATTGAGGATTGAGAATTGGGGATTGAGGAATGAGGATTGAAGATTGAGTATTGATGATCGAATATTGAGGATTGAGGATTGAGGATTGAGGATTGAAGATTGAGTATTGAGGATTGAAGATTGAGGATTGAGTATTGAGGATTGAGGATATAGGGTTGAAGATTGAGGATTGAGGATTGAGGATTGAGGATTGAGGATTGAGGATTGGGTATTGAGGATTGAGGAATGAGGATTGAGGAATGAGGTTTGAGGATTGAGGATTGCAGATTGAGTATTGAGGATTGAAGATTGAGGATTGAGGTTTGAGGATTGAGGAATGAGGATTGAAGATAGGGTATTGAGGATTGAAGATTGAGGATAGAGGATTGAGTACTGACGATGGAGGATGAGGGCCGAGGGTTGAGGATTGAGGATTGAGAAATGAGGATTGAGGATTGAGGATTGAAATTGAGGATTGAGTATTGAGGATTGGGGATTCAGGGTTGAAGATTGAGGATTGAGGATTGAGGATTGAGGATTGAGGATTGAGGATTGAAGATTGAATATTGATGATTGAATATTGAGGACTGCGGATTGAGGGTTGTGGATTGTGGACGAGGATTCAGGGTTGAATATTGATGTTTGAGGTCTGCGGATTAAGGATTGAGGATTGAGAATTGAGGATTGAGGACTGTGGATTGAGGATGAGTGCTAAGCGTCGGGGATTGAGATTCGACGACTGAGGACTGAGGATTGAGGATTGAGAATTGAGGATTGAGGGTTGAGGATTGAGGATTGCGGATTGAGGATTGAGGATTGAGGATTGAGGATTGAGGATTGAAGATTGAGTATTGATGATTGAATATTGAGTATTGAGGATTGAGGTTTGAGGATTGAGGATTGAGGATTGAGGTTTGAGGATTGAGTATCGAAGATTGAGTATTGATGCCTGAGGATTGAGGATCGAGGATAGAGGATTGAGGATTGGAGATTGATTATTGAGGATTGAAGATTGTGGATTGAGGATTGAGGATTGAGAATTGAGAATTGAGTATGAGGACTGAGGGTTGAGGATTGAGGTTTGAGGAATGAGGATTGAGGATTGAGGATTGAGGATTGAGGATTGAAGATTGAATATTGATGATTGAATATTGAGGACTGCGGATTGAGGGTTGTGGATTGTGGACGAGGATTCAGGGTTGAATATTGATGTTTGAGGTCTGCGGATTAAGGATTGAGGATTGAGAATTGAGGATTGAGGACTGTGGATTGAGGATGAGTGCTAAGCGTCGGGGATTGAGATTCGACGACTGAGGACTGAGGATTGAGGATTGAGAATTGAGGATTGAGGGTTGAGGATTGAGGATTGAGGATTGAAGATTGAGTATTGAGGATTGAAGATTGAGGATTGAGTATTGAGGATTGAGGATATAGGGTTGAAGATTGAGGATTGAGGATTGAGGATTGAGGATTGAGGATTGAGGATTGAGGATTGAGGATTGAGCATTGAAGATTGAGTATTGATGCCTGAGGATTGAGGATTGAGGATTGAATATTGCGGATTGAGGATTGAGGATTGAGGATTGAGGATTCAGGGTTGAAGATTGAGGATTGAGGATTGAGGATTGAGGATTGAGGATTGAGGATTGGGTGTTTAGTGTTGAAGAATGAGGATTGAGGATTGAGGTTTGAGGATTGAGGATTGAAGATTGAGTATTGATGATTGAATATTGAGGGTTGAGGATTGAGGTTTGAGGATTGAGGATGAAGACTGAGGGTTGAGGATTGAGGTTTGAGGAACGAGGATCGAGGATTGAGGATTGAGGACTAAGGATTGACGATTGAGTATTGAAGATTGAGGATTGATGACTGAGGATTGACGACTGAGAATTGAGGATTGAGGATTGATGATTGAAGATTGAGTATTGAGGATAGAATATTGAGGATTGAGGATTGAGGATTGAGGATTGAGGATTGAGGATTGAAGATTGAGTATTGAGTATTGAAGGTTGAGGATTGTGGATTGAGGATTAAGGATTGTGGATTGAATATTGTAGATTGAGTATTGATGCCTGAGGATTGAGGATTGAGGATTGTGGATTGAATATTGTAGATTGAGTATTGATGCCTGAGGATTGAGGATTGAGGATTGAGGATTGAGGATTGAAGGTTGAGTATTGAGGATTGAAGATTGAGGATTCAAGATTGAGTATTGATGATTGAATATTGAGGATTGAGGATTGAGGATTGAGGATTGAGTATTGAGGATTGGGTATTGAGGATTGAGTAATGAGGATTGAGGATTGAGGTTTGAGTATTGGGGATTGCAGATTGAGTATTTGCGATTGAAGATTGAGGATTGAGGATTGAGGATTGAGGAATGAGGAACGAAGATTGAGTATTGAGGATTGAAGATTGAGGATAGAGGATTGAGTACTGAGGATGGAGGATGAGGGCTGAGGGTTGAAGATTGAGGATTGAGAAATGAGGATTGAGTATTGGGGATTCAGGGTTGAAGACTGAGGATTGAGGATTGAGGATTGAGGATTGAGGATTGAGGATTGAAGATTGAATATTTCTGATTGAATATTGAGGACTGAGGATTGAGGGTTGTGGATTGAGGACGAGGACTGAGGGTTGAGGATTGAGGTTTGAGGAACGAGGATTGAGGATTGAGGATTGAGGACTAAGGATTGACGGTTGAGTATTGAAGATTGAGGATTGATGACTGAGGATTGACGACTGAGAATTGAGGATTGAGGATTGCTGATTGAAGATTAGCGATGAGGATAGAAGATTGAGGATTGAGGATTGAGGATTGAGGATTGAAGATTGAGTGTTGAGGGTTGAAGATTGAGGACTGAGGATTGAGGATTGGGGATTGAGGATTGAAGATTGAGTATTGAGGATTGAAGATTGGGGATTGAGTATTGAGGATTGAGGATTCAGGGTTGAAGATTGCGGAGCGAGGATTGAGGATTGGATATTGATTATTGAGTATAGAAGGTTGAGGATTGTGGATTGAGGATTGAGGATTGAGGATTGAGGATTGAGGATTGAGGATTGAGGATTGAGGATCGAGAATTGGGGATTGAGGAATGAGGATTGAAGATTGAGTATTGATGATCGAATATTGAGGATTGAGGATTGAGGATTGAGGATTGAAGATTGAGTATTGAGGATTGAAGATTGAGGATTGAGTATTGAGGATTGAGGATATAGGGTTGAGGATTGAGGATGTAGGATTGGAGATTGATTATTGAGTATTCAAGGTTGAGGATTGAGGATTGATGATTGAAGATTGAGTATTGAGGATTGAATATTGAGGATTGAGGATTGAGGATTGAGGATTGAGGATTGAGGATTGAGGATTGAAGATTGAGTATTGAGTATTGAAGGTTGAGGATTGTGGATTGAGGATTAAGGACTGAGGATTGAACATTGTAGATTGAGTATTGATGCCTGAGGATTGAGAATTGTGGATTGAGGATTGAGGATTGAGGATTGAGTATTGAAGATTGAGTATTGAGGATTGAAGATTGAGGGTTGAAGATTGAGTATTGATGATTGAATATTGAGGATTGAGGATTGAGGAACGAGGATTGAGGATTGAGGATTGAGGACTAAGGATTGACGATTGAGGATTGAGGATTGAGGACTGAGTATTGAAGATTGAGTATTGATGCCTGAGGATTGAGGATCGAGGATTGAGGATTGAGGATTGGAGATTGATTATTGAGGATTGAAGATTGAGGATTGAGGATTGAATATTGATGATTGAATATTGAGGACTGAGGATTGAGGGTTGTGGATTGAGGACGAGGACTGAGGGTTGAATATTGAAGTTTGAGGTCTGAGGATTAAGAATTGAGGATTGAGAATTGAGGATTGGGGATTGAGGATTGAAGATTGAGGATTGGGTATTTAGGATTGAAGAATGAGGATTGAAGATTGAGGTTTGAGGATTGATGATTGAATATTGAGGATTGAGGATTGAGGTTTGAGGATTGAGGATGAAGACTGAGGGTTGAGGATTGAGGTTTGAGGAACGAGGATTGAGGATTGAGGATTGAGGACTAAGGATTGACGATTGAGTATTGAAGATTGAGGATTGATGACTGAGGATTGACGACTGAGAATTGAGGATTGAGGATTGCTGATTGAAGATTAGCGATGAGGATAGAAGATTGAGGATTGAGGATTGAGGATTGAGGATTGAGGATTGAAGATTGAGTGTTGAGGGTTGAAGATTGAGGACTGAGGATTGAGGATTGGGGATTGAGGATTGAAGATTGAGTACTGAGGATTGAAGATTGAGGATTGAGTATTGAGGATTGAGGATTCAGGGTTGAAGATTGCGGAGTGAGGATTGAGGATTGAATATTGATTATTGAGTATAGAAGGTTGAGGATTGTGGATTGAGGATTGAGGATTGAGGATTGAGGATTGAGGATTGAGGATCGAGAATTGGGGATTGAGGAATGAGGATTGAAGATTGAGTATTGATGATCGAATATTGAGGATTGAGGATTGAGGATTGAGGATTGAAGATTGAGTATTGAGGATTGAAGATTGAGGATTGAGTATTGAGGATTGAGGATATAGGGTTGAGGATTGAGGATGTAGGATTGGAGATTGATTATTGAGTATTCAAGGTTGAGGATTGAGGATTGATGATTGAAGATTGAGTATTGAGGATTGAATATTGAGGATTGAGGATTGAGGATTGAGGATTGAGGATTGAGGATTGAGGATTGAAGATTGAGTATGGAGTATTGAAGGTTGAGGATTGTGGATTGAGGATTGAAGATTGAGTGTTGAGGGTTGAAGATTGAGGATTGCGGATTGAGGATTGAGGATTGAAGATTGAGTGTTGAGGATCGAAGATTGAGGATTGATGATTGAGGATTTAGGATTGAGGATTGAAGATTGAGTATTGAGGATTGAAGATTGAAGAATGAGGATTGATGGTTGAGGATTGAGGATTGAGGATTGAAGATTGAGTGTTGAGGATTGAAGATTGAGGATTGGGGATTGAGGATTGAGGATTGAGGATTGAAGATTGAGTATTGAGGATTGAAGATTGAGGATTGAGTATTCAGTATTGAGGATTCAGGGTTGAAGATTGAGGATTGAGGATTGAGGATTGAGGATTGAGGATTGAGGATTGAAGATTGAATATTGATGATTGAATATTGAGGACTGAGGATTGAGGGTTGTGGATTGAGGACGAGGACTGAGGGTTGAATATTGATGTCTGAGGTCTGAGGATTAAGGATTGAGGATTGAGAATTGAGGATTGAGGATTGAGGATTGAAGATTGAGGATTGGGCATTTAGGATTGAAGAATGAGGATTGAAGATTGAGGTTTGAGGATTGATGATTGAATATTGAGGATTGAGGATTGAGGTTTGAGGATTGAGGATGAAGAGTGAGGGTTGAGGATTGAGGTTTGAGGAACGAGGATTGAGGATTGAGTATTGAGGACTAAGGATTGACGATTGAGTATTGAAGATTGAGGATTGATGGCTGAGGATTGACGACTGAGAATTGAGGATTGAGGATTGCTGATTGAAGATTGAGTATTGAGGATTGAATATTGCGGATTGAGGATTGAGGATTGAGGATTGAGGATTGAGGATTGAGGATTGAAGATTGAGTATTGTGTATTGAAGGTTGAGGATTGTGGATTGAGGATTAAGGATTGAGGATTGAATATTGTAGATTGAGTATTGATGCCTGAGGATTGAGGATTGAGGATTGAGGATTGAGGATTGAAGATTGAGTATTGAGTATTGAAGGTTGAGGATTGTGGATTGAGGATTAAGGACTGAGGATTGAACATTGTAGATTGAGTATTGATGCCTGAGGATTGAGAATTGTGGATTGAGGATTGAGGATTGAGGATTGAGTATTGAAGATTGAGTATTGAGGATTGAAGATTGAGGGTTGAAGATTGAGTATTGATGATTGAATATTGAGGATTGAGGATTGAGGAACGAGGATTGAGGATTGAGGATTGAGGACTAAGGATTGACGATTGAGGATTGAGGATTGAGGATTGAGTATTGAAGATTGAGTATTGATGCCTGAGGATTGAGGATCGAGGATTGAGGATTGAGGATTGGAGATTGATTATTGAGGATTGAAGATTGAGGATTGAGGATTGAATATTGATGATTGAATATTGAGGACTGAGGATTGAGGGTTGTGGATTGAGGACGAGGACTGAGGGTTGAATATTGAAGTTTGAGGTCTGAGGATTAAGAATTGAGGATTGAGAATTGAGGATTGAGGATTGAGGATTGAAGATTGAGGATTGGGTATTTAGGATTGAAGAATGAGGATTGAAGATTGAGGTTTGAGGATTGATGATTGAATATTGAGGATTGAGGATTGAGGTTTGAGGATTGAGGATGAAGACTGAGGGTTGAGGATTGAGGTTTGAGGAACGAGGATTGAGGATTGAGGATTGAGGACTAAGGATTGACGATTGAGTATTGAAGATTGAGGATTGATGACTGAGGATTGACGACTGAGAATTGAGGATTGAGGATTGCTGATTGAAGATTAGCGATGAGGATAGAAGATTGAGGATTGAGGATTGAGGATTGAGGATTGAGGATTGAAGATTGAGTGTTGAGGGTTGAAGATTGAGGACTGAGGATTGAGGATTGGGGATTGAGGATTGAAGATTGAGTATTGAGGATTGAAGATTGAGGATTGAGTATTGAGGATTGAGGATTCAGGGTTGAAGATTGCGGAGTGAGGATTGAGGATTGAATATTGATTGTTGAGTATAGAAGGTTGAGGATTGTGGATTGAGGATTGAGGATTGAGGATTGAGGATTGAGGATTGAGGATTGAGAATTGGGGATTGAGGAATGAGGATTGAAGATTGAGTATTGATGATCGAATATTGAGGATTGAGGATTGAGGATTGAGGATTGAAGATTGAGTATTGAGGATTGAAGATTGAGGATTGAGTATTGAGGATTGAGGATATAGGGTTGAAGATTGAGGATTGAGGATTGAGGATTGAGGATTGAGGATTGAGGATTGGGTATTGAGGATTGAGGAATGAGGATTGAGGAATGAGGTTTGAGGATTGAGGATTGCAGATTGAGTATTGAGGATTGAAGATTGAGGATTGAGGTTTGAGGATTGAGGAATGAGGATTGAAGATAGGGTATTGAGGATTGAAGATTGAGGATAGAGGATTGAGTACTGACGATGGAGGATGAGGGCCGAGGGTTGAGGATTGAGGATTGAGAAATGAGGATTGAGGATTGAGGATTGAAATTGAGGATTGAGTATTGAGGATTGGGGATTCAGGGTTGAAGATTGAGGATTGAGGATTGAGGATTGAGGATTGAGGATTGAGGATTGAAGATTGAATATTGATGATTGAATATTGAGGACTGCGGATTGAGGGTTGTGGATTGTGGACGAGGATTCAGGGTTGAATATTGATGTTTGAGGTCTGCGGATTAAGGATTGAGGATTGAGAATTGAGGATTGAGGACTGTGGATTGAGGATGAGTGCTAAGCGTCGGGGATTGAGATTCGACGACTGAGGACTGAGGATTGAGGATTGAGAATTGAGGATTGAGGGTTGAGGATTGAGGATTGCGGATTGAGGATTGAGGATTGAGGATTGAGGATTGAGGATTGAAGATTGAGTATTGATGATTGAATATTGAGTATTGAGGATTGAGGTTTGAGGATTGAGGATTGAGGATTGAGGTTTGAGGATTGAGTATCGAAGATTGAGTATTGATGCCTGAGGATTGAGGATCGAGGATAGAGGATTGAGGATTGGAGATTGATTATTGAGGATTGAAGATTGTGGATTGAGGATTGAGGATTGAGAATTGAGAATTGAGTATGAGGACTGAGGGTTGAGGATTGAGGTTTGAGGAATGAGGATTGAGGATTGAGAATTGAGGATTGAGGATTGAAGATTGAATATTGATGATTGAATATTGAGGACTGCGGATTGAGGGTTGTGGATTGTGGACGAGGATTCAGGGTTGAATATTGATGTTTGAGGTCTGCGGATTAAGGATTGAGGATTGAGAATTGAGGATTGAGGACTGTGGATTGAGGATGAGTGCTAAGCGTCGGGGATTGAGATTCGACGACTGAGGACTGAGGATTGAGGATTGAGAATTGAGGATTGAGGGTTGAGGATTGAGGATTGAGGATTGAAGATTGAGTATTGAGGATTGAAGATTGAGGATTGAGTATTGAGGATTGAGGATATAGGGTTGAAGATTGAGGATTGAGGATTGAGGATTGAGGATTGAGGATTGAGGATTGAGGATTGAGGATTGAGCATTGAAGATTGAGTATTGATGCCTGAGGATTGAGGATTGAGGATTGAATATTGCGGATTGAGGATTGAGGATTGAGGATTGAGGATTCAGGGTTGAAGATTGAGGATTGAGGATTGAGGATTGAGGATTGAGGATTGAGGATTGGGTGTTTAGTGTTGAAGAATGAGGATTGAGGATTGAGGTTTGAGGATTGAGGATTGAAGATTGAGTATTGATGATTGAATATTGAGGGTTGAGGATTGAGGTTTGAGGATTGAGGATGAAGACTGAGGGTTGAGGATTGAGGTTTGAGGAACGAGGATCGAGGATTGAGGATTGAGGACTAAGGATTGACGATTGAGTATTGAAGATTGAGGATTGATGACTGAGGATTGACGACTGAGAATTGAGGATTGAGGATTGATGATTGAAGATTGAGTATTGAGGATAGAATATTGAGGATTGAGGATTGAGGATTGAGGATTGAGGATTGAGGATTGAAGATTGAGTATTGAGTATTGAAGGTTGAGGATTGTGGATTGAGGATTAAGGATTGTGGATTGAATATTGTAGATTGAGTATTGATGCCTGAGGATTGAGGATTGAGGATTGTGGATTGAATATTGTAGATTGAGTATTGATGCCTGAGGATTGAGGATTGAGGATTGAGGATTGAGGATTGAAGGTTGAGTATTGAGGATTGAAGATTGAGGATTCAAGATTGAGTATTGATGATTGAATATTGAGGATTGAGGATTGAGGATTGAGGATTGAGTATTGAGGATTGGGTATTGAGGATTGAGTAATGAGGATTGAGGATTGAGGTTTGAGTATTGGGGATTGCAGATTGAGTATTGGCGATTGAAGATTGAGGATTGAGGATTGAGGATTGAGGAATGAGGAACGAAGATTGAGTATTGAGGATTGAAGATTGAGGATAGAGGATTGAGTACTGAGGATGGAGGATGAGGGCTGAGGGTTGAAGATTGAGGATTGAGAAATGAGGATTGAGTATTGGGGATTCAGGGTTGAAGACTGAGGATTGAGGATTGAGGATTGAGGATTGAGGATTGAGGATTGAAGATTGAATATTTCTGATTGAATATTGAGGACTGAGGATTGAGGGTTGTGGATTGAGGACGAGGACTGAGGGTTGAGGATTGAGGTTTGAGGAACGAGGATTGAGGATTGAGGATTGAGGACTAAGGATTGACGGTTGAGTATTGAAGATTGAGGATTGATGACTGAGGATTGACGACTGAGAATTGAGGATTGAGGATTGCTGATTGAAGATTAGCGATGAGGATAGAAGATTGAGGATTGAGGATTGAGGATTGAGGATTGAAGATTGAGTGTTGAGGGTTGAAGATTGAGGACTGAGGATTGAGGATTGGGGATTGAGGATTGAAGATTGAGTATTGAGGATTGAAGATTGGGGATTGAGTATTGAGGATTGAGGATTCAGGGTTGAAGATTGCGGAGCGAGGATTGAGGATTGGATATTGATTATTGAGTATAGAAGGTTGAGGATTGTGGATTGAGGATTGAGGATTGAGGATTGAGGATTGAGGATTGAGGATTGAGGATTGAGGATCGAGAATTGGGGATTGAGGAATGAGGATTGAAGATTGAGTATTGATGATCGAATATTGAGGATTGAGGATTGAGGATTGAGGATTGAAGATTGAGTATTGAGGATTGAAGATTGAGGATTGAGTATTGAGGATTGAGGATATAGGGTTGAGGATTGAGGATGTAGGATTGGAGATTGATTATTGAGTATTCAAGGTTGAGGATTGAGGATTGATGATTGAAGATTGAGTATTGAGGATTGAATATTGAGGATTGAGGATTGAGGATTGAGGATTGAGGATTGAGGATTGAGGATTGAAGATTGAGTATTGAGTATTGAAGGTTGAGGATTGTGGATTGAGGATTAAGGACTGAGGATTGAACATTGTAGATTGAGTATTGATGCCTGAGGATTGAGAATTGTGGATTGAGGATTGAGGATTGAGGATTGAGTATTGAAGATTGAGTATTGAGGATTGAAGATTGAGGGTTGAAGATTGAGTATTGATGATTGAATATTGAGGATTGAGGATTGAGGAACGAGGATTGAGGATTGAGGATTGAGGACTAAGGATTGACGATTGAGGATTGAGGATTGAGGACTGAGTATTGAAGATTGAGTATTGATGCCTGAGGATTGAGGATCGAGGATTGAGGATTGAGGATTGGAGATTGATTATTGAGGATTGAAGATTGAGGATTGAGGATTGAATATTGATGATTGAATATTGAGGACTGAGGATTGAGGGTTGTGGATTGAGGACGAGGACTGAGGGTTGAATATTGAAGTTTGAGGTCTGAGGATTAAGAATTGAGGATTGAGAATTGAGGATTGGGGATTGAGGATTGAAGATTGAGGATTGGGTATTTAGGATTGAAGAATGAGGATTGAAGATTGAGGTTTGAGGATTGATGATTGAATATTGAGGATTGAGGATTGAGGTTTGAGGATTGAGGATGAAGACTGAGGGTTGAGGATTGAGGTTTGAGGAACGAGGATTGAGGATTGAGGATTGAGGACTAAGGATTGACGATTGAGTATTGAAGATTGAGGATTGATGACTGAGGATTGACGACTGAGAATTGAGGATTGAGGATTGCTGATTGAAGATTAGCGATGAGGATAGAAGATTGAGGATTGAGGATTGAGGATTGAGGATTGAGGATTGAAGATTGAGTGTTGAGGGTTGAAGATTGAGGACTGAGGATTGAGGATTGGGGATTGAGGATTGAAGATTGAGTACTGAGGATTGAAGATTGAGGATTGAGTATTGAGGATTGAGGATTCAGGGTTGAAGATTGCGGAGTGAGGATTGAGGATTGAATATTGATTATTGAGTATAGAAGGTTGAGGATTGTGGATTGAGGATTGAGGATTGAGGATTGAGGATTGAGGATTGAGGATCGAGAATTGGGGATTGAGGAATGAGGATTGAAGATTGAGTATTGATGATCGAATATTGAGGATTGAGGATTGAGGATTGAGGATTGAAGATTGAGTATTGAGGATTGAAGATTGAGGATTGAGTATTGAGGATTGAGGATATAGGGTTGAGGATTGAGGATGTAGGATTGGAGATTGATTATTGAGTATTCAAGGTTGAGGATTGAGGATTGATGATTGAAGATTGAGTATTGAGGATTGAATATTGAGGATTGAGGGTTGAGGATTGAGGATTGAGGATTGAGGATTGAGGATTGAAGATTGAGTATGGAGTATTGAAGGTTGAGGATTGTGGATTGAGGATTAAGGACTGAGGATTGAACATTGTAGATTGAGTATTGATGCCTGAGGATTGAGAATTGTGGATTGAGGATTGAGGATTGAGGATTGAGTATTGAAGATTGAGTATTGAGGATTGAAGATTGAGAGTTGAAGATTGAGTATTGATGATTGAATATTGAGGATTGAGGATTGAGGAACGAGGATTGAGGATTGAGGATTGAGGACTAAGGATTGACGATTGAGGATTGAGGATTGAGGACTGAGTATTGAAGATTGAGTATTGATGCCTGAGGATTGAGGATCGAGGATTGAGGATTGAGGATTGGAGATTGATTATTGAGGATTGAAGATTGAGGATTGAGGATTGAATATTGATGATTGAATATTGAGGACTGAGGATTGAGGGTTGTGGATTGAGGACGAGGACTGAGGGTTGAATATTGAAGTTTGAGGTCTGAGGATTAAGAATTGAGGATTGAGAATTGAGGATTGGGGATTGAGGATTGAAGATTGAGGATTGGGTATTTAGGATTGAAGAATGAGGATTGAAGATTGAGGTTTGAGGATTGATGATTGAATATTGAGGATTGAGGATTGAGGTTTGAGGATTGAGGATGAAGACTGAGGGTTGAGGATTGAGGTTTGAGGAACGAGGATTGAGGATTGAGGATTGAGGACTAAGGATTGACGATTGAGTATTGAAGATTGAGGATTGATGACTGAGGATTGACGACTGAGAATTGAGGATTGAGGATTGCTGATTGAAGATTAGCGATGAGGATAGAAGATTGAGGATTGAGGATTGAGGATTGAGGATTGAGGATTGAAGATTGAGTGTTGAGGGTTGAAGATTGAGGACTGAGGATTGAGGATTGGGGATTGAGGATTGAAGATTGAGTACTGAGGATTGAAGATTGAGGATTGAGTATTGAGGATTGAGGATTCAGGGTTGAAGATTGCGGAGTGAGGATTGAGGATTGAATATTGATTATTGAGTATAGAAGGTTGAGGATTGTGGATTGAGGATTGAGGATTGAGGATTGAGGATTGAGGATTGAGGATTGAGAATTGGGGATTGAGGAATGAGGATTGAAGATTGAGTATTGATGATCGAATATTGAGGATTGCAGATTGAGTATTGAGGATTGAAGATTGAGGATTGAGGATTGAGGATTGAGGAATGAGGATTGAAGATAGGGTATTGAGGATTGAAGATTGAGGATAGAGGATTGAGTACTGACGATGGAGGATGAGGGCCGAGGGTTGAGGATTGAGGATTGAGAAATGAGGATTGAGGATTGAGGATTGAAATTGAGGATTGGGTATTGAGGATTGGGTATTGAGGATTGAAGGATGAGGATTGAGGAATTGGGATTGAGGATTGAGGATTGAGGATTGAAGATTGAGGATTGGGTATTGAGGATTGAAGAATGAGGATTGAGGATTGAGTATTGAGGATTGAGGATTGAGGATTGAAGATTGGGTATTGAGGATTGAAGATTGAGGATTGAGTATTGAGGATTGGGGATTCAGGGTTGAAGATTGAGGATTGAGGATTGAGGATTGAGGATTGAGGATTGAGGATTGAAGATTGAATATTGATGATTGAATATTGAGGACTGCGGATTGAGGGTTGTGGATTGTGGACGAGGATTCAGGGTTGAATATTGATGTTTGAGGTCTGCGGATTAAGGATTGAGGATTGAGGATTGAGGATTGGGTGTTTAGTGTTGAAGAATGAGGATTGAGGATTGAGGTTTGAGGATTGAGGATTGAAGATTGAGTATTGATGATTGAATATTGAGGGTTGAGGATTGAGGTTTGAGGATTGAGGATGAAGACTGAGGGTTGAGGATTGAGGTTTGAGGAACGAGGATCAAGGATTGAGGATTGAGGACTAAGGATTGACGATTGAGTATTGAAGATTGAGGATTGATGACTGAGGATTGACGACTGAGAATTGAGGATTGAGGATTGATGATTGAAGATTGAGTATTGAGCATTGAAGGTTGAGGATTGTGGATTGAGGATTGACGATTCAAGATTGAGTATTGAGGATTGAATATTGCGGATTGAGGACTGAGGATTGAGGATTGAGGATTGAGGATTGAGGATTGAGGATTGAGGATTGAGGATTGAGGATTGAGAATTGAGGTTTGAGGATTGGGGATTGAAGATTGAGTATTGATGATTGAATATTGAGGATTGAGGATTGAGGTTTGAGGAACGAGGATCGAGGATTGAGGATTGAGGACTAAGGATTGACGATTGAGTATTGAAGATTGAGGATTGATGACTGAGGATAGACGACTGAGAATTGAGGATTGATGATTGATGATTGAAGATTGAGTATTGAGGATTGAATATTGAGGATTGAGGATTGAGGATTGAGGATTGAGGATTGAGGATTGAGGATTGAGGATTGAAGATTGAGTATTGAGTATTGAAGGCTGAGGATTGTGGATTGAGGATTAAGGATTGTGGATTGAATATTGTAGATTGAGTATTGATGCCTGAGGTTTGAGGATTGAGGATTGTGGATTGAATATTGTAGATTGAGGATTGATGCCTGAGGATTGAGGATTGATGATTGGGTATTGAGGATTGAGGAATGAGGATTGAGGATTGAGGATTGAGGATTGAGCATTGAAGATTGAGTATTGATGCCTGAGGATTGAGGATTGAGGATTGATGATTGAGGATCGAGGACTGAAAATTGAGAATTGAGGATTGAAGATTGAGGATTGAGGATTGAGGATTGAGGATGGAGGATGAGGGCTGAGGGTTGAGGATTGAGGATTGAGAAATGAGGATTGAGGATTGAGGATTGAAATTGAGGATTGGGTATTGAGGATTGAAGAATGTGGATTGAGGCATTAGTATTGAGGATTGAGGATTGAGGATTGAGGATTGAAGATTGAGGATTGGGTATTGAGGGTTGAAGAATGAGGATCGAGGATTGAGGATTGAGGATTGAGGATTGAAGATTGAGTGTTGAGGATTGAAGATTGAGGATTGAGGATTGAGGATTGAGGATTGAGGATTGAAGATTGAGGATTGAAGATTGAGTATTGAGGATTGAAGATTGAGGATTGAGGATTGAGGATTGAGGATTGAGGATTGAAGATTGAGTATTGAGGATTGAAGATTGAGGATTGAGTATTCAGGATTGAGGATTCAGGATTGAAGATTGAGGATTGAGGATTGAGGATTGAGGATTGAGGATTGAGGATTGAAGATTGAATATTGATGATTGAATATTGAGGACTGAGGATTGAGGGTTGTGGATTGAGGACGAGGACTGAGGGTTGAATATTGATGTTTGAGGTCTGAGGATTAAGGATTGAGGATTGAGAATTGAGGATTGAGGATTGAGGATTGAAGATTGAGGATTGGGTATTTAGGATTGAAGAATGAGGATTGAAGATTGAGGTTTGAGGATTGATGATTGAATATTGAGTATTGAGGATTGAGGTTTGAGGATTGAGGATGAAGACTGAGGGCTGAGGATTGAGGTTTGAGGAACGAGGATTGAGGATTGAGGATTGAGGACTAAGGATTGACGATTGAGTATTGAAGATTGAGGATTGATGACTGAGGATTGACGACTGAGAATTGAGGATTGAGGATTGCTGATTGAAGATTAGTGATGAGGATTGAAGATTGAGGATTGAGCATTGAGGATTGAGGATTGAGGATTGAAGATTGAGTGTTGAGGGTTGAAGATTGAGGATTGCGGATTGAGGATTGAGGATTGAAGATTGAGTGTTGAGGATCGAAGATTGAGGATTGATGATTGAGGATTTAGGATTGAGGATTGAAGATTGAGTATTGAGGATTGAAGATTGAAGAATGAGGATTGATGGTTGAGGATTGAGGATTGAGGATTGAAGATTGAGTGTTGAGGATTGAAGATTGAGGATTGAGGATTGAGGATTGAGGATTGAGGATTGAAGATTGAGTATTGAGGATTGAAGATTGAGGATTGAGTATTCAGGATTGAGGATTCAGGGTTGAAGATTGAGGATTGAGGAGTGAGGATTGAGGATTGGGGATTGAGGATTGAAGATTGAATATTGATGATTGAATATTGAGGACTGAGGATTGAGGGTTGTGGATTGAGGACGAGGACTGAGGGTTGAATATTGATGTTTGAGGTCTGAGGATTAAGGATTGAGGATTGAGAATTGAGGATTGAGGATTGAGTATTGAAGATTGAGGATTGGGCATTTAGGATTGAAGAATGAGGATTGAAGATTGAGGTTTGAGGATTGATGATTGAATATTGAGGATTGAGGATTGAGGTTTGAGGATTGAGGATGAAGAGTGAGGGTTGAGGATTGAGGTTTGAGGAACGAGGATTGAGGATTGAGGATTGAGGACTAAGGATTGACGATTGAGTATTGAAGATTGAGGATTGATGGCTGAGGATTGACGACTGAGGATTGAGGATTGCTGATTGAAGATTGAGTATTGAGGATTGAATATTGCGGATTGAGGATTGAGGATTGAGGATTGAGGATTGAGGATTGAGGATTGAAGATTGAGTATTGTGTATTGAAGGTTGAGGATTGTGGATTGAGGATTAAGGATTGAGGATTGAATATTGTAGATTGAGTATTGATGCCTGAGGATTGAGGATTGAGGATTGAGGATTGAGGATTGAGGATTGAAGATTGAGTATTGAGGATTGAGGATTGAAGATTGAGGATTGAGTATTCAGGATTGAGGATTCAGGATTGAAGATTGAGGATTGAGGATTGAGGATTGAGGATTGAGGATTGAAGATTGAGTATTGAGGATTGAAGATTGAGGATTGAGTATTCAGGATTGAGGATTCAGGATTGAAGATTGAGGATTGAGGATTGAGGATTGAGGATTGAGGATTGAGGATTGAAGATTGAATATTGATGATTGAATATTGAGGACTGAGGATTGAGGGTTGTGGATTGAGGACGAGGACTGAGGGTTGAATATTGATGTTTGAGGTCTGAGGATTAAGGATTGAGGATTGAGAATTGAGGATTGAGGATTGAGGATTGAAGATTGAGGATTGGGTATTTAGGATTGAAGAATGAGGATTGAAGATTGAGGTTTGAGGATTGATGATTGAATATTGAGGATTGAGGATTGAGGTTTGAGGATTGAGGATGAAGACAGAGGGTTGATGATTGAGGTTTGAGGAACGAGGATTGAGGATTGAGGATTGAGGACTAAGGATTGACGATTGAGTATTGAAGATTGAGGATTGATGACTGAGGATTGACGACTGAGAATTGAGGATTGAGGATTGCTGATTGAAGATTAGTGATGAGGATTGAAGATTGAGGATTGAGGATTGAGGATTGAGGATTGAGGATTGAAGATTGAGTGTTGAGGGTTGAAGATTGAGGATTGCGGATTGAGGATTGAGGATTGAAGATTGAGTGTTGAGGATCGAAGATTGAGGATTGATGATTGAGGATTTAGGATTGAGGATTGAAGATTGAGTATTGAGGATTGAAGATTGAAGAATGAGGATTGATGGTTGAGGATTGAGGATTGAGGATTGAAGATTGAGTGTTGAGGATTGAAGATTGAGGATTGAGGATTGAGGATTGAGGATTGAGGATTGAAGATTGCGTATTGAGGATTGAAGATTGAGGATTGAGTATTCAGGATTGAGGATTCAGGGTTGAAGATTGAGGATTGAGGAGTGAGGATTGAGGATTGAGGATTGAGGATTGAAGATTGAATATTGATGATTGAATATTGAGGACTGAGGATTGAGGGTTGTGGATTGAGGACGAGGACTGAGGGTTGAATATTGATGTTTGAGGTCTGAGGATTAAGGATTGAGGATTGAGAATTGAGGATTGAGGATTGAGGATTGAAGATTGAGGATTGGGCATTTAGGATTGAAGAATGAGGATTGAAGATTGAGGTTTGAGGATTGATGATTGAATATTGAGGATTGAGGATTGAGGTTTGAGGATTGAGGATGAAGAGTGAGGGTTGAGGATTGAGGTTTGAGGAACGAGGATTGAGGATTGAGGATTGAGGACTAAGGATTGACGATTGAGTATTGAAGATTGAGGATTGATGGCTGAGGATTGACGACTGAGAATTGAGGATTGAGGATTGCTGATTGAAGATTGAGTATTGAGGATTGAATATTGCGGATTGAGGATTGAGGATTGAGGATTGAGGATTGAGGATTGAGGATTGAAGATTGAGTATTGTGTATTGAAGGTTGAGGATTGTGGATTGAGGATTAAGGATTGAGGATTGAATATTGTAGATTGAGTATTGATGCCTGAGGATTGAGGATTGAGGATTGAGGATTGAGGATTGAAGATTGAGTATTGAGGATTGAGGATTGAAGATTGAGGATTGAGTATTCAGGATTGAGGATTCAGGATTGAAGATTGAGGATTGAGGATTGAGGATTGAGGATTGAGGATTGAAGATTGAGTATTGAGGATTGAAGATTGAGGATTGAGTATTCAGGATTGAGGATTCAGGATTGAAGATTGAGGATTGAGGATTGAGGATTGAGGATTGAGGATTGAGGATTGAAGATTGAATATTGATGATTGAATATTGAGGACTGAGGATTGAGGGTTGTGGATTGAGGACGAGGACTGAGTGTTGAATATTGATGTTTGAGGTCTGAGGATTAAGGATTGAGGATTGAGAATTGAGGATTGAGGATTGAGGATTGAAGATTGAGGATTGGGTATTTAGGATTGAAGAATGAGGATTGAAGATTGAGGTTTGAGGATTGATGATTGAATATTGAGGATTGAGGATTGAGGTTTGATGATTGAGGATGAAGACTGAGGGTTGAGGATTGAGGTTTGAGGAACGGGGATTGAGGATTGAGGATTGAGGACTAAGGATTGACGATTGAGTATTGAAGATTGAGGATTGATGTCTGAGGATTGACGACTGAGAATTGAGGATTGAGGATTGCTGATTGAAGATTAGTGATGAGGATTGAAGATTGAGGATTGAGGATTGAGGATTGAGGATTGAGGATTGAAGATTGAGTGTTGAGGGTTGAAGATTGAGGATTGCGGATTGAGGATTGAGGATTGAAGATTGAGTGTTGAGGATCGAAGATTGAGGATTGATGATTGAGGATTTAGGATTGAGGATTGAAGATTGAGTATTGAGGATTGAAGATTGAAGAATGAGGATTGATGGTTGAGGATTGAGGATTGAGGATTGAAGATTGAGTGTTGAGGATTGAAGATTGAGGATTGAGGATTGAGGATTGAGGATTGAGGATTGAAGATTGAGTATTGAGGATTGAAGATTGAGGATTGAGTATTCAGGATTGAGGATTCAGGGTTGAAGATTGAGGATTGAGGAGTGAGGATTGAGGATTGAGGATTGAGGATTGAAGATTGAGTATTGAGGATTGAAGATTGAGGATTGAGTATTCAGGATTGAGGGTTCAGGGTTGAAGATTGAGGATTGAGGAGTGAGGATTGAGGATTGAGGATTGAGGATTGAAGATTGAATATTGATGATTGAATATTGAGGACTGAGGATTGAGGGTTGTGGATTGAGGACGAAGACTGAGGGTTGAATATTGATGTTTGAGGTTTGAGGATTGAGGATGAAGAGTGAGGGTTGAGGATTGAGGTTTGAGGAACGAGGATTGAGGATTGAGGATTGAGGACTAAGGATTGACGATTGAGTATTGAAGATTGAGGATTGATGGCTGAGGATTGACGACTGAGAATTGAGGATTGAGGATTGCTGATTGAAGATTGAGTATTGAGGATTGAATATTGCGGATTGAGGATTGAGGATTGAGGATTGAGGATTGAGGATTGAGGATTGAAGATTGAGTATTGTGTATTGAAGGTTGAGGATTGTGGATTGAGGATTAAGGATTGAGGATTGAATATTGTAGATTGAGTATTGATGCCTGAGGATTGAGGACTGAGGATTGAGGATTGAGGATTGAGGATTGAAGATTGAGTATTGAGGATTGAAGATTGAGGGTTGAAGATTGAGTATTGATGCCTGAGGATTGAGGATTGAGGATTGAGGATTGAGGATTGAGGATTGAAGATTGAGTATTGTGTATTGAAGGTTGAGGATTGTGGATTGACGATTGAGGATTGAGGATTGAGTATTGAAGATTGAGTATTGATCCCTGAGGATTGAGGATCGAGAATTGAGGATTGAGGATTGGAGATTGATTATTGAGGATTGAAGATTGAGGATTGAGGATTGAATATTGATGATTGAATATTGAGGACTGAGGATTGAGGGTTGTGGATTGAGGACGAGGACTGAGGGTTGAATATTGAAGTTTGAGGTCTGAGGATTAAGAATTGAGGATTGAGAATTGAGGATTGAGGATTGAGGATTGAAGATTGAGGATTGGGTGTTTAGGATTGAAGAATGAGGATTGAAGATTGAGGTTTGAGGATTGATGATTGAATATTGAGGATTGAGGATTGAGGTTTGAGGATTGAGGATGAAGACTGAGGGTTGAGGACTGAGGTTTGAGGAACGAGGATTGAGGATTGAGGATTGAGGACTAAGGATTGACGATAGAGTATTGAAGATTGAGGATTGATGACTGAGGATTGACGACTGAGAATTGAGGATTGAGGATTGCTGATTGAAGATTAGCGATGAGGATAGAAGATTGAGGATTGAGGATTGAGGATTGAGGATTGAGGATTGAAGATTGAGTGTTGAGGGTTGAAGATTGAGGACTGAGGATTGAGGATTGGGGATTGAGGATTGAAGATTGAGTATTGAGGATTGTAGATTGGGGATTGAGTATTGAGGATTGAGGATTCAGGGTTGAAGATTGCGGAGTGAGGATTGAGGATTCGATATTGATTATTGAGTATAGAAGGTTGAGGATTGTGGATTGAGGATTGAGGATTGAGGATTGAGGATTGAGGATTGAGGATTGAGAATTGGGGATTGAGGAATGAGGATTGAAGATTGAGTATTGATGATCGAATACTGAGGATTGAGGATTGAGGATTGAGGATTGAAGATTGAGTATTGAGGATTGAACATTGAGGATTGAGTATTGAGGATTGAGGATATAGGGTTGAAGATTGAGGATTGAGGATTGAGGATTGAGGATTGAGGATTGAGGATTGGGTATTGAGGATTGAGGAATGAGGATTGAGGAATGAGGTTTGAGGATTGAGGATTGCAGATTGAGTATTGAGGATTGAAGATTGAGGATTGAGGATTGAGGATTGAGGAATGAGGATTGAAGATAGGGTATTGAGGATTGAAATTGAAGATAGAGGATTGAGTACTGACGATGGAGGGTGAGGGCTGACGGTTGAGGATTGAGGATTGAGAAATGAGGATTGAGGATTGAGGATTGAAATTGAGGATTGGGTGTTGAGGATTGGGTATTGAGGATTGAAGGATGAGGATTGAGGAATTGGGATTGAGGATTGAGGGTTGAGGATTGAAGATTGAGGATTGGGTATTGAGGATTGAAGAATGAGGATTGAGGATTGAGTATTGAGGATTGAGGATTGAGGATTGAAGATTGGGTATTGAGGATTGAAGATTGAGGATTGAGTATTGAGGATTGGGGATTCACTGTTGAAGATTGAGGATTGAGGATTGAGGATTGAGGATTGAGGATTGAGGATTGAAGATTGAATATTGATGATTGAATATTGAGGACTGCGGATTGAGGGTTGTGGATTGTGGACGAGGATTCAGGGTTGAATATTGATGTTTGAGGTCTGCGGATTAAGGATTGAGGACTGAGAATTGAGGATTGAGGACTGAGGATTGAGGATGAGTGCTAAGCGTCGGGGATTGAGATTCGACGACTGAGGACTGAGGATTGAGGATTGAGAATTGAGGATTGAGGATTGAGGATTGAGGATTGAGGATTGAGGATTGAGGATTGAGGATTGAGGATTGAGGATTGAGGATTGAGGATTGAGGATTGAAGATTGAGTATTGATGATTGAATATTGAGGATTGAGGATTGAGGTTTGAGGATTGAGGATTGAGGATTGAGGTTTGAGGATTGAGTATCGAAGATTGAGTATTGATGCCTGAGGATTGAGGATCGAGGATAGAGGATTGAGGATTGGAGATTGATTATTGAGGATTGAAGATTGTGGATTGAGGATTGAGGATTGAGAATTGAGAATTGAGTATGAGGACTGAGGGTTGAGGATTGAGGTTTAAGGAATGAGGATTGATGGTTGGGGAATGAGGATTGAGGATTGAGGATTGAGGATTGAGCATTGAAGATTGAGTATTGATGCCTGAGGATTGAGGATTGAGGATTGAATATTGCGGATTGAGGATTGAGGATTGAGGATTGAGGATTGAGGATTGAGGATTGAAGATTGAGTATTGTGTATTGAATGTTGAGGATTGTGGATTGAGGATTAAGGATTGAGGATTGAATATTGTAGATTGAGTATTGATGCCTGAGGATTGAGGATTGAGGATTGAGGATTGAGGATTGAGGATTGAAGATTGAGTATTGAGGATTGAAGATTGAGGGTTGAACATTGAGTATTGATGATTGAATACTGAGGATTGAGGATTGAGGATTGAGGATTGAGGATTGAGGATTGAGGATTGAGGATTGAAGATTGAGTATTGATGATTGAATATTGAGGATTGAGGATTGAGGTTTGAGGATTGAGGACGAGGACTGACGGTAGAGGATTTAGGATTCAGGATTGAGGATTGAGGACTGAGGATTGAGGATGAGTGCTAAGCGTCGGGGATTGAGGTTCGACGACTGACGACTGAGGATTGAGGATTGAGAATTGAGGATTGATGTTTGAGGATTGAAGATTGAGGATTGGGTATTGAGGATTGAAGAATGAGGATTGAGGATTGAGGTTTGAGGATTGAGGATTGAGGATTGAGGTTTGAGGATTGAGTATCGAAGATTGAGTATTGATGCCTGAGGATTGAGGATCGAGGATAGAGGATTGAGGATTGGAGATTGATTATTGAGGATTGAAGATTGTGGATTGAGGATTGAGGATTGAGAATTGAGAATTGAGTATGAGGACTGAGGGTTGAGGATTGAGGTTTAAGGAATGAGGATTGATGGTTGGGGAATGAGGATTGAGGATTGAGGATTGAGGATTGTGCATTGAAGATTGAGTATTGATGCCTGAGGATTGAGGATTGAGGATTGAATATTGCGGATTGAGGATTGAGGATTGAGGATTGAGGATTGAGGATTGAGGATTGAAGATTGAGTATTGTGTATTCAATGTTGAGGATTGTGGATTGAGGATTAAGGATTGAGGATTGAATATTGTAGATTGAGTATTGATGCCTGAGGATTGAGGATTGAGGATTGAGGATTGAGGATTGAGGATTGAAGATTGAGTATTGAGTATTGAAGGTTGAGGATTGTGGATTGAGGATTAAGGACTGAGGATTGAACATTGTAGATCGAGTATTGATGCCTGAGGATTGAGAATTGTGGATTGAGGATTGAGGATTGAGGATTGAGTATTGAAGATTGAGTATTGAGGATTGAAGATTGAGGGTTGAAGATTGAGTATTGATGATTGAATATTGAGGATTGAGGATTGAGGATTGAAGATTGAGGATTGAGTATTGAGGATTGAGGATATAGGGTTGAAGATTGAGGATTGAGGATTGAGGATTGAGGATTGAGGATTGAGGATTGGGTATTGAGGATTGAGGAATGAGGATTGAGGAATGAGGTTTGAGGATTGAGGATTGCAGATTGAGTATTGAGGATTGAAGATTGAGGATTGAGGATTGAGGATTGAGGAATGAGGATTGAAGATAGGGTATTGAGGATTGAAGATTGAGGATAGAGGATTGAGTACTGACGATGGAGGATGAGGGCCGAGGGTTGAGGATTGAGGATTGAGAAATGAGGATTGAGGATTGAGGATTGAAATTGAGGATTGGGTATTGAGGATTGGGTATTGAGGATCGAAGGATGAGGATTGAGGAATTGGGATTGAGGATTGAGGATTGAGGATTGAAGATTGAGGATTGGGTATTGAGGATTGAAGAATGAGGATTGAGGATAGAGTATTGAGGATTGAGGATGAGGGCTGAGGGTTGAGGATTGAGGATTGAGAAATGAGGATTGAGGATTGAGGATTGAAATTGAGGATTGGGTATTGAGGACTGAAGAATGAGGATTGAGGAATTGGGATTGAGGATTGAGGATTGAGGATTGAAGATTGAGGATTGGGTATTGAGGATTGAAGAATGAGGATTGAGGATTGAGGATTGAGGATTGAGGATTGAAGATTGAGTGTTGAGGATTGAAGATTGAGGATTGAGTATTGAGGATTGAGGATTGAGGATTGAAGATTGGGTATTGAGGATTGAAGATTGAGGATTGAGTATTGAGGATTGAGGATTCAGGGTTGAAGATTGAGGACTGAGGATTGAGGATTGAGGATTGAGGATTGAGGATTGAGGATTGAAGATTGAATATTGATGATTGAATATTGAGGACTGCGGATTGAGGGTTGTGGATTGTGGACGAGGATTCAGGGTTGAATATTGATGTTTGAGGCCTGGGGATTAAGGATTGTGGATTGAGAATTGAGGATTGAGGCCTGAGGATTGAGGATGAGTGCTAAGCGTCGGGGATTGAGATTCGACGACTGAGGACTGAGGATTGAGGATTGAGAATTGAGGATTGAGGATTGAGGATTGAGGATTGAGGATTGAGGATTGAGGATTGAGGAATTGGGATTGAGGATTGAGGATTGAGGATTGAAGATTGAGGATTGGGTATTGAGGATTGAAGAATGAGGATTGAGGATTGAGGATTGAGGATTGAGGATTGAAGATTGAGTGTTGAGGATTGAAGATTGAGGATTGAGTATTGAGGATTGAGGATTGAGGATTGAAGATTGGGTATTGAGGATTGAAGATTGAGGATTGAGTATTGAGGATTGAGGATTCAGGGTTGAAGATTGAGGACTGAGGATTGAGGATTGAGGATTGAGGATTGAGGATTGAAGATTGAATATTGATGATTGAATATTGAGGACTGCGGATTGAGGGTTGTGGATTGTGGACGAGGATTCAGGGTTGAATATTGATGTTTGAGGCCTGGGGATTAAGGATTGTGGATTGAGAATTGAGGATTGAGGACTAAGGATTGAGGATGAGTGCTAAGCGTCGGGGATTGAGATTCGACGACTGAGGACTGAGGATTGAGGATTGAGAATTGAGGATTGAGGATTGAGGATTGAGGATTGAGGATTGAGGAATTGGGATTGAGGATTGAGGATTGAGGATTGAAGATTGAGGATTGGGTATTGAGGATTGAAGAATGAGGATTGAGGATTGAGGATTGATGTTTGAGGATTGAAGATTGAGGATTGGGTATTGAGGATTGAAGAATGAGGATTGAGGATTGAGGATTGAGGATTGAGGATTGAGGATTGAGGATTGAGGATGTAGGATTGGAGATTGATTATTGAGTATTCAAGGTTGAGGATTGAGGATTGATGATTGAAGATTGAGTATTGAGGATTGAATATTGAGGATTGAGGATTGAGGATTGAGGATTGAGGATTGAGGATTGAGGATTGAGGATTGAAGATTGAGTATTGAGTATTGAAGGTTGAGGATTGTGGATTGAGGATTAAGGACTGAGGATTGAACATTGTAGATTGAGTATTGATGCCTGAGGATTGAGAATTGTGGATTGAAGATTGAGGATTGAGGATAGAGTATTGAAGATTGAGTATTGGGGATTGAAGATTGAGGGTTGAAGATTGAGTATTGATGATTGAATATTGAGGATTGAGGATTGAGGAACGAGGATTGAGGATTGAGGATTGAGGACTAAGGATTGACGATTGAGAATTGAGGATTGAGTATTGAAGATTGAGTATTGATGCCTGGGGATTGAGGATCGAGGATTGAGGATTGAGGATTGGGGATTGATTATTGAGGATTGAAGATTGAGGATTGAGGATTGAATATTGATGATTGAATATTGAGGACTGAGGATTGAGGGTTGTGGATTGAGGACGAGGACTGAGGGTTGAATATTGAAGTTTGAGGTCTGAGGATTAAGAATTGAGGATTGAGAACTGAGGATTGAGGATTGAGGATTGAAGATTGAGGATTGGGTATTTAGGATTGAAGAATGAGGATTGAAGATTGAGGTTTGAGGGTTGATGATTGAATATTGAGGATTGAGGATTGAGGTTTGAGGATTGAGGATGAAGACTGAGGGTTGAGGATTGAGGTTTGAGGAACGAGGATTGAGGATTGAGGATTGAGGACTAAGGATTGACGATTGAGTATTGAAGATTGAGGATTGATGACTGAGGATTGACGACTGAGAATTGAGGATTGAGGATTGCTGATTGAAGATTAGCGATGAGGATAGAAGATTGAGGATTGAGGATTGAGGATTGAGGATTGAGGATTGAAGATTGAGTGTTGAGGGTTGAAGATTGAGGACTGAGGATTGAGGATTGGGGATTGAGGATTGAAGATTGAGTATTGAGCATTGAAGATTGAGGATTGAGTATTGAGGATTGAGGATTCAGGGTTGAAGATTGCGGAGTGAGGATTGAGGATTGGATATTGATTGTTGAGTATAGAAGGTTGAGGATTGTGGATTGAGGATTGAGGATTGAGGTTTGAGGATTGAGGATTGAGGATTGAGAATTGGGGATTGAGGAATGAGGATTGAAGATTGAGTATTGATGATCGAATATTGAGGATTGAGGATTGAGGATTGAGGATTGAAGGTTGAGTATTGAGGATTGAACATTGAGGATTGAGTATTGAGGATTGAGGATATAGGGTTGAAGATTGAGGATTGAGGATTGAGGATTGAGGATTGAGGATTGAGGATAGGGTATTGAGGATTGAGGAATGAGGATTGAGGAATGAGGTTTGAGGATTGAGGATTGCAGATTGAGTATTGAGGATTGAAGATTGAGGATTGAGGATTGAGGATTGAGGAATGAGGATTGAAGATAGGGTATTGAGGATTGAAATTGAAGATAGAGGATTGAGTACTGACGATGGAGGGTGAGGGCTGACGGTTGAGAATTGAGGATTGAGAAATGAGGATTGAGGATTGAGGATTGAAATTGAGGATTGGGTGTTGAGGATTGGGTATTGAGGATTGAAGGATGAGGATTGAGGAATTGGGATTGAGGATTGAGGGTTGAGGATTGAAGATTGAGGATTGGGTATTGAGGATTGTAGAATGAGGATTGAGGATTGAGTATTGAGGATTGAGGATTGAGGATTGAAGATTGGGTATTGAGGATTGAAGATTGAGGATTGAGTATTGAGGATTGGGGATTCACTGTTGAAGATTGAGGATTGAGGATTGAGGATTGAGGATTGAGGATTGAGGATTGAAGATTGAATATTGATGATTGAATATTGAGGACTGCGGATTGAGGGTTGTGGATTGTGGACGAGGATTCAGGGTTGAATATTGATGTTTGAGGTCTGCGGATTAAGGATTGAGGACTGAGAATTGAGGATTGAGGACTGAGGATTGAGGATGAGTGCTAAGCGTCGGGGATTGAGATTCGACGACTGAGGACTGAGGATTGAGGATTGAGAATTGAGGATTGAGGATTGAGGATTGAGGATTGAGGATTGAGGATTGAGGATTGAGGATTGAGGATTGAGGATTGAGGATTGAGGATTGAGGATTGAAGATTGAGTATTGATGATTGAATATTGAGGATTGAGGATTGAGGTTTGAGGATTGAGGATTGAGGATTGAGGTTTGAGGATTGAGTATCGAAGATTGAGTATTGATGCCTGAGGATTGAGGATCGAGGATAGAGGATTGAGGATTGGAGATTGATTATTGAGGATTGAAGATTGTGGATTGAGGATTGAGGATTGAGAATTGAGAATTGAGTATGAGGACTGAGGGTTGAGGATTGAGGTTTAAGGAATGAGGATTGATGGTTGGGGAATGAGGATTGAGGATTGAGGATTGAGGATTGAGCATTGAAGATTGAGTATTGATGCCTGAGGATTGAGGATTGAGGATTGAATATTGCGGATTGAGGATTGAGGATTGAGGATTGAGGATTGAGGATTGAGGATTGAAGATTGAGTATTGTGTATTGAATGTTGAGGATTGTGGATTGAGGATTAAGGATTGAGGATTGAATATTGTAGATTGAGTATTGATGCCTGAGGATTGAGGATTGAGGATTGAGGATTGAGGATTGAGGATTGAAGATTGAGTATTGAGGATTGAAGATTGAGGGTTGAACATTGAGTATTGATGATTGAATACTGAGGATTGAGGATTGAGGATTGAGGATTGAGGATTGAGGATTGAGGATTGAGGATTGAAGATTGAGTATTGATGATTGAATATTGAGGATTGAGGATTGAGGTTTGAGGATTGAGGACGAGGACTGACGGTAGAGGATTTAGGATTCAGGATTGAGGATTGAGGACTGAGGATTGAGGATGAGTGCTAAGCGTCGGGGATTGAGGTTCGACGACTGACGACTGAGGATTGAGGATTGAGAATTGAGGATTGATGTTTGAGGATTGAAGATTGAGGATTGGGTATTGAGGATTGAAGAATGAGGATTGAGGATTGAGGTTTGAGGATTGAGGATTGAGGATTGAGGTTTGAGGATTGAGTATCGAAGATTGAGTATTGATGCCTGAGGATTGAGGATCGAGGATAGAGGATTGAGGATTGGAGATTGATTATTGAGGATTGAAGATTGTGGATTGAGGATTGAGGATTGAGAATTGAGAATTGAGTATGAGGACTGAGGGTTGAGGATTGAGGTTTAAGGAATGAGGATTGATGGTTGGGGAATGAGGATTGAGGATTGAGGATTGAGGATTGTGCATTGAAGATTGAGTATTGATGCCTGAGGATTGAGGATTGAGGATTGAATATTGCGGATTGAGGATTGAGGATTGAGGATTGAGGATTGAGGATTGAGGATTGAAGATTGAGTATTGTGTATTCAATGTTGAGGATTGTGGATTGAGGATTAAGGATTGAGGATTGAATATTGTAGATTGAGTATTGATGCCTGAGGATTGAGGATTGAGGATTGAGGATTGAGGATTGAGGATTGAGGATTGAAGATTGAGTATTGAGTATTGAAGGTTGAGGATTGTGGATTGAGGATTAAGGACTGAGGATTGAACATTGTAGATCGAGTATTGATGCCTGAGGATTGAGAATTGTGGATTGAGGATTGAGGATTGAGGATTGAGTATTGAAGATTGAGTATTGAGGATTGAAGATTGAGGGTTGAAGATTGAGTATTGATGATTGAATATTGAGGATTGAGGATTGAGGATTGAAGATTGAGGATTGAGTATTGAGGATTGAGGATATAGGGTTGAAGATTGAGGATTGAGGATTGAGGATTGAGGATTGAGGATTGAGGATTGGGTATTGAGGATTGAGGAATGAGGATTGAGGAATGAGGTTTGAGGATTGAGGATTGCAGATTGAGTATTGAGGATTGAAGATTGAGGATTGAGGATTGAGGATTGAGGAATGAGGATTGAAGATAGGGTATTGAGGATTGAAGATTGAGGATAGAGGATTGAGTACTGACGATGGAGGATGAGGGCCGAGGGTTGAGGATTGAGGATTGAGAAATGAGGATTGAGGATTGAGGATTGAAATTGAGGATTGGGTATTGAGGATTGGGTATTGAGGATTGAAGGATGAGGATTGAGGAATTGGGATTGAGGATTGAGGATTGAGGATTGAAGATTGAGGATTGGGTATTGAGGATTGAAGAATGAGGATTGAGGATAGAGTATTGAGGATTGAGGATTGAGGAGTGAAGATTGAGTATTGAGTATTGAAGATTGAGGATTGAGGATTGTGGATTGAGGATTGAGGATTGAAGATTGAGTATTGAGGATTGAAGATTGTGGATTGAGTATTGAGGATTGAGGATATAGGGTTGAAGATTGAGGATTGAGGATTGAGGGTTGAGGATTGAGGATTGAGGATTGGGTATTGAGGATTGAGGAATGAGGATTGAGGATTGAGGTTTGAGGATTGAGGATTGCAGATTGAGTATTGAGGATTGATGATTGACGATTGAGGATTGAGGTTTGAGGAATGAGGATTGAAGATTGGGTATTGAGGATTGATGATTGAGGATAGAGGATTGAGTACTGAGGATGGAGGATGAGGGCTGAGGGTTGAGGATTGAGGATTGAGAAATGAGGATTGAGGATTGAGGATTGAAATTGAGGATTGGGTATTGAGGACTGAAGAATGAGGATTGAGGAATTGGGATTGAGGATTGAGGATTGAGGATTGAAGATTGAGGATTGGGTATTGAGGATTGAAGAATGAGGATTGAGGATTGAGGATTGAGGATTGAGGATTGAAGATTGAGTGTTGAGGATTGAAGATTGAGGATTGAGTATTGAGGATTGAGGATTGAGGATTGAAGATTGGGTATTGAGGATTGAAGATTGAGGATTGAGTATTGAGGATTGAGGATTCAGGGTTGAAGATTGAGGACTGAGGATTGAGGATTGAGGATTGAGGATTGAGGATTGAAGATTGAATATTGATGATTGAATATTGAGGACTGCGGATTGAGGGTTGTGGATTGTGGACGAGGATTCAGGGTTGAATATTGATGTTTGAGGCCTGGGGATTAAGGATTGTGGATTGAGAATTGAGGATTGAGGACTGAGGATTGAGGATGAGTGCTAAGCGTCGGGGATTGAGATTCGACGACTGAGGACTGAGGATTGAGGATTGAGAATTGAGGATTGAGGATTGAGGATTGAGGATTGAGGATTGAGGATTGAGGATTGAGGAATTGGGATTGAGGATTGAGGATTGAGGATTGAAGATTGAGGATTGGGTATTGAGGATTGAAGAATGAGGATTGAGGATTGAGGATTGATGTTTGAGGATTGAAGATTGAGGATTGGGTATTGAGGATTGAAGAATGAGGATTGAGGATTGAGGATTGAGGATTGAGGATTGAGGATTGAGGATTGAGGATGTAGGATTGGAGATTGATTATTGAGTATTCAAGGTTGAGGATTGAGGATTGAGTACTGAGGATGGAGGATGAGGGCTGAGGGTTGAGGATTGAGGATTGAGAAATGAGGATTGAGGATTGAGGATTGAAATTGAGGATTGGGTATTGAGGACTGAAGAATGAGGATTGAGGAATTGGGATTGAGGATTGAGGATTGAGGATTGAAGATTGAGGATTGGGTATTGAGGATTGAAGAATGAGGATTGAGGATTGAGGATTGAGGATTGAGGATTGAAGATTGAGTGTTGAGGATTGAAGATTGAGGATTGAGTATTGAGGATTGAGGATTGAGGATTGAAGATTGGGTATTGAGGATTGAAGATTGAGGATTGAGTATTGAGGATTGAGGATTCAGGGTTGAAGATTGAGGACTGAGGATTGAGGATTGAGGATTGAGGATTGAGGATTGAAGATTGAATATTGATGATTGAATATTGAGGACTGCGGATTGAGGGTTGTGGATTGTGGACGAGGATTCAGGGTTGAATATTGATGTTTGAGGCCTGGGGATTAAGGATTGTGGATTGAGAATTGAGGATTGAGGACTGAGGATTGAGGATGAGTGCTAAGCGTCGGGGATTGAGATTCGACGACTGAGGACTGAGGATTGAGGATTGAGAAATGAGGATTGAGGATTGAGGATTGAGGATTGAGGATTGAGGATTGAGGATTGAGGAATTGGGATTGAGGATTGAGGATTGAGGATTGAAGATTGAGGATTGGGTATTGAGGATTGAAGAATGAGGATTGAGGATTGAGGGTTGATGTTTGAGGATTGAAGATTGAGGATTGGGTATTGAGGATTGAAGAATGAGGATTGAGGATTGAGGATTGAGGATTGAGGATTGAGGATTGAGGATTGAGGATGTAGGATTGGAGATAGATTATTGAGTATTCAAGGTTGAGGATTGAGGATTGATGATTGAAGATTGAGTATTGAGGATTGAATATTGAGGATTGAGGATTGAGGATTGAGGATTGAGGATTGAGGATTGAGGATTGAGGATTGAAGATTGAGTATTGAGTATTGAAGGTTGAGGATTGTGGATTGAGGATTAAGGACTGAGGATTGAACATTGTAGATTGAGTATTGATGCCTGAGGATTGAGAATTGTGGATTGAAGATTGAGGATTGAGGATAGAGTATTGAAGATTGAGTATTGAGGATTGAAGATTGAGGGTTGAAGATTGAGTATTGATGATTGAATATTGAGGATTGAGGATTGAGGAACGAGGATTGAGGATTGAGGATTGAGGACTAAGGATTGACGATTGAGAATTGAGGATTGAGTATTGAAGATTGAGTATTGATGCCTGGGGATTGAGGATTGAGGATTGAATATTGATGATTGAATATTGAGGACTGAGGTTTGAGGGTTGTGGATTGAGGACGAGGACTGAGGGTTGAATATTGAAGTTTGAGGTCTGAGGATTAAGAATTGAGGATTGAGAATTGAGGATTGAGGATTGAGGATTGAAGATTGAGGATTGGGTATTTAGGATTGAAGAATGAGGATTGAAGATTGAGGTTTGAGGGTTGATGATTGAATATTGAGGATTGAGGATTGAGGTTTGAGGATTGAGGATGAAGACTGAGGGTTGAGGATTGAGGTTTGAGGAACGAGGATTGAGGATTGAGGATTGAGGACTAAGGATTGACGATTGAGTATTGAAGATTGAGGATTGATGACTGAGGATTGACGACTGAGAATTGAGGATTGAGGATTGCTGATTGAAGATTAGCGATGAGGATAGAAGATTGAGGATTGAGGATTGAGGATTGAGGATTGAGGATTGAAGATTGAGTGTTGAGGGTTGAAGATTGAGGACTGAGGATTGAGGATTGGGGATTGAGGATTGAAGATTGAGTATTGAGGATTGAAGATTGAGGATTGAGTATTGAGGATTGAGGATTCAGGGTTGAAGATTGCGGAGTGAGGATTGAGGATTGGATATTGATTGTTGAGTATAGAAGGTTGAGGATTGTGGATTGAGGATTGAGGATTGAGGTTTGAGGATTGAGGATTGAGGATTGAGAATTGGGGATTGAGGAATGAGGATTGAAGATTGAGTATTGATGATCGAATATTGAGGATTGAGGATTGAGGATTGAGGATTGAAGGTTGAGCATTGAGGGTTGAAGATTGAGGATTGAGTATTGAGGATTGAGGATATAGGGTTGAAGATTGAGGATTGAGGATTGAGGATTGACGATTGAGGATTGAGGATTGGGTATTGAGGATTGAGGAATGAGGATTGAGGAATGAGGTTTGAGGATTGAGGATTGCAGATTGAGTATTGAGGATTGAAGATTGAGGATTGAGGATTGAGGATTGAGGAATGAGGATTGAAGATAGGGTATTGAGGATTGAAGATTGAGGATAGAGGATTGAGTACTGACGATGGAGGATGAGGGCCGAGGGTTGAGGATTGAGGATTGAGAAATGAGGATTGAGGATTGAGGATTGAAATTGAGGATTGGGTATTGAGGATTGGGTATTGAGGATTGAAGGATGAGGATTGAGGAATTGGGATTGAGGATTGAGGATTGAGGATTGAAGATTGAGGATTGGGTATTGAGGATTGAAGAATGAGGATTGAGGATAGAGTATTGAGGATTGAGGATTGAGGATTGAAGATTGGGTATTGAGGATTGAAGATTGAGGATTGAGTATTGAGGATTGGGGATTCAGGGTTGAAGATTGAGGATTGAGGATTGAGGATTGAGGATTGAGGATTGAGGATTGAAGATTGAATATTGATGATTGAATATTGAGGACTGCGGATTGAGGGTTGTGGATTGTGGTCGAGGATTCAGGGTTGAATATTGATGTTTGAGGTCTGCGGATTAAGGATTGAGGATTGAGAATTGAGGATTGAGGACTGTGGATTGAGGATGAGTGCTAAGCGTCGGGGATTGAGATTCGACGACTGACGACTGAGGATTGAGGATTGAGAATTGAGGATTGAGGATTGAGGATTGAGGATTGAGGATTAAGGATTGAGGATTGAGAATTGACGATTGAGGATTGAGGATTGAACATTGAGGATTGGGTATTGAGGATTGACGAATGAGGATTGAGGATTGAGGTTTGAGGATTGAGGATTGCAGATTGAGTATAGAGGATTGAAGATTGAGCATTGAGGATTCAGGATTGAGGAATGAGGATTGAAGATTGAGAGTTGAGGATTGAAGATTGAGGATTGAGGATTGAGGATTGAGGATGGAGGATGAGGGCTGAGGGTTGAGGATTGCGGTTCGAGGACTGAGGACTGAGGATTGAGGATTGAGAATTGAGGATTGAGGATTGAGGATTGAAATTGAGGATTGGGTATTGATGATTGAAGAATGAGGATTGAGGAATTAGGATTGAGGATTGAGGATTGAGGATTGAAGATTGAGGATTGAGTATTGAGGATTGAGGATTCAGGGTTGAAGATTGAGGATTGAGGATTGAGGATTGAGGATCTAGGATTGGAGATTGACTATTGAGTATAGAAGGTTGAGAATTGTGGATTGAGGATTGAGGATTGAGGATTGAGGATTGAGGATTGAGGATTGAGGATTGAAGATTGAATATTGATGATTGAATATTGAGGACTGCGGATTGAGGGTTGTGGTTTGTGGACGAGGATTCAGGGTTGAATATTGATGTTTGAGGTCTGGGGATTAAGGATTGTGGATTGAGAATTGAGGATTGAGGACTGAGGATTGAGGATGAGTGCTAAGCGTCGGGGATTGAGATTCGACGACTGAGGACTGAGGATTAAGGATTGAGAATTGAGGATTGAGGACTGAGGATTGAGGATTGAGGATTGAGGATTGAGGATTGAGGATTGAGGATTGAGGATTGAGGATTGAGGATTGAGGATTGAAGATTGAGTATTGATGATTGAATATTGAGGATTGAGGATTGAGGTTTGAGGATTGAGGATTGAGGATTGAGGATTGAGGATTGAGTATTGAAGATTGAGTATTGATGCCTGAGGATTGAGGATCGAGGATAGAGGATTGAGGATTGGAGATTGATTATTGAGGATTGAAGATTGTGGATTGAGGATTGAGGATTGAGAATAGAGAATTGAGTATGAGGACTGAGGGTTGAGGATTGAGGATTGGGGCAATGAGGATTGAGGATTGAGGATTGAAATTGAGGATTCGGTATTGAGGATAGAAGAATGAGGATTGAGGAATTAGGATTGAGGTTTGAGGATCGAGGATTGAAGATTGAGGATTGGGTATTGAGGATTGAAGAATGAGGATTGAGGATTGAGGATTGAGGATTGAGGATTGAAGATTGAGTGTTGAGGATCGAAGATTGAGGATTGATGATTGAGGATTTAGGATTGAGGATTGAGGGTTGTGGATTGAGGACGAGGACTGAGGGTTGAATATTGATGTTTGATGTCTGAGCATTAAGGATTGAGGGTTGAGAATTGAGGATTGAGGATTGAGGATTGAAGATTGAGGATTGGGCATTGAGGATTGAAGAATGAGGATTGAGGATTGAGGTTTGAGGATTGAGGATTGCAGATTGAGTATTGAGGATTGAAGGTTGAGGATTGAGGATTGAGTACTGAGGATTGAGGATTGAGGATTGAGGATTGAGGATTGAGGATTGAGGATTGAAGATTGAATATTGAGGATATAAGATTGAGGATTGATGATTGCGGATTGAGGATGGAGGATGAGGGCTGAGGGTAGAGGATTGAGGTTTGAGGACACAGGACTGAGGACTGAGGATTGAGAATTGAGGATTGAGAATTGAGGATTGAAGATTGAGGATTGGGTATTGAGTATTGAAGAATGAGGATTGAGGATTGAGGATTGAGGATTGAGGATTGTAGATTGAGTATTGAGGATTGAAGATTGACGATTGAGGATTAAGGATTGATGATTGAGGATTGAGGATTGAGGATTGAGGATTGAAGATTGAATATTGATGGTTGAATATTGAGGACTGAGGATTGAGGGTTGTGGATTGAGGACGAGGACAGAGGGTTGAATATTGATGTTTGAGGTCTGAGGATTAAGGATTGAGGATTGAGGATTGAGGATTGAGGATTGAGGATTGAAGATTGAGGATTGGGTATTGAGGATTGAGGAATGAGGATTGAGGATTGAGGTTTGAGGATTGAGGATTGCAGATTGAGTATTGGGGATTGAAGATTGAGCATTGAGGATTGAGGATTGTGGATTGAGGACGAGGACTGAGGGTTGAATATTGATGTTTGATGTCTGAGGATTAAGGATTGAGGGTTGAGAATTGAGGATTGAGGATTGAGGATTGAAGATTGAGGATTGGGCATTGAGGATTGAAGAATGAGGATTGAGGATTGAGGTTTGAGGATTGAGGATTGCAGATTGAGTATTGAGGATTGAAGGTTGAGGATTGAGGATTGAGTACTGAGGATTGAGGATTGAGGATTGAGGATTGAGGATTGAGGATTGAGGATTGAAGATTGAATATTGAGGATATAAGATTGAGGATTGAGGATGGAGGATGAGGGCTGAGGGTAGAGGATTGAGGTTTGAGGACACAGGACTGAGGACTGAGGATTGAGAACTGAGGATTGAGAATTGAGGATTGAAGATTGAGGATTGGGTATTGAGTATTGAAGAATGAGGATTGAGGATTGAGGATTGAGGATTGAGGATTGTAGATTGAGTATTGAGGATTGAAGATTGACGATTGAGGATTAAGGATTGATGATTGAGGATTGAGGATTGAGGATTCAAGATTGAGTATTGAGGATTGAAGATTGACGATTGAGAATTAAGGATTGAAGGTTGAGGATTAAGGATTGCAGATTGGGGATTGAGGATCTAGGATTGGAGGTTGATTATTCAGGATTGAAGATTGAGGATTGAGGATTGAGGATTGAGGTTTGAGAATTGAGAATTGAGGATGAGGACTGAGGGTTGAGGATTGAGGTTTGAGGATTGAAGATTGAGGATTGAGGATTGAGGATTGAGGATTGAGGATTGAGGATTGAAGATTGAATATTGATGGTTGAATATTGAGGACTGAGGATTGAGGGTTGTGGATTGAGGACGAGGACAGAGGGTTGAATATTGATGTTTGAGGTCTGAGGATTAAGGATTGAGGATTGAGGATTGAGGATTGAGGATTGAGGATTGAGGATTGAGGATTGGGTATTGAGGATTGAGGAATGAGGATTGAGGATTGAGGTTTGAGGATTGAGGATTGCAGATTGAGTATTGGGGATTGAAGATTGAGCATTGAGGATTGAGGATTGAGGCATGAGGATTGAAGATTGAGAATTGAGGATTGAAGATTGAGGATTGAGGATTGAGGATTGAGGATGGAGGATGAGGGCTGAGGGTTCAGGATTGCGGTTTGAGGACTGAGGACTGAGTATTGAGGATTGAGAATTGAGGATTGAGGATTGAGGATTGAGGATTGAGGGTTGTGGATTGAGGACGAGGACTCAGGGTTGAATATTGATGTTTGAGGTCTGAGGATTAAGGATTGAGGGTTGAGAATTGAGGATTGAGGATTGAGGATTGAAGATTGAGGATTGGGCATTGAGGATTGAAGAATGAGGATTGAGGATTGAGGTTTGAGGATTGAGGATTGCAGATTGAGTATTGAGGATTGAAGATTGAGGATTGAGGATTGAGTACTGAGGATTGAGGATTGAGGATTGAGGATTGAGGATTGAGGATTGAGGATTGAAGATTGAATATTGAGGATATAAGATTGAGGATTGATGATTGCGGATTGAGGATGGAGGATGAGGGCTGAGGGTAGAGGATTGAGGTTTGAGGACACAGGACTGAGGACTGAGGATTGAGAATTGAGGATTGAGAATTGAGGATTGAAGATTGAGGATTGGGTATTGAGTATTGTAGATTGAGTATTGAGGATTGAAGATTGACGATTGAGGATTAAGGATTGATGATTGAGGATTGAGGATTGAGGATTGAGGATTGAAGATTGAATATTGATGGTTGAATATTGAGGACTGAGGATTGAGGGTTGTGGATTGAGGACGAGGACAGAGGGTTGAATATTGATGTTTGAGGTCTGAGGATTAAGGATTGAGGATTGAGGATTGAAGATTGAGGATTGGGTATTGAGGATTGAGGAATGAGGATTGAGGATTGAGGTTTGAGGATTGAGGATTGCAGATTGAGTATTGGGGATTGAAGATTGAGCATTGAGGATTGAGGATTGTGGATTGAGGACGAGGACTGAGGGTTGAATATTGATGTTTGATGTCTGAGGATTAAGGATTGAGGGTTGAGAGTTGAGGATTGAGGATTGAGGATTGAAGATTGAGGATTGGGCATTGAGGATTGAAGAATGAGGATTGAGGATTGAGGTTTGAGGATTGAGGATTGCAGATTGAGTATTGAGGATTGAAGGTTGAGGATTGAGGATTGAGTACTGAGGATTGAGGATTGAGGATTGAGGATTGAGGATTGAGGATTGAGGATTGAAGATTGAATATTGAGGATATAAGATTGAGGATTGATGATTGAGGATTGAGGATGGAGGATGAGGGCTGAGGGTAGAGGATTGAGGTTTGAGGACACAGGACTGAGGACTGAGGATTGAGAACTGAGGATTGAGAATTGAGGATTGAAGATTGAGGATTGGGTATTGAGTATTGAAGAATGAGGATTGAGGATTGAGGATTGAGGATTGAGGATTGTAGATTGAGTATTGAGGATTGAAGATTGACGATTGAGGATTAAGGATTGATGATTGAGGATTGAGGATTGAGGATTCAAGATTGAGTATTGAGGATTGAAGATTGACGATTGAGAATTAAGGATTGAAGGTTGAGGATTAAGGATTGCAGATTGGGGATTGAGGATCTAGGATTGGAGGTTGATTATTCAGGATTGAAGATTGAGGATTGAGGATTGAGGTTTGAGAATTGAGAATTGAGGATGAGGACTGAGGGTTGAGGATTGAGGTTTGAGGATTGAAGATTGAGGATAGAGGATTGAGGATTGAGGATTGAGGATTGAGGATTGAAGATTGAATATTGATGGTTGAATATTGAGGACTGAGGATTGAGGGTTGTGGATTGAGGACGAGGACAGAGGGTTGAATATTGATGTTTGAGGTCTGAGGATTAAGGATTGAGGATTGAGGATTGAGGATTGAGGATTGAGGATTGAGGATTGAGGATTGGGTATTGAGGATTGAGGAATGAGGATTGAGGATTGAGGTTTGAGGATTGAGGATTGCAGATTGAGTATTGGGGATTGAAGATTGAGCCTTGAGGATTGAGGATTGAGGCATGAGGATTGAAGACTGAGAATTGAGGATTGAAGATTGAGGATTGAGGATTGAGGATTGAGGATGGAGGATGAGGGCTGAGGGTTCAGGATTGCGGTTTGAGGACTGAGGACTGAGTATTGAGGATTGAGAATTGAGGATTGAGGATTGAGGATTGAGGATTGAGGGTTGTGGATTGAGGACGAGGACTGAGGGTTGAATATTGATGTTTGAGGTCTGAGGATTAAGGATTGAGGGTTGAGAATTGAGGATTGAGGATTGAGGATTGAAGATTGAGGATTGGGCATTGAGGATTGAAGAATGAGGATTGAGGATTGAGGTTTGAGGATTGAGGATTGCAGATTGAGTATTGAGGATTGAAGATTGAGGATTGAGGATTGAGGATTGAAGATTGAGTATTGAGGATTGAAGGTTGAGGATTGAGGATTGAGTACTGAGGATTGAGGATTGAGGATTGAGGATTGAGGATTGAGGACTGAGGATTGAAGATTGAATATTGAGGATATAAGATTGAGGATTGATGATTGAGGATTGAGGATGGAGGATGAGGGCTGAGGGTAGAGGATTGAGGTTTGAGGACAGAGGACTGAGGATTGAGGACTAAGGATTGACGATTGAGTATTGAAGATTGAGGATTGATGACTGAGGATTGACGACTGAGAATTGAGGATTGAGGATTGCTGATTGAAGATTAGTGATGAGGATTGAAGATTGAGGATTGAGGATTGAGGATTGAGGATTGAGGATTGAAGATTGAGTGTTGAGGGTTGAAGATTGAGGATTGCGGATTGAGGATTGAGGATTGAAGATTGAGTGTTGAGGATCGAAGATTGAGGATTGATGATTGAGGATTTAGGATTGAGGATTGAAGATTGAGTATTGAGGATTGAAGATTGAAGAATGAGGATTGATGATTGAGGATTGAGGATTGAGGATTGAAGATTGAGTGTTGAGGATTGAAGGTTGAGGATTGAGGATTGAGAATTGAGGATTGAGGATTGAGGATTGAAGATTGAGGATTGGGTATTTAGGATTGAAGAATGAGGATTGAAGATTGAGGTTTGAGGATTGATGATTGAATATTGAGGATTGAGGATTGAGGTTTGAGGATTGAGGATCAAGACTGAGGGTTGAGGATTGAGGTTTGAGGAACGCGGATTGAGGATTGAGGATTGAGGACTAAGGATTGACGATTGAGTATTGAAGATTGAGGATTGATGGCTGAGGATTGACGACTGAGAATTGAGGATTGAGGATTGCTGATTGAAGATTGAGTATTGAGGATTGAATATTGCGGATTGAGATTGAGGATTGAGGATTGAGGATTGAGGATTGAGGATTGAAGGTTGAGTATTGTATATTGAAGGTTGAGGATTGTGGATTGAGGATTAAGGATTGAGGATAGAATATTGTAGATTGAGTATTGATGCCTGAGGATTGAGGATTGAGGATTGAGGATTGGGGATTGAGGATTGAAGATTGAGTATTGAGGATTGAAGATTGAGGGTTGAAGATTGAGTATTGATGATTGAATACTGAGGATTGAGGATTGAGCATTGAGGATTGAGGATTGTGGATTGAGGATTGAGGATTGAAGATTGAATATTTATGATTGAATACTGAGGACTGAGGATTGAGTGTTGTGGATTGAGGACGAGGACTGAGGATTAAGGATTGAGGATTGAGAATTGAGGATTGAGGATTGAGGATTGCAGATTAAGGATTGGGTATTTAGGATTGAAGAATGGGGATTGAGGATTGAGGTTTGAGGATTGGGGATTGAAGATTGAGTATTGATGATTGAATATTGAGTATTGAGGATTGAGGTTTGAGGATTGAGGATGAAGACTGAGGGTTGAGGATTGAGGTTTGAGGAACGAGGATTGAGGATTGAGGATTGAGGACTAAGGATTGACGATTGAGTATTGAAGATTGAGGATTGATGACTGAGGATTGACGACTGAGAATTGAGGATTGAGGATTGATGATTGAAGATTGAGTATTGAGGACTGAATATTGCGGATTGAGGATTGAGGATTGAGGATTGAGGATTGAGTATTGAATATTGAGTATTGAGTATTGAAGGTTGAGGATTGTGGATTGAGGATTAAGGATTGAGGATTGAATATTGTAGATTGAGTATTGATGCCTGAGGATTGAGGATTGAGGATTGAGGATTGAGGATTGAGGATTGAAGATTGAGTATTGAGGATTGAAGATTGAGGGTTGAAGATTGAGTATTGATGATTGAATATTGAGGATTGAGGATTGAGGATTGAGGATTGAAGGGTGAGTATTGATGATTGAATATTGAGGATTGGGTATTGATGATTGGGTATTGAGGATTGAAGAATGAGGATTGAGGAATTGGGATTGAGGATTGATGATTGAGGATTGAAGATTGAGGATTGGGTATTGAGGATTGAAGAATGAGGATTGAGGATTGAGTATTGAGGATTGAGGATTGAGGATTGAAGATTGGGTATTGAGGATTGAAGATTGAGGATTGAGTATTGAGGATTGGGAATTCAGGGTTGAAGATAGAGGATTGAGGATTGAGGATTGAGGATTGAGGATTGAGGATTGAAGATTGAATATTGATGATTGAATATTGAGGACTGCGGATTGAGGGTTGTGGATTGTGGACGAGGATTCAGGGTTGAATATTGATGTTTGAGGTCTGCGGATTAAGGATTGAGGATTGAGAATTGAGGATTGAGGACTGAGGATTGAGGATGAGTGCTAAGCGCCGGGGATTGAGATTCGACGACTGAGGACTGAGGATTGAGGATTGCGAATTGAGGATTGAGGATTGAGGATTGAGGGTTGAGGATTGAGGATTGAGGATTGAGGATTGAGGATTGAGGATTGAGGATTGAGGATTGAGGATTGTGGATTGAAGATTGAGTATTGATGATTGAATATTGAGGATTGAGGATTGAGGTTTGAATATTGAGGATTGAGGATTGAGGTTTGAGGATTGAGTATCGAAGATTGAGTATTGATGCCTGAGGATTGAGGATCGAGGATAGAGGATTGAGGATTGGAGATTGATTATTGAGGATTGAAGATTGTGGATTGAGGATTGAGGATTGAGAATTGAGAATTGAGTATGAGGACTGAGGGTTGAGGATTGAGGTTTGAGGAATGAGGATTGAGGGTTGGGGAATGAGGATTGAGGATTGAGGATTGAGGATTGAGCATTGAAGATTGAGTATTGATGCCTGAGGATTGAGGATTGAGGATTGAATATTGCGGATTGAGGATTGAGGATTGAGGATTGAGGATTGAGGATTGAGGATTGAAGATTGAGTATTGTGTATTGAAGGTTGAGGATTGTGGATTGAGGATTAAAGATTGAGGATTGAATATTGTAGATTGAGTATTGATGCCTGAGGATTGAGGATTGAGGATTGAGGATTGAGGATTGAGGATTGAAGATTGAGTATTGAGGATTGAAGATTGAGGGTTGAAGATTGAGTATTGATGATTGAATACTGAGGATTGAGGATTGAGGATTGAGGATTGAGGATTGAGGATTGAGGATTGAGAATTGAGGATTGAAGATTGAGTATTGATGATTGAATATTGAGGATTGAGGATTGAGGTTTGAGGATTGAGGACGAGGACTGACGGTAGAGGATTTAGGTTTGAGGATTGAGGATTGAGGACTGAGGATTGAGGATGAGTGCTAAGCGTCGGGGATTGAGGTTCGACGACTGACGACTGAGGATTGAGGATTGAGAATTGAGGATTGATGTTTGAGGATTGAAGATTGAGGATTGGGTATTGAGGATTGAAGAATGAGGATTGAGGATTGAGGATTGAGGATTGAGGATTGAGGATTGAGGATGTAGGATTGGAGATTGATTATTGAGTATACAAGGTTGAGGATTGAGGATTGATGATTGAAGATTGAGTATTGAGGATTGAATATTGAGGATTGAGGATGGAGGATTGAGGATTGAGGATTGAGGATTGAGGATTGAAGATTGAGTATTGAGGATTGAATATTGAGGATTGAGGATTGAGGATTGAAGATTGAGTATTGAGGATTGAATGTTGAGGATTGAAGATTGAGGATTGAGGATTGAGGGTTGAGGATTGAAGATTGAGTATTGAGGACTGAAGATTGTGGGTTCGAAGATTGAGTATTGATGATTGAATATTGAGGATTGAGGATTGAGGATTGAGGACTGAGGATTGAGGATTGAGGATTGAAGATTGAGTATTGACGATTGAATATTGAGGATTGAGGATTGAGGTTTGAGGATTGAGGACGAGGACTGACGGTAGAGGATTTAGGTTTGAGGATTGAGGATTGAGGAATGAGGATTGAGGATGAGTGCTAATTGTCGGGGATTGAGGTTCGACGACTGAGGACTGAGGATTGAGGATTGAGAATTGAGGATTGATGTTTGAGGATTGAAGATTGAGGATTGAGGATTGAGGATTGAGGAATGAGGATTGAAGATTGAGTTTTGAGGATTGAAGATTGAGGATTGAGGATTGAGGATTGAGGATTGAAGATTGAGGATTGAGGATTGATGATTGAGGATCGAGGACTGAAGATTAAGAATTGAGGATTGAAGATTGAGGATTGAGGATTGAGGATTGAGGATGGAGGATGAGGGCTGAGGGTTGAGGATTGAGGATTGAGAAATGAGGATTGAGGATTGAGGATTGAAATTGAGGTTTGGGTATTGCGGATTGAAGAATGTGGGTTGAGGAATTAGTATTGAGGATTGAGGATTGAGGATTGAAGATTGAGGATTGGGTATTGAGGGTTGAAGAATGAGGATCGAGGATTGAGGATTGAGGATTGAGGATTGAAGATTGAGTGTTGAGGATTGAAGATTGGGGATTGAGGATTGAGGATTGAGGGCTGAGGATTGAAGATTGAGGATTGAAGATTGAGTATTGAGGATTGAAGATTGAGGATTGAGTATTCAGGATTGAGGATTCAGGATTGAAGATTGAGGATTGAGGATTGAGGATTGAGGATTGAGGATTGAAGATTGAGTTTTGAGGATTGAAGACTGAGGATTGAGTATTCAGGATTGAGGATTCAGGATTGAAGATTGAGGATTGAGGATTGAGGATTGAGGATTGAGGATTGAGGATTGAAGATTGAATATTGATGATTGAATATTGAGGACTGAGGATTGAGGGTTGTGGATTGAGGACGAGGACTGAGGGTTGAATATTGATGTTTGAGGTCTGAGGATTAAGGATTGAGGATTGAGAATTGAGGATTGAGGATTGAGGATTGAAGATTGAGGATTGGGCATTTAGGATTGAAGAATGAGGATTGAAGATTGAGGTTTGAGGATTGATGATTGAATATTGAGGATTGAGGATTGAGGTTTGAGGATTGAGGATGAAGACTGAGGGTTGAGGATTGAGGTTTGAGGAACGAGGATTGAGGATTGAGGATTGAGGACTAAGGATTGACGATTGAGTATTGAAGATTGAGGATTGATGGCTGAGGATTGACGACTGAGAATTGAGGATTGAGGATTGCTGATTGAAGATTGTGTATTGAGGATTGAATATTGCGGATTGAGGATTGAGGATTGAGGATTGAGGATTGAGGATTGAGGATTGAAGATTGAGTATTGTGTATTGAAGTTTGAGGATTGTGGATTGAGGATTAAGGATTGAGGATTGAATATTGTAGATTGAGTATTGATGCCTGAGGATTGAGGATTGAGGATTGCGGATTGAGGATTGAGGATTGAAGATTGAGTATTGAGGATTGAAGATTGAGGGTTGAAGATTGAGTATTGATGATTGAATACTGAGGATTGAGGATTGAGCATTGAGGATTGAGGATTGTGGATTGAGGATTGAGGATTGAAGATTGAATATTTATGATTGAATACTGAGGACTGAGGATTGAGTGTTGTGGATTGAGGACGAGGACTGAGGGTTGAATATTGATGTTTGAGGTCTGAGGATTAAGGATTGAGGATTGAGAATTGAGGATTGAGGATTGAGGATTGCAGATTAAGGATTGGGTATTTAGGATTGAAGAATGAGGATTGAGGATTGAGGTTTGAGGATTGGGGATTGAAGATTGAGTATTGATGATCGAATATTGAGGATTGAGGATTGAGGATTGAGGATTGAAGATTGAGTATTGAGGATTGAATATTGAGGATTGAGGATTGAGGATTGAGGATTGAGGATTGATGATTGAGGATTGAAGATTGAGTATTGAGTATTGAAGGTTGAGGATTGTGGATTGAGGATTAAGGATTGAGGATTGAATATTGTAGATTGAGTATTGACGCCTGTGGATTGAGGACTGAGGATTGAGGATTGAGGATTGAGGATTGAAGATTGAGGATTGAGGATTGAGGATTGCGGATTGAGTATTGAGGATTGAGGATTGAGGATTGAGAATTGAGGATTGAGGATTGAGGATTGAAGATTGAGTATTGATGATTGAATATTGAGGATTGAGGATTGAGGATTGAGGATTGAAGATTGAGGATTGAGGATTGATGATTGAGGATCGAGGACTGAAGATTAAGAATTGAGGATTGAAGATTGAGGATTGAGGATTGAGGATTGAGGATGGAGGATGAGGGCTGAGGGTTGAGGATTGAGGATTGAGAAATGAGGATTGAGGATTGAGGATTGAAATTGAGGTTTGGGTATTGCGGATTGAAGAATGTGGGTTGAGGAATTAGTATTGAGGATTGAGGATTGAGGATTGAAGATTGAGGATTGGGTATTGAGGGTTGAAGAATGAGGATCGAGGATTGAGGATTGAGGATTGAGGATTGAAGATTGAGTGTTGAGGATTGAAGATTGGGGATTGAGGATTGAGGATTGAGGGCTGAGGATTGAAGATTGAGGATTGAAGATTGAGTATTGAGGATTGAAGATTGAGGATTGAGTATTCAGGATTGAGGATTCAGGATTGAAGATTGAGGATTGAGGATTGAGGATTGAGGATTGAGGATTGAAGATTGAGTATTGAGGATTGAAGACTGAGGATTGAGTATTCAGGATTGAGGATTCAGGATTGAAGATTGAGGATTGAGGATTGAGGATTGAGGATTGAGGATTGAGGATTGAAGATTGAATATTGATGATTGAATATTGAGGACTGAGGATTGAGGGTTGTGGATTGAGGACGAGGACTGAGGGTTGAATATTGATGTTTGAGGTCTGAGGATTAAGGATTGAGGATTGAGAATTGAGGATTGAGGATTGAGGATTGAAGATTGAGGATTGGGTATTTAGGATTGAAGAATGAGGATTGAAGATTGAGGTTTGAGGATTGATGATTGAATATTGAGGATTGAGGATTGAGGTTTGAGGATTGAGGATGAAGACTGAGGGTTGAGGATTGAGGTTTGAGGAACGAGGATTGAGGATTGAGGATTGAGGACTAAGGATTGACGATTGAGTATTGAAGATTGAGGATTGATGACTGAGGATTGACGACTGAGAATTGAGGATTGAGGATTGCTGATTGAAGATTAGTGATGAGGATTGAATATTGAGGATTGAGGATTGAAGATTGAGTGTTGAGGATAGAAGATTGAGGATTGATGATTGAGGATTTAGGATTGAGGATTGAAGATTGAGTATTGAGGATTGAAGATTGAAGAATGAGGATTGATGGTTTAGGATTGAGGATTGAGGATTGAAGATTGAGTGTTGAGGATTGAAGATTGAGGACTGAGGATTGAGGATTGAGGATTGAGGATTCAAGATTGAGTATTGAGGATTGAAGATTGAGGATTGAGTATTCAGGATTGAGGATTCAGGGTTGAAGAATGAGGATTGAGGATTGAGGATTGAGGATTGAGGATTGAGGATTGAAGATTGAATATTGATGATTGAATATTGAGGACTGAGGATTGAGGATTGTGGATTGAGGACGAGGACTGTGGGTTGAATATTGATGTTTGAGGTCTGAGGATTAAGGATTGAGGATTGAGAATTGAGGATTGAGGATTGAGGATTGAAGATTGAGGATTGTGCATTTAGGATTGAAGAATGAGGATTGAGGATTGAGGTTTGAGGATTGGGGATTGAAGATTGAGTATTGATGATCGAATATTGAGGATTGAGGATTGAGGATTGAGGATTGAAGATTGAGTATTGAGGATTGAATATTGAGGATTGAGGATTGAGGATTGAGGATTGAGGATTGATGATTGAGGATTGAAGATTGAGTATTGAGTATTGAAGGTTGAGGATTGTGGATTGAGGATTAAGGATTGAGGATTGAATATTGTAGATTGAGTATTGACGCCTGTGGATTGAGGATTGAGGATTGAGGATTGAGGATTGAGGATTGAAGATTGAGTATTGAGGATTGATGATTGGGGATTGAAGACTGAGTATTGATGATTGAACATTGAGGATTGAGGATTGAGGATTGAGGATTGATGATTGGGTATTGAGGATTGAGGAATGAGGATTGAGGATTGAGGATTGAGGATTGAGGATTGAGCATTGAAGATTGAGTATTGATGCCTGAGGATTGAGGATTGAGGATTGATGATTGAGGATCGAGGACTGAAGATTGAGAATTGAGGATTGAAGATTGAGGATTGAGGATTGAGGATTGAGGATTGAGGATGGAGGATGAGGGCTGAGGGTTGAGGATTGAGGATTGAGAAATGAGGATTGAGGATTGAGGATTGAGGATTGAGGATTGAGGATTGAAGATTGAGGATTGGGTATTTAGGATTGAAGAATGAGGATTGACGATTGAGGTTTGAGGATTGATGATTGAATATTGAGGATTGAGGATTGAGGTTTGAGGATTGAGGATGAAGACTGAGGGTTGAGGATTGAGGTTTGAGGAACGAGGATTGAGGATTGAGGATTGAGGACTAAGGATTGACGATTGAGTATTGAAGATTGAGGATTGATGACTGAGGATTGACGACTGAGAATTGAGGATTGAGGATTGCTGATTGAAGATTAGTGATGAGGATTGAAGATTGAGGATTGAGGATTGAGGATTGAGGATTGAGGATTGAAGATTGAGTGTTGAGGGTTGAGGATTGAGGATTGCGGATTGAGGATTGAGGATTGAAGATTGAGTGTTGAGGATCGAAGATTGAGGATTGATGATTGAGGATTTAGGATTGAGGATGGAAGATTGAGTATTGAGGATTGAAGATTGAAGAATGAGGATTGATGGTTGAGTATTGAGGATTGAGGATTGAAGATTGAGTGTTGAGGATTGAAGATTGAAGATTGAGGATTGAGGATTGAGGATTGAGGATTGAAGATTGAGTATTGATGATTGAATATTGAGGATTGAGGATTGAGGTTTGAGGATTGAGGACGAGGACTGACGGCAGAGGATTTAGGTTTGAGGATTGAGGATTGAGGCTGAGGATTGAGGATGAGTGCTAAGCGTCGTGGATTGAGATTCGACGACTGAGGACTGAGGATTGAGGATTGAGAATTGAGGATTGAGGATTGAGGATTGAAGATTGAGTATTGATGATTGAATATTGAGGATTGAGGATTGAGGTCTGAGGATTGAGGATTGACGATTGAGGATTGAGGATTGAGTATTGAAGATTGAGTATTGATGCCTGAGGATTGAGGATCGAGGATTGAGGATTGAGGATTGGAGATTGATTATTGAGGATTGAAGATTGAGGATTGAGGATTGAATATTGATGATTGGATATTGAGGACTGAGGATTGAGGGTTGTGGATTGAGGACGAGGTCTGAGGGTTGAATATTGAAGTTTGAGGTCTGAGGATTAAGAATTGAGGATTGAGAATTGAGGATTGAGGATTGAGGATTGAAGATTGAGGATTGCGTATTTAGGATTGAAGAATGAGGATTGAAGATTGAGGTTTGAGGATTGATGATTGAATATTGAGGATTGAAGATTGAGGTTTGAGGATTGAGGATGAAGACTGAGGGTTGAGGATTGAGGATTGAGGATTGAGGATTGAAGATTGAGTATTGAGGATTGAAGATTGAGGATTGAGTATTGAGGATTGAGGATTCAGGGTTGAAGATTGCGGAGTGAGGATTGAGGATTGGATATTGATTATTGAGTATAGAAGGTTGAGGATTGTGGATTGAGGATTGAGGATTGAGGATTGAGTATTGAGGATTGAGGATTGAAAATTGGGGATTGAGGAATGAGGATTGAAGATTGAGTATTGATGATCGAATATTGAGGATTGAGGATTGAGGATTGAGGATTGAAGATTGAGTATTGAGGATTGAAGATTGAGTGTTGAGGGTTGAAGATTGAGGACTGAGGATTGAGGATTGGGGATTGAGGATTGAAGATTGAGTATTGAGGATTGTAGATTGGGGATTGAGTATTGAGGATTGAGGATTCAGGGTTGAAGATTGCGGAGTGAGGATTGAGGATTGGATATTGATTATTGAGTATAGAATGTTGAGGATTGTGGATTGAGGATTGAGGATTGAGGATTGAGGATTGAGGATTGAGGATTGAGGATTGAAGATTGAGGATTGGGTGTTTAGGATTGAAGAATGAGGATTGAAGATTGAGGTTTGAGGATTGATGATTGAATATTGAGGATTGAGGATTGAGGTTTGAGGATTGAGGATGAAGACTGAGGGTTGAGGACTGAGGTTTGAGGAACGAGGATTGAGGATTGAGGATTGAGGACTAAGGATTGACGATAGAGTATTGAAGATTGAGGATTGATGACTGAGGATTGACGACTGAGAATTGAGGATTGAGGATTGCTGATTGAAGATTAGCGATGAGGATAGAAGATTGAGGATTGAGGATTGAGGATTGAGGATTGAGGATTGAAGATTGAGTGTTGAGGGTTGAAGATTGAGGACTGAGGATTGAGGATTGGGGATTGAGGATTGAAGATTGAGTATTGAGGATTGTAGATTGGGGATTGAGTATTGAGGATTGAGGATTCAGGGTTGAAGATTGCGGAGTGAGGATTGAGGATTGGATATTGATTATTGAGTATAGAATGTTGAGGATTGTGGATTGAGGATTGAGGATTGAGGATTGAGGATTGAGGATTGAGGATTGAGAATTGGGGATTGAGGAATGAGGATTGAAGATTGAGTATTGATGATCGAATACTGAGGATTGAGGATTGAGGATTGAGGATTGCAGATTGAGTATTGAGGATTGAAGATTGAGGATTGAGGATTGAGGATTGAGGAATGAGGATTGAAGATAGGGTATTGAGGATTGAAATTGAAGATAGAGGATTGAGTACTGACGATGGAGGGTGAGGGCTGAGGGTTGAGGATTGAGGATTGAGAAATGAGGATTGAGGATTGAGGATTGAAATTGAGGATTGGGTGTTGAGGATTGGGTATTGAGGATTGAAGGATGAGGATTGAGGAATTGGGATTGAGGATTGAGGGTTGAGGATTGAAGATTGAGGATTGGGTATTGAGGATTGTAGAATGAGGATTGAGGATTGAGTATTGAGGATTGAGGATTGAGGATTGAAGATTGGGTATTGAGGATTGAAGATTGAGGATTGAGTATTGAGGATTGGGGATTCACTGTTGAAGATTGAGGATTGAGGATTGAATATTGAGGACTGCGGATTGAGGGTTGTGGATTGTGGACGAGGATTCAGGGTTGAATATTGATGTTTGAGGTCTGCGGATTAAGGATTGAGGACTGAGAATTGAGGATTGAGGACTGAGGATTGAGGATGAGTGCTAAGCGTCGGGGATTGAGATTCGACGACTGAGGACTGAGGATTGAGGATTGAGAATTGAGGATTGAGGATTGAGGATTGAGGATTGAGGATTGAGGATTGAGGATTGAGGATTGAGGATTGAGGATTGAGGATTGAGGATTGAGGATTGAAGATTGAGTATTGATGATTGAATATTGAGGATTGAGGATTGAGGTTTGAGGATTGAGGATTGAGGATTGAGGTTTGAGGATTGAGTATCGAAGATTGAGTATTGATGCCTGAGGATTGAGGATCGAGGATAGAGGATTGAGGATTGGAGATTGATTATTGAGGATTGAAGATTGTGGATTGAGGATTGAGGATTGAGAATTGAGAATTGAGTATGAGGACTGAGGGTTGAGGATTGAGGTTTAAGGAATGAGGATTGATGGTTGGGGAATGAGGATTGAGGATTGAGGATTGAGGATTGAGCATTGAAGATTGAGTATTGATGCCTGAGGATTGAGGATTGAGGATTGAATATTGCGGATTGAGGATTGAGGATTGAGAATTAAGGATTGAAGATTGAGGATTGAGGATTGAGGATTGAGGATGGAGGATGAGGGCTGAGGGTTGAGGATTGAGGATTGGGGCAATGAGGATTGAGGATTGAGGATTGAAATTGAGGATTCGGTATTGAGGATAGAAGAATGAGGATTGAGGAATTAGGATTGAGGTTTGAGGATCGAGGATTGAAGATTGAGGATTGGGTATTGAGGATTGAAGAATGAGGATTGAGGATTGAGGATTGAGGATTGAGGATTGAAGATTGAGTGTTGAGGATCGAAGATTGAGGATTGATGATTGAGGATTTAGGATTGAGGATTGAGGGTTGTGGATTGAGGACGAGGACTGAGGGTTGAATATTGATGTTTGATGTCTGAGCATTAAGGATTGAGGGTTGAGAATTGAGGATTGAGGATTGAGGATTGAAGATTGAGGATTGGGCATTGAGGATTGAAGAATGAGGATTGAGGATTGAGGTTTGAGGATTGAGGATTGCAGATTGAGTATTGAGGATTGAAGGTTGAGGATTGAGGATTGAGGATTGAGGATTGAGGATTGTAGGTTGAGTATTGAGGATTGAAGATTGACGATTGAGGATTAAGGATTGATGATTGAGGATTGAGGATTGAGGATTGAGGATTGAAGATTGAATATTGATGGTTGAATATTGAGGACTGAGGATTGAGGGTTGTGGATTGAGGACGAGGACAGAGGGTTGAATATTGATGTTTGAGGTCTGAGGATTAAGGATTGAGGATTGAGGATTGAGGATTGAGGATTGAGGATTGAAGATTGAGGATTGGGTATTGAGGATTGAGGAATGAGGATTGAGGATTGAGGTTTGAGGATTGAGGATTGCAGATTGAGTATTGGGGATTGAAGATTGAGCATTGAGGATTGAGGATTGTGGATTGAGGACGAGGACTGAGGGTTGAATATTGATGTTTGATGTCTGAGGATTAAGGATTGAGGGTTGAGAATTGAGGATTGAGGATTGAGGATTGAAGATTGAGGATTGGGCATTGAGGATTGAAGAATGAGGATTGAGGATTGAGGTTTGAGGATTGAGGATTGGAGATTGAGTATTGAGGATTGAAGGTTGAGGATTGAGGATTGAGTACTGAGGATTGAGGATTGAGGATTGAGGATTGAGGATTGAGGATTGAGGATTGAAGATTGAATATTGAGGATATAAGATTGAGGATTGATGATTGAGGATTGAGGATGGAGGATGAGGGCTGAGGGTAGAGGATTGAGGTTTGAGGACACAGGACTGAGGACTGAGGATTGAGAACTGAGGATTGAGAATTGAGGATTGAAGATTGAGGATTGGGTATTGAGTATTGAAGAATGAGGATTGAGGATTGAGGATTGAGGATTGAGGATTGTAGATTGAGTATTGAGGATTGAAGATTGACGATTGAGGATTAAGGATTGATGATTGAGGATTGAGGATTGAGGATTCAAGATTGAGTATTGAGGATTGAAGGTTGACGATTGAGAATTAAGGATTGAAGGTTGAGGATTAAGGATTGCAGATTGGGGATTGAGGATCTAGGATTGGAGGTTGATTATTCAGGATTGAAGATTGAGGATTGAGGATTGAGGATTGAGGTTTGAGAATTGAGAATTGAGGATGAGGACTGAGGGTTGAGGATTGAGGTTTGAGGATTGAAGATTGAGGATTGAGGATTGAGGATTGAGGATTGAGGATTGAGGATTGAAGATTGAATATTGATGGTTGAATATTGAGGACTGAGGATTGAGGGTTGTGGATTGAGGACGAGGACAGAGGGTTGAATATTGATGTTTGAGGTCTGAGGATTAAGGATTGAGGATTGAGGATTGAGGATTGAGGATTGAGGATTGAGGATTGAGGATTGGGTATTGAGGATTGAGGAATGAGGATTGAGGATTGAGGTTTGAGGATTGAGGATTGCAGATTGAGTATTGGGGATTGAAGATTGAGCATTGAGGATTGAGGATTGAGGCATGAGGATTGAAGATTGAGAATTGAGGATTGAAGATTGAGGATTGAGGATTGAGGATTGAGGATGGAGGATGAGGGCTGAGGGTTCAGGATTGCGGTTTGAGGACTGAGGACTGAGTATTGAGGATTGAGAATTGAGGATTGAGGATTGAGGATTGAGGATTGAGGGTTGTGGATTGAGGACGAGGACTGAGGGTTGAATATTGATGTTTGAGGTCTGAGGATTAAGGATTGAGGGTTGAGAATTGAGGATTGAGGATTGAGGATTGAAGATTGAGGATTGGGCATTGAGGATTGAAGAATGAGGATTGAGGATTGAGGTTTGAGGATTGAGGATTGCAGATTGAGTATTGAGGATTGAAGATTGAGGATTGAGGATTGAGGATTGAAGATTGAGTATTGAGGATTGAAGGTTGAGGATTGAGGATTGAGTACTGAGGATTGAGGATTGAGGATTGAGGATTGAGGATTGAGGACTGAGGATTGAAGATTGAATATTGAGGATATAAGATTGAGGATTGATGATTGAGGATTGAGGATGGAGGATGAGGGCTGAGGGTAGAGGATTGAGGTTTGAGGACAGAGGACTGAGGATTGAGGACTAAGGATTGACGATTGAGTATTGAAGATTGAGGATTGATGACTGAGGATTGACGACTGAGAATTGAGGATTGAGGATTGCTGATTGAAGATTAGTGATGAGGATTGAAGATTGAGGATTGAGGATTGAGGATTGAGGATTGAGGATTGAAGATTGAGTGTTGAGGGTTGAAGATTGAGGATTGCGGATTGAGGATTGAGGATTGAAGATTGAGTGTTGAGGATCGAAGATTGAGGATTGATGATTGAGGATTTAGGATTGAGGATTGAAGATTGAGTATTGAGGATTGAAGATTGAAGAATGAGGATTGATGATTGAGGATTGAGGATTGAGGATTGAAGATTGAGTGTTGAGGATTGAAGGTTGAGGATTGAGGATTGAGAATTGAGGATTGAGGATTGAGGATTGAAGATTGAGGATTGGGTATTTAGGATTGAAGAATGAGGATTGAAGATTGAGGTTTGAGGATTGATGATTGAATATTGAGGATTGAGGATTGAGGTTTGAGGATTGAGGATCAAGACTGAGGGTTGAGGATTGAGGTTTGAGGAACGCGGATTGAGGATTGAGGATTGAGGACTAAGGATTGACGATTGAGTATTGAAGATTGAGGATTGATGGCTGAGGATTGACGACTGAGAATTGAGGATTGAGGATTGCTGATTGAAGATTGAGTATTGAGGATTGAATATTGCGGATTGAGATTGAGGATTGAGGATTGAGGATTGAGGATTGAGGATTGAAGGTTGAGTATTGTATATTGAAGGTTGAGGATTGTGGATTGAGGATTAAGGATTGAGGATAGAATATTGTAGATTGAGTATTGATGCCTGAGGATTGAGGATTGAGGATTGAGGATTGGGGATTGAGGATTGAAGATTGAGTATTGAGGATTGAAGATTGAGGGTTGAAGATTGAGTATTGATGATTGAATACTGAGGATTGAGGATTGAGCATTGAGGATTGAGGATTGTGGATTGAGGATTGAGGATTGAAGATTGAATATTTATGATTGAATACTGAGGACTGAGGATTGAGTGTTGTGGATTGAGGACGAGGACTGAGGATTAAGGATTGAGGATTGAGAATTGAGGATTGAGGATTGAGGATTGCAGATTAAGGATTGGGTATTTAGGATTGAAGAATGGGGATTGAGGATTGAGGTTTGAGGATTGGGGATTGAAGATTGAGTATTGATGATTGAATATTGAGTATTGAGGATTGAGGTTTGAGGATTGAGGATGAAGACTGAGGGTTGAGGATTGAGGTTTGAGGAACGAGGATTGAGGATTGAGGATTGAGGACTAAGGATTGACGATTGAGTATTGAAGATTGAGGATTGATGACTGAGGATTGACGACTGAGAATTGAGGATTGAGGATTGATGATTGAAGATTGAGTATTGAGGACTGAATATTGCGGATTGAGGATTGAGGATTGAGGATTGAGGATTGAGTATTGAATATTGAGTATTGAGTATTGAAGGTTGAGGATTGTGGATTGAGGATTAAGGATTGAGGATTGAATATTGTAGATTGAGTATTGATGCCTGAGGATTGAGGATTGAGGATTGAGGATTGAGGATTGAGGATTGAAGATTGAGTATTGAGGATTGAAGATTGAGGGTTGAAGATTGAGTATTGATGATTGAATATTGAGGATTGAGGATTGAGGATTGAGGATTGAAGGGTGAGTATTGATGATTGAATATTGAGGATTGGGTATTGATGATTGGGTATTGAGGATTGAAGAATGAGGATTGAGGAATTGGGATTGAGGATTGATGATTGAGGATTGAAGATTGAGGATTGGGTATTGAGGATTGAAGAATGAGGATTGAGGATTGAGTATTGAGGATTGAGGATTGAGGATTGAAGATTGGGTATTGAGGATTGAAGATTGAGGATTGAGTATTGAGGATTGGGAATTCAGGGTTGAAGATAGAGGATTGAGGATTGAGGATTGAGGATTGAGGATTGAGGATTGAAGATTGAATATTGATGATTGAATATTGAGGACTGCGGATTGAGGGTTGTGGATTGTGGACGAGGATTCAGGGTTGAATATTGATGTTTGAGGTCTGCGGATTAAGGATTGAGGATTGAGAATTGAGGATTGAGGACTGAGGATTGAGGATGAGTGCTAAGCGCCGGGGATTGAGATTCGACGACTGAGGACTGAGGATTGAGGATTGCGAATTGAGGATTGAGGATTGAGGATTGAGGGTTGAGGATTGAGGATTGAGGATTGAGGATTGAGGATTGAGGATTGAGGATTGAGGATTGAGGATTGTGGATTGAAGATTGAGTATTGATGATTGAATATTGAGGATTGAGGATTGAGGTTTGAATATTGAGGATTGAGGATTGAGGTTTGAGGATTGAGTATCGAAGATTGAGTATTGATGCCTGAGGATTGAGGATCGAGGATAGAGGATTGAGGATTGGAGATTGATTATTGAGGATTGAAGATTGTGGATTGAGGATTGAGGATTGAGAATTGAGAATTGAGTATGAGGACTGAGGGTTGAGGATTGAGGTTTGAGGAATGAGGATTGAGGGTTGGGGAATGAGGATTGAGGATTGAGGATTGAGGATTGAGCATTGAAGATTGAGTATTGATGCCTGAGGATTGAGGATTGAGGATTGAATATTGCGGATTGAGGATTGAGGATTGAGGATTGAGGATTGAGGATTGAGGATTGAAGATTGAGTATTGTGTATTGAAGGTTGAGGATTGTGGATTGAGGATTAAAGATTGAGGATTGAATATTGTAGATTGAGTATTGATGCCTGAGGATTGAGGATTGAGGATTGAGGATTGAGGATTGAGGATTGAAGATTGAGTATTGAGGATTGAAGATTGAGGGTTGAAGATTGAGTATTGATGATTGAATACTGAGGATTGAGGATTGAGGATTGAGGATTGAGGATTGAGGATTGAGGATTGAGAATTGAGGATTGAAGATTGAGTATTGATGATTGAATATTGAGGATTGAGGATTGAGGTTTGAGGATTGAGGACGAGGACTGACGGTAGAGGATTTAGGTTTGAGGATTGAGGATTGAGGACTGAGGATTGAGGATGAGTGCTAAGCGTCGGGGATTGAGGTTCGACGACTGACGACTGAGGATTGAGGATTGAGAATTGAGGATTGATGTTTGAGGATTGAAGATTGAGGATTGGGTATTGAGGATTGAAGAATGAGGATTGAGGATTGAGGATTGAGGATTGAGGATTGAGGATTGAGGATGTAGGATTGGAGATTGATTATTGAGTATACAAGGTTGAGGATTGAGGATTGATGATTGAAGATTGAGTATTGAGGATTGAATATTGAGGATTGAGGATGGAGGATTGAGGATTGAGGATTGAGGATTGAGGATTGAAGATTGAGTATTGAGGATTGAATATTGAGGATTGAGGATTGAGGATTGAAGATTGAGTATTGAGGATTGAATGTTGAGGATTGAAGATTGAGGATTGAGGATTGAGGGTTGAGGATTGAAGATTGAGTATTGAGGACTGAAGATTGTGGGTTCGAAGATTGAGTATTGATGATTGAATATTGAGGATTGAGGATTGAGGATTGAGGACTGAGGATTGAGGATTGAGGATTGAAGATTGAGTATTGACGATTGAATATTGAGGATTGAGGATTGAGGTTTGAGGATTGAGGACGAGGACTGACGGTAGAGGATTTAGGTTTGAGGATTGAGGATTGAGGAATGAGGATTGAGGATGAGTGCTAATTGTCGGGGATTGAGGTTCGACGACTGAGGACTGAGGATTGAGGATTGAGAATTGAGGATTGATGTTTGAGGATTGAAGATTGAGGATTGAGGATTGAGGATTGAGGAATGAGGATTGAAGATTGAGTTTTGAGGATTGAAGATTGAGGATTGAGGATTGAGGATTGAGGATTGAAGATTGAGGATTGAGGATTGATGATTGAGGATCGAGGACTGAAGATTAAGAATTGAGGATTGAAGATTGAGGATTGAGGATTGAGGATTGAGGATGGAGGATGAGGGCTGAGGGTTGAGGATTGAGGATTGAGAAATGAGGATTGAGGATTGAGGATTGAAATTGAGGTTTGGGTATTGCGGATTGAAGAATGTGGGTTGAGGAATTAGTATTGAGGATTGAGGATTGAGGATTGAAGATTGAGGATTGGGTATTGAGGGTTGAAGAATGAGGATCGAGGATTGAGGATTGAGGATTGAGGATTGAAGATTGAGTGTTGAGGATTGAAGATTGGGGATTGAGGATTGAGGATTGAGGGCTGAGGATTGAAGATTGAGGATTGAAGATTGAGTATTGAGGATTGAAGATTGAGGATTGAGTATTCAGGATTGAGGATTCAGGATTGAAGATTGAGGATTGAGGATTGAGGATTGAGGATTGAGGATTGAAGATTGAGTTTTGAGGATTGAAGACTGAGGATTGAGTATTCAGGATTGAGGATTCAGGATTGAAGATTGAGGATTGAGGATTGAGGATTGAGGATTGAGGATTGAGGATTGAAGATTGAATATTGATGATTGAATATTGAGGACTGAGGATTGAGGGTTGTGGATTGAGGACGAGGACTGAGGGTTGAATATTGATGTTTGAGGTCTGAGGATTAAGGATTGAGGATTGAGAATTGAGGATTGAGGATTGAGGATTGAAGATTGAGGATTGGGCATTTAGGATTGAAGAATGAGGATTGAAGATTGAGGTTTGAGGATTGATGATTGAATATTGAGGATTGAGGATTGAGGTTTGAGGATTGAGGATGAAGACTGAGGGTTGAGGATTGAGGTTTGAGGAACGAGGATTGAGGATTGAGGATTGAGGACTAAGGATTGACGATTGAGTATTGAAGATTGAGGATTGATGGCTGAGGATTGACGACTGAGAATTGAGGATTGAGGATTGCTGATTGAAGATTGTGTATTGAGGATTGAATATTGCGGATTGAGGATTGAGGATTGAGGATTGAGGATTGAGGATTGAGGATTGAAGATTGAGTATTGTGTATTGAAGTTTGAGGATTGTGGATTGAGGATTAAGGATTGAGGATTGAATATTGTAGATTGAGTATTGATGCCTGAGGATTGAGGATTGAGGATTGCGGATTGAGGATTGAGGATTGAAGATTGAGTATTGAGGATTGAAGATTGAGGGTTGAAGATTGAGTATTGATGATTGAATACTGAGGATTGAGGATTGAGCATTGAGGATTGAGGATTGTGGATTGAGGATTGAGGATTGAAGATTGAATATTTATGATTGAATACTGAGGACTGAGGATTGAGTGTTGTGGATTGAGGACGAGGACTGAGGGTTGAATATTGATGTTTGAGGTCTGAGGATTAAGGATTGAGGATTGAGAATTGAGGATTGAGGATTGAGGATTGCAGATTAAGGATTGGGTATTTAGGATTGAAGAATGAGGATTGAGGATTGAGGTTTGAGGATTGGGGATTGAAGATTGAGTATTGATGATCGAATATTGAGGATTGAGGATTGAGGATTGAGGATTGAAGATTGAGTATTGAGGATTGAATATTGAGGATTGAGGATTGAGGATTGAGGATTGAGGATTGATGATTGAGGATTGAAGATTGAGTATTGAGTATTGAAGGTTGAGGATTGTGGATTGAGGATTAAGGATTGAGGATTGAATATTGTAGATTGAGTATTGACGCCTGTGGATTGAGGACTGAGGATTGAGGATTGAGGATTGAGGATTGAAGATTGAGGATTGAGGATTGAGGATTGCGGATTGAGTATTGAGGATTGAGGATTGAGGATTGAGAATTGAGGATTGAGGATTGAGGATTGAAGATTGAGTATTGATGATTGAATATTGAGGATTGAGGATTGAGGATTGAGGATTGAAGATTGAGGATTGAGGATTGATGATTGAGGATCGAGGACTGAAGATTAAGAATTGAGGATTGAAGATTGAGGATTGAGGATTGAGGATTGAGGATGGAGGATGAGGGCTGAGGGTTGAGGATTGAGGATTGAGAAATGAGGATTGAGGATTGAGGATTGAAATTGAGGTTTGGGTATTGCGGATTGAAGAATGTGGGTTGAGGAATTAGTATTGAGGATTGAGGATTGAGGATTGAAGATTGAGGATTGGGTATTGAGGGTTGAAGAATGAGGATCGAGGATTGAGGATTGAGGATTGAGGATTGAAGATTGAGTGTTGAGGATTGAAGATTGGGGATTGAGGATTGAGGATTGAGGGCTGAGGATTGAAGATTGAGGATTGAAGATTGAGTATTGAGGATTGAAGATTGAGGATTGAGTATTCAGGATTGAGGATTCAGGATTGAAGATTGAGGATTGAGGATTGAGGATTGAGGATTGAGGATTGAAGATTGAGTATTGAGGATTGAAGACTGAGGATTGAGTATTCAGGATTGAGGATTCAGGATTGAAGATTGAGGATTGAGGATTGAGGATTGAGGATTGAGGATTGAGGATTGAAGATTGAATATTGATGATTGAATATTGAGGACTGAGGATTGAGGGTTGTGGATTGAGGACGAGGACTGAGGGTTGAATATTGATGTTTGAGGTCTGAGGATTAAGGATTGAGGATTGAGAATTGAGGATTGAGGATTGAGGATTGAAGATTGAGGATTGGGTATTTAGGATTGAAGAATGAGGATTGAAGATTGAGGTTTGAGGATTGATGATTGAATATTGAGGATTGAGGATTGAGGTTTGAGGATTGAGGATGAAGACTGAGGGTTGAGGATTGAGGTTTGAGGAACGAGGATTGAGGATTGAGGATTGAGGACTAAGGATTGACGATTGAGTATTGAAGATTGAGGATTGATGACTGAGGATTGACGACTGAGAATTGAGGATTGAGGATTGCTGATTGAAGATTAGTGATGAGGATTGAATATTGAGGATTGAGGATTGAAGATTGAGTGTTGAGGATAGAAGATTGAGGATTGATGATTGAGGATTTAGGATTGAGGATTGAAGATTGAGTATTGAGGATTGAAGATTGAAGAATGAGGATTGATGGTTTAGGATTGAGGATTGAGGATTGAAGATTGAGTGTTGAGGATTGAAGATTGAGGACTGAGGATTGAGGATTGAGGATTGAGGATTCAAGATTGAGTATTGAGGATTGAAGATTGAGGATTGAGTATTCAGGATTGAGGATTCAGGGTTGAAGAATGAGGATTGAGGATTGAGGATTGAGGATTGAGGATTGAGGATTGAAGATTGAATATTGATGATTGAATATTGAGGACTGAGGATTGAGGATTGTGGATTGAGGACGAGGACTGTGGGTTGAATATTGATGTTTGAGGTCTGAGGATTAAGGATTGAGGATTGAGAATTGAGGATTGAGGATTGAGGATTGAAGATTGAGGATTGTGCATTTAGGATTGAAGAATGAGGATTGAGGATTGAGGTTTGAGGATTGGGGATTGAAGATTGAGTATTGATGATCGAATATTGAGGATTGAGGATTGAGGATTGAGGATTGAAGATTGAGTATTGAGGATTGAATATTGAGGATTGAGGATTGAGGATTGAGGATTGAGGATTGATGATTGAGGATTGAAGATTGAGTATTGAGTATTGAAGGTTGAGGATTGTGGATTGAGGATTAAGGATTGAGGATTGAATATTGTAGATTGAGTATTGACGCCTGTGGATTGAGGATTGAGGATTGAGGATTGAGGATTGAGGATTGAAGATTGAGTATTGAGGATTGATGATTGGGGATTGAAGACTGAGTATTGATGATTGAACATTGAGGATTGAGGATTGAGGATTGAGGATTGATGATTGGGTATTGAGGATTGAGGAATGAGGATTGAGGATTGAGGATTGAGGATTGAGGATTGAGCATTGAAGATTGAGTATTGATGCCTGAGGATTGAGGATTGAGGATTGATGATTGAGGATCGAGGACTGAAGATTGAGAATTGAGGATTGAAGATTGAGGATTGAGGATTGAGGATTGAGGATTGAGGATGGAGGATGAGGGCTGAGGGTTGAGGATTGAGGATTGAGAAATGAGGATTGAGGATTGAGGATTGAGGATTGAGGATTGAGGATTGAAGATTGAGGATTGGGTATTTAGGATTGAAGAATGAGGATTGACGATTGAGGTTTGAGGATTGATGATTGAATATTGAGGATTGAGGATTGAGGTTTGAGGATTGAGGATGAAGACTGAGGGTTGAGGATTGAGGTTTGAGGAACGAGGATTGAGGATTGAGGATTGAGGACTAAGGATTGACGATTGAGTATTGAAGATTGAGGATTGATGACTGAGGATTGACGACTGAGAATTGAGGATTGAGGATTGCTGATTGAAGATTAGTGATGAGGATTGAAGATTGAGGATTGAGGATTGAGGATTGAGGATTGAGGATTGAAGATTGAGTGTTGAGGGTTGAGGATTGAGGATTGCGGATTGAGGATTGAGGATTGAAGATTGAGTGTTGAGGATCGAAGATTGAGGATTGATGATTGAGGATTTAGGATTGAGGATGGAAGATTGAGTATTGAGGATTGAAGATTGAAGAATGAGGATTGATGGTTGAGTATTGAGGATTGAGGATTGAAGATTGAGTGTTGAGGATTGAAGATTGAAGATTGAGGATTGAGGATTGAGGATTGAGGATTGAAGATTGAGTATTGATGATTGAATATTGAGGATTGAGGATTGAGGTTTGAGGATTGAGGACGAGGACTGACGGCAGAGGATTTAGGTTTGAGGATTGAGGATTGAGGCTGAGGATTGAGGATGAGTGCTAAGCGTCGTGGATTGAGATTCGACGACTGAGGACTGAGGATTGAGGATTGAGAATTGAGGATTGAGGATTGAGGATTGAAGATTGAGTATTGATGATTGAATATTGAGGATTGAGGATTGAGGTCTGAGGATTGAGGATTGACGATTGAGGATTGAGGATTGAGTATTGAAGATTGAGTATTGATGCCTGAGGATTGAGGATCGAGGATTGAGGATTGAGGATTGGAGATTGATTATTGAGGATTGAAGATTGAGGATTGAGGATTGAATATTGATGATTGGATATTGAGGACTGAGGATTGAGGGTTGTGGATTGAGGACGAGGTCTGAGGGTTGAATATTGAAGTTTGAGGTCTGAGGATTAAGAATTGAGGATTGAGAATTGAGGATTGAGGATTGAGGATTGAAGATTGAGGATTGCGTATTTAGGATTGAAGAATGAGGATTGAAGATTGAGGTTTGAGGATTGATGATTGAATATTGAGGATTGAAGATTGAGGTTTGAGGATTGAGGATGAAGACTGAGGGTTGAGGATTGAGGATTGAGGATTGAGGATTGAAGATTGAGTATTGAGGATTGAAGATTGAGGATTGAGTATTGAGGATTGAGGATTCAGGGTTGAAGATTGCGGAGTGAGGATTGAGGATTGGATATTGATTATTGAGTATAGAAGGTTGAGGATTGTGGATTGAGGATTGAGGATTGAGGATTGAGTATTGAGGATTGAGGATTGAAAATTGGGGATTGAGGAATGAGGATTGAAGATTGAGTATTGATGATCGAATATTGAGGATTGAGGATTGAGGATTGAGGATTGAAGATTGAGTATTGAGGATTGAAGATTGAGTGTTGAGGGTTGAAGATTGAGGACTGAGGATTGAGGATTGGGGATTGAGGATTGAAGATTGAGTATTGAGGATTGTAGATTGGGGATTGAGTATTGAGGATTGAGGATTCAGGGTTGAAGATTGCGGAGTGAGGATTGAGGATTGGATATTGATTATTGAGTATAGAATGTTGAGGATTGTGGATTGAGGATTGAGGATTGAGGATTGAGGATTGAGGATTGAGGATTGAGGATTGAAGATTGAGGATTGGGTGTTTAGGATTGAAGAATGAGGATTGAAGATTGAGGTTTGAGGATTGATGATTGAATATTGAGGATTGAGGATTGAGGTTTGAAGATTGAGGATGAAGACTGAGGGTTGAGGACTGAGGTTTGAGGAACGAGGATTGAGGATTGAGGATTGAGGACTAAGGATTGACGATAGAGTATTGAAGATTGAGGATTGATGACTGAGGATTGACGACTGAGAATTGAGGATTGAGGATTGCTGATTGAAGATTAGCGATGAGGATAGAAGATTGAGGATTGAGGATTGAGGATTGAGGATTGAGGATTGAAGATTGAGTGTTGAGGGTTGAAGATTGAGGACTGAGGATTGAGGATTGGGGATTGAGGATTGAAGATTGAGTATTGAGGATTGTAGATTGGGGATTGAGTATTGAGGATTGAGGATTCAGGGTTGAAGATTGCGGAGTGAGGATTGAGGATTGGATATTGATTATTGAGTATAGAATGTTGAGGATTGTGGATTGAGGATTGAGGATTGAGGATTGAGGATTGAGGATTGAGGATTGAGAATTGGGGATTGAGGAATGAGGATTGAAGATTGAGTATTGATGATCGAATACTGAGGATTGAGGATTGAGGATTGAGGATTGCAGATTGAGTATTGAGGATTGAAGATTGAGGATTGAGGATTGAGGATTGAGGAATGAGGATTGAAGATAGGGTATTGAGGATTGAAATTGAAGATAGAGGATTGAGTACTGACGATGGAGGGTGAGGGCTGAGGGTTGAGGATTGAGGATTGAGAAATGAGGATTGAGGATTGAGGATTGAAATTGAGGATTGGGTGTTGAGGATTGGGTATTGAGGATTGAAGGATGAGGATTGAGGAATTGGGATTGAGGATTGAGGGTTGAGGATTGAAGATTGAGGATTGGGTATTGAGGATTGTAGAATGAGGATTGAGGATTGAGTATTGAGGATTGAGGATTGAGGATTGAAGATTGGGTATTGAGGATTGAAGATTGAGGATTGAGTATTGAGGATTGGGGATTCACTGTTGAAGATTGAGGATTGAGGATTGAATATTGAGGACTGCGGATTGAGGGTTGTGGATTGTGGACGAGGATTCAGGGTTGAATATTGATGTTTGAGGTCTGCGGATTAAGGATTGAGGACTGAGAATTGAGGATTGAGGACTGAGGATTGAGGATGAGTGCTAAGCGTCGGGGATTGAGATTCGACGACTGAGGACTGAGGATTGAGGATTGAGAATTGAGGATTGAGGATTGAGGATTGAGGATTGAGGATTGAGGATTGAGGATTGAGGATTGAGGATTGAGGATTGAGGATTGAGGATTGAGGATTGAAGATTGAGTATTGATGATTGAATATTGAGGATTGAGGATTGAGGTTTGAGGATTGAGGATTGAGGATTGAGGTTTGAGGATTGAGTATCGAAGATTGAGTATTGATGCCTGAGGATTGAGGATCGAGGATAGAGGATTGAGGATTGGAGATTGATTATTGAGGATTGAAGATTGTGGATTGAGGATTGAGGATTGAGAATTGAGAATTGAGTATGAGGACTGAGGGTTGAGGATTGAGGTTTAAGGAATGAGGATTGATGGTTGGGGAATGAGGATTGAGGATTGAGGATTGAGGATTGAGCATTGAAGATTGAGTATTGATGCCTGAGGATTGAGGATTGAGGATTGAATATTGCGGATTGAGGATTGAGGATTGAGAATTAAGGATTGAAGATTGAGGATTGAGGATTGAGGATTGAGGATGGAGGATGAGGGCTGAGGGTTGAGGATTGAGGATTGGGGCAATGAGGATTGAGGATTGAGGATTGAAATTGAGGATTCGGTATTGAGGATAGAAGAATGAGGATTGAGGAATTAGGATTGAGGTTTGAGGATCGAGGATTGAAGATTGAGGATTGGGTATTGAGGATTGAAGAATGAGGATTGAGGATTGAGGATTGAGGATTGAGGATTGAAGATTGAGTGTTGAGGATCGAAGATTGAGGATTGATGATTGAGGATTTAGGATTGAGGATTGAGGGTTGTGGATTGAGGACGAGGACTGAGGGTTGAATATTGATGTTTGATGTCTGAGCATTAAGGATTGAGGGTTGAGAATTGAGGATTGAGGATTGAGGATTGAAGATTGAGGATTGGGCATTGAGGATTGAAGAATGAGGATTGAGGATTGAGGTTTGAGGATTGAGGATTGCAGATTGAGTATTGAGGATTGAAGGTTGAGGATTGAGGACTGAGGATTGAGGATTGAGGACTGTAGGTTGAGTATTGAGGATTGAAGATTGACGATTGAGGATTAAGGATTGATGATTGAGGATTGAGGATTGAGGATTGAGGATTGAAGATTGAATATTGATGGTTGAATATTGAGGACTGAGGATTGAGGGTTGTGGATTGAGGACGAGGACAGAGGGTTGAATATTGATGTTTGAGGTCTGAGGATTAAGGATTGAGGATTGAGGATTGAGGATTGAGGATTGAGGATTGAAGATTGAGGATTGGGTATTGAGGATTGAGGAATGAGGATTGAGGATTGAGGTTTGAGGATTGAGGATTGCAGATTGAGTATTGGGGATTGAAGATTGAGCATTGAGGATTGAGGATTGTGGATTGAGGACGAGGACTGAGGGTTGAATATTGATGTTTGATGTCTGAGGATTAAGGATTGAGGGTTGAGAATTGAGGATTGAGGATTGAGGATTGAAGATTGAGGATTGGGCATTGAGGATTGAAGAATGAGGATTGAGGATTGAGGTTTGAGGATTGAGGATTGGAGATTGAGTATTGAGGATTGAAGGTTGAGGATTGAGGATTGAGTACTGAGGATTGAGGATTGAGGATTGAGGATTGAGGATTGAGGATTGAGGATTGAAGATTGAATATTGAGGATATAAGATTGAGGATTGATGATTGAGGATTGAGGATGGAGGATGAGGGCTGAGGGTAGAGGATTGAGGTTTGAGGACACAGGACTGAGGACTGAGGATTGAGAACTGAGGATTGAGAATTGAGGATTGAAGATTGAGGATTGGGTATTGAGTATTGAAGAATGAGGATTGAGGATTGAGGATTGAGGATTGAGGATTGTAGATTGAGTATTGAGGATTGAAGATTGACGATTGAGGATTAAGGATTGATGATTGAGGATTGAGGATTGAGGATTCAAGATTGAGTATTGAGGATTGAAGGTTGACGATTGAGAATTAAGGATTGAAGGTTGAGGATTAAGGATTGCAGATTGGGGATTGAGGATCTAGGATTGGAGGTTGATTATTCAGGATTGAAGATTGAGGATTGAGGATTGAGGATTGAGGTTTGAGAATTGAGAATTGAGGATGAGGACTGAGGGTTGAGGATTGAGGTTTGAGGATTGAAGATTGAGGATTGAGGATTGAGGATTGAGGATTGAGGATTGAGGATTGAAGATTGAATATTGATGGTTGAATATTGAGGACTGAGGATTGAGGGTTGTGGATTGAGGACGAGGACAGAGGGTTGAATATTGATGTTTGAGGTCTGAGGATTAAGGATTGAGGATTGAGGATTGAGGATTGAGGATTGAGGATTGAGGATTGAGGATTGGGTATTGAGGATTGAGGAATGAGGATTGAGGATTGAGGTTTGAGGATTGAGGATTGCAGATTGAGTATTGGGGATTGAAGATTGAGCATTGAGGATTGAGGATTGAGGCATGAGGATTGAAGATTGAGAATTGAGGATTGAAGATTGAGGATTGAGGATTGAGGATTGAGGATGGAGGATGAGGGCTGAGGGTTCAGGATTGCGGTTTGAGGACTGAGGACTGAGTATTGAGGATTGAGAATTGAGGATTGAGGATTGAGGATTGAGGATTGAGGGTTGTGGATTGAGGACGAGGACTGAGGGTTGAATATTGATGTTTGAGGTCTGAGGATTAAGGATTGAGGGTTGAGAATTGAGGATTGAGGATTGAGGATTGAAGATTGAGGATTGGGCATTGAGGATTGAAGAATGAGGATTGAGGATTGAGGTTTGAGGATTGAGGATTGCAGATTGAGTATTGAGGATTGAAGATTGAGGATTGAGGATTGAGTACTGAGGATTGAGGATTGAGGATTGAGGATTGAGGATTGAGGATTGAGGATTGAAGATTGAATATTGAGGATATAAGATTGAGGATTGATGATTGCGGATTGAGGATGGAGGATGAGGGCTGAGGGTAGAGGATTGAGGTTTGAGGACACAGGACTGAGGACTGAGGATTGAGAATTGAGGATTGAGAATTGAGGATTGAAGATTGAGGATTGGGTATTGAGTATTGAAGAATGAGGATTGAGGATTGAGGATTGAGGATTGAGGATTGAGGATTGTAGATTGAGTATTGAGGATTGAAGATTGACGATTGAGGATTAAGGATTGATGATTGAGGATTGAGGATTGAGGATTGAGGATTGAAGATTGAATATTGATGGTTGAATATTGAGGACTGAGGATTGAGGGTTGTGGATTGAGGACGAGGACAGAGGGTTGAATATTGATGTTTGAGGTCTGAGGATTAAGGATTGAGGATTGAGGATTGAGGATTGAGGATTGAGGATTGAAGATTGAGGATTGGGTATTGAGGATTGAGGAATGAGGATTGAGGATTGAGGTTTGAGGATTGAGGATTGCAGATTGAGTATTGGGGATTGAAGATTGAGCATTGAGGATTGAGGATTGTGGATTGAGGACGAGGACTGAGGGTTGAATATTGATGTTTGATGTCTGAGGATTAAGGATTGAGGGTTGAGAATTGAGGATTGAGGATTGAGGATTGAAGATTGAGGATTGGGCATTGAGGATTGAAGAATGAGGATTGAGGATTGAGGTTTGAGGATTGAGGATTGCAGATTGAGTATTGAGGATTGAAGGTTGAGGATTGAGGATTGAGTACTGAGGATTGAGGATTGAGGATTGAGGATTGAGGATTGAGGATTGAGGATTGAAGATTGAATATTGAGGATATAAGATTGAGGATTGATGATTGAGGATTGAGGATGGAGGATGAGGGCTGAGGGTAGAGGATTGAGGTTTGAGGACACAGGACTGAGGACTGAGGATTGAGAACTGAGGATTGAGAATTGAGGATTGAAGATTGAGGATTGGGTATTGAGTATTGAAGAATGAGGATTGAGGATTGAGGATTGAGGATTGAGGATTGTAGATTGAGTATTGAGGATTGAAGATTGACGATTGAGGATTAAGGATTGATGATTGAGGATTGAGGATTGAGGATTCAAGATTGAGTATTGAGGATTGAAGATTGACGATTGAGAATTAAGGATTGAAGGTTGAGGATTAAGGATTGCAGATTGGGGATTGAGGATCTAGGATTGGAGGTTGATTATTCAGGATTGAAGATTGAGGATTGAGGATTGAGGTTTGAGAATTGAGAATTGAGGATGAGGACTGAGGGTTGAGGATTGAGGTTTGAGGATTGAAGATTGAGGATAGAGGATTGAGGATTGAGGATTGAGGATTGAGGATTGAAGATTGAATATTGATGGTTGAATATTGAGGACTGAGGATTGAGGGTTGTGGATTGAGGACGAGGACAGAGGGTTGAATATTGATGTTTGAGGTCTGAGGATTAAGGATTGAGGATTGAGGATTGAGGATTGAGGATTGAGGATTGAGGATTGAGGATTGGGTATTGAGGATTGAGGAATGAGGATTGAGGATTGAGGTTTGAGGATTGAGGATTGCAGATTGAGTATTGGGGATTGAAGATTGAGCCTTGAGGATTGAGGATTGAGGCATGAGGATTGAAGATTGAGAATTGAGGATTGAAGATTGAGGATTGAGGATTGAGGATTGAGGATGGAGGATGAGGGCTGAGGGTTCAGGATTGCGGTTTGAGGACTGAGGACTGAGTATTGAGGATTGAGAATGGAGGATTGAGGATTGAGGATTGAGGATTGAGGGTTGTGGATTGAGGACGAGGACTGAGGGTTGAATATTGATGTTTGAGGTCTGAGGATTAAGGATTGAGGGTTGAGAATTGAGGATTGAGGATTGAGGATTGAAGATTGAAGATTGGGCATTGAGGATTGAAGAATGAGGATTGAGGATTGAGGTTTGAGGATTGAGGATTGCAGATTGAGTATTGAGGATTGAAGATTGAGGATTGAGGATTGAGGATTGAAGATTGAGTATTGAGGATTGAAGGTTGAGGATTGAGGATTGAGTACTGAGGATTGAGGATTGAGGATTGAGGATTGAGGATTGAGGACTGAGGATTGAAGATTGAATATTGAGGATATAAGATTGAGGATTGATGATTGAGGATTGAGGACGGAGGATGAGGGCTGAGGGTAGAGGATTGAGGTTTGAGGACAGAGGACTGAGGATTGAGGACTAAGGATTGACGATTGAGTATTGAAGATTGAGGATTGATGACTGAGGATTGACGACTGAGAATTGAGGATTGAGGGTTGCTGATTGAAGATTAGTGATGAGGATTGAAGATTGAGGATTGAGGATTGAGGATTGAGGATTGAGGATTGAAGATTGAGTGTTGAGGGTTGAAGATTGAGGATTGCGGATTGAGGATTGAGGATTGAAGATTGAGTGTTGAGGATCGAAGATTGAGGATTGATGATTGAGGATTTAGGATTGAGGATTGAAGATTGAGTATTGAGGATTGAAGATTGAAGAATGAGGATTGATGATTGAGGATTGAGGATTGAGGATTGAAGATTGAGTGTTGAGGATTGAAGGTTGAGGATTGAGGATTGAGAATTGAGGATTGAGGATTGAGGATTGAAGATTGAGGATTGGGTATTTAGGATTGAAGAATGAGGATTGAAGATTGAGGTTTGAGGATTGATGATTGAATATTGAGGATTGAGGATTGAGGTTTGAGGATTGAGGATCAAGACTGAGGGTTGAGGATTGAGGTTTGAGGAACGCGGATTGAGGATTGAGGATTGAGGACTAAGGATTGACGATTGAGTATTGAAGATTGAGGATTGATGGCTGAGGATTGACGACTGAGAATTGAGGATTGAGGATTGCTGATTGAAGATTGAGTATTGAGGATTGAATATTGCGGATTGAGATTGAGGATTGAGGATTGAGGATTGAGGATTGAGGATTGAAGGTTGAGTATTGTGTATTGAAGGTTGAGGATTGTGGATTGAGGATTAAGGATTGAGGATAGAATATTGTAGATTGAGTATTGATGCCTGAGGATTGAGGATTGAGGATTGAGGATTGGGGATTGAGGATTGAAGATTGAGTATTGAGGATTGAAGATTGAGGGTTGAAGATTGAGTATTGATGATTGAATACTGAGGATTGAGGATTGAGCATTGAGGATTGAGGATTGTGGATTGAGGATTGAGGATTGAAGATTGAATATTTATGATTGAATACTGAGGACTGAGGATTGAGTGTTGTGGATTGAGGACGAGGACTGAGGATTAAGGATTGAGGATTGAGAATTGAGGATTGAGGATTGAGGATTGCAGATTAAGGATTGGGTATTTAGGATTGAAGAATGGGGATTGAGGATTGAGGTTTGAGGATTGGGGATTGAAGATTGAGTATTGATGATTGAATATTGAGTATTGAGGATTGAGGTTTGAGGATTGAGGATGAAGACTGAGGGTTGAGGATTGAGGTTTGAGGAACGAGGATTGAGGATTGAGGATTGAGGACTAAGGATTGACGATTGAGTATTGACGATTGAGGATTGATGACTGAGGATTGACGACTGAGAATTGAGGATTGAGGATTGATGATTGAAGATTGAGTATTGAGGACTGAATATTGCGGATTGAGGATTGAGGATTGAGGATTGAGGATTGAGTATTGAATATTGAGTATTGAGTATTGAAGGTTGAGGATTGTGGATTGAGGATTAAGGATTGAGGATTGAATATTGTAGATTGAGTATTGATGCCTGAGGATTGAGGATTGAGGATTGAGGATTGAGGATTGAGGATTGAAGATTGAGTATTGAGGATTGAAGATTGAGGGTTGAAGATTGAGTATTGATGATTGAATATTGAGGATTGAGGATTGAGGATTGAGGATTGAAGGGTGAGTATTGATGATTGAATATTGAGGATTGGGTATTGATGATTGGGTATTGAGGATTGAAGAATGAGGATTGAGGAATTGGGATTGAGGATTGATGATTGAGGATTGAAGATTGAGGATTGGGTATTGAGGATTGAAGAATGAGGATTGAGGATTGAGTATTGAGGATTGAGGATTGAGGATTGAAGATTGGGTATTGAGGATTGAAGATTGAGGATTGAGTATTGAGGATTGAGGACTGAGGATTGAGGATGAGTGCTAAGCGCCGGGGATTGAGATTCGACGACTGAGGACTGAGGATTGAGGATTGCGAATTGAGGATTGAGGATTGAGGATTGAGGGTTGAGGATTGAGGATTGAGGATTGAGGATTGAGGATTGAGGATTGAGGATTGAGGATTGAGGATTGTGGATTGAAGATTGAGTATTGATGATTGAATATTGAGGATTGAGGATTGAGGTTTGAATATTGAGGATTGAGGATTGAGGTTTGAGGATTGAGTATCGAAGATTGAGTATTGATGCCTGAGGATTGAGGATCGAGGATAGAGGATTGAGGATTGGAGATTGATTATTGAGGATTGAAGATTGTGGATTGAGGATTGAGGATTGAGAATTGAGAATTGAGTATGAGGACTGAGGGTTGAGGATTGAGGTTTGAGGAATGAGGATTGAGGGTTGGGGAATGAGGATTGAGGATTGAGGATTGAGGATTGAGCATTGAAGATTGAGTATTGATGCCTGAGGATTGAGGATTGAGGATTGAATATTGCGGATTGAGGATTGAGGATTGAGGATTGAGGATTGAGGATTGAGGATTGAAGATTGAGTATTGTGTATTGAAGGTTGAGGATTGTGGATTGAGGATTAAAGATTGAGGATTGAATATTGTAGATTGAGTATTGATGCCTGAGGATTGAGGATTGAGGATTGAGGATTGAGGATTGAGGATTGAAGATTGAGTATTGAGGATTGAAGATTGAGGGTTGAAGATTGAGTATTGATGATTGAATACTGAGGATTGAGGATTGAGGATTGAGGATTGAGGATTGAGGATTGAGAATTGAGGATTGAAGATTGAGTATTGATGATTGAATATTGAGGATTGAGGATTGAGGTTTGAGGATTGAGGACGAGGACTGACGGTAGAGGATTTAGGTTTGAGGATTGAGGATTGAGGACTGAGGATTGAGGATGAGTGCTAAGCGTCGGGGATTGAGGTTCGACGACTGACGACTGAGGATTGAGGATTGAGAATTGAGGATTGATGTTTGAGGATTGAAGATTGAGGATTGGGTATTGAGGATTGAAGAATGAGGATTGAGGATTGAGGATTGAGGATTGAGGATTGAGGATTGAGGATGTAGGATTGGAGATTGATTATTGAGTATACAAGGTTGAGGATTGAGGATTGATGATTGAAGATTGAGTATTGAGGATTGAATATTGAGGATTGAGGATGGAGGATTGAGGATTGAGGATTGAGGATTGAGGATTGAAGATTGAGTATTGAGGATTGAATATTGAGGATTGAGGATTGAGGATTGAAGATTGAGTATTGAGGATTGAATATTGAGGATTGAAGATTGAGGATTGAGGATTGAGGGTTGAGGATTGAAGATTGAGTATTGAGGACTGAAGATTGTGGGTTCGAAGATTGAGTATTGATGATTGAATATTGAGGATTGAGGATTGAGGATTGAGGACTGAGGATTGAGGATTGAGGATTGAAGATTGAGTATTGACGATTGAATATTGAGGATTGAGGATTGAGGTTTGAGGATTGAGGACGAGGACTGACGGTAGAGGATTTAGGTTTGAGGATTGAGGATTGAGGAATGAGGATTGAGGATGAGTGCTAATTGTCGGGGATTGAGGTTCGACGACTGAGGACTGAGGATTGAGGATTGAGAATTGAGGATTGATGTTTGAGGATTGAAGATTGAGGATTGAGGATTGAGGATTGAGGAATGAGGATTGAAGATTGAGTTTTGAGGATTGAAGATTGAGGATTGAGGATTGAGGATTGAGGATTGAAGATTGAGGATTGAGGATTGATGATTGAGGATCGAGGACTGAAGATTAAGAATTGAGGATTGAAGATTGAGGATTGAGGATTGAGGATTGAGGATGGAGGATGAGGGCTGAGGGTTGAGGATTGAGGATTGAGAAATGAGGATTGAGGATTGAGGATTGAAATTGAGGTTTGGGTATTGCGGATTGAAGAATGTGGGTTGAGGAATTAGTATTGAGAATTGAGGATTGAGGATTGAAGATTGAGGATTGGGTATTGAGGGTTGAAGAATGAGGATCGAGGATTGAGGATTGAGGATTGAGGATTGAAGATTGAGTGTTGAGGATTGAAGATTGGGGATTGAGGATTGAGGATTGAGGGCTGAGGATTGAAGATTGAGGATTGAAGATTGAGTATTGAGGATTGAAGATTGAGGATTGAGTATTCAGGATTGAGGATTCAGGATTGAAGATTGAGGATTGAGGATTGAGGATTGAGGATTGAGGATTGAAGATTGAGTATTGAGGATTGAAGACTGAGGATTGAGTATTCAGGATTGAGGATTCAGGATTGAAGATTGAGGATTGAGGATTGAGGATTGAGGATTGAGGATTGAGGATTGAAGATTGAATATTGATGATTGAATATTGAGGACTGAGGATTGAGGGTTGTGGATTGAGGACGAGGACTGAGGGTTGAATATTGATGTTTGAGGTCTGAGGATTAAGGATTGAGGATTGAGAATTGAGGATTGAGGATTGAGGATTGAAGATTGAGGATTGGGTATTTAGGATTGAAGAATGAGGATTGAAGATTGAGGTTTGAGGATTGATGATTGAATATTGAGGATTGAGGATTGAGGTTTGAGGATTGAGGATGAAGACTGAGGGTTGAGGATTGAGGTTTGAGGAACGAGGATTGAGGATTGAGGATTGAGGACTAAGGATTGACGATTGAGTATTGAAGATTGAGGATTGATGACTGAGGATTGACGACTGAGAATTGAGGATTGAGGATTGCTGATTGAAGATTAGTGATGAGGATTGAATATTGAGGATTGAGGATTGAGGATTGAGGATTGAGGATTGAAGATTGAGTGTTGAGGGTTGAAGAATGAGGATTGCGGATTGAGGATTGAGGATTGAAGATTGAGTGTTGAGGATAGAAGATTGAGGATTGATGATTGAGGATTTAGGATTGAGGATTGAAGATTGAGTATTGAGGATTGAAGATTGAAGAATGAGGATTGATGGTTTAGGATTGAGGATTGAGGATTGAAGATTGAGTGTTGAGGATTGAAGATTGAGGACTGAGGATTGAGGATTGAGGATTGAGGATTCAAGATTGAGTATTGAGGATTGAAGATTGAGGATTGAGTATTCAGGATTGAGGATTCAGGGTTGAAGATTGAGGATTGAGGATTGAGGATTGAGGATTGAGGATTGAGGATTGAAGATTGAATATTGATGATTGAATATTGAGGACTGAGGATTGAGGATTGTGGATTGAGGACGAGGACTGTGGGTTGAATATTGATGTTTGAGGTCTGAGGATTAAGGATTGAGGATTGAGAATTGAGGATTGAGGATTGAGGATTGAAGATTGAGGATTGGGCATTTAGGATTGAAGAATGAGGATTGAAGATTGAGGTTTGAGGATTGATGATTGAATATTGAGGATTGAGGATTGAGGTTTGAGGATTGAGGATGAAGACTGAGGGTTGAGGATTGAGGTTTGAGGAACGAGGATTGAGGATTGAGGATTGAGGACTAAGGATTGACGATTGAGTATTGAAGATTGAGGATTGATGGCTGAGGATTGACGACTGAGAATTGAGGATTGAGGATTGCTGATTGAAGATTGTGTATTGAGGATTGAATATTGCGGATTGAGGATTGAGGATTGAGGATTGAGGATTGAGGATTGAGGATTGAAGATTGAGTATTGTGTATTGAAGGTTGAGGATTGTGGATTGAGGATTAAGGATTGAGGATTGAATATTGTAGATTGAGTATTGATGCCTGAGGATTGAGGATTGAGGATTGCGGATTGAGGATTGAGGATTGAAGATTGAGTATTGAGGATTGAAGATTGAGGGTTGAAGATTGAGTATTGATGATTGAATACTGAGGACTGAGGATTGAGCATTGAGGATTGAGGATTGTGGATTGAGGATTGAGGATTGAAGATTGAATATTTATGATTGAATACTGAGGACTGAGGATTGAGTGTTGTGGATTGAGGACGAGGACTGAGGGTTGAATATTGATGTTTGAGGTCTGAGGATTAAGGATTGAGGATTGAGAATTGAGGATTGAGGATTGAGGATTGCAGATTAAGGATTGGGTATTTAGGATTGAAGAATGAGGATTGAGGATTGAGGTTTGAGGATTGGGGATTGAAGATTGAGTATTGATGATCGAATATTGAGGATTGAGGATTGAGGATTGAGGATTGAAGATTGAGTATTGAGGATTGAATATTGAGGATTGAGGATTGAGGATTGAGGATTGAGGATTGATGATTGAGGATTGAAGATTGAGTATTGAGTATTGAAGGTTGAGGACTGTGGATTGAGGATTAAGGATTGAGGATTGAATATTGTAGATTGAGTATTGACGCCTGTGGATTGAGGATTGAGGATTGAGGATTGAGGATTGAGGATTGAAGATTGAGTATTGAGGATTGATGATTGGGGATTGAAGACTGAGTATTGATGATTGAACATTGAGGATTGAGGATTGAGGATTGAGGATTGATGATTGGGTATTGAGGATTGAGGAATGAGGATTGACGATTGAGTATTGAAGATTGAGGATTGATGACTGAGGATTGACGACTGAGAATTTAGGATTGAGGATTGATGATTGAAGATTGAGTATTGAGGATTGAATATTGCGGATTGAGGATTGAGGATTGAGGATTGAGGATTGAGGATTGAGGATTGAGGATTGAGGATTGAGGATTGAGGATTGAGGATTGCGGATTGAGTATTGAGGATTGAGGATTGAGGATTGAGAATTGAGGATTGAGGATTGAGGATTGAAGATTGAGTATTGATGATTGAATATTGAGGATTGAGGATTGAGGATTGAGGATTGAAGATTGAGGATTGAGGATTGATGATTGAGGATCGAGGACTGAAGATTAAGAATTGAGGATTGAAGATTGAGGATTGGGGATTGAGGATTGAGGATGGAGGATGAGGGCTGAGGGTTGAGGATTGAGGATTGAGAAATGAGGATTGAGGATTGAGGATTGAAATTGAGGTTTGGGTATTGCGGATTGAAGAATGTGGGTTGAGGAATTAGTATTGAGGATTGAGGATTGAGGATTGAAGATTGAGGATTGGGTATTGAGGGTTGAAGAATGAGGATCGAGGATTGAGGATTGAGGATTGAGGATTGAAGATTGAGTGTTGAGGATTGAAGATTGGGGATTGAGGATTGAGGATTGAGGGCTGAGGATTGAAGATTGAGGATTGAAGATTGAGTATTGAGGATTGAAGATTGAGGATTGAGTATTCAGGATTGAGGATTCAGGATTGAAGATTGAGGATTGAGGATTGAGGATTGAGGATTGAGGATTGAAGATTGAGTATTGAGGATTGAAGACTGAGGATTGAGTATTCAGGATTGAGGATTCAGGATTGAAGATTGAGGATTGAGGATTGAGGATTGAGGATTGAGGATTGAGGATTGAAGATTGAATATTGATGATTGAATATTGAGGACTGAGGATTGAGGGTTGTGGATTGAGGACGAGGACTGAGGGTTGAATATTGATGTTTGAGGTCTGAGGATTAAGGATTGAGGATTGAGAATTGAGGATTGAGGATTGAGGATTGAAGATTGAGGATTGGGTATTTAGGATTGAAGAATGAGGATTGAAGATTGAGGTTTGAGGATTGATGATTGAATATTGAGGATTGAGGATTGAGGTTTGAGGATTGAGGATGAAGACTGAGGGTTGAGGATTGAGGTTTGAGGAACGAGGATTGAGGATTGAGGATTGAGGACTAAGGATTGACGATTGAGTATTGAAGATTGAGGATTGATGACTGAGGATTGACGACTGAGAATTGAGGATTGAGGATTGCTGATTGAAGATTAGTGATGAGGATTGAATATTGAGGATTGAGGATTGAAGATTGAGTGTTGAGGATAGAAGATTGAGGATTGATGATTGAGGATTTAGGATTGAGGATTGAAGATTGAGTATTGAGGATTGAAGATTGAAGAATGAGGATTGATGGTTTAGGATTGAGGATTGAGGATTGAAGATTGAGTGTTGAGGATTGAAGATTGAGGACTGAGGATTGAGGATTGAGGATTGAGGATTCAAGATTGAGTATTGAGGATTGAAGATTGAGGATTGAGTATTCAGGATTGAGGATTCAGGGTTGAAGATTGAGGATTGAGGATTGAGGATTGAGGATTGAGGATTGATGATTGAGGATTGAAGATTGAGTATTGAGTATTGAAGGTTGAGGATTGTGGATTGAGGATTGAGGTTTGAGGAACGAGGATTGAGGATTGAGGATTGAGGTCTAAGGATTGACGATTGAGTATTGAAGATTGAAGATTGATGGCTGAGGATTGACGACTGAGAATTGAGGATTAAGGATTGCTGATTGAAGATTGAGTATTGAGGATTGAATATTGCGGATTGAGGATTGAGGATTGAGGATTGAGGATTGAGGATTGAGTATTGAAGATTGAGTATTGTGTATTGAAGGTTGAGGATGGTGGATTGAGGATTAAGGATTGAGGATTGAATATTGTAGATTGAGTATTGATGCCTGAGGATTGAGGATTGAGGATTGAGGATTGAGGATTGAGGATTGAAGATTGAGTATTGAGGATTGAAGATTGAGGGTTGAAGATTGAGTATTGATGATTGAATACTGAGGATTGAGGATTGAGCATTGAGGATTGAGGATTGTGGATTGAGGATTGAGGATTGAAGATTGAATATTTATGATTGAATACTGAGGACTGAGGATTGAGTGTTGTGGATTGAGGACGAGGACTGAGGGTTGAATATTGATGTTTGAGGTCTGAGGATTAAGGATTGAGGATTGAGAATTGAGGATTGAGGATTGAGGATTGAGGATTGAGGATTGAGGGTTGAGGATTGAAGATTGAGTATTGAGTATTGAAGGTTGAGGATTGTGGATTGAGGATTAAGGATTGAGGATTGAATATTGTAGATTGAGTATTGATGCCTGAGGATTGAGGATTGAGGATTGAGGATTGAGGATTGAGGATTGAAGATTGAGTATTGAGGATTGAAGATTGAGGGTTGAAGATTGAGTATTGATGATTGAATATTGAGGATTGAGGATTGAGGATTGAGGATTGAGGATTGAGGATTGAGGATTGAAGATTGAGTATTGATGATTGAATATTGAGGATTGAGGATTGAGGTTTGAGGATTGAGGACGAGGACTGACGGCAGAGGATTTAGGTTTGAGGATTGAGGATTGAGGCTGAGGATTGAGGATGAGTGCTAAGCGTCGTGGATTGAGATTCGACGACTGAGGACTGAGGATTGAGGATTGAGAATTGAGGATTGAGGATTGAGGATTGAAGATTGAGTATTGATGATTGAATATTGAGGATTGAGGATTGAGGTCTGAGGATTGAGGATTGACGATTGAGGATTGAGGATTGAGTATTGAAGATTGAGTATTGATGCCTGAGGATTGAGGATCGAGGATTGAGGATTGAGGATTGGAGATTGATTATTGAGGATTGAAGATTGAGGATTGAGGATTGAATATTGATGATTGGATATTGAGGACTGAGGATTGAGGGTTGTGGATTGAGGACGAGGTCTGAGGGTTGAATATTGAAGTTTGAGGTCTGAGGATTAAGAATTGAGGATTGAGAATTGAGGATTGAGGATTGAGGATTGAAGATTGAGGATTGCGTATTTAGGATTGAAGAATGAGGATTGAAGATTGAGGTTTGAGGATTGATGATTGAATATTGAGGATTGAAGATTGAGGTTTGAGGATTGAGGATGAAGACTGAGGGTTGAGGATTGAGGATTGAGGATTGAGGATTGAAGATTGAGTATTGAGGATTGAAGATTGAGGATTGAGTATTGAGGATTGAGGATTCAGGGTTGAAGATTGCGGAGTGAGGATTGAGGATTGGATATTGATTATTGAGTATAGAAGGTTGAGGATTGTGGATTGAGGATTGAGGATTGAGGATTGAGTATTGAGGATTGAGGATTGAAAATTGGGGATTGAGGAATGAGGATTGAAGATTGAGTATTGATGATCGAATATTGAGGATTGAGGATTGAGGATTGAGGATTGAAGATTGAGTATTGAGGATTGAAGATTGAGGATTGAGTATTGAGGATTGAGGATATAGGGTTGAAGATTGAGGATTGAGGATTGAGGATTGAGGATTGAGGATTGAGGATTGGGTATTGAGGATTGAGGAATGAGGATTGAGGAATGAGGTTTGAGGATTGAGGATTGCAGATTGAGTATTGAGGATTGAAGATTGAGGATTGAGGATTGAGGATTGAGGAATGAGGATTGAAGATAGGGTATTGAGGATTGAAGATTGAGGATAGAGGATTGAGTACTGACGATGGAGGATGAGGGCTGAGGGTTGAGGATTGAGGATTGAGAAATGAGGATTGAGGATTGAGGATTGAAATTGAGGATTGGGTATTGAGGATTGGGTATTGAGGATTGAAGGATGAGGATTGAGGAATTGGGATTGAGGATTGAGGATTGAGGATTGAAGATTGAGGATTGGGTATTGAGGATTGAAGAATGAGGATTGAGGATTGAGTATTGAGGATTGAGGATTGAGGATTGAAGATTGGGTATTGAGGATTGAAGATTGAGGATTGAGTACTGAGGATTGAGTAATGAGGATTGAGGATAGAGGTTTGAGTATTGGGGATTGCAGATTGAGTATTGGCGATTGAAGATTGAGGATTGAGGATTGAGGATTGAGGAATGAGGATCGAAGATTGAGTATTGAGGATTGAAGATTGAGGATAGAGGATTGAGTACTGAGGATGGAGGATGAGGGCTGAGGGTTGAAGATTGAGGATTGAGAAATGAGGATTGAGGATTGAGGATTGAAATTGAAGATTGAGGATTGGGTATTGAGGATTGAAGAATGAGGATTGAGGATTGAGGATTGGGGATTGAGGATTGAAGATTAGTGTTGAGGATTGAAGATTGAGGATTGAGGATTGAGGATTGAGGATTGAGGATTGAAGATTGGGTATTGAGGATTGAAGATTGAGGATTGAGTATTGATGATTGAATATTGAGGATTGAGGATTGAGGTTTGAGGATTGAGGACGAGGACTGACGGTAGAGGATTTAGGTTTGAGGATTGAGGATTGAGGAACGAGGATTGAGGATGAGTGCTAAGGGTCTGGGATTGAGGTTCGACGACTGAGGACTGAGGATTGAGGATTGAGAATTGAGGATTGAGGATTGAGTATTGAGGATTGAGGATTGAAAATTGGGGATTGAGGAATGAGGATTGAAGATTGAGTATTGATGATCGAATATTGAGGATTGAGGATTGAGGATTGAGGATTGAAGATTGAGTATTGAGGATTGAAGATTGAGGATTGAGTATTGAGGATTGAGGATATAGGGTTGAAGATTGAGGATTGAGGATTGAGGATTGAGGATTGAGGATTGAGGATTGTGGATTGAGGATTGAGGATTGAAGATTGAATATTTATGATTGAATACTGAGGACTGAGGATTGAGTGTTGTGGATTGAGGACGAGGACTGAGGTTTAAATATTGATGTTTGAGGTCTGAGGATTAAGGATTGAGGATTGAGAATTGAGGATTGAGGATTGAGGATTGCAGATTAAGGATTGGGTATTTAGGATTGAAGAATGAGGATTGAGGATTGAGGTTTGAGGATTGGGGATTGAAGATTGAGTATTGATGATTGAATATTGAGGATTGAGGATTGAGGTTTGAGGATTGAGGATGAGGGCTGAGGGTTGAGGATTGAGGATTGAGAAATGAGGATTGAGGATTGAGGATTGAGGATTGAGGATTGAGGATTGAAGATTGAGGATTGGGTATTTAGGATTGAAGAATGAGGATTGACGATTGAGGTTTGAGGATTGATGATTGAATATTGAGGATTGAGGATTGAGGTTTGAGGATTGAGGATGAAGACTGAGGGTTGAGGATTGAGGTTTGAGGAACGAGGATTGAGGATTGAGGATTGAGGACTAAGGATTGACGATTGAGTATTGAAGATTGAGGATTGATGACTGAGGATTGACGACTGAGAATTGAGGATTGAGGATTGCTGATTGAAGATTAGTGATGAGGATTGAAGATTGAGGATTGAGGATTGAGGATTGAGGATTGAGGATTGAAGATTGAGTGTTGAGGGTTGAGGATTGAGGATTGCGGATTGAGGATTGAGGATTGAAGATTGAGTGTTGAGGATCGAAGATTGAGGATTGATGATTGAGGATTTAGGATTGAGGATGGAAGATTGAGTATTGAGGATTGAAGATTGAAGAATGAGGATTGATGGTTGAGTATTGAGGATTGAGGATTGAAGATTGAGTGTTGAGGATTGAAGATTGAAGATTGAGGATTGAGGATTGAGGATTGAGGATTGAAGATTTAGTATTGAGGATTGAAGATTAAGGATTGAGTATTCAGGATTGAGGATTCAGGGTTGAAGATTGAGGATTGAGGATTGAGGATTGAGGATTGAGGATTGAGGATTGAAGATTGAATATTGATGATTGAATATTGAGGACTGAGGATTGAAGGTTGTGGATTGAGGACGAGGACTGAGGGTTGAATATTGATGATTGAGGTCTGAGGATTAAGGATTGAGGATTGAGAATTGAGGATTGAGGATTGAGTATTGAGGATTGAAGATTGAGGGTTGAAGATTGAGTATTGATGATTGAATACTGAGGATTGAGGATTGAGCATTGAGGATTGAGGATTGTGGATTGAGGATTGAGGATTGAAGATTGAATATTTATGATTGAATACTGAGGACTGAGGATTGAGTGTTGTGGATTGAGGACGAGGACTGAGGGTTGAATATTGATGTTTGAGGTCTGAGGATTAACGATTGAGGATTGAGAATTGAGGATTGAGGATTGAGGATTGCAGATTAAGGATTGGGTATTTAGGATTGAAGAATGAGGATTGAGGATTGAGGTTTGAGGATTGGGGATTGAAGATTGAGTATTGATGATTGAATATTGAGGATTGAGGATTGAGGTTTGAGGATTGAGGATGAAGACTGAGGGTTGAGGATTGAGGTTTGAGGAACGAGGATTGAGGATTGAGGATTGAGGACTAAGGATTGACGATTGAGTATTGAAGATTGAGGATTGATGACTGAGGATTGACGACTGAGAATTGAGGATTGAGGATTGATGATTGAAGATTGAGTATTGAGGACTGAATATTGCGGATTGAGGATTGAGGATTGAGGATTGAGGGTTGAGGATTGAAGATTGAGTATTGAGTATTGAAGGTTGAGGATTGTGGATTGAGGATTAAGGATTGAGGATTGAATATTGTAGATTGAGTATTGATGCCTGAGGATTGAGGATTGAGGATTGAGGATTGAGGATTGAGGATTGAAGATTGAGTATTGAGGATTGAAGATTGAGGGTTGAAGATTGAGTATTGATGATTGAATATTGAGGATTGAGGATTGAGGATTGAGGATTGAGGATTGAGGATTGAGGATTGAAGATTGAGTATTGATGATTGAATATTGAGGATTGAGGATTGAGGTTTGAGGATTGAGGACGAGGACTGACGGCAGAGGATTTAGGTTTGAGGATTGAGGATTGAGGCTGAGGATTGAGGATGAGTGCTAAGCGTCGTGGATTGAGATTCGACGACTGAGGACTGAGGATTGAGGATTGAGAATTGAGGATTGAGGATTGAGGATTGAAGATTGAGTATTGATGATTGAATATTGAGGATTGAGGATTGAGGTCTGAGGATTGAGGATTGACGATTGAGGATTGAGGATTGAGTATTGAAGATTGAGTATTGATGCCTGAGGATTGAGGATCGAGGATTGAGGATTGAGGATTGGAGATTGATTATTGAGGATTGAAGATTGAGGATTGAGGATTGAATATTGATGATTGGATATTGAGGACTGAGGATTGAGGGTTGTGGATTGAGGACGAGGTCTGAGGGTTGAATATTGAAGTTTGAGGTCTGAGGATTAAGAATTGAGGATTGAGAATTGAGGATTGAGGATTGAGGATTGAAGATTGAGGATTGCGTATTTAGGATTGAAGAATGAGGATTGAAGATTGAGGTTTGAGGATTGATGATTGAATATTGAGGATTGAAGATTGAGGTTTGAGGATTGAGGATGAAGACTGAGGGTTGAGGATTGAGGATTGAGGATTGAGGATTGAAGATTGAGTATTGAGGATTGAAGATTGAGGATTGAGTATTGAGGATTGAGGATTCAGGGTTGAAGATTGCGGAGTGAGGATTGAGGATTGGATATTGATTATTGAGTATAGAAGGTTGAGGATTGTGGATTGAGGATTGAGGATTGAGGATTGAGTATTGAGGATTGAGGATTGAAAATTGGGGATTGAGGAATGAGGATTGAAGATTGAGTATTGATGATCGAATATTGAGGATTGAGGATTGAGGATTGAGGATTGAAGATTGAGTATTGAGGATTGAAGATTGAGGATTGAGTATTGAGGATTGAGGATATAGGGTTGAAGATTGAGGATTGAGGATTGAGGATTGAGGATTGAGGATTGAGGATTGGGTATTGAGGATTGAGGAATGAGGATTGAGGAATGAGGTTTGAGGATTGAGGATTGCAGATTGAGTATTGAGGATTGAAGATTGAGGATTGAGGATTGAGGATTGAGGAATGAGGATTGAAGATAGGGTATTGAGGATTGAAGATTGAGGATAGAGGATTGAGTACTGACGATGGAGGATGAGGGCTGAGGGTTGAGGATTGAGGATTGAGAAATGAGGATTGAGGATTGAGGATTGAAATTGAGGATTGGGTATTGAGGATTGGGTATTGAGGATTGAAGGATGAGGATTGAGGAATTGGGATTGAGGATTGAGGATTGAGGATTGAAGATTGAGGATTGGGTATTGAGGATTGAAGAATGAGGATTGAGGATTGAGTATTGAGGATTGAGGATTGAGGATTGAAGATTGGGTATTGAGGATTGAAGATTGAGGATTGAGTACTGAGGATTGAGTAATGAGGATTGAGGATTGAGGTTTGAGTATTGGGGATTGCAGATTGAGTATTGGCGATTGAAGATTGAGGATTGAGGATAGAGGATTGAGGAATGAGGATCGAAGATTGAGTATTGAGGATTGAAGATTGAGGATAGAGGATTGAGTACTGAGGATGGAGGATGAGGGCTGAGGGTTGAAGATTGAGGATTGAGAAATGAGGATTGAGGATTGAGGATTGAAATTGAAGATTGAGGATTGGGTATTGAGGATTGAAGAATGAGGATTGAGGATTGAGGATTGGGGATTGAGGATTGAAGATTAGTGTTGAGGATTGAAGATTGAGGATTGAGGATTGAGGATTGAGGATTGAGGATTGAAGATTGGGTATTGAGGATTGAGGATTGAGGATTGAGGATTGAGTATTGAGGATTGAGAATTGAGGATTGAGGATTGAGGATTGAAGATTGAGTATTGATGATTGAATATTGAGGATTGAGGATTGAGGATTGAGGATTGAAGATTGAGTATTGAAGATTGAAGATTGAGGATTGAGTATTGAGGATTGAGGATTCAGGGTTGAAGATTGAGGATTGAGGGTTGAGGATTGAGGATTGAGGATTGAGTATTGGGTGTTTAGTATTGAAGAATGAGGATTGAGGATTGAGGTTTGAGGATTGAGGATTGAAGATTGAGTATTGACGATTGAATATTGAGGGTTGAGGATTGAGGCTTGAGGATTGAGGATGAAGGCTGAGGGTTGAGGATTGAGGTTTGAGGAACGAGGATCGAGGATTGAGGATTGAGGACTAAGGATTGACGATTGAGTATTGAAGGTTGAGGATTGATGACTGAGGATAGACGACTGAGAATTGAGGATTGAGGATTGATGATTGAAGATTGAGTATTGAGGATTGAAATTGAGGATTGGGTATTGAGGATTGAAGAATGAGGATTGAGGAATTAGGATTGAGGATTGAGGATTGAGGATTGAAGATTGAGGATTGGGTATTGAGGATTGAAGAATGAGGATTGAGGATTGAGGATTGGGGATTGAGGATTGAAGATTAGTGTTGAGGATTGAAGATTGAGGATTGAGGATTGAGGATTGAGGATTGAGGATTGAAGATTGGGTATTGAGGATTGAAGATTGAGGATTGAGTATTGATGATTGAATATTGAGAATTGAGGATTGAGGTTTGAGGATTGAGGACGAGGACTGACGGTAGAGGATTTAGGTTTGAGGATTGAGGATTGAGGAACGAGGATTGAGGATGAGTGCTAAGGGTCGGGGATTGAGGTTCGACGACTGAGGACTGAGGATTGAGGATTGAGAATTGAGGATTGGTGTTTGAGGATTGAAGATTGAGGATTGAGGATTGAGGATTGAGGAATGAGGATTGAAGGTTGAGTATTGAGGATTGAAGATTGAAGATAGAGGATTGAGTACTGAGGATGGAGGATGAGGGCTGAGTGTTGAGGGTTGAGGATTGAGAAATGAGGATTGAGGATTGAGGATAGAAATTGAGGATTGGGTATTGAGGGTTGAAGAATGAGGATTGAGGAATTAGGATTGAGGATTGAGGATTGAGGACTGAAGATTGAGGATTGGGTATTGAGGATTGATGAATGAGGATTGAGGATTGAGGATTGAGGATTGAGGATTGAAGATTGAGTGTTGAGGATTGAAAATTGAGGATTGAGGGTTGACGATTGAGGATTGAGGATTGAAGATTGAGTATTGAGGATTGAAGATTGAGGATTGAGGATTGAGGATTGAGGATTGAAGATTGAATATTTATGATTGAATATTGAGGACTGAGGATTGAGGGTTGTGGATTGAGGACGAGGACTGAGGGTTGAATATTGATGTTTGAGGTCTGAGGATTAAGGATTGAGGATTGAGAATTGAGGATTGAGGATTGAGGATTGAAGATTGAGGATTGGGTATTTAGGATTGAAGAATGTGGATTGAGGATTGAGGTTTGAGGATTGGGGATTGAAGATTGAGTATTGACGATTGAATGTTGAGGATTGAGGATTGAGGTTTGAGGATTGAGGATGAAGACTGAGGGTTGAGGATTGAGGTTTGAGGAAAGATGATTGAGGATTGAGGATTGAGGACTAAGTATTGACGATTGAGTATTGAAGATTGAGGATTGATGACTGAGGATTGACGACTGAGAATTGAGGATTGAGGATTGATGATTGAAGATTGAGTATTGAGGATTGAATATTGCGGATTGAGGATTGAGGATTGAGGATTGAGGATTGAGGATTGAGGATTGAGGATTGAGGATTGAGGATTGAGGATTGAGTATTGAGGATTGAGAATTGAGGATTGAGGATTGAGGATTGAAGATTGAGTATTGATGATTGAATATTGAGGATTGAGGATTAAGGATTGAGGATTGAAGATTGAGTATTGAGGATTGAAGATTGAGGATTGAGTATTGAGGATAGAGGATTCAGGGTTGAAGATTGAGGATTGAGGATTGAGGATTGAGGATTGAGGATTGAGGATTGAGGATTGGGTGTCTAGTATTGAAGAATGAGGATTGAGGATTGAGGGTTGAGGATTGAGGATTGAAGATTGAGTATTGATGATTGAATATTGAGGGTTGAGGATTGAGGTTTGAGGATTGAGGATGAAGACTGAGGGTTGAGGATTGAGGTTTGAGGAACGAGGATCGAGGATTGAGGATTGAGGACTAAGGATTGACGATTGAGTATTGAAGATTGAGGATTGATGACTGAGGATAGACGACTGAGAATTGAGGATTGAGGATTGATGATTGAAGATTGAGTATTGAGGATTGAATATTGAGGATTGAGTATTGAGGATTGAGGATTGAGGATTGAGGATTGAGGATTGAAGATTGAGTATTGAGTATTGAAGGTTGAGGATTGTGGATTGAGGATTAAGGATTGTGGATTGAATATTGTAGATTGAGTATTGATGCCTGAGGATTGAGGATTGAGGATTGTGGATTGAATATTGTAGATTGAGTATTGATGCCTGGGGATTGAGGATTGAGGATTGAGGATTGAGGATTGAGGATTGAAGGTTGAGTATTGAGGATTGAAGATTGAGTATTCAAGATTGAGTATTGATGATTGAATATTGAGGATTGAGGATTGAGGATTGAGGATTGAGGATTGGGTATTGAGGATTGAGTAATGAGGATTGAGGATTGAGGTTTGAGTATTGGGGATTGCAGATTGAGTATTGGCGATTGAAGATTGAGGATTGAGTATTGAGGATTGAGGAATGAGGATCGAAGATTGAGTATTGAGGATTGAATATTAAGGATAGAGGATTGAGTACTGAGGATGGAGGATGAGGGCTGAGGGTTGAAGATTGAGGATTGAGAAATGAGGATTGAGGATTGAGGATTGAAATTGAGGATTGGGTATTGAGGATTGAAGAATGAGGATTGAGGAATTAGGATTGAGGATTGAGGATTGTGGATTGAAGATTGAGGATTGGGTTTTGTGGATTGAAGAATGAGGATTGAGGATTGAGGATTGGGGATTGAGGATTGAAGATTAGTGTTGAGGATTGAAGATTGAGGATTGAGGATTGAGGATTGAGGATTGAGGATTGAAGATTGGGTATTGAGGATTGAAGATTGAGGATTGAGTATTGAGGATTGAGGATTCAGGGTTGAAAATTGAGGATTGAGGATCGAGGATTGAGGATTGAGGATTGAGGATTGAGGATTGAAGATTGAGTATTGAGTATTGAAGGTTGAGGATTGAGGATTCAGGATTGAGGAATGAGGATTGAAGATTGAGAATTGAGGATTGAAGATTGAGGGTTGAGGATTGAGGATTGAGGATGGAGGATGAGGGCTGAGGGTTGAGGATTGCGGTTTGAGGACTGAGGACTGAGGATTGAGGATTGAGAATTGAGGATTGAGGATTGAGGATTGAAATTGAGGATTGGGTATTGATGATTGAAGAATGAGGATTGAGGAATTAGGATTGAGGATTGAGGATTGAGGATTGAAGGTTGAGGAGTGGGTATTCAGGATTGAAGATTGAGGACTGAGTATTGACGATTGAGGATTGAGGATTGAGGATTGAGGATTAAGTATTGAGGATTGAATATTGTAGATTGAATATTGATGCCTGAGGATTGAGGATTGAGGATTGAGGATTGAGGATTGAGGATTGAGGATTGAGGATTGAGGATTGAAGATTGAATATTGATGATTGAATATTGAGGACTGAGGATTGAGGGTTGTGGATTGAGGACGAGGACTGAGGGTTGAATATTGATGTTTGAGGTCTGAGGATTAAGGATTGAGGATTGAGAATTGAGGATTGAGGATTGAGGATTGAAGATTGAGGATTGGGTATTGAGGATTGAGGAATGAGGATTAAGGATTGAGGTTTGAGGATTGAGGATTGCAGATTGAGTATTGAGGATTGAAGATTGAGCATTGAGGATTCAGGATTGAGGAATGAGGATTGAAGATTGAGAATTGAGGATTGAAGATTGAGGGTTGAGGATTGAGGATTGAGGATGGAGGATGAGGGCTGAGGGTTGAGGATTGCGGTTTGAGGACTGAGGACTGAGGATTGAGGATTGAGAATTGAGGATTGAGGATTGAGGATTGAAATTGAGGATTGGGTATTGATGATTGAAGAATGAGGATTGAGGAATTAGGATTGAGGATTGAGGATTGAGGATTGAAGGTTGAGGAGTGGGTATTCAGGATTGAAGATTGAGGACTGAGTATTGAGGATTGAGGATTGAGGATTGAAGATTGAGGATTCAGAATTGAGGATTGAGGATTGAGGATTAAGGATTGAAGATTGAATATTGATGATTGAATATTGAGGACTGACGATTGAGGGTTGTGGATTGTGGACGAGGACTGAGGGTTGAATATTGATGTTTGAGGTCCGAGGATTAAGGATTGAGGGTTGAGAATTGAGTATTGAGGATTGAGGATTGAAGATTGAGGATTGGGCATTGAGGATTGAGGACTGAAGATTGACGATTGAGGATTAAGGATTGAAGATTGAGGATTAAGGATTGAAGATTGGGGATTGAGGATCTAGGATTGGAGGTTGATTATTGAGGATTGATGATTGAGGATTGAGGATTGAGGATTGAGAATTGAGAATTGAGTATGAGGACTGAGGGTTGAGGATTGAGTTTTGAGGAATGAGGATTGAGGCTTGAGGATTGAGGATTGAGGATTGAGGATCGAGGATTGAGTATTGAAGATTGAGTATTGATGCCTGAGGATTGAGGATTGGGGATTGTGGATTGAGGATTGAGGATTGCAGATTGAGGATCGATAATTGAGTGTTGAGGATTTAGGTTTGAGGATTGGGGATTGAGGACTGAGGATTGAGGATTGAGGATTGAGCATTGAGGATTGAGCATTGAGGATTGAAGATTGATGACTGTGGATTGAGGACTGAAGATTGAGGATTAACGATTGAAGATTGGGGATTGAGGATCTAGGATCGGATATTGATTATTGAGGATTGAAGATTGAGGATTGAGGATTGAGGATTGAGAATTGAGAATTGAGGATGAGGACTGAGGGTTGAGGATTGAGGTTTGAGGAATGAGGATTGATGGCTGAGGATTGAGGATTGAGGATTGAGGATTGAGGATTGAGTATTGAAGATTGAGTATTGATGCCTGAGGATTGAGGATTAGGGATTGAGGATTGAGGATTGAGGATTGAAGATTGAGTATTGGGGATTGAAGATTGAGGATTGAGGATTGATGATTGAGGATGACGAATGAGGACTGACGGTTGAGGATTGAGGTTTGAGGATTGAAGATTGAGGACTGTGGACTGAGGATTGAGGATTGAGGATTGAGCATTGAGGATTGAAGATTGGGTATTGAGGATTGAAGATTGAGGATTGAGTATTGAGGATTGAGGATTCAGGGTTGAAAATTGAGGATTGAGGATCGAGGATTGAGGATTGAGGATTGAGGATTGAGGATTGAAGATTGAGTATTGAGTATTGAAGGTTGAGGATTGTGGATTGAGGATTAAGTATTGAGGATTGAATATTGTAGATTGAATATTGATGCCTGAGGATTGAGGATTGAGGATTGAGGATTGAGGATTGAGGATTGAGGATTGAGGATTGAGGATTGAAGATTGAATATTGATGATTGAATATTGAGGACTGAGGATTGAGGGTTGTGGGTTGAGGACGAGGACTGAGGGTTGAATATTGATGTTTGAGGTCTGAGGATTAAGGATTGAGGATTGAGAATTGAGGATTGAGGATTGAGGATTGAAGATTGAGGATTGGGTATTGAGGATTGAGGAATGAGGATTAAGGATTGAGGTTTGAGGATTGAGGATTGCAGATTGAGTATTGAGGATTGAAGATTGAGCATTGAGGATTCAGGATTGAGGAATGAGGATTGAAGATTGAGAATTGAGGATTGAAGATTGAGGGTTGAGGATTGAGGCTTGAGGATGGAGGATGAGGGCTGAGGGTTGAGGATTGCGGTTTGAGGACTGAGGACTGAGGATTGAGGATTGAGAATTGAGGATTGAGGATTGAGGATTGAAATTGAGGATTGGGTATTGATGATTGAAGAATGAGGATTGAGGAATTAGGATTGAGGATTGAGGATTGAGGATTGAAGGTTGAGGAGTGGGTATTCAGGATTGAAGATTGAGGACTGAGTATTGAGGATTGAGGATTGAGGATTGAAGATTGAGGATTCAGAATTGAGGATTGAGGATTGAGGATTAAGGATTGAAGATTGAATATTGATGATTGAATATTGAGGACTGAGGATTGAGGGTTGTGGATTGTGGACGAGGACTGAGGGTTGAATATTGATGTTTGAGGTCTGAGGATTAAGGATTGAGGGTTGAGAATTGAGTATTGAGGATTGGGGATTGAAGATTGAGGATTGGGCATTGAGGATTGAGGACTGAAGATTGACGATTGAGGATTAAGGATTGAAGATTGAGGATTAAGTATTGAAGATTGGGGATTGAGGATCTAGGATTGGAGGTTGATTATTGAGGATTGATGATTGAGGATTGAGGATTGAGGATTGAGAATTGAGAATTGAGTATGAGGACTGAGGGTTGAGGATTGAGTTTTGAGGAATGAGGATTGAGGCTTGAGGATTGAGGATTGAGGATTGAGGATCGAGGATTGAGTATTGAAGATTGAGTATTGATGCCTGAGGATTGAGGATTGGGGATTGTGGATTGAGGATTGAGGATTGCAGATTGAGGATCGATAATTGAGTGTTGAGGATTTAGGTTTGAGGATTGGGGATTGAGGACTGAGGATTGAGGATTGAGGATTGAGCATTGAGGATTGAGCATTGAGGATTGAAGATTGATGACTGTGGATTGAGGACTGAAGATTGAGGATTAACGATTGAAGATTGGGGATTGAGGATCTAGGATCGGATATTGATTATTGAGGATTGAAGATTGAGGATTGAGGATTGAGGATTGAGAATTGAGAATTGAGGATGAGGACTGAGGGTTGAGGATTGAGGTTTGAGGAATGAGGATTGATGGCTGAGGATTGAGGATTGAGGATTGAGGATTGAGGATTGAGTATTGAAGATTGAGTATTGATGCCTGAGGATTGAGGATTAGGGATTGAAGATTGAGGATTGAGGATTGAAGATTGAGTATTGGGGATTGAAGATTGAGGATTGAGGATTGATGATTGAGGATGACGAATGAGGACTGACGGTTGAGGATTGAGGTTTGAGGATTGAAGATTGAGGACTGTGGACTGAGGATTGAGGATTGAGGATTGAGCATTGAGGATTGAAGATTGAGTACTGGGGATTGGGGATTGAAGATTGATGATTAAGGATTGAAGATTAGGGATTGAGGATCTAGAATTGGAGATTGATTATTGAGGACTGAAGATTGAGGATTGAGGATTGAGGATTGAGAATTGAGAATTGAGTATGAGAACTGAGGGTTGAGGATTGAAGTTTGAGGAATGAGGATTGAGGTTTGAGGATTGAGGATTGAGGATTGAGGATTGAGGATTGAGTATTGAATATTGAGTATTGATGCCTGAGGATTGAGGATTGAGTATTGATGATTCAGGATCGAGGATTGAAGACTGAGAATTGAGGATTGAAGGTTGAGGGTTGAGGATTGAGGATTGAGGATGGAGGATGAGGTCTGAGGGTTGAGGATTGCGGTTTGAGGACAGAGGACTGAGGATTGAGGATTGACAATTGAGGATTGAGCATTGAGGATTGAAATTGAGGATTGCGTATTGATGATTGAAGAATGAGGATTGAGGAATTAGGATTGAGGATTGAGGATTGAGGATTGAAGATTGAGGAGTGGGTATTCAGGATTGAAGATTGAGGATTGAGGATTGAGTATTGAGGAATGAGGATTGAGGATTGAAGGTTGTGGATTCAGAATTGAGGATTGAGGATTGAGGATTGAGGATTGAAGATTGAATATTGATGATTGAATATTGAGGACTGAGGATTGAGGGTTGTGGATTGAGGACGAGGACTGAGGGTTGAATATTGATGTTTGAGGGCTGAGGATTAAGGATTGAGGGTTGAGAATTGAGGATTGAGGATTGAGGATTGAAGATTGAGGATTGGGCATTGAGGATTGAAGAATGAGGATTGAGGATTGAGGTTTGAGGATTGATGATTGCAGATTGAGTATTGTGGATTGAAGATTGAGGATTGAGGATTGAGGATTGAAGATTGAGGATTGAGGATTGAGGATTGAGGATGGAGGATGAGGGCTGAGGGTTGAGGGTTGAGGATTGAGAAATGAGGATTGAGGATTGAGGATAGAAATTGAGGATTGGGTATTGAGGATTGAAGAATGAGGATTGAGGAATTAGGATTGAGGATTGAGGATTGAGGACTGAAGATTGAGGATTGGGTATTGAGGATTGATGAATGAGGATTGAGGATTGAGGATTGAGGATTGAGGATTGAAGATTGAGTGTTGAGGATTGAAAATTGAGGATTGAGGGTTGACGATTGAGGATTGAGGATTGAAGATTGAGTATTGAGGATTGAAGATTCAGGATTGAGTATTGAGGATTCAGGGTTGAAGACTGAGGATTGAGGATTGAGGATTGAGGATTGAGGATTGAGGATTGAAGATTGAATATTTATGATTGAATATTGAGGACTGAGGATTGAGGGATGTGGATTGAGGACGAGGGCTGAGGGTTGAATATTGATGTTTGAGGTCTGAGGATTAAGGATTGAGGATTGAGAGTTGAGGATTGAGGATTGAGGATTGAAGATTAAGGATTGGGTATTTAGGATTGAAGAATGTGGATTGAGGATTGAGGTTTGAGGATTGGGGATTGAAGATTGAGTATTGACGATTGAATATTAAGGATTGAGGATTGAGGTTTGAGGATTGAGGATGAAGACTGAGGGTTGAGGATTGAGGTTCGAGGAAAGATGATTGAGGATTGAGGATTGAGGACTAAGGATTGACGATTGAGTATTGAAGATTGAGGATTGATGACTGAGGATTGACGACTGAGAATTGAGGATTGAGGATTGATGATTGAAGATTGAGTATTGAGGATTGAATATTGCGGATTGAGGATTGAGGATTGAGGATTGAGGATTGAGGATTGAGGATTGAGGATTGAGGATTGAGGATTGAGGATTGAGGATTGAGGATTGAGAATTGAGGATTGAGGATTGAGGATTCAAGATTGAGTATTGAGGATTGAAGATTGAGGATTGAGTATTGAGGATTGAGGATTCAGGGTTGAAGATTGAGGATTGAGGATTGAGGATTGAGGATTGAGGATTGAGGATTGGGTGTTTAGTATTGAAGAATGAGGATTGAGGATTGAGGTTTGAGGATTGAGGATTGAAGATTGAGTATTGATGATTGAATATTGAGGGTTGAGGATTGAGGTTTGAGGATTGAGGATGAAGACTGAGGGTTGAGGATTGAGGTTTGAGGAACGAGGATCGAGGATTGAGGATTGAGGACTAAGGATTGACGATTGAGTATTGAAGATTGAGGATTGATGACTGAGGATAGACGACTGAGAATTGAGGATTGAGGATTGATGATTGAAGATTGAGTATTGAGGATTGAATATTGAGGATTGAGGATTGAGGATTGAGGATTGAGGATTGAGGATTGAGGATTGAAGATTGAGTATTGAGTATTGAAGGTTGAGGATTGTGGATTGAGGATTAAGGATTGTGGATTGAATATTGTAGATTGAGTATTGATGTCTGAGGATTGAGGATTGAGGATTGTGGATTGAATATTGTAGATTGAGTATTGATGCCTGAGGATTGAGGATTGAGGATTGAGGATTGAGGATTGAGGATTGAAGGTTGAGTATTGAGGATTGAAGATTGAGTATTCAAGATTGAGTATTGATGATTGAATATTGAGGATTGAGGATTGAGGATTGAGGATTGAGGATTGGGTATTGAGGATTGAGTAATGAGGATTGAGGATTGAGGTTTGAGTATTGGGGATTGCAGATTGAGTATTGGCGATTGAAGATTGAGGATTGAGGATTGAGGATTGAGAATTGAGAATTGAGTATGAGAACTGAGGGTTGAGGATTGAAGTTTGAGGAATGAGGATTGAGGTTTGAGGATTGAGGATTGAGGATTGAGGATTGAGGATTGAGTATTGAATATTGAGTATTGATGCCTGAGGATAGAGGATTGAGTATTGATGATTCAGGATCGAGGATTGAAGACTGAGAATTGAGGATTGAAGGTTGAGGGTTGAGGATTGAGGATTGAGGATGGAGGATGAGGGCTGAGGGTTGAGGATTGCGGTTTCAGGACTGAGGACTGAGGATTGAGGATTGACAATTGAGGATTGAGCATTGAGGATTGAAATTGAGGATTGGGTATTGATGATTGAAGAATGAGGATTGAGGAATTAGGATTGAGGATTGAGGATTGAGGATTGAAGATTGAGGAGTGCGTATTCAGGATTGAAGATTGAGGATTGTGGATTGAGTATTGAGGAATGAGGGTTGAGGATTGAAGGTTGAGGATTCAGAATTGAGGATTGAGGATTGAGGATTAAGGATTGAAAATTGAATATTGATGATTGAATATTGTGGACTGAGGATTGAGGGTTGTGGATTGAGGACGAGGACTGAGGGTTGAATATTGATGTTTGAGGTCTGAGGATTAAGGATAGAGGGTTGAGAATTGAGGATTGAGGATTGAGGATTGAAGATTGAGGATTGGGCATTGAGGATTGAAGAATGAGGATTGAGGATTGAGGTTTGAGGATTGAGGATTGCAAATTGAGTATTGAGGATTGAAGATTGAGGATTGAGGATTGAGGATTGAAGATTGAGGATTGAGGATTGAGGATTGAGGATTGAGGATTGAAGATTGAGTATTGAGGATTGAAGGTTGAGGATTGAGGATTGAGTACTGAGGATTGAGGATTGAGGATTGAGGATTAAGGATTGAGGATTGGGATTGAAGATTGAATACTGAGGATATAAGATTGCGGATTGATGATTGAGGATTGAGGATGGAGGATGAGAGCTGAGGGTAGAGGATTGAGGTTTGAGGACAGAGGACTGAGGATTGAGGATTGAGAATTGAGGATTGAGGATTGAGGATTGAAGATTGAGGATTGAGTATTGAAGATTGAGTATTGAGGATTGAAGATTGACGATTGAGGATTAAGGATTGAGGATTGAGGACTGAGGGTTGAGGATTGAAGATTGAGTATTGAGGATTGAAGATTGACGATTGAGAATTAAGGATTGAAGATTGAGGATTAAGGATAGAAGATTGGGGATTGAGGATCTAGGATTGGAGGTTGATTATTGAGGATTGAAGATTGAGGATTGAGGATTGAGTATTGAGAATTGAGAATTGAGTATGAGGACTGAGGGTTGAGGATTGAGGATTGAGGATTGAAGATTGAGGATTGAGGATTGAGGATGAGGGATGAGAGTTGAGGATTGAGTATTGAGGATTGAAGATTGAGGATTGAGTATTGAGGATTGAAGATTGACGATTGAGGATTAAGGATTGAGGATTGAGGACTGAGGGTTGAGGATTGAAGATTGAGTATTGAGGATTGAAGATTGACGATTGAGAATTAAGGATTGAAGATTGAGGATTAAGGATTGAAGATTGGGGATTGAGGATCTAGGATTGGAGGTTGATTATTGAGGATTGAAGATTGAGGATTGAGGATTGAGGATTGAGAATTGAGAATTGAGTATGAGGACTGAGGGTTGAGGATTGAGGATTGAGGATTGAAGATTGAGGATTGAGGATTGAGGATCGAGGATTGAAGATTGAGAATTGAGGATTGATGTTTGAGGATTGAAGATTGAGGATTGGGTATTGAGGATTGAGGAATGAGGATTGAGGATTGAGGATTGAGGATCTAGGATTGGAGATTGATTATTGAGTATTGAAGGTTGAGGATTGTGGATTGAGGGATGAGGATTGAGGATGAGTGCTAAGGGTCGGGGATTGATGTTCGACGACTGAGGACTGAGGATTGAGGATTGAGAATTGAGGATAGATGTTTGAGGATTGAAGATTGAGGATTGAGGATTGAGGATTGAGGAATGAGGATTGAAGATTGAGTATTGAGGATTGAAGACTGAGGATAGAGGATTGAGTACTGAGGATGGAGGATGAGGGCTGAGGGTTGAGGATTGAGGATTGAGAAATGAGGATTGAGGATTGAGGATTGAAATTGTGGATTGGGTATTGAGGATTGAAGAATGAGGATTGAGGAATTAGGATTGAGGATTGAGGATTGAGGATTGAAGATTGAGGATTGGGTATTGAGGATTGAAGAATGAGGATTGAGGATTGAGGATTGAGGATTGAGGATTGAAGATTGAGTATTGAGGATTGAATATTGAGGATTGAGGATTGAGGATTGAGGATTGAGGATTGAGGATTGAGGATTGAAGATTGAGTATTGAGTATTGAAGGTTGAGGATTGTGGATTGAGGATTAAGGATTGTGGATTGAATATTGTAGATTGAGTATTGATGCCTGAGGATTGAGGATTGAGGATTGTGGATTGAATATTGTAGATTGAGTTTTGATGCCTGAGGATTGAGGATTGAGGATTGAGGATTGAGGATTGAGGATTGAAGGTTGAGTATTGAGGATTGAAGATTGAGTATTCAAGATTGAGTATTGATGATTGAATATTGAGGATTGAGGATTGAGGATTGAGGATTGAGGATTGGGTATTGAGGATTGAGTAATGAGGATTGAGGATTGAGGTTTGAGTATTGGGGATTGCAGATTGAGTATTGGCGATTGAAGATTGAGGATTGAGGATTGAGGATTGAGGAATGAGGATCGAAGATTGAGTATTGAGGATTGAAGATTGAGGATAGAGGATTGAGTACTGAGGATGGAGGATGAGGGCTGAGGGTTGAAGATTGAGGATTGAGAAATGAGGATTGAGGATTGAGGATTGAAATTGAGAATTGGGTATTGAGGATTGACGAATGAGGATAGAGGAATTAGGATTGAGGATTGAGGATTGAGGATTGAAGATTGAGGATTGGGTTTTGAGGATTGAAGAATGAGGATTGAGGATTGAGGATTGGGGATTGAGGATTGAAGATTAGTGTTGAGGATTGAAGATTGAGGATTGAGGATTGAGGATTGAGGATTGAGGATTGAAGATTGGGTATTGAGGAATGAAGATTGAGGATTGAGTATTGAGGATTGAGGATTCAGGGTTGAAAATTGAGGATTGAGGATCGAGGATTGAGGATTGAGGATTGAGGATTGAAGATTGAATATTGATGATTGAATATTGAGGACTGAGGATTGAGGGTTGTGGATTGAGGACGAGGGATGAGGGATGAATATTGATGTTTGAGGTCTGAGTATTAAGGATTGAGGATTGAGAATTGAGGATTGAGGATTGAGGTTTGAAGATTGAGGATTGGGTATTTAGGATTGAAGAATGAGGATTGAGGATTGAGGTTTGAGGATTGAGGATTGACGATTGAGTATTGTCGATTGAATATTGAGGGTTGAGGATTGAGGTTTGAGGATTGAGGACGAGGACTGACGGTTGAGGATTGAGGTTAGAGGATTGATGATTGGGGATTGAGGTCTGAGGATTGAGGATTGAGGATTGAGGATTGAGCATTGAGGATTGAAGGTTGATGACTGGGGATTGAGGATTGAATATTGAGGATTAACGATTGAAGATTGGAGATTGAGGATCTAGGATCGGAGATTGATTATTGAGGATTGAAGATTGATGATTGACGATTGAGGATTGAGAATTGAGAATTGAGGATGAGGACTGAGGGTTGAGGATTGAGGTTTGAGGAATGAGGATTGATGGTTGAGGATTGAGGATTGAGGATTGAGGATTGAGGATTGAGGATTGAGTATTGAAGATTGAGTATTGATACCTGAGGATTGAGGATTGAGGATTGAGGATTGAGGATTGAGGATTGAAGATTGAGTATTGGGGATTGAAGATTGAGGATTGAGGATTGAGGATTGAGGATGGAGAATGAGGACTGACGGTTGAGGATTGAGGTTTGAGGATTGAAGATTGAGGACTGAGGACTGAGGATTGAGGATTGAGGATTGAGCATTGAGGATTGAAGATTGAGTACTGGGGATTCGGGATTGCAGATTGAGGATTAAGGATTGAAGATTGAGTATTGAGGATTGAAGATTGAGGATTGAGTATTGAGGATTGAGGATTCAGGGTTGAAAATTGAGGATTGAGGATTGAGGATTGAGGATCTAGGATTGGAGATTGATTATTGAGTATTGAAGGTTGAGGATTGTGGATTGAGGGATGAGGATTGAGGATGAGTGCTAAGGGTCGGGGATTGATGTTCGACGACTGAGGACTGAGGATTGAGGATTGAGAATTGAGGATAGATGTTTGAGGATTGAAGATTGAGGATTGAGGATTGAGGATTGAGGAATGAGGATTGAAGATTGAGTATTGAGGATTGAAGATTGAGGATAGAGGATTGAGTACTGAGGATGGAGGGTGAGGGCTGAGGGTTGAGGATTGAGGATTGAGAAATGAGGATTGAGGATTGAGGATTGAAATTGAGGATTGGGTACTGAGGATTGAAGAATGAGGATTGAGGAATTAGGATTGAGGATTGAGGATTGAGGATTGAAGATTGAGGATTGGGTATTGAGGATTGAAGAATGAGGATTGAGGATTGAGGATGAGGATTGAGGATTGAAGATTGAGTGTTGAGGATTGAAAATTGAGGATTGAGGATTGAAGATTGAGTATTGAGGATTGAAGATGGAGGATTGAGTATTGAGGATTGAGGATTCAGGGTTGAAAATTGAGGATTGAGGATCGAGGATTGAGGATTGAGGATTGAGGATTGAAGATTGAATATTTATGATTGAATATTGAGGACTGAGGATTGAGGATTGTGGATTGAGGACGAGGACTGAGGGTTGAATATTGATGTTTGAGGTCTGAGGATTAAGGATTGAGGATTGAGAATTGAGGATTGAGGATTAAGGATTGAAGATTAAGGATTGGGTATTTAGGATTGAAGAATGAGGATTGAGGATTGAGGTTTGAGGATTGGGGATTGAAGATTGAGTATTGATGATTGAATATTGAGGATTGAGGATTGAGGTTTGAGGATTGAGGATGAAGACTGAGGGTTGAGGATTGAGGTTTGAGGTACGAGGATTGAGGATTGAGGATTGAGGACTAAGGATTGACGATTGAGTATTGAAGATTGAGGATTGATGACTGAGGATTGACGACTGAGAATTGAGGATTGAGGATTGATGATTGAAGATTGAGTATTGAGGATTGAATATTGCGGATTGAGGATTGTGGATTGAGGATTGAGGATTGAGGATTGAGGATTGAAGATTGAGTATTGAGTATTGAAGGTTGAGGATTGTGGATTGAGGATTAAGGATTGAGGATTAATTATTGTAGATTGATTATTGATACCTGAGGATTGAGGATTGATGATTGAGGATTGAGGATTGAGGATGGAAGATTGAGTATTGAGGATTGAAGATTGAGGGTTGAAGATTGAGTATTGATGATTGAATATTGAGGATTGAGGATTGAGGATTGAGGATTGAGGATTGAGGATTGAGGAATGAAGATTGAGTATTGCTGATTGAATATTGAGGATTGGGGATTGAGGTTTGAGGATTGAGGACGAGGACTGACGGTAGAGGATTTAGGTTTGAGGATTGAGGATTGAGGACTGAGGATTGAGGATGCGTGCTAAGCGTCGGGGATTGAGATTCGACGACTGAGGACTGAGGATTGAGGATTGAGAATTGAGGATTGATGTTTGAGGATTGAAGATTGAGGATTGGGTATTGAGGATTGTGGAATGAGGATTGAGGATTGAGGATTGAGGATCTAGGATTGGAGATTGATTATTGAGTATTGAAGGTTGAGGATTGTGGATTGAGGATTGAGGATTGAGGATTGAGGATTGAGGATTGAGGATTGAGGATTGAGGATTGAGGATTGAGGATTGGGGATTGAGGATTGAAGATTGAGTATTGATGATTGAATATTGAGGATTGAGTATTGAGGATTGAGGATTCAGGGTTGAAGATTGAGGATTGAGGATTGAGGATTGAGGATCTAGGATTGGAGATTGATTATTGAGTATAGAAGGTTGAGGATTGTGGATTGAGGATTGAGGACTGAGGATTGAGGATTGAGGATTGTGGATTGAGAATTGAGGATTGAGGATTGAGGATTGAAGATTGAGTATTGATGATTGAATATTGAGGATTGAGGATTGAGGATTGAGGATTGAAGATTGAGTATTGAGGATTGAAGATTGAGGATTGAGTATTGAGGATTGAGGATTCAGGGTTGAAGATTGAGGATTGAGTATTGAGGATTGAGGATTGAGGATTGAGGATTGAAGATTGAAGATTGAGAATTGAGGATTGAAGATTGAGGATTGAGGATTGAGGATTGAGGATGGAGGATGAGGGCTGAGGGTTGAGGATTGAGGATTGAGAAATGAGGATTGAGGATTGAGGATTGAAATTGAGGATTGGGTATTGAGGATTGAAGAATGAGGATTGATGATTGAATACTGAGGATTGAGGATTGAGGAGTGAGGATTGAGGATTGAGGATTGAGGATTGAAGATTGAGTATTGATGATTGAATACTGAGGATTGAAGATTGAGAATTGAGAATTGAGTATGAGGACTGAGGGTTGAGGATTGAGGTTTGAGGAATGAGGATTGAGGGTTGGGGAATGTGGATTGAGGATTGAGGATTGAGGATTGAGCATTGAAGATTGAGTATTGATGCCTGAGGATTGAGGATTGAGGATTGACGATTGAGGATCGAGGATTGAAGATTGAGAATTGAGGATTGAAGATTGAGGATTGAGGATTGAGGATTGAGGATGGAGGATGAGGGCTGAGGGTTGAGGATTGAGGATTGAGAAATGAGGATTGAGGATTGAGGATTGAAATTGAGGATTGGGTATTGAGGATTGAGGAATGAGGATTGAGGAATTAGGATTGAGGATTGAGGATTGAGGATTGAAGATTGAGGATTGGGTATTGAGGATTGAAGAATGAGGATTGAGGATTGAGGATTGAGGATTGAGGATTGAAGATTGAGTATTGAGGATTGAATATTGAGGATTGAGGATTGAGGATTGAGGATTGAGGATTGAGGATTGAGGATTGAAGATTGAGTATTGAGTATTGAAGGTTGAGGATTGTGGATTGAGGATTAAGGATTGTGGATTGAATATTGTAGATTGAGTATTGATGCCTGAGGATTGAGGATTGAGGATTGTGGATTGAATATTGTAGATTGAGTTTTGATGCCTGAGGATTGAGGATTGAGGATTGAGGATTGAGGATTGAGGATTGAAGGTTGAGTATTGAGGATTGAAGATTGAGTATTCAAGATTGAGTATTGATGATTGAATATTGAGGATTGAGGATTGAGGATTGAGGATTGAGGATTGGGTATTGAGGATTGAGTAATGAGGATTGAGGATTGAGGTTTGAGTATTGGGGATTGCAGATTGAGTATTGGCGATTGAAGATTGAGGATTGAGGATTGAGGATTGAGGAATGAGGATCGAAGATTGAGTATTGAGGATTGAAGATTGAGGATAGAGGATTGAGTACTGAGGATGGAGGATGAGGGCTGAGGGTTGAAGATTGAGGATTGAGAAATGAGGATTGAGGATTGAGGATTGAAATTGAGAATTGGGTATTGAGGATTGACGAATGAGGATAGAGGAATTAGGATTGAGGATTGAGGATTGAGGATTGAAGATTGAGGATTGGGTTTTGAGGATTGAAGAATGAGGATTGAGGATTGAGGATTGGGGATTGAGGATTGAAGATTAGTGTTGAGGATTGAAGATTGAGGATTGAGGATTGAGGATTGAGGATTGAGGATTGAAGATTGGGTATTGAGGATTGAAGATTGAGGATTGAGTATTGAGGATTGAGGATTCAGGGTTGAAAATTGAGGATTGAGGATCGAGGATTGAGGATTGAGGATTGAGGATTGAAGATTGAATATTGATGATTGAATATTGAGGACTGAGGATTGAGGGTTGTGGATTGAGGACGAGGGATGAGGGATGAATATTGATGTTTGAGGTCTGAGTATTAAGGATTGAGGATTGAGAATTGAGGATTGAGGATTGAGGTTTGAAGATTGAGGATTGGGTATTTAGGATTGAAGAATGAGGATTGAGGATTGAGGTTTGAGGATTGAGGATTGACGATTGAGTATTGTCGATTGAATATTGAGGGTTGAGGATTGAGGTTTGAGGATTGAGGACGAGGACTGACGGTTGAGGATTGAGGTTAGAGGATTGAGGATTGGGGATTGAGGTCTGAGGATTGAGGATTGAGGATTGAGGATTGAGCATTGAGGATTGAAGGTTGATGACTGGGGATTGAGGATTGAATATTGAGGATTAACGATTGAAGATTGGAGATTGAGGATCTAGGATCGGAGATTGATTATTGAGGATTGAAGATTGATGATTGACGATTGAGGATTGAGAATTGAGAATTGAGGATGAGGACTGAGGGTTGAGGATTGAGGTTTGAGGAATGAGGATTGATGGTTGAGGATTGAGGATTGAGGATTGAGGATTGAGGATTGAGGATTGAGGATTGAGTATTGAAGATTGAGTATTGATACCTGAGGATTGAGGATTGAGGATTGAGGATTGAGGATTGAGGATTGAAGATTGAGTATTGGGGATTGAAGATTGAGGATTGAGGATTGAGGATTGAGGATGGAGAATGAGGACTGACGGTTGAGGATTGAGGTTTGAGGATTGAAGATTGAGGACTGAGGACTGAGGATTGAGGATTGAGGATTGAGCATTGAGGATTGAAGATTGAGTACTGGGGATTCGGGATTGCAGATTGAGGATTAAGGATTGAAGATTGAGTATTGAGGATTGAAGATTGAGGATTGAGTATTGAGGATTGAGGATTCAGGGTTGAAAATTGAGGATTGAGGATTGAGGATTGAGGATCTAGGATTGGAGATTGATTATTGAGTATTGAAGGTTGAGGATTGTGGATTGAGGGATGAGGATTGAGGATGAGTGCTAAGGGTCGGGGATTGATGTTCGACGACTGAGGACTGAGGATTGAGGATTGAGAATTGAGGATAGATGTTTGAGGATTGAAGATTGAGGATTGAGGATTGAGGATTGAGGAATGAGGATTGAAGATTGAGTATTGAGGATTGAAGATTGAGGATAGAGGATTGAGTACTGAGGATGGAGGGTGAGGGCTGAGGGTTGAGGATTGAGGATTGAGAAATGAGGATTGGGGATTGAGGATTGAAATTGAGGATTGGGTACTGTGGATTGAAGAATGAGGATTGAGGAATTAGGATTGAGGATTGAGGATTGAGGATTGAAGATTGAGGATTGGGTATTGAGGATTGAAGAATGAGGATTGAGGATTGAGGATGAGGATTGAGGATTGAAGATTGAGTGTTGAGGATTGAAAATTGAGGATTGAGGATTGAAGATTGAGTATTGAGGATTGAAGATGGAGGATTGAGTATTGAGGATTGAGGATTCAGGGTTGAAAATTGAGGATTGAGGATCGAGGATTGAGGATTGAGGATTGAGGATTGAAGATTGAATATTTATGATTGAATATTGAGGACTGAGGATTGAGGATTGTGGATTGAGGACGAGGACTGAGGGTTGAATATTGATGTTTGAGGTCTGAGGATTAAGGATTGAGGATTGAGAATTGAGGATTGAGGATTAAGGATTGAAGATTAAGGATTGGGTATTTAGGATTGAAGAATGAGGATTGAGGATTGAGGTTTGAGGATTGGGGATTGAAGATTGAGTATTGATGATTGAATATTGAGGATTGAGGATTGAGGTTTGAGGATTGAGGATGAAGACTGAGGGTTGAGGATTGAGGTTTGAGGTACGAGGATTGAGGATTGAGGATTGAGGACTAAGGATTGACGATTGAGTATTGAAGATTGAGGATTGATGACTGAGGATTGACGACTGAGAATTGAGGATTGAGGATTGATGATTGAAGATTGAGTATTGAGGATTGAATATTGCGGATTGAGGATTGTGGATTGAGGATTGAGGATTGAGGATTGAGGATTGAAGATTGAGTATTGAGTATTGAAGGTTGAGGATTGTGGATTGAGGATTAAGGATTGAGGATTAATTATTGTAGATTGATTATTGATACCTGAGGATTGAGGATTGATGATTGAGGATTGAGGATTGAGGATGGAAGATTGAGTATTGAGGATTGAAGATTGAGGGTTGAAGATTGAGTATTGATGATTGAATATTGAGGATTGAGGATTGAGGATTGAGGATTGAGGATTGAGGATTGAGGAATGAAGATTGAGTATTGCTGATTGAATATTGAGGATTGGGGATTGAGGTTTGAGGATTGAGGACGAGGACTGACGGTAGAGGATTTAGGTTTGAGGATTGAGGATTGAGGACTGAGGATTGAGGATGCGTGCTAAGCGTCGGGGATTGAGATTCGACGACTGAGGACTGAGGATTGAGGATTGAGAATTGAGGATTGATGTTTGAGGATTGAAGATTGAGGATTGGGTATTGAGGATTGTGGAATGAGGATTGAGGATTGAGGATTGAGGATCTAGGATTGGAGATTGATTATTGAGTATTGAAGGTTGAGGATTGTGGATTGAGGATTGAGGATTGAGGATTGAGGATTGAGGATTGAGGATTGAGGATTGAGGATTGAGGATTGAGGATTGGGGATTGAGGATTGAAGATTGAGTATTGATGATTGAATATTGAGGATTGAGTATTGAGGATCGAGGATTCAGGGTTGAAGATTGAGGATTGAGGATTGAGGATTGAGGATCTAGGATTGGAGATTGATTATTGAGTATAGAAGGTTGAGGATTGTGGATTGAGGATTGAGGACTGAGGATTGAGGATTGAGGATTGTGGATTGAGAATTGAGGATTGAGGATTGAGGATTGAAGATTGAGTATTGATGATTGAATATTGAGGATTGAGGATTGAGGATTGAGGATTGAAGATTGAGTATTGAGGATTGAAGATTGAGGATTGAGTATTGAGGATTGAGGATTCAGGGTTGAAGATTGAGGATTGAGTATTGAGGATTGAGGATTGAGGATTGAGGATTGAAGATTGAAGATTGAGAATTGAGGATTGAAGATTGAGGATTGAGGATTGAGGATTGAGGATGGAGGATGAGGGCTGAGGGTTGAGGATTGAGGATTGAGAAATGAGGATTGAGGATTGAGGATTGAAATTGAGGATTGGGTATTGAGGATTGAAGAATGAGGATTGATGATTGAATACTGAGGATTGAGGATTGAGGAGTGAGGATTGAGGATTGAGGATTGAGGATTGAAGATTGAGTATTGATGATTGAATACTGAGGATTGAAGATTGAGAATTGAGAATTGAGTATGAGGACTGAGGGTTGAGGATTGAGGTTTGAGGAATGAGGATTGAGGGTTGGGGAATGTGGATTGAGGATTGAGGATTGAGGATTGAGCATTGAAGATTGAGTATTGATGCCTGAGGATTGAGGATTGAGGATTGACGATTGAGGATCGAGGATTGAAGATTGAGAATTGAGGATTGAAGATTGAGGATTGAGGATTGAGGATTGAGGATGGAGGATGAGGGCTGAGGGTTGAGGATTGAGGATTGAGAAATGAGGATTGAGGATTGAGGATTGAAATTGAGGATTGGGTATTGAGGATTGAAGAATGAGGATTGAGGAATTAGGATTGAGGATTGAGGATTGAGGATTGAAGATTGAGGATTGGGTATTGAGGATTGAAGAATGAGGATTGAGGATTGAGGATTGAGGATTGAGGATTGAAGATTGAGTATTGAGGATTGAATATTGAGGATTGAGGATTGAGGATTGAGGATTGAGGATTGAGGATTGAGGATTGAAGATTGAGTATTGAGTATTGAAGGTTGAGGATTGTGGATTGAGGATTAAGGATTGTGGATTGAATATTGTAGATTGAGTATTGATGCCTGAGGATTGAGGATTGAGGATTGTGGATTGAATATTGTAGATTGAGTTTTGATGCCTGAGGATTGAGGATTGAGGATTGAGGATTGAGGATTGAGGATTGAAGGTTGAGTATTGAGGATTGAAGATTGAGTATTCAAGATTGAGTATTGATGATTGAATATTGAGGATTGAGGATTGAGGATTGAGGATTGAGGATTGGGTATTGAGGATTGAGTAATGAGGATTGAGGATTGAGGTTTGAGTATTGGGGATTGCAGATTGAGTATTGGCGATTGAAGATTGAGGATTGAGGATTGAGGATTGAGGAATGAGGATCGAAGATTGAGTATTGAGGATTGAAGATTGAGGATAGAGGATTGAGTACTGAGGATGGAGGATGAGGGCTGAGGGTTGAAGATTGAGGATTGAGAAATGAGGATTGAGGATTGAGGATTGAAATTGAGAATTGGGTATTGAGGATTGACGAATGAGGATAGAGGAATTAGGATTGAGGATTGAGGATTGAGGATTGAAGATTGAGGATTGGGTTTTGAGGATTGAAGAATGAGGATTGAGGATTGAGGATTGGGGATTGAGGATTGAAGATTAGTGTTGAGGATTGAAGATTGAGGATTGAGGATTGAGGATTGAGGATTGAGGATTGAAGATTGGGTATTGAGGATTGAAGATTGAGGATTGAGTATTGAGGATTGAGGATTCAGGGTTGAAAATTGAGGATTGAGGATCGAGGATTGAGGATTGAGGATTGAGGATTGAAGATTGAATATTGATGATTGAATATTGAGGACTGAGGATTGAGGGTTGTGGATTGAGGACGAGGGATGAGGGATGAATATTGATGTTTGAGGTCTGAGTATTAAGGATTGAGGATTGAGAATTGAGGATTGAGGATTGAGGTTTGAAGATTGAGGATTGGGTATTTAGGATTGAAGAATGAGGATTGAGGATTGAGGTTTGAGGATTGAGGATTGACGATTGAGTATTGTCGATTGAATATTGAGGGTTGAGGATTGAGGTTTGAGGATTGAGGACGAGGACTGACGGTTGAGGATTGAGGTTAGAGAATTGAGGATTGGGGATTGAGGTCTGAGGATTGAGGATTGAGGATTGAGGATTGAGCATTGAGGATTGAAGGTTGATGACTGGGGATTGAGGATTGAATATTGAGGATTAACGATTGAAGATTGGAGATTGAGGATCTAGGATCGGAGATTGATTATTGAGGATTGAAGATTGATGATTGACGATTGAGGATTGAGAATTGAGAATTGAGGATGAGGACTGAGGGTTGAGGATTGAGGTTTGAGGAATGAGGATTGATGGTTGAGGATTGAGGATTGAGGATTGAGGATTGAGTATTGAAGATTGAGTATTGATACCTGAGGATTGAGGATTGAGGATTGAGGATTGAGGATTGAGGATTGAAGATTGAGTATTGGGGATTGAAGATTGAGGATTGAGGATTGGGGATTGAGGATGGAGAATGAGGACTGACGGTTGAGGATTGAGGTTTGAGGATTGAAGATTGAGGACTGAGGACTGAGGATTGAGGATTGAGGATTGAGCATTGAGGATTGAAGATTGAGTACTGGGGATTCGGGATTGCAGATTGAGGATTAAGGATTGAAGATTGAGTATTGAGGATTGAAGATTGAGGATTGAGTATTGAGGATTGAGGATTCAGGGTTGAAAATTGAGGATTGAGGATTGAGGATTGAGGATCTAGGATTGGAGATTGATTATTGAGTATTGAAGGTTGAGGATTGTGGATTGAGGGATGAGGATTGAGGATGAGTGCTAAGGGTCGGGGATTGATGTTCGACGACTGAGGACTGAGGATTGAGGATTGAGAATTGAGGATAGATGTTTGAGGATTGAAGATTGAGGATTGAGGATTGAGGATTGAGGAATGAGGATTGAAGATTGAGTATTGAGGATTGAAGATTGAGGATAGAGGATTGAGTACTGAGGATGGAGGGTGAGGGCTGAGGGTTGAGGATTGAGGATTGAGAAATGAGGATTGAGGATTGAGGATTGAAATTGAGGATTGGGTACTGAGGATTGAAGAATGAGGATTGAGGAATTAGGATTGAGGATTGAGGATTGAGGATTGAAGATTGAGGATTGGGTATTGAGGATTGAAGAATGAGGATTGAGGATTGAGGATGAGGATTGAGGATTGAAGATTGAGTGTTGAGGATTGAAAATTGAGGATTGAGGATTGAAGATTGAGTATTGAGGATTGAAGATGGAGGATTGAGTATTGAGGATTGAGGATTCAGGGTTGAAAATTGAGGATTGAGGATCGAGGATTGAGGATTGAGGATTGAGGATTGAAGATTGAATATTTATGATTGAATATTGAGAACTGAGGATTGAGGATTGTGGATTGAGGACGAGGACTGAGGGTTGAATATTGATGTTTGAGGTCTGAGGATTAAGGATTGAGGATTGAGAATTGAGGATTGAGGATTAAGGATTGAAGATTAAGGATTGGGTATTTAGGATTGAAGAATGAGGATTGAGGATTGAGGTTTGAGGATTGGGGATTGAAGATTGAGTATTGATGATTGAATATTGAGGATTGAGGATTGAGGTTTGAGGATTGAGGATGAAGACTGAGGGTTGAGGATTGAGGTTTGAGGTACGAGGATTGAGGATTGAGGATTGAGGACTAAGGATTGACGATTGAGTATTGAAGATTGAGGATTGATGACTGAGGATTGACGACTGAGAATTGAGGATTGAGGATTGATGATTGAAGATTGAGTATTGAGGATTGAATATTGCGGATTGAGGATTGTGGATTGAGGATTGAGGATTGAGGATTGAGGATTGAAGATTGAGTATTGAGTATTGAAGGTTGAGGATTGTGGATTGAGGATTAAGGATTGAGGATTGATTATTGTAGATTGATTATTGATACCTGAGGATTGAGGATTGATGATTGAGGATTGAGGATTGAGGATGGAAGATTGAGTATTGAGGATTGAAGATTGAGGGTTGAAGATTGAGTATTGATGATTGAATATTGAGGATTGAGGATTGAGGATTGAGGATTGAGGATTGAGGATTGAGGAATGAAGATTGAGTATTGCTGATTGAATATTGAGGATTGGGGATTGAGGTTTGAGGATTGAGGACGAGGACTGACGGTAGAGGATTTAGGTTTGAGGATTGAGGATTGAGGACTGAGGATTGAGGATGCGTGCTAAGCGTCGGGGATTGAGATTCGACGACTGAGGACTGAGGATTGAGGATTGAGAATTGAGGATTGATGTTTGAGGATTGAAGATTGAGGATTGGGTATTGAGGATTGTGGAATGAGGATTGAGGATTGAGGATTGAGGATCTAGGATTGGAGATTGATTATTGAGTATTGAAGGTTGAGGGTTGTGGATTGAGGATTGAGGATTGAGGATTGAGGATTGAGGATTGAGGATTGAGGATTGAGGATTGAGGATTGAGGATTGGGGATTGAGGATTGAAGATTGAGTATTGATGATTGAATATTGAGGATTGAGTATTGAGGATTGAGGATTCAGGGTTGAAGATTGAGGATTGAGGATTGAGGATTGAGGATCTAGGATTGGAGATTGATTATTGAGTATAGAAGGTTGAGGATTGTGGATTGAGGATTGAGGACTGAGGATTGAGGATTGAGGATTGTTGATTGAGAATTGAGGATTGAGGATTGAGGATTGAAGATTGAGTATTGATGATTGAATATTGAGGATTGAGGATTGACGATTGAGGATTGAAGATTGAGTATTGAGGATTGAAGATTGAGGATTGAGTATTGAGGATTGAGGATTCAGGGTTGAAGATTGAGGATTGAGTATTGAGGATTGAGGATTGAGGATTGAGGATTGAAGATTGAAGATTGAGAATTGAGGATTGAAGATTGAGGATTGAGGATTGAGGATTGAGGATGGAGGATGAGGGCTGAGGGTTGAGGATTGAGGATTGAGAAATGAGGATTGAGGATTGAGGATTGAAATTGAGGATTGGGTATTGAGGATTGAAGAATGAGGATTGATGATTGAATACTGAGGATTGAGGATTGAGGAGTGAGGATTGAGGATTGAGGATTGAGGATTGAAGATTGAGTATTGATGATTGAATACTGAGGATTGAGGATTGAGAATTGAGAATTGAGTATGAGGACTGAGGGTTGAGGATTGAGGTTTGAGGAATGAGGATTGAGGGTTGGGGAATGTGGATTGAGGATTGAGGATTGAGGATTGAGCATTGAAGATTGAGTATTGATGCCTGAGGATTGAGGATTGAGGATTGACGATTGAGGATCGAGGATTGAAGATTGAGAATTGAGGATTGAAGATTGAGGATTGAGGATTGAGGATTGAGGATGGAGGATGAGGGCTGAGGGTTGAGGATTGAGGATTGAGAAATGAGGATTGAGGATTGAGGATTGAAATTGAGGATTGGGTATTGAGGATTGAAGAATGAGGATTGAGGAATTAGGATTGAGGATTGAGGATTGAGGATTGAAGATTGAGGATTGGGTATTGAGGATTGAAGAATGAGGATTGAGGATTGAGGATTGAGGATTGAGGATTGAAGATTGAGTATTGAGGATTGAAGATTGAGGATTGAGTATTGAGGATTGTGTATTCAGGGTTGAAGATTGAGGATTGAGGATTGAGGATTGACGATTGAGGATTGCGGATTGAAGATTGAGGATTGGGTATTTAGGATTGAAGCATGAGGATTGAGGATTGAGGTTTGAGGATTGAGGATTGAAGATTGAGTATTGATGATTGAATATTGAGGGTTGAGGATTGAGGTTTGAGGATTGAGGATGAAGACTGAGGGTTGAGGATTGAGGTTTGAGGAACGAGGATTGAGGACTGAGGATTGAGGACTAAGGATTGACGATTGAGTATTGAAGATTGAGGATTGATGACTGAGGATTGACGACTGAGAATTGAGGATTGAGGATTGATGATTGAAGATTGAGTATTGAGGATTGAATATTGAGGATTGAGGATTGAGGATTGAGGATTGAGGATTGAGGATTGAGGATTGAAGATTGAGTATTGAGTATTGAAGGTTGAGGATTGTGGATTGAGGATTAAGGATTATGGATTGAGGATTGGCTATTGAGGATTGAGTAATGAGGATTGAGGATTGAGGTTTGAGGATTGAGGATTGAAGATTGAGTATTGACGATTGAATATTGAGGATTGAGGATTGAGGTTTGAGGATTGAGGATTGAGGATTGAGGATTGAAGGTTGAGTATTGAGGATTGAAGATTGAGGATTGAAGATTGAGTATTGATGATTGAATATTGAGGATTGAGGATTGAGGATTGAGGATTGAGGATTGGGTATTGGGGATTGAGGAATGAGGATTCAGGATTGAGGTTTGAGGATTGAGGATTGCAGATTGAGTATTGAGGATTGAAGATTGAGGATTGAGGATTGAGGATTGAGGATTGAGTATTGAGGATTGAGGATTCAGGGTTGAAGATTGAGGATTGAGGATTGAGGATTGAGGATTGAGGATTGAGGATTGAAGATTGAATATTGATGATTGAATATTGAGGACTGAGGATTGAGGGTTGTGGATTGAGGACGAGGACTGAGGATTGAGGATTGAGGATTGAAGATTGAGTATTGAGTATTGAAGGTTGAGGATTGTGGATTGAGGATTAAGGATTGAGGATTGAATATTGTAGATTGAGTATTGATGCCTGAGGATTGAGGATTGCGGATTGAGGATTGAGGATTGAGGATTGAAGATTGGGTATTGAGGATTGAAGATTGAGGTTTGAAGATTGAGTATTGATGATTGAATATTGAGGATTGAGGATTGAGGATTGAGGATTGAGGATTGAGGATTGAGGATTGAGGATCTAGGATTGGAGATTGATTATTGAGCATAGAAGCTTGAGGATTGTGGATTGAGGATTGAGGATTGAGGATTGAGGATTGAGGATTCAGGATTCAGAATTGAGGATTGAGGATTGAGGATTGAAGATTGAGTATTGATGATTGAATATTGAGGATTGAGGATTGAGGATTGAGGACTGAAGATTGAGTATTGAGGATTGAAGATTGAGGATTGAGTATTGAGGATTGAGGATTCAGGGTTGAAGATTGAGGATTGAGGATTGAGGATTGAGGATTGAGGATTGAGGATTGAAGATTGAATATTGATGATTGAATATTGAGGACTGAGGATTGAGGGTTGTGGATTGAGGACGAGGACTGAGGGTTGAATATTGACGTTTGAGGTCTAAGGATTAAGGATTGAGGATTGAGAATTGAGTATTGAGGATTGAGGATTGAAGATTGAGGATTGGGTATTTAGGATTGAAGAATGAGGATTGAGGATTGAGGTTTTAGGATTGAGGATTGAAGATTGAGTATTGATGATTGAATATTGAGGATTGAGGATTGAGGTTTGAGGATTGAGGATGAAGTCTGAGGGTTGGGGATTGAGGTTTGAGGAACGAGGATTGAGGATTGAGGATTGAGGACTAAGGATTGACGATTGAGTATTGAAGATTCAGGAATGATGGCTGAGGATTGACGACTGAGAATTGACGATTGAGGATTGATGATTGAAGGTTGAGTATTGAGGATTGAATATTGAGGATTGAGGATTGAGGATTGAGGATTGAGGATTGAGGATTGAGGATTGAAGATTGAGTATTGAGTATCGAAGGTTGAGGATTGTGGATTGAGGATTAAGGATTGAGGATTGAATATTGTAGATTGAGTATTGATACCTGAGGATTGAGGATTGAGGATTGAGGATTGAGGATTGAGGATTGAGGATTGAAGATTGACTATTGAGGACTGAAGATTGAGGGTTGAAGATTGCCCATTGATGATTGAATATTGAGGATTGAGGATTGAGGATTGAGGATTGAGCATTGAGGATTGAGGATTGAAGATTGAGTATTGATGATTGAATATTGAGGATTGAATACTGAGGATTGAGGATTGATGATTGAGGATTGAGGATTGAGGATCTAGGATTGGAAATTGATTATTGAGTATTGAAGGCTGAGGATTGTGGATTGAGGATTGAGGATTGAGGATTGAGGATTGAGGATTGAGGATTGAGGATTGAGGATTGAGGATTGAGGATTGAGGATCGAAGATTGAGTATTGATGATTGAATATTGAGGATTGAGGATTGAGGTTTGAGGATTGAGGATTGAGGATTGAGGATTGAGGATTGAGTATTGAAGATTGAGTATTGATGCCTGAGGATTGAGGATCGAGGATTGAGGATTGAGGATTGGAGATTGACTATTGAGGATTGAAGATTGAGGATTGAGGATTGAGGAATGAGAATTGAGAATTGAATATGAGGACTGAGGGTTGAGGATTGAGGTCTGAGGAATGAGGACTGAGGGCTGGGGAATGAGGATTGAGGATTGAGGATTGAGGATTGAGCATTGAAGGTTGAGTATTGATGCCTGAGGATTGAGGATTGGGGATTGATGATTGAGGATCGAGGATTGAAGATTGAGAATTGAGGATTGAAGATCGAGGATTGTGGATTGAGGATTGAGGATGGAGGATGAGGGCTGAGGGTTGAGGATTGAGGATTGACGATTGAGGATTGAGGACTGAGGATTGAGGATTGAGGATTGAGCATTGAGGATTGAAGATTGAGTACTGGGGATTGGGGATTGAAGATTGAGGATTAAGGATTGAAGATTGGGGATTGAGGATCTAGAATTGGAGATTGATTATTGAGGACTGAAGATTGAGGATTGAGAATTGAGGATTGAGAATTGAGAATTGAGTATGAGGACTGAGGGTTGAGGATCGAGGTTTGAGGAATGAGGATTGAGGGTTGAGGATTGAGGATTGAGGATTGCGGATTGAAGATTGAGTATTGATGATTGAATATTGAGGATTGAGGATTGAGGTTTGAGGATTGAGGATTGAGGATTGAGGATTGAGGATCTAGGATTGGAAATTGATTATTGAGTATTGAAGGCTGAGGATTGTGGATTGAGGATTGAGGATTGAGGATTGAGGATTGAGGATTGAGGATTGAGGATTGAGGATTGAGGATCGAAGATTGAGTATTGATGATTGAATATTGAGGATTGAGGATTGAGGTTTGAGGATTGAGGATTGAGGATTGAGGATTGAGGATTGAGTATTGAAGATTGAGTATTGATGCCTGAGGATTGAGGATCGAGGATTGAGGATTGAGGATTGGAGATTGACTATTGAGGATTGAAGATTGAGGATTGAGGATTGAGGATTGAGAATTGAGAATTGAATATGAGGACAGAGGGTTGAGGATTGAGGTTTGAGGAATGAGGACTGAGGGCTGGGGAATGAGGATTGAGGATTGAGGATTGAGGATTGAGCATTGAAGATAGAGTATTGATGCCTGAGGTTTGAGGATTGAGGATTGAGGATTGAGCATTGAGGATTGAGGATTGAGGATTGAAGATTGAGTATTGAGTATTGAAGGTTGAGGATTGTGGATTGAGGATTAAGGACTGAGGATTGAATATTGTAGATTGAGTATTGATGCCTGAGGATTGAGGATTGAGGATTGAGGATTGAGGATTGAGGATTGAGGATTGAGGATTGAAGATTGAGTATTGAGGATTGAAGATTGAGGGTTGAAGATTGAGTATTGATGATTGAATATTGAGGATTGAGGATTGAGGATCGAGGATTGAAGATTGAGAATTGAGGATTCAAGATTGAGGATTGAGGATTGAGGATTGAGGATGGAGGATGAGGGCTGAGGGTTGAATATTGAGGATTGAGGATTGAGGTTTGAGGATTGAGGATGAAGACTGAGGGTTGAGGATTGAGGTTTGAGGATTGAGGACGAGGACTGACGGTAGAGGATTTAGGTTTGAGGATTGAGGATTGAGGACTGAGGATTGAGGATGAGGGCTAAGCGTCGGGGATTGAGATTCGACGACTGAGGACTGAGGATTGATGATTGAGAATTGAGGATTGATGTTTGAGGATTGAAGATTGAGGATTGGGTATTGAGGACTGAAGAATGAGGATTGAGGATTGAGGTTTGAGGATTGAGGATTGAGGATCTAGGATTGGAGATTGATTATTGAGTATTCAAGGTTGAGGATTGTGGATTGAGGATTGAGGATTGATGATTGAGGATTGAGGGTTGAGGATTGAGGATTGAGGATTGAGGATTGAGGATTGAGGATTGAGGATTGAAGATTAAGGGTTGGGTATTTAGGATTGAAGAGTGAGGATTAAGGATTGAAGTTTGAGGATTGATAATTGAATATTGAGGATTGAGGATTGAGGTTTGAGGATTGAGGATGAAGACTGAGGGTTGAGGATTGAGGTTTGAGGAACGAGGATTGAGGATTGAGGATTGAGGACTAAGGATTGACGATTGAGTATTGAAGATTGAGGATTGATGACTGAGGATTGGCGACTGAGAATTGAGGATTGAGGATTGCTGATTGAAGATTGAGTATTGAAGATTGAATATTGCGGATTGAATATTGCGGATTGAGGATTGAGGATTGAGTATTGAGGATTGAAGATTGAGGGTTGAAGATTGAGTATTGATGATTGAAGATTGAGTATTGAGGATTGAATATAAGAGGATTGAGGATTGAGGATTGAAGATTGAGTATTGAGGATTGAATATTGAGGATTGAGGATTGAGGATTGAGGATTGAGGATTGAGGATTGAAGATTGATTATTGAGGATTGAAGATTGAGGGTTGAAGATTGAGTATTGATGATTGAATATTGAGGACTGAGGATTGAGGATTGAGGATTGAGGATTGAGGATTGAGGATTGAAGATTGAGTATTGATGATTGAATGTTGAGGATTGAGGATTGAGGTTTGAGGATTGAGGACGAGGTCTGGCGGTAGATGATTTAGGTTTGAGGATTGAGGATTGAGGGATGAGGATTGAGGATGAGTGCTAAGAGTCGGGGATTGATGTTCGACGACTGAGGACTGAGGATTGAGGATTGAGAATTGAGGATAGATGTTTGAGGATTGAAGATTGAGGATTGAGGATTGAGGATTGAGGATAGAGGATTGAGTACTGAGGATGGAGTATGAGGGCTGAGGGTTGAGGATTGAGGTTTGAGGAACGAGGATTGAGGATTGAGGATTGAGGACTAAGGATTGACGATTGAGTATTGAAGATTGAGGATTGATGACTGAGGATTGACGACTGAGAATTGAGGATTGAGGATTGCTGATTGAAGATTGAGTATTGAAGATTGAATATTGCGGATTGAATATTGCGGATTGAGGATTGAGGATTGAGTATTGAGGATTGAAGATTGAGGGTTGAAGATTGAGTATTGACGATTGAAGATTGAGTATTGAGGATTGAATATAAGAGGATTGAGGATTGAGGATTGAAGATTGAGTATTGAGGATTGAATATTGATGATTGAATATTGAGGATTGAGGATTGAGGATTGAGGATTGAGGATTGAGGATTGAGGATTGAAGATTGAGTATTGATGATTGAATATTGAGGATTGAGGATTGAGGTTTGAGGATTGAGGTCGAGGACTGACGGTAGAGGATTTAGGTTTGAGGATTCAGGATTGAGGGATGAGGATTGAGGATGAGTGCTAAGAGTCGGGGATTGATGTTCGACGACTGAGGACTGAGGATTGAGGATTGAGAATTGAGGATAGATGTTTGAGGATTGAAGATTGAGGATTGAGGATTGAGGATTGAGGAATGAGGATTGAAGATTGAGTATTGAGGATTGCAGATTGAGGATAGAGGATTGAGAACTGAGGATGGAGTATGAGTGCTGAGGGTTGAGGATTGAGGATTGAGAAATGAGGATTGAGGATTGAGGATTGAAATTGAGGATTGGGTATTGAGGATTGAAGAATGAGGATTGAGGGATTAGGATTGAGGATTGAGGATTGATGATTGAAGGTTGAGGATTGGGTATTGAGGATTGAAGAATGAGGATTGAGGATTGAGGATTGAGGATTGAGGATTGAAGATTGAGTGTTGAGGATTGAAAATTGAGGATTGAGGATTGACGATTGAGGATTGAGGATTGAAGATTGAGTATTGAGGATTGAAGATGGAGGATTGAGTATTGAGGATTGAGGATTCAGGGTTGAAGATTGAGGATTGAGGATTGAGGATTGAGGATTGAGGATTGAGGATTGAGGATTGAAGATTGAATATTTATGATTGAATATTGAGGACTGAGGATTGAGGGTTGTGGATTGAGGACGAGGACTGAGGGTTGAATATTGACGTTTGAGGTCTGAGGATTAAGGATTGAGGATTGAGAATTGAGGATTGAGGATTAAGGATTGAAGATTAAGGATTGGGTATTTAGGATTGAAGAATGAGGATTGAGGATTGAGGTTTGAGGATTGGGGATTGAAGATTGAGTATTGATGATTGAATATTGAGGATTGAGGATTGAGGATTGAGGATTGAAGATTGAGGATTGTGGATTGAGGATTGAGGATTGAGGATTGAAGATTGAGTATTGAGGATTGAAGGTTGAGGATTGAGGATTGAGTACTGAGGATTGAGGATTGAGGATGGAGGATTAAGGATTGAGGATTGAGGATTGAAGATTGAATATTGAGGATATAAGATTGCGGATTGATGATTGAGGATTGAGGATGGAGGATGAGGGCTGAGGGTAGAGGATTGAGGTTTGAGGACAGAGGACTGAGGATTGAGGATTGAGAATTGAGGATTGAGGATTGAGGATTGAAGATTGAGGATTGAGTATTGAAGATTGAGTATTGAGGATTGAAGATTGACGATTGAGGATTAAGGATTGAGGATTGAGGACTGAGGGTTGAGGATTGAAGATTGAGTATTGAGGATTGAAGATTGACGATTGAGAATTAAGGATTGAAGATTGAGGATTAAGGATTGAAGATTGGGGATTGAGGATCTAGGATAGGAGGTTGATTATTGAGGATTGAAGATTGAGGATTGAGGATTGAGTATTGAGAATTGAGAATTGAGTATGAGGACTGAGGGTTGAGGATTGAGGATTGAGGATTGAAGATTGAGGATTGAGGATTGAGGATGAGGGATGAGAGTTGAGGATTGAGGTTTGAGGTCTGAGGACTGAGGATTGAGGATTGAGAATTGAGGATTGAGGATTGAGGATTGAAGATTGAGGATTGGGGACTGAGTGTTGAGGGTTGAGTGATGAGAATTGATGTTTGTGGATAGAGATTTGAAGATTGCAGATTGAGTATTGAGTATTGAAATGTGTGAATTGATGATATTCTATTGAGCACGGAGAATTGACGACTGATTGTTGAGGACTGAGTTCTGAAGATTGGGGATTCAGGATTGTGGATTCAGAATTGAGGTTTGAGGACTGAGAATTGAGGACTGAGTATTGAGAATTGAGGATTGAGGATTGAGGATTGAGGATTGAAGATTGAGGATTGGGTATTGCGGATTGAACATTGAGGATTGAGGATTGAGGATTGAGGATTGAAGATTGATGACTGTGGATTGAGGACTGAAGATTGAGGATTAACGATTGAAGATTGGGGATTGAGGATCTAGGATCGGATATTGATTATTGAGGATTGAAGATTGAGGATTGAGGATTGAGGATTGAGAATTGAGAATTGAGGATGAGGACTGAGGGTTGAGGATTGAGGTTTGAGGAATGAGGATTGATGGTTGAGGATTGAGGATTGAGGATTGAGGATTGAGGATTGAGTATTGAAGATTGAGTATTGATGCCTGAGGATTGAGGATTGCGGATTGAGGATTGAGGATTGAGGATTGAAGATTGGGTATTGAGGATTGAAGATTGAGGTTTGAAGATTGAGTATTGATGATTGAATATTGAGGATTGAGGGTTGAGGATTGAGGATTGAGGATTGAGGATTGAGGATCTAGGATTGGAGATTGATTATTGAGTATAGAAGCTTGAGGATTGTGGATTGAGGATTGAGGATTGAGGATTGAGGATTGAGGATTCAGGATTGAGAATTGAGGATTGAGGATTGAGGATTGAAGATTGAGTATTGATGATTGAATATTGAGGATTGAGGATTGAGGATTGAGGATTGAGGATTGAAGATTGAGTATTGAGGATTGAAGATTGAGGATTGAGTATTGAGGATTGAGGATTCAGGGTTGAAGATTGAGGATTGAGGATTGAGGATTGAGGATTGAGGATTGAGGATTGAGGATTGAAGATTGAATATTGATGATTGAATATTGAGGACTGAGGATTGAGGGTTGTGGATTGAGGACGAGGACTGAGGGTTGAATATTGACGTTTGAGGTCTGAGGATTAAGGATTGAGGATTGAGAATTGAGTACTGAGGATTGAGGATTGAAGATTGAGGATTGGGTATTTAGGATTGAAGAATGAGGATTGAGGATTGAGGTTTTAGGATTGAGGATTGAAGATTGAGTATTGATGATTGAATATTGAGGATTGAGGATTGAGGTTTGAGGATTGAGGATGAAGTCTGAGGGTTGAGGATTGAGGTTTGAGGAACGAGGATTGAGGATTGAGGATTGAGGACTAAGGATTGACGATTGAGTATTGAAGATTCAGGAATGATGGCTGAGGATTGACGACTGAGAATTGACGATTGAGGATTGATGATTGAAGATTGAGTATTGAGGATTGAATATTGAGGATTGAGGATTGAGGATTGAGGATTGAGGATTGAGGATTGAGGATTGAAGATTGAGTATTGAGTATTGAAGGTTGAGGATTGTGGATTGAGGATTAAGGATTGAGGATTGAATATTGTAGATTGAGTATTGATACCTGAGGATTGAGGATTGAGGATTGAGGATTGAGGATTGAGGATTGAGGATTGAAGATTGACTATTGAGGACTGAAGATTGAGGGTTGAAGATTGCGTATTGATGATTGAATATTGAGGATTGAGGATTGAGGATTGAGGATTGAGCATTGAGGATTGAGGATTGGAAATTGATTATTGAGTATTGAAGGCTGAGGTTTGTGGATTGAGGCTTGAGGATTGAGTATTGATGATTGAATATTGAGGATTGAGGATTGAGGTTTGAGGATTGAGGATGAAGTCTGAGGGTTGAGGATTGAGGTTTGAGGAACGAGGATTGAGGATTGAGGATTGAGGACTAAGGATTGACGATTGAGTATTGAAGATTCAGGAATGATGGCTGAGGATTGACGGCTGAGAATTGACGATTGAGGATTGATGATTGAAGATTGAGTATTGAGGATTGAATATTGAGGATTGAGGATTGAGGATTGAGGATTGAGGATTGAGGATTGAGGATTGAAGATTGAGTATTGAGTATTGAAGGTTGAGGATTGTGGATTGAGGATTGAGGATTGAGGATTGAGGATTGAGGATTGAGGATTGAGGATTGAGGATTGAGGATCGAAGATTGAGTATTGATGATTGAATATTGAGGATTGAGGATTGAGGTTTGAGGATTGAGGATTGAGGATTGAGGATTGAGGATTGAGTATTGAAGATTGAGTATTGATGCCTGAGGATTGAGGATCGAGGATTGAGGATTGAGGATTGGAGATTGACTATTGAGGATTGAAGATTGAGGATTGAGGATTGAGGAATGAGAATTGAGAATTGAATATGAGGACTGAGGGTTGAGGATTGAGGTTTGAGGAATGAGGACTGAGGGCTGGGGAATGAGGATTGAGGATTGAGGATTGAGGATTGAGCATTGAAGGTTGAGTATTGATGCCTGAGGATTGAGGATTGGGGATTGATGATTGAGGATCGAGGATTGAAGATTGAGAATTGAGGATTGAAGATCGAGGATTGTGGATTGAGGATTGAGGATGGAGGATGAGGGCTGAGGGTTGAGGATTGAGGATTGAGGATTGAGGATTGAGGACTGAAGATTGAGGATTGAGGATTGAGCATTGAGGATTGAAGATTGAGTACTGGGGATTGGGGATTGAAGATTGAGGATTAAGGATTGAAGATTGGGGATTGAGGATCTAGAATTGGAGATTGATTATTGAGGACTGAAGACTGAGGATTGAGAATTGAGGATTGAGAATTGAGAATTGAGTATGAGGACTGAGGGTTGAGGATTGAGGTTTGAGGAATGAGGATTGAGGGTTGAGGATTGAGGATTGAGGATTGCGGATTGAAGATTGAGTATTGATGATTGAATATTGAGGATTGAGGATTGAGGATTGAGGATCTAGGATTGGAAATTGATTATTGAGTATTGAAGGCTGAGGATTGTGGATTGAGGATTGAGGATTGAGGATTGAGGATTGAGGATTGAGGATTGAGGATTGAGGATTGAGGATTGAGGATTGAGGATCGAAGATTGAGTATTGATGATTGAATATTGAGGATTGAGGATTGAGGTTTGAGGATTGAGGATTGAGGATTGAGGATTGAGGATTGAGTATTGAAGATTGAGTATTGATGCCTGAGGATTGAGGATCGAGGATTGAGGATTGAGGATTGGAGATTGACTATTGAGGATTGAAGATTGAGGATTGAGGATTGAGGATTGAGAATTGAGAATTGAATATGAGGACTGAGGGTTGAGGATTGAGGTTTGAGGAATGAGGACTGAGGGCTGGGGAATGAGGATTGAGGATTGAGGATTGAGGATTGAGCATTGAAGTTTGAGTATTGATGCCTGAGGATTGAGGATTGAGGATTGATGATTGAGGATCGAGGATTGAAGATTGAGAATTGAGGATTGAAGACCGAGGATTGTGGATTGAGGATTGAGGATGGAGGATGAGGGCTGAGGGTTGAGGATTGAGGATTGAGGATTGAGGATTGAGGATTGAGCATTGAAGGTTGAGTATTGATGCCTGAGGATTGAGGATTGAGGATTGATGATTGAGGATTGAGGATTGAAGATTGAGGATTGGGTATTTAGGATTGAAGAATGAGGATTGAGGATTGAGGTTTTAGGATTGAGGATTGAAGATTGAGTATTGATGATTGAATATTGAGGATTGAGGATTGAGGTTTGAGGATTGAGGATGAAGTCTGAGGGTTGAGGATTGAGGTTTGAGGAACGAGGATTGAGGATTGAGGATTGAGGACTAAGGATTGACGATTGAGTATTGAAGATTCAGGAATGATGGCTGAGGATTGACGGCTGAGAATTGACGATTGAGGATTGATGATTGAAGATTGAGTATTGAGGATTGAATATTGAGGATTGAGGATTGAGGATTGAGGATTGAGGATTGAGGATTGAGGATTGAAGATTGAGTATTGAGTATTGAAGGTTGAGGATTGTGGATTGAGGATTAAGGATTGAGGATTGAATATTGTAGATTGAGTATTGATACCTGAGGATTGAGGATTGAGGATTGAGGATTGAGGATTGAGGATTGAGGATTGAAGATTGACTATTGAGGACTGAAGATTGAGGGTTGAAGATTGCGTATTGATGATTGAATATTGAGGATTGAGGATTGAGGATTGAGGATTGAGCATTGAGGATTGAGGATTGAAGATTGAGTATTGATGATTGAATATTGAGGATTGAATAATGAGGATTGAGGATTGATGATTGAGGATTGAGGATTGAGGATCTAGGATTGGAAATTGATTATTGAGTATTGAAGGCTGAGGTTTGTGGATTGAGGATTGAGGATTGAGGATTGAGGATTGAGGATTGAGGATTGAGGATTGAGGATTGAGGATTGAGGATTGAGGATCGAAGATTGAGTATTGATGATTGAATATTGAGGATTGAGGATTGAGGTTTGAGGATTGAGGATTGAGGATTGAGGATTGAGGATTGAGTATTGAAGATTGAGTATTGATGCCTGAGGATTGAGGATCGAGGATTGAGGATTGAGGATTGGAGATTGACTATTGAGGATTGAAGATTGAGGATTGAGGATTGAGGAATGAGAATTGAGAATTGAATATGAGGACTGAGGGTTGAGGATTGAGGTTTGAGGAATGAGGACTGAGGGCTGGGGAATGAGGATTGAGGATTGAGGATTGAGGATTGAGCATTGAAGGTTGAGTATTGATGCCTGAGGATTGAGGATTGGGGATTGATGATTGAGGATCGAGGATTGAAGATTGAGAATTGAGGATTGAAGATCGAGGATTGTGGATTGAGGATTGAGGATGGAGGATGAGGGCTGAGGGTTGAGGATTGAGGATTGAGGATTGAGGATTGAGGACTGAAGATTGAGGATTGAGGATTGAGCATTGAGGATTGAAGATTGAGTACTGGGGATTGGGGATTGAAGATTGAGGATTAAGTATTGAAGATTGGGGATTGAGGATCTAGAATTGGAGATTGATTATTGAGGACTGAAGATTGAGGATTGAGAATTGAGGATTGAGAATTGAGAATTGAGTATGAGGACTGAGGGTTGAGGATTGAGGTTTGAGGAATGAGGATTGAGGGTTGAGGATTGAGGATTGAGGATTGCGGATTGAAGATTGAGTATTGATGATTGAATATTGAGGATTGAGGATTGAGGATTGAGGATTGAGGATTGAGGATTGAGGATTGAGGATCTAGGATTGGAAATTGATTATTGAGTATTGAAGGCTGAGGATTGTGGATTGAGGATTGAGGATTGAGGATTGAGGATTGAGGATTGAGGATTGAGGATTGAGGATTGAGGATTGAGGATCGAAGATTGAGTATTGATCATTGAATATTGAGGATTGAGGATTGAGGTTTGAGGATTGAGGATTGAGGATTGAGGATTGAGGATTGAGTATTGAAGATTGAGTATTGATGCCTGAGGATTGAGGATCGAGGATTGAGGATTGAGGATTGGAGATTGACTATTGAGGATTGAAGATTGAGGATTGAGGATTGAGGATTGAGAATTGAGAATTGAATATGAGGACTGAGGGTTGAGGATTGAGGTTTGAGGAATGAGGACTGAGGGCTGGGGAATGAGGATTGAGGATTGAGGATTGAGGATTGAGCATTGAAGGTTGAGTATTGATGCCTGAGGATTGAGGATTGAGGATTGATGATTGAGGATCGAGGATTGAAGATTGAGAATTGAGGATTCAAGATTGAGGATTGAGGATTGAGGATTGAGGATGGAGGATGAGGGCTGAGGGTTGAATATTGAGGATTGAGGATTGAGGTTTGAGGATTGAGGATGAAGACTGAGGGTTGAGGATTGAGGTTTGAGGATTGAGGACGAGGACTGACGGTAGAGGATTTAGGTTTGAGGATTGAGGATTGAGGACTGAGGATTGAGGATGAGGGCTAAGCGTCGGGGATTGAGATTCGACGACTGAGGACTGAGGATTGATGATTGAGAATTGAGGATTGATGTTTGAGGATTGAAGATTGAGGATTGGGTATTGAGGATTGAAGAATGAGGATTGAGGATTGAGGTTTGAGGATTGAGGATTGAGGATCTAGGATTGGAGATTGATTATTGAGTATTCAAGGTTGAGGATTGTGGATTGAGGATTGAGGATTGATGATTGAGGATTGAGGGTTGAGGATTGAGGATTGAGGATTGAGGATTGAGGATTGAGGATTGAGGATTGAAGATTAAGGGTTGGGTATTTAGGATTGAAGAGTGAGGATTAAGGATTGAGGTTTGAGGATTGATAATTGAATATTGAGGATTGAGGATTGAGGTTTGAGGATTGAGGATGAAGACTGAGGGTTGAGGATTGAGGTTTGAGGAACGAGGATTGAGGATTGAGGATTGAGGACTAAGGATTGACGATTGAGTATTGAAGATTGAGGATTGATGACTGAGGATTGGCGACTGAGAATTGAGGATTGAGGATTGCTGATTGAAGATTGAGTATTGAAGATTGAATATTGCGGATTGAATATTGCGGATTGAGGATTGAGGATTGAGTATTGAGGATTGAAGATTGAGGGTTGAAGATTGAGTATTGATGAGTGAAGATTGAGTATTGAGGATTGAATATAAGAGGATTGAGGATTGAGGATTGAAGATTGAGTATTGAGGATTGAATATTGAGGATTGAGGATTGAGGACTGAGGATTGAGGATTGAGGATTGAAGATTGAGTATTGAGGATTGAAGATTGAGGGTTGAAGATTGAGTATTGATGATTGAATATTGAGGATTGAGGATTGAGGATTGAGGATTGAGGATTGAGGATTGAGGATTGAAGATTGAGTATTGATGATTGAATATTGAGGATTGAGGATTGAGGTTTGAGGATTGAGGACGAGGACTGACGGTAGAGGATTTAGGTTTGAGGATTGAGGATTGAGGGATGAGGATTGAGGATGAGTGCTAAGAGTCGGGGATTGATGTTCGACGACTGAGGACTGAGGATTGAGGATTGAGAATTGAGGATAGATGTTTGAGGATTGAAGATTGAGGATTGAGGATTGAGGATTTAGGATAGAGGATTGAGTACTGAGGATGGAGTATGAGGGCTGAGGGTTGAGGATTGAGGTTTGAGGAACGAGGATTGAGGATTGTGGATTGAGGACTAAGGATTGACGATTGAGTATTGAAGATTGAGGATTGATGACTGAGGATTGACGACTGAGAATTGAGGATTGAGGATTGCTGATTGAAGAATGAGTATTGAAGATTGAATATTGCGGATTGAATATTGCGGATTGAGGATTGAGGTTTGAGGAACGAGGATTGAGGATTGAGGATTGAGGACTAAGGATTGACGATTGAGTATTGAAGATTCAGGAATGATGGCTGAGGATTGACGACTGAGAATTGACGATTGAGGATTGATGATTGAAGATTGAGTATTGAGGATTGAATATTGAGGATTGAGGATTGAGGATTGAGGATTGAGGATTGAGGATTGAGGATTGAAGATTGAGTATTGAGTATTGAAGGTTGAGGATTGTGGATTGAGGATTAAGGATTGAGGATTGAATATTGTAGATTGAGTATTGATACCTGAGGATTGAGGATTGAGGATTGAGGATTGAGGATTGAAGATTGACTATTGAGGACTGAAGATTGAGGGTTGAAGATTGCGTATTGATGATTGAATATTGAGGATTGAGGATTGAGGATTGAGGATTGAGCATTGAGGATTGAGGATTGAAGATTGAGTATTGATGATTGAATATTGAGGATTGAATAATGAGGATTGAGGATTGATGATTGAGGATTGAGGATTGAGGATCTAGGATTGGAAATTGATTATTGAGTATTGAAGGCTGAGGTTTGTGGATTGAGGATTGAGGATTGAGGATTGAGGATTGAGGATTGAGGATTGAGGATTGAGGATTGAGGATTGAGGATTGAGGATCGAAGATTGAGTATTGATGATTGAATATTGAGGATTGAGGATTGAGGTTTGAGGATTGAGGATTGAGGATTGAGGATTGAGGATTGAGTATTGAAGATTGAGTATTGATGCCTGAGGATTGAGGATCGAGGATTGAGGATTGAGGATTGGAGATTGACTATTGAGGATTGAAGATTGAGGATTGAGGATTGAGGAATGAGAATTGAGAATTGAATATGAGGACTGAGGGTTGAGGATTGAGGTTTGAGGAATGAGGACTGAGGGCTGGGGAATGAGGATTGAGGATTGAGGATTGAGGATTGAGCATTGAAGGTTGAGTATTGATGCCTGAGGATTGAGGATTGGGGATTGATGATTGAGGATCGAGGATTGAAGATTGAGAATTGAGGATTGAAGATCGAGGATTGTGGATTGAGGATTGAGGATGGAGGATGAGGGCTGAGGGTTGAGGATTGAGGATTGAGGATTGAGGATTGAGGACTGAAGATTGAGGATTGAGGATTGAGCATTGAGGATTGAAGATTGAGTACTGGGGATTGGGGATTGAAGATTGAGGATTAAGGATTGAAGATTGGGGATTGAGGATCTAGAATTGGAGATTGATTATTGAGGACTGAAGACTGAGGATTGAGAATTGAGGATTGAGAATTGAGAATTGAGTATGAGGACTGAGGGTTGAGGATTGAGGTTTGAGGAATGAGGATTGAGGGTTGAGGATTGAGGATTGAGGATTGCGGATTGAAGATTGAGTATTGATGATTGAATATTGAGGATTGAGGATTGAGGATTGAGGATCTAGGATTGGAAATTGATTATTGAGTATTGAAGGCTGAGGATTGTGGATTGAGGATTGAGGATTGAGGATTGAGGATTGAGGATTGAGGATTGAGGACTGAGGATTGAGGATTGAGGATTGAGGATCGAAGATTGAGTATTGATGATTGAATATTGAGGATTGAGGATTGAGGTTTGAGGATTGAGGATTGAGGATTGAGGATTGAGGATTGAGTATTGAAGATTGAGTATTGATGCCTGAGGATTGAGGATCGAGGATTGAGGATTGAGGATTGGAGATTGACTATTGAGGATTGAAGATTGAGGATTGAGGATTGAGGATTGAGAATTGAGAATTGAATATGAGGACTGAGGGTTGAGGATTGAGGTTTGAGGAATGAGGACTGAGGGCTGGGGAATGAGGATTGAGGATTGAGGATTGAGGATTGAGCATTGAAGGTTGAGTATTGATGCCTGAGGATTGAGGATTGAGGATTGATGATTGAGGATCGAGGATTGAAGATTGAGAATTGAGGATTGAAGATCGAGGATTGTGGATTGAGCATTGAGGATGGAGGATGAGGGCTGAGGGTTGAGGATTGAGGATTGAGGATTGAGGATTGAGGATCGAAGATTGAGTATTGATGATTGAATATTGAGGTTTGAGGATTGAGGATTGAGGATTGAGGATTGAGGATTGAGTATTGAAGATTGAGTATTGATGCCTGAGGATTGAGGATCGAGGATTGAGGATTGAGGATTGGAGATTGACTATTGAGGATTGAAGATTGAGGATTGAGGATTGAGGATTGAGAATTGAGAATTGAATATGAGGACTGAGGGTTGAGGATTGAGGTTTGAGGAATGAGGACTGAGGGCTGGGGAATGAGGATTGAGGATTGAGGATTGAGGATTGAGCATTGAAGGTTGAGTATTGATGCCTGAGGATTGAGGATTGAGGATTGATGATTGAGGATTGAGGATTGAAGATTGAGGATTGGGTATTTAGGATTGAAGAATGAGGATTGAGGATTGAGGTTTTAGGATTGAGGATTGAAGATTGAGTATTGATGATTGAATATTGAGGATTGAGGATTGAGGTTTGAGGATTGAGGATGAAGTCTGAGGGTTGACGATTGAGGTTTGAGGAACGAGGATTGAGGATTGAGGATTGAGGACTAAGGATTGACGATTGAGTATTGAAGATTCAGGAATGATGGCTGAGGATTGACGACTGAGAATTGACGATTGAGGATTGATGATTGAAGATTGAGTATTGAGGATTGAATATTGAGGATTGAGGATTGAGGATTGAGGATTGAGGATTGAGGATTGAGGATTGAAGATTGAGTATTGAGTATTGAAGGTTGAGGATTGTGGATTGAGGATTAAGGATTGAGGATTGAATATTGTAGATTGAGTATTGATACCTGAGGATTGAGGATTGAGGATTGAGGATTGAGGATTGAGGATTGAGGATTGAAGATTGACTATTGAGGACTGAAGATTGAGGGTTGAAGATTGCGTATTGATGATTGAATATTGAGGATTGAGGATTGAGGATTGAGGATTGAGCATTGAGGATTGAGGATTGAAGATTGAGTATTGATGATTGAATATTGAGGATTGAATAATGAGGATTGAGGATTGATGATTGAGGATTGAGGATTGAGGATCTAGGATTGGAAATTGATTATTGAGTATTGAAGGCTGAGGTTTGTGGATTGAGGATTGAGGATTGAGGATTGAGGATTGAGGATTGAGGATTGAGGATTGAGGATTGAGGATTGAGGATTGAGGATCGAAGATTGAGTATTGATGATTGAATATTGAGGATTGAGGATTGAGGTTTGAGGATTGAGGATTGAGGATTGAGGATTGAGGATTGAGTATTGAAGATTGAGTATTGATGCCTGAGGATTGAGGATCGAGGATTGAGGATTGAGGATTGGAGATTGACTATTGAGGATTGAAGATTGAGGATTGAGGATTGAGGAATGAGAATTGAGAATTGAATATGAGGACTGAGGGTTGAGGATTGAGGTTTGAGGAATGAGGACTGAGGGCTGGGGAATGAGGATTGAGGATTGAGGATTGAGGATTGAGCATTGAAGGTTGAGTATTGATGCCTGAGGATTGAGGATTGGGGATTGATGATTGAGGATCGAGGATTGAAGATTGAGAATTGAGGATTGAAGATCGAGGATTGTGGATTGAGGATTGAGGATGGAGGATGAGGGCTGAGGGTTGAGGATTGAGGATTGAGGATTGAGGATTGAGGACTGAAGATTGAGGATTGAGGATTGAGCATTGAGGATTGAAGATTGAGTACTGGGGATTGGGGATTGAAGATTGAGGATTAAGGATTGAAGATTGGGGATTGAGGATCTAGAATTGGAGATTGATTATTGAGGACTGAAGATTGAGGATTGAGAATTGAGGATTGAGAATTGAGAATTGAGTATGAGGACTGAGGGTTGAGGATTGAGGTTTGAGGAATGAGGATTGAGGGTTGAGGATTGAGGATTGAGGATTGCGGATTGAAGATTGAGTATTGATGATTGAATATTGAGGATTGAGGATTGAGGATTGAGGATTGAGGATTGAGGATTGAGGATTGAGGATCTAGGATTGGAAATTGATTATTGAGTATTGAAGGCTGAGGATTGTGGATTGAGGATTGAGGATTGAGGATTGAGGATTGAGGATTGAGGATTGAGGATTGAGGATTGAGGATTGAGGATTGAGGATCGAAGATTGAGTATTGATGATTGAATATTGAGGATTGAGGATTGAGGTTTGAGGATTGAGGATTGAGGATTGAGGATTGAGGATTGAGTATTGAAGATTGAGTATTGATGCCTGAGGATTGAGGATCGAGGATTGAGGATTGAGGATTGGAGATTGACTATTGAGGATTGAAGATTGAGGATTGAGGATTGAGGATTGAGAATTGAGAATTGAATATGAGGACTGAGGGTTGAGGATTGAGGTTTGAGGAATGAGGACTGAGGGCTGGGGAATGAGGATTGAGGATTGAGGATTGAGGATTGAGCATTGAAGGTTGAGTATTGATGCCTGAGGATTGAGGATTGAGGATTGATGATTGAGGATCGAGGATTGAAGATTGAGAATTGAGGATTGAAGATCGAGGATTGTGGATTGAGGATTGAGGATGGAGGATGAGGGCTGAGGGTTGAGGATTGAGGATTGAGGATTGAGGGTTGAGGACTGAGGATTGAGGATTGAGGATTGAGCATTCAGGATTGAAGATTGAGTACTGGGTATTGGGGATTGAAGATTGAGGATTAAGGATTGAAGATTGGGGATTGAGGATCTAGAATTGGAGATTGATTATTGAGGACTGAAGATTGAGGATTGAGAATTGAGGATTGAGAATTGAGAATTGAGTATGAGGACTGAGGGTTGAGGATTGAGGTTTGAGGAATGAGGATTGAGGGTTGAGGATTGAGGATTGAGGATTGCGGCTTGAAGATTGAGTATTGATGATTGAATATTGAGGATTGAGGATTGAGGTTTGAGGATTGAGGACTGAGGGTTGAGGGTTGAGGTTTGAGGAATGAGGATTGAGGGTTGGCGAATGAGGATTGAGGATTGAGGATTGAGGATTGAGCGTTGAAGATAGAGTATTGATGCCTGAGGATTGAGGATTGAGGATTGAGGATTGAGGATTGAGGATTGAGGATTGAGGATTGAAGATTGAGTATTGTGTATTGAAGGTTGAGGATTGTGGATTGAGGATTAAGGACTGAGGATTGAATATTGTAGATTGAGTATTGATGCCTGAGGATTGAGGATTGAGGATTGAGGATTGAGGATTGAGGATTGAGGATTGAGGATTGAAGATTGAGTATTGAGGATTGAAGATTGAGGGTTGAAGATTGAGTATTGATGATTGAATATTGAGGATTGAGGATTGAGGATCGAGGATTGAAGATTGAGAATTGAGGATTCAAGATTGAGGATTGAGGATTGAGGATTGAGGATGGAGGATGAGGGCTGAGGGTTGAATATTGAGGATTGAGGATTGAGGTTTGAGGATTGAGGATGAAGACTGAGGGTTGAGGATTGAGGTTTGAGGATTGAGGACGAGGACTGACGGTAGAGGATTTAGGTTTGAGGATTGAGGATTGAGGACTGAGGATTGAGGATGAGGGCTAAGCGTCGGGGATTGAGATTCGACGACTGAGGACTGAGGATTGATGATTGAGAATTGAGGATTGATGTTTGAGGATTGAAGATTGAGGATTGGGTATTGAGGATTGAAGAATGAGGATTGAGGATTGAGGTTTGAGGATTGAGGATTGAGGATCTAGGATTGGAGATTGATTATTGAGTATTCAAGGTTGAGGATTGTGGATTGAGGATTGAGGATTGATGATTGAGGATTGAGGGTTGAGGATTGAGGATTGAGGATTGAGGATTGAGGATTGAGGATTGAGGATTGAAGATTAAGGGTTGGGTATTTAGGATTGAAGAGTGAGGATTAAGGATTGAGGTTTGAGGATTGATAATTGAATATTGAGGATTGAGGATTGAGGTTTGAGGATTGAGGATGAAGACTGAGGGTTGAGGATTGAGGTTTGAGGAACGAGGATTGAGGATTGAGGATTGAGGACTAAGGATTGACGATTGAGTATTGAAGATTGAGGATTGATGACTGAGGATTGGCGACTGAGAATTGAGGATTGAGGATTGCTGATTGAAGATTGAGTATTGAAGATTGAATATTGCGGATTGAATATTGCGGATTGAGGATTGAGGATTGAGTATTGAGGATTGAAGATTGAGGGTTGAAGATTGAGTATTGATGATTGAAGATTGAGTATTGAGGATTGAATATAAGAGGATTGAGGATTGAGGATTGAAGATTGAGTATTGAGGATTGAATATTGAGGATTGAGGATTGAGGACTGAAGATTGAGGATTGAGGATTGAAGATTGAGTATTGAGGATTGAAGATTGAGGGTTGAAGATTGAGTATTGATGATTGAATATTGAGGATTGAGGATTGAGGATTGAGGATTGAGGATTGAGGATTGAGGATTGAAGATTGAGTATTGATGATTGAATATTGAGGATTGAGGATTGAGGTTTGAGGATTGAGGACGAGGACTGACGGTAGAGGATTTAGGTTTGAGGATTGAGGATTGAGGGATGAGGATTGAGGATGAGTGCTAAGAGTCGGGGATTGATGTTCGACGACTGAGGACTGAGGATTGAGGATTGAGAATTGAGGATAGATGTTTGAGGATTGAAGATTGAGGATTGAGGATTGAGGATTTAGGATAGAGGATTGAGTACTGAGGATGGAGTATGAGGGCTGAGGGTTGAGGATTGAGGTTTGAGGAACGAGGATTGAGGATTGTGGATTGAGGACTAAGGATTGACGATTGAGTATTGAAGATTGAGGATTGATGACTGAGGATTGACGACTGAGAATTGAGGATTGAGGATTGCTGATTGAAGAATGAGTATTGAAGATTGAATATTGCGGATTGAATATTGCGGATTGAGGATTGAGGATTGTGTATTGAGGATTGAAGATTGAGGGTTGAAGATTGAGTATTGATGATTGAAGATTGAGTATTGAGGATTGAATATAAGAGGATTGAGGTTTGAGGATTGAAGATTGAGTATTGAGGATTGAATATTGATGATTGAACATTGAGGATTGAGGATTGAGGATTGAGGATTGAGGATTGAGGATTGAAGATTGAGTATTGATGATTGAATATTGAGGATTGAGGATTGAGGTTTGAGGATTGAGGACGAGGACTGACGGTAGAGGATTTAGGTTTGAGGATTCAGGATTGCGGGATGAGGATTGAGGATGAGTGCTAAGAGTCGGGGATTGATGTTCGACGACTGAGGACTGAGGATTGAGGATTGAGAATTGAGGATAGATGTTTGAGGATTGAAGATTGAGGATTGAGGATTGAGGATTGAGGAATGAGGATTGAAGATTGAGTATTGAGGATTGAAGATTGAGGATAGAGGATTGAGTACTGAGGATGGAGTATGAGGGCTGAGGGTTGAGGATTGAGGATTGAGAAATGAGGATTGAGGATTGAGGATTGAAATTGAGGATTGGGTATTGAGCTTTGAAGAATGAGGATTGAGGAATTAGGATTGAGGATTGAGGATTGAAGATTGAGTGTTGAGGATTGAAAATTGAGGATTGAGGATTGACGATTGAGGATTGAGGATTGAAGATTGAGTATTGAGGATTGAAAATGGAGGATTGAGTATTGAGGATTGAGGATTCAGGGTTGAAGATTGAGGATTGAGGATTGAGGATTGAGGATTGAGGATTGAGGATTGAAGATTGAATATTTATGATTGAATATTGAGGACTGAGGATTGAGGGTTGTGGATTGAGGACGAGGACTGAGGGTTGAATATTGACGTTTGAGGTCTGAGGATTAAGGATTGAGGATTGAGAATTGAGGATTGAGGATTAAGGATTGAAGATTAAGGATTGGCTATCTAGGATTGAAGAATGAGGATTGAGGATTGAGGTTTGAGGATTGGGGATTGAAGATTGAGTATTGATGATTGAATATTGAGGATTGAGGATTGAGGTTTGAGGATTGAGGATGAAGACTGAGGGTTGAGGATTGAGGTTTGAGGAACGAGGATTGAGGATTGAGGATTGAGGACTAAGGATTGACGATTGAGTATTGAAGATTGAGGATTGATGCCTGAGGATTGAGGATTGAGGATTGAGGATTGAGGATTGAAGATTGAGTGTTGAGGGTTGAAGATTGAGGACTGAGGATTGAGGATTGAGGATTGAGGATTGAAGATTGAGTATTGAGGATTGAAGATTGAGGATTGAGTATTGATGATTGAGGATTCAGGGTTGAAGATTGAGGATTGAGGATTGAGGATTGACGATCTAGGATTGGAGATTGATTATTGAGTATAGAAGCTTGAGGATTGTGGATTGAGGATTGAGGATTGAGGATTGAGGATTGAGGATTGAGGATTGAGGATTGAGAATTGAGGATTGGAGATTGAGGATTGAGTATTGAGGATAGAGGATTCAGTGTTGAAGATTGAGGATTGAGGATTGAGGATTGAGGATTGAGGATTGAGGATTGAGGATTGGGTATTGAGGATTGAGGAATGAGGATTGAGGATTGAGGTTTGAGGATTGAGGATTGAAGATTGAGGATTGAGTATTGAGGATTGAGGATTCAGGGTTGAAGATTGAGGATTGAGGATTGAGGATTGAGGATTGAGGATTGATGATTGAAGATTGAATATTGATGATTGAATATTGAGGACTGAGGATTGAGGGTTGTGTATTGAGGACGAGGACTGAGGGTTGAATATTGACGTTTGAGGTCTGAGGATTAAGGATTGAGGATTGAGAATTGAGTATTGAGGATTGATGATTGAAGATTGAGGATTGGGTATTTAGGATTGAAGAATGAGGACTGAGGATTAAGGTTTTAGGATTGAGGATTGAAGATTGAGTATTGATGATTGAATATTGAGGATTGAGGATTGTGGTTTGAGGATTGAGGATGAAGTCTGAGGGTTGAGGATTGAGGTTTGAGGAACGAGGATTGAGGATTGAGGATTGAGGACTAAGGATTGACGATTGAGTATTGAAGATTGAGGATTGGTGACTGAGGATTGACGACTGAGAATTTAGGATTGATGATTGATGACTGAGGATTGAAGATTGAGTATTGAGTATTGAAGGTTGAGGATTGTGGATTGAGGATTAAGGATTGAGGATTGAATATTGTAGATTGAGTATTGATGCCTGAGGATTGAGGATTGAGGATTGAGGATTGAGGATTGAGGATTGAGGATTGAAGATTGAGAATTGAGGATTGAAGATTGAGGTTTGAAGATTGATTATTGATGATTGAATACTGAGGATTGAGGATTGAGGAGTGAGGATTGAGGATTGAGGATTGAGGATTGAAGATTGAGTATTGATGATTGAATATTGAGGATTGAGGATTGAGGTTTGAGGATTGAGGATTGAGGATTGAGGATTGAGGATTGAGTATTGAAGATTGAGTATTGATGCCTGAGGATTGAGGATCGAGGATTGATGATTGAGGATCGAGGATTGAAGATTGAGAATTGAGGATTGAAGATTGAGGATTGAGGATTGAGGATTGAGGATGGAGGATGAGGGCTGAGGGTTGAGGATTGAGGATTGAGAAATGAGGATTGGGGATTGAGGATTGAAATTGAGGATTGTGTATTGAGGATTGAAGAATGAGGATTGAGGAATTAGGATTGAGGATTGAGGATTGAGGATTGAAGATTGAGGATTGGGTATTGAGGATTGAAGAATGAGGATTGAGGACTGAGGATTGAGGATTGAGGATTGAAGATTGAGTGTTGAGGATTGAAGATTGAGGATTGAGGATTGACGATTGAGGATTGAGGATTGAGGTTTGAGGATTGAGGATTGCAGATTGAGTATTGAGGATTGAAGATTGAGGATTGAGGTTTGAAGATTGAGGATTGAGGATTGAGGATTGAGGATCTAGGATTGGAGATTGGTTATTGAGTATAGAAGCTTGAGGATTGTGGATTGAGGATTGAGGATTGAGGATTGAGGATTGAGGATTGAGGATTGAGGATTGAGGATTGAGGATTGGGTATTGAGCATTGAGGAATGAGGATTGAGGATTGAGGTTTGAGGATTGAGGATTGAGGATTGAAGATTGAGGATTGAAGCTTGAGTATTGTTGATTGAATATTGAGGATTGAGGATTGAGTATTGAGGATTGAGGATTGAGGATTGAGGACTAAGGATTGACGATTGAGTATTGAAGATTGAGGATTGGTGACTGAGGATTGACGACTGAGAATTTAGGATTGATGATTGAGGACTGAGGATTGAAGATTGAGTATTGAGTATTGAAGGTTGAGGATTGTGGATTGAGGATTAAGGATTGAGGATTGAATATTGTAGATTGAGTATTGATGCCTGAGGATTGAGGATTGAGGATTGAGGATTGAGGATTGAGGATTGAAGATTGAGAATTGAGTATTGATGCCTGAGGATTGAGGATCGAGGGTTGAGGATTGAGGATTGGAGATTGATTATTGAGGATTGAAGATTGAGGATTGAGGATTGAGGATTGAGAATTGAGAATTGAGTATGAGGACTGAGGGTTGAGGATTGAGGTTTGAGGAATGAGGATTGAGGGTTGGGGAATGAGGATTGAGGATTGAGGATTGAGGATTGAGCATTGAAGATTGAGTATTGATGCCTGAGGATTGAGGATTGAGGATTGATGATTGAGGATCGAGGATTGAAGATTGAGAATTGAGGATTGAAGATTGAGGATTGAGGATTGAGGATTGAGGATGGAGGATGAGGGCTGAGGGTTGAGGATTGAGGATTGAGAAATGAGGATTGAGGATTGAGGATTGAAATTGAGGATTGTGTATTGAGGATTGAAGAATGAGGATTGAGGAATTAGGATTGATGATTGAGGATTGAAGGTTGAGGATTGGGTATTGAGGATTGAAGAATGAGGATTGAGGATTGAGGATTGAGGATTGAGGATTGAAGATTAGTAATGAGGATTGAAGATTGAGGGTTGAGGATTGAGGATTGAGGATTGAGGATTGAGGATTGAGTGTTGAGGGTTGAAGATTGAGGATTGAGGAAAGAGGATTGAGGATTGAGGATTGAAGATTGAGTATCGAGGATTGAAGATTGAGTATTGAGTATTGAGGATTGAGGATTCAGGGTTGAAGATTGAGGATTGAGGATTGAGGATTGAGGATCTAGGATTGGAGATTGATTATTGAGTATAGAATGTTGAGGATTGTGGATTGAGGATTGAGGATTGAGGATTGAGGATTGAGGATTGAGGATTGAGAATTGAGGATTGAGGATTGAGGATTGAAGATAGAGTATTGAGGATTGAGGATTCAGGGTTGAAGATTGAGGATTGAGGATTGAGGAATGAGGATTGAGGATTAAGGATTGAAGATTGAGTATTGAGGATTGAAGATTGAGGTTTGAAGATTGAGTATTGATGATTGAATATTGAGGATTGAGGATTGAGGATTGAGGATTGAGGATTGAGGATTGAGGATTGAGGATTGAAATTGAGGATTGGGTATTGAGGATTGAAGAATGAGGATTGAGGAATTAGGATTGAGGATTGATGCCTGAGGATTGACGACTGAGAATTGAGGATTGAGGATTGATGATTGAAGACTGAGTATTGAGTATTGAATATTGCGGATTGAGGATTGAGGATTGAGGATTGAGGATTGAGGATTGAGGATTGAAGATTGAGTATTGAGTATTGAAGGTTGAGGATTGTGGATTGAGGATTAAGGACTGAGGATTGAATATTGTAGATTGAGTATTGATGCCTGAGGATTGAGGATTGAGGATTGAGGATTGAGGATTGAGGATTGAAGATTGAGTAATGAGGATTGAAGATTGAGGTTTGAAAATTGAGTATTGATGATTGAATATTGAGGATTGAGGATTGAGGATTGAGGATTGAGGATTGAGGATTGAGGATTGAAGATTGAGTATTGATGATTGAATATTGAGGACTGAGGATTGAGGTTTGAGGATTGAGGATTGAGGATTGAGGATTGAGGATTGAGTATTGAAGATTGAGTATTGATGCCTGAGGATTGAGTATCGAGGATTGAGGATTGAGCATTGGAGATTGATTATTGAGGAATGAAGATTGAGGATTGAGGATTCAGGATTGAGAATTGAGTATTGAGTATGAGGACTGAGGGATGAGGGTTGAGGTTTGAGGAATGAGGATTGAGGGTTGGGTAATGTGGATTGAGGATTGAGGATGGAGGATGAGGGCTGAGGGTTGAGGATTGAGGATTGAGGATTGAGGGTTGAGGACTGAGGATTGAGGATTGAGGATTGAGCATTCAGGATTGAAGATTGAGTACTGGGTATTGGGGATTGAAGATTGAGGATTAAGGATTGAAGATTGGGGATTGAGGATCTAGAATTGGAGATTGATTATTGAGGACTGAAGATTGAGGATTGAGAATTGAGGATTGAGAATTGAGAATTGAGTATGAGGACTGAGGGTTGAGGATTGAGGTTTGAGGAATGAGGATTGAGGGTTGAGGATTGAGGATTGAGGATTGCGGCTTGAAGATTGAGTATTGATGATTGAATATTGAGGATTGAGGATTGAGGTTTGAGGATTGAGGACTGAGGGTTGAGGGTTGAGGTTTGAGGAATGAGGATTGAGGGTTGGCGAATGAGGATTGAGGATTGAGGATTGAGGATTGAGCGTTGAAGATAGAGTATTGATGCCTGAGGATTGAGGATTGAGGATTGAGGATTGAGGATTGAGGATTGAGGATTGAGGATTGAAGATTGAGTATTGTGTATTGAAGGTTGAGGATTGTGGATTGAGTATTAAGGACTGAGGATTGAATATTGTAGATTGAGTATTGATGCCTGAGGATTGAGGATTGAGGATTGAGGATTGAGGATTGAGGATTGAGGATTGAGGATTGAAGATTGAGTATTGAGGATTGAAGATTGAGGGTTGAAGATTGAGTATTGATGATTGAATATTGAGGATTGAGGATTGAGGATCGAGGATTGAAGATTGAGAATTGAGGATTCAAGATTGAGGATTGAGGATTGAGGATTGAGGATGGAGGATGAGGGCTGAGGGTTGAATATTGAGGATTGAGGATTGAGGTTTGAGGATTGAGGATGAAGACTGAGGGTTGAGGATTGAGGTTTGAGGATTGAGGACGAGGACTGACGGTAGAGGATTTAGGTTTGAGGATTGAGGATTGAGGACTGAGGATTGAGGATGAGGGCTAAGCGTCGGGGATTGAGATTCGACGACTGAGGACTGAGGATTGATGATTGAGAATTGAGGATTGATGTTTGAGGATTGAAGATTGAGGATTGGGTATTGAGGATTGAAGAATGAGGATTGAGGATTGAGGTTTGAGGATTGAGGATTGAGGATCTAGGATTGGAGATTGATTATTGAGTATTCAAGGTTGAGGATTGTGGATTGAGGATTGAGGATTGATGATTGAGGATTGAGGGTTGAGGATTGAGGATTGAGGATTGAGGATTGAGGATTGAGGATTGAGGATTGAAGATTAAGGGTTGGGTATTTAGGATTGAAGAGTGAGGATTAAGGATTGAGGTTTGAGGATTGATAATTGAATATTGAGGATTGAGGATTGAGGTTTGAGGATTGAGGATGAAGACTGAGGGTTGAGGATTGAGGTTTGAGGAACGAGGATTGAGGATTGAGGATTGAGGACTAAGGATTGACGATTGAGTATTGAAGATTGAGGATTGATGCCTGAGGATTGACGACTGAGAATTGAGGATTGAGGATTGATGATTGAAGACTGAGTATTGAGTATTGAATATTGCGGATTGAGGATTGAGGATTGAGGATTGAGGATTGAGGATTGAGGATTGAAGATTGAGTATTGAGTATTGAAGGTTGAGGATTGTGGATTGAGGATTAAGGACTGAGGATTGAATATTGTAGATTGAGTATTGATGCCTGAGGATTGAGGATTGAGGATTGAGGATTGAGGATTGAGGATTGAAGATTGAGTAATGAGGATTGAAGATTGAGGTTTGAAAATTGAGTATTGATGATTGAATATTGAGGATTGAGGATTGAGGATTGAGGATTGAGGATTGAGGATTGAGGATTGAAGATTGAGTATTGATGATTGAATATTGAGGACTGAGGATTGAGGTTTGAGGATTGAGGATTGAGGATTGAGGATTGAGGATTGAGTATTGAAGATTGAGTATTGATGCCTGAGGATTGAGTATCGAGGATTGAGGATTGAGCATTGGAGATTGATTATTGAGGAATGAAGATTGAGGATTGAGGATTCAGGATTGAGAATTGAGTATTGAGTATGAGGACTGAGGGATGAGGATTGAGGTTTGAGGAATGAGGATTGAGGGTTGGGTAATGTGGATTGAGGATTGAGGATGGAGGATGAGGGCTGAGGGTTGAGGATTGAGGATTGAGGATTGAGGGTTGAGGACTGAGGATTGAGGATTGAGGATTGAGCATTCAGGATTGAAGATTGAGTACTGGGTATTGGGGATTGAAGATTGAGGATTAAGGATTGAAGATTGGGGATTGAGGATCTAGAATTGGAGATTGATTATTGAGGACTGAAGATTGAGGATTGAGAATTGAGGATTGAGAATTGAGAATTGAGTATGAGGACTGAGGGTTGAGGATTGAGGTTTGAGGAATGAGGATTGAGGGTTGAGGATTGAGGATTGAGGATTGCGGCTTGAAGATTGAGTATTGATGATTGAATATTGAGGATTGAGGATTGAGGTTTGAGGATTGAGGACTGAGGGTTGAGGGTTGAGGTTTGAGGAATGAGGATTGAGGGTTGGCGAATGAGGATTGAGGATTGAGGATTGAGGATTGAGCGTTGAAGATAGAGTATTGATGCCTGAGGATTGAGGATTGAGGATTGAGGATTGAGGATTGAGGATTGAGGATTGAGGATTGAAGATTGAGTATTGTGTATTGAAGGTTGAGGATTGTGGATTGAGGATTAAGGACTGAGGATTGAATATTGTAGATTGAGTATTGATGCCTGAGGATTGAGGATTGAGGATTGAGGATTGAGGATTGAGGATTGAGGATTGAGGATTGAAGATTGAGTATTGAGGATTGAAGATTGAGGGTTGTAGATTGAGTATTGATGATTGAATATTGAGGATTGAGGATTGAGGATCGAGGATTGAAGATTGAGAATTGAGGATTCAAGATTGAGGATTGAGGATTGAGGATTGAGGATGGAGGATGAGGGCTGAGGGTTGAATATTGAGGATTGAGGATTGAGGTTTGAGGATTGAGGATGAAGACTGAGGGTTGAGGATTGAGGTTTGAGGATTGAGGACGAGGACTGACGGTAGAGGATTTAGGTTTGAGGATTGAGGATTGAGGACTGAGGATTGAGGATGAGGGCTAAGCGTCGGGGATTGAGATTCGACGACTGAGGACTGAGGATTGATGATTGAGAATTGAGGATTGATGTTTGAGGATTGAAGATTGAGGATTGGGTATTGAGGATTGAAGAATGAGGATTGAGGATTGAGGTTTGAGGATTGAGGATTGAGGATCTAGGATTGGAGATTGATTATTGAGTATTCAAGGTTGAGAATTGAGGATAGATGTTTGAGGATTGAAGATTGAGGATTGAGGATTGAGGATTTAGGATAGAGGATTGAGTACTGAGGATGGAGTATGAGGGCTGAGGGTTGAGGATTGAGGTTTGAGGAACGAGGATTGAGGATTGTGGATTGAGGACTAAGGATTGACGATTGAGTATTGAAGATTGAGGATTGATGACTGAGGATTGACGACTGAGAATTGAGGATTGAGGATTGCTGATTGAAGAATGAGTATTGAATATTGAATATTGCGGATTGAATATTGCGGATTGAGGATTGAGGATTGTGTATTGAGGATTGAAGATTGAGGGTTGAAGATTGAGTATTGATGATTGAAGATTGAGTATTGAGGATTGAATATAAGAGGATTGAGGATTGAGGATTGAAGATTGAGTATTGAGGATTGAATATTGATGATTGAATATTGAGGATTGAGGATTGAGGATTGAGGATTGAGGATTGAGGATTGAAGATTGAGTATTGATGAATGAATATTGAGGATTGAGGATTGAGGTTTGAGGATTGAGGACGAGGACTGACGGTAGAGGATTTAGGTTTGAGGATTCAGGATTGCGGGATGAGGATTGAGGATGAGTGCTAAGAGTCGGGGATTGATGTTCGACGACTGAGGACTGAGGATTGAGGATTGAGAATTGAGGATAGATGTTTGAGGATTGAAGATTGAGGATTGAGGATTGAGGATTGAGGAATGAGGATTGAAGATTGAGTATTGAGGATTGAAGATTGAGGATAGAGGATTGAGTACTGAGGATGGAGTATGAGGGCTGAGGGTTGAGGATTGAGGATTGAGAAATGAGGATTGAGGATTGAGGATTGAAATTGAGGATTGGGTATTGAGGATTGAAGAATGAGGATTGAGGAATTAGGATTGAGGATTGAGGATTGAAGATTGAGTGTTGAGGATTGAAAATTGAGGATTGAGGATTGACGATTGAGGATTGAGGATTGAAGATTGAGTATTGAGGATTGAAAATGGAGGATTGAGTATTGAGGATTGAGGATTCAGGGTTGAAGATTGAGGATTGAGGATTGAGGATTGAGGATTGAGGATTGAGGATTGAGGATTGAAGATTGAATATTTATGATTGAATATTGAGGACTGAGGATTGAGGGTTGTGGATTGAGGACGAGGACTGAGGGTTGAATATTGACGTTTGAGGTCTGAGGATTAAGGATTGAGGATTGAGAATTGAGGATTGAGGATTAAGGATTGAAGATTAAGGATTGGCTATCTAGGATTGAAGAATGAGGATTGAGGATTGAGGTTTGAGGATTGGGGATTGAAGATTGAGTATTGATGATTGAATATTGAGGATTGAGGATTGAGGTTTGAGGATTGAGGATGAAGACTGAGGGTTGAGGATTGAGGTTTGAGGAACGAGGATTGAGGATTGAGGATTGAGGACTAAGGATTGACGATTGAGTATTGAAGATTGAGGATTGATGCCTGAGGATTGAGGATTGAGGATTGAGGATTGAGGATTGAAGATTGAGTGTTGAGGGTTGAAGATTGAGGACTGAGGATTGAGGATTGAGGATTGAGGATTGAAGATTGAGTATTGAGGATTGAAGATTGAGGATTGAGTATTGATGATTGAGGATTCAGGGTTGAAGATTGAGGATTGAGGATTGAGGATTGACGATCTAGGATTGGAGATTGATTATTGAGTATAGAAGCTTGAGGATTGTGGATTGAGGATTGAGGATTGAGGATTGAGGATTGAGGATTGAGGATTGAGGATTGAGAATTGAGGATTGGAGATTGAGGATTGAGTATTGAGGATAGAGGATTCAGGGTTGAAGATTGAGGATTGAGGATTGAGGATTGAGGATTAAGGATTGAGGATTGAGGATTGGGTATTGAGGATTGAGGAATGAGGATTGAGGATTGAGGTTTGAGGATTGAGGATTGAAGATTGAGGATTGAGTATTGAGGATTGAGGATTCAGGGTTGAAGATTGAGGATTGAGGATTGAGGATTGAGGATTGAGGATTGAGGATTGAAGATTGAATATTGATGATTGAATATTGAGGACTGAGGATTGAGGGTTGTGTATTGAGGACGAGGACTGAGGGTTGAATATTGACGTTTGAGGTCTGAGGATTAAGGATTGAGGATTGAGAATTGAGTATTGAGGATTGATGATTGAAGATTGAGGATTGGGTATTTAGGATTGAAGAATGAGGACTGAGGATTAAGCTTTTAGGATTGAGGATTGAAGATTGAGTATTGATGATTGAATATTGAGGATTGAGGATTGAGGTTTGAGGATTGAGGATGAAGTCTGAGGGTTGAGGATTGAGGTTTGAGGAACGAGGATTGAGGATTGAGGATTGAGGACTAAGGATTGACGATTGAGTATTGAAGATTGAGGATTGGTGACTGAGGATTGACGACTGAGAATTTAGGATTGATGATTGATGACTGAGGATTGAAGATTGAGTATTGAGTATTGAAGGTTGAGGATTGTGGATTGAGGATTAAGGATTGAGGATTGAATATTGTAGATTGAGTATTGATGCCTGAGGATTGAGGATTGAGGATTGAGGATTGAGGATTGAGGATTGAGGATTGAAGATTGAGAATTGAGGATTGAAGATTGAGGTTTGAAGATTGATTATTGATGATTGAATACTGAGGATTGAGGATTGAGGAGTGAGGATTGAGGATTGAGGATTGAGGATTGAAGATTGAGTATTGATGATTGAATATTGAGGATTGAGGATTGAGGTTTGAGGATTGAGGATTGAGGATTGAGGATTGAGGATTGAGTATTGAAGATTGAGTATTGATGCCTGAGGATTGAGGATCGAGGATTGATGATTGAGGATCGAGGATTGAAGATTGAGAATTGAGGATTGAAGATTGAGGATTGAGGATTGAGGATTGAGGATGGAGGATGAGGGCTGAGGGTTGAGGATTGAGGATTGAGAAATGAGGATTGGGGATTGAGGATTGAAATTGAGGATTGTGTATTGAGGATTGAAGAATGAGGATTGAGGAATTAGGATTGAGGATTGAGGATTGAGGATTGAAGATTGAGGATTGGGTATTGAGGATTGAAGAATGAGGATTGAGGACTGAGGATTGAGGATTGAGGATTGAAGATTGAGTGTTGAGGATTGAAGATTGAGGATTGAGGATTGACGATTGAGTATTGAGGATTGAGGTTTGAGGATTGAGGATTGCAGATTGAGTATTGAGGATTGAAGATTGAGGATTGAGGTTTGAAGATTGAGGATTGAGGATTGAGGATTGAGGATCTAGGATTGGAGATTGGTTATTGAGTATAGAAGCTTGAGGATTGTGGATTGAGGATTGAGGATTGAGGATTGAGGATTGAGGATTGAGGATTGAGGATTGAGAATTGAGGATTGGAGATTGAGGATTGAGTATTGAGGATTGAGGATTCAGGGTTGAAGATTGAGGATTGAGGATTGAGGATTGAGGATTGAGGATTGAGGATTGAGGATTGGGTATTGAGCATTGAGGAATGAGGATTGAGGATTGAGGTTTGAGGATTGAGGATTGCAGATTGAGTATTGAGGATTGAAGATTGAGAATTGAGGATTGAGGATTGAGGAATGAGGATTGAAGATTGAGTATTGAGGATTGAAGATTGAGGATAGAGGATTGAGTACTGAGGATGGAGGATGAGGGCTGAGGGTTGAGGATTGAGGATTGAGAAATGAGGATTGAGGATTGAGGATTGAAATTGAGGATTGGGTATTGAGGATTGAAGAATGAGGATTGAGGAATTAGGATTGAGGATTGAGGATTGAGGATTGAAGATTGAGGATTGAAGCTTGAGTATTGTTGATTGAATATTGAGGATTGAGGATTGAGTATTGAGGATTGAGGATTGAGGATTGAGGACTAAGGATTGACGATTGAGTATTGAAGATTGAGGATTGGTGACTGAGGATTGACGACTGAGAATTTAGGATTGATGATTGAGGACTGAGGATTGAAGATTGAGTATTGAGTATTGAAGGTTGAGGATTGTGGATTGAGGATTAAGGATTGAGGATTGAATATTGTAGATTGAGTATTGATGCCTGAGGATTGAGGATTGAGGATTGAGGATTGAGGATTGAGGATTGAAGATTGAGAATTGAGTATTGATGCCTGAGGATTGAGGATCGAGGATTGAGGATTGAGGATTGGAGATTGATTATTGAGGATTGAAGATTGAGGATTGAGGATTGAGGATTGAGAATTGAGAATTGAGTATGAGGACTGAGGGTTGAGGATTGAGGTTTGAGGAATGAGGATTGAGGGTTGGGGAATGAGGATTGAGGATTGAGGATTGAGGATTGAGCATTGAAGATTGAGTATTGATGCCTGAGGATTGAGGATTGAGGATTGATGATTGAGGATCGAGGATTGAAGATTGAGAATTGAGGATTGAAGATTGAGGATTGAGGATTGAGGATTGAGGATGGAGGATGAGGGCTGAGGGTTGAGGATTGAGGATTGAGAAATGAGGATTGAGGATTGAGGATTGAAATTGAGGATTGTGTATTGAGGATTGAAGAATGAGGATTGAGGAATTAGGATTGATGATTGAGGATTGAAGATTGAGGATTGGGTATTGAGGATTGAAGAATGAGGATTGAGGATTGAGGATTGAGGATTGAGGATTGAAGATTAGTAATGAGGATTGAAGATTGAGGGTTGAGGATTGAGGATTGAGGATTGAGGATTGAGGATTGATTGTTGAGGGTTGAAGATTGAGGATTGAGGATAGAGGATTGAGGATTGAGGATTGAAGATTGAGTATCGAGGATTGAAGATTGAGTATTGAGTATTGAGGATTGAGGATTCAGGGTTGAAGATTGAGGATTGAGGATTGAGGATTGAGGATCTAGGATTGGAGATTGATTATTGAGTATAGAAGGTTGAGGATTGTGGATTGAGGATTGAGGATTGAGGATTGAGGATTGAGGATTGAGGATTGAGAATTGAGGATTGAGGATTGAGGATTGAAGATAGAGTATTGAGGATTGAGGATTCAGGGTTGAAGATTGAGGATTGAGGATTGAGGAATGAGGATTGAGGATTAAGGATTGAAGATTGAGTATTGAGGATTGAAGATTGAGGTTTGAAGATTGAGTATTGATGATTGAATATTGAGGATTGAGGATTGAGGATTGAGGATTGAGGATTGAGGATTGAGGATTGAGGATTGAAATTGAGGATTGGGTATTGAGGATTGAAGAATGAGGATTGAGGAATTAGGATTGAGGATTGAGGTTTGAGGAACGAGGATTGAGGATTGAGGATTGTGGACTAAGGATTCACGATTGAGTATTGAAGATTGAGGATTGATGCCTGAGGATTGACCACTGAGAATTGAGGATTGAGGATTGATGATTGAAGACTGAGTATTGAGTATTGAATATTGCGGATTGAGGATTGAGGATTGAGGATTGAGGATTGAGGATTGAGGATTGAAGATTGAGTATTGAGTATTGAAGGTTGAGGATTGTGGATTGAGGATTAAGGACTGAGGATTGAATATTGTAGATTGAGTATTGATGCCTGAGGATTGAGGATTGAGGATTGAGGATTGAGGATTGAGGATTGAAGATTGAGTAATGAGGATTGAAGATTGAGGTTTGAAAATTGAGTATTGATGATTGAATATTGAGGATTGAGGATTGAGGATTGAGGATTGAGGATTGAGGATTGAGGATTGAAGATTGAGTATTGATGATTGAATATTGAGGACTGAGGATTGAGGTTTGAGGATTGAGGATTGAGGATTGAGGATTGAGGATTGAGTATTGAAGATTGAGTATTGATGCCTGAGGAGTGAGTATCGAGGATTGAGGATTGAGCATTGGAGATTGATTATTGAGGAATGAAGATTGAGGATTGAGGATTCAGGATTGAGAATTGAGTATTGAGTATGAGGACTGAGGGATGAGGATTGAGGTTTGAGGAATGAGGATTGAGGGTTGGGTAATGAGGATTGAGGATTGAGGATTGAGGATTGAGCATTGAAGATTGAGTATTGATGCCTGTGGATTGAGGATTGAGGATTGATGATTGAGGATCGAGGATTGAAGATTGAGAATTGAGGATTGAAGATTGAGGATTGAGGATTGAGGATTGATGATCGAGGTTTGAGGATTGAGGATTGCAGATTGAGTATTGAGGATTGAAGATTGAGGATTGAGGATTGAGGATTGAGGAATGAGGATTGAGGATTGAGGATTGTAGATTGAGTATTGAGGATTGAAGATTGAGGATTGAGTATTGAGGATTGAGGATTCAGGGTTGAAGATTGAGGATTGAGGATTGAGGATTGAGGATTGAGGATTGAGGATTGAAGATTGAATATTGATGATTGAATATTGAGGACTGCGGATTGAGGGTTGTGGATTGTGGGCGAGGACTCAGGGCTGAATATTGATGCTTGAGGTCCGGGGACTAAGGATTGAGGATTGAGAATTGAGGATTGAGGATTGAGGATTGAAGATTGAGGATTGGGTATTTAGGATTGAAGAATGAGGATTGAGGATTGAGGTTTGAGGATTGAGGATTGAAGATTGAGTATTGATGATTGAATATTGAGGATTGAGGATTGAGGTTTGAGGATTGAGGATTGAGGATTGAGGATTGAAGATTGAGTATTGAGGATTGAAGATTGAGGATTGAAGATTGAGTATTGATGATTGAATATTGAGGATTGAGGATTGAGGATTGAGGATTGAGGATTGGGTATTGAGGATTGAGGAATGAGGATTGAGGATTGAGGTTTGAGGATTGAGGATTGCAAATTGAGTATTGAGGATTGATGATTGAGGATTGATGTTTGAGGATTGTGGAATGAGGATTGAAGATTGAGTATTGAGGATTGAATATTGAGGATAGAGGATTGAGTACTGAGGATGGAGGATGAGGGCTGAGGGTTGAGGATTGAGGATTGAGAAATGAGGATTGAGGATTGAGAAATGAGGATTGAGGATTGAGGATTGAAATTGAGGATTGGGTATTGAGGATTGAAGAATGAGGATTGAGGAATTAGGATTGAGGATTGAGGATTGAGGATTGAAGATTGAGGATTGGGTATTGAGGATTGAAGAATGAGGATTGAGGACTGAGGATTGAGGATTGAGGATTGAAGATTGAGTGTTGAGGATTGAATATTGAGGATTGAGGATTGACGGTTGAGGATTGAGGATTGAAGATTGAGTATTGAGGATTGAAGATTGAGGATTGAGTATTGAGGATTGAGGATTCAGTGTTGAAGATTGAGGATTGAGGATTGAGGATTGCGGATCTAGGATTGGAGATTGATTATTGAGTATAGAAGGTTGAGGATTGTGGATTGAGGATTGATGATTGAGGATTGAGGATTGAGGATTGAGGATTGAGAATTGAGGATTGAGGATTGAGGATTGAAGATTGAGTATTGATGATTGAATATTGAGGATTGAGGATTGAGGATTGAGGATTGAGGATTGAGGATTGAGAATTGAGGATTGAGGATTGAGGATTGAAGATTGAGTATTGAGGATTGAGGATTCAGGGTTGAAGATTGAGGATTGAGGATTGAGGAATGAGGATTGAGGATTAAGGATTGAAGATTGAGTATTGAGGATTGAAGATTGAGGTTTGAAGATTGAGTATTGATGATTGAATATTGAGGATTGAGGATTGAGGATTGAGGATTGAGGATTGAGGATTGAGGATTGAGGATTGAAATTGAGGATTGGGTATTGAGGATTGAAGAATGAGGATTGAGGAATTAGGATTGAGGATTGAGGTTTGAGGAACGAGGATTAAGGATTGAGGATTGTGGACTAAGTATTGACGATTGAGTATTGAAGATTGAGGATTGATGACTGAGGATTGACGTCTGAGAATTGAGGATTGAGGATTGATGATTGAAGATTGAGTATTGAGGATTGAATATTGCGGATTGAGGATTGAGGATTGAGGATTGAGGATTGAGGATTGAGGATTGAAGATTGATTATTGAGTATTGAAGGTTGAGGATTGTGGATTGAGGATTAAGGATTGAGGATTGAATATTGTAGATTGAGTATTGATGCCTGAGGATTGAGGATTGAGGATTGAGGATTGAGAATTGGGGATTGAAGATTGAGTAATGAGGATTGAATATTGAGGTTTGAAAATTGAGTATTGATGATTGAATATTGAGGATAGAGGATTGAGGATTGAGGATTGAGGATTGAGGATTGAGGATTGAAGATTGAGTATTGATGATTGAATATTGAGGATTGAGGATTGAGGTTTGAGGATTGAGGATTGATGATTGAGGATTGAGGATTGAGTATTGAAGATTGAGTATTGATGCCTGAGGATTGAGTATCGAGGATTGAGGATTGAGGATTGGAGATTGATTATTGAGGAATGAAGATTGAGGATTGAGGATTCAGGATTGAGAATTGAGTATTGAGTATGAGGACTGAGGGTTGAGGGTTGAGGTTTGAGGAATGAGGATTGAGGGTTGGGTAATGAGGATTGAGGATTGAGGATTGAGGATTGAGGATTGAAGATTGAGTATTGAGTATTGAAGGTTGAGGATTGTGGATTGAGGATTAAGGACTGAGGATTGAATATTGTAGATTGAGTATTGATGCCTGAGGATTGAGGATTGAGGATTGAGGATTGAGGATTGAGGATTGAGGATTGAGGATTGAAGATTGAGTATTGAGGATTGAAGATTGAGGGTTGAAGATTGAGTATTGATGATTGAATATTGAGGATTGAGGATTGAGGATCGAGGATTGAAGATTGAGAATTGAGGATTCAAGATTGAGGATTGAGGATTGAGGATTGAGGATTGAGCATTGAAGATTGAGTATTGATGCCTGAGGATTGAGGATTGAGGATTGATGATTGAGGATCGAGGATTGAAAATTGAGATTTGAGGATTGAAGATTGAGGATTGAGGATTGAGGATTGAGGATGGAGGATGAGGGCTGAGGGTTGAGGATTGAGGATTGAGAAATGAGGATTGAGGATTGAGGATTGAAATTGAGGATTGTGTATTGAGGATTGAAGAATGAGGATTGAGGAATTAGGATTGAGGATTGAGGATTGAAGATTGAGGATTGGGTATTGAGGATTGAAGAATGAGGATTGAGGATTGAAGATTGAGGATTGAGGATTGAAGATTAGTAATGAGGATTGAAGATTGAGGGTTGAGGATTGAGGATTGAGGATTGAGGATTGAGGATTGAGGATTGAGGATTGAGTGTTGAGGGTTGAAGATTGAGGATTGAGGATAGAGGATTGAGGATTGAGGATTGAAGATTGAGTATCGAGGATTGAAGATTGAGTATTGAGTATTGAGGATTGAGGATTCAGGGTTGAAGATTGAGGATTGAGGATTGAGGATTGAGGATCTAGGATTGGAGATTGATTATTGAGTATAGAAGGTTGAGGATTGTGGATTGAGGATTGAGGATTGAGGATTGAGGATTGAGGATTGAGGATTGAGGATTGAGAATTGAGGATTGAGGATTGAGGATTGAAGATTGAGTATTGATGATTGAATATTGAGGATTGAGGATTGAGGATTGAGGATTGAAGATTGAGTATTGAGGATTGAAGATTGAGGATTGAGTATTGAGGATTGAGGATTCAGGGTTGAAGATTGAGGATTGGGTATTTAGGATTGAAGAATGAGGATTGAGGATTGAGGTTTTAGGATTGAGGATTGAAGATAGAGTATTGATGATTGAATATTGAGGGTTGATGATTGATGTTTGAGGATTGAGGATGAAGACTGAGGGTTGAGGATTGAGGTTTGAGGAACGAGGATTGAGGATTGAGGATTGAGGACTAAGGATTGACGATTGAGTATTGAAGATTGAGGATTGATGACTGAGGATTGACGACTGAGAATTGAGGATTGAGGATTGATGATTGAAGATTGAGTATTAAGGATTGAATATTGAGGATTGGGGATTGAGGATTGAGGATTGAGGATTGAGGATTGAGGATTGAAGATTGAGTATTGAGTATTGAAGGTTGAGGATTGTGGATTGAGGATTAAGGATAGTGGATTGAATATTGTAGATTGAGTATTGATACCTGACGATTGAGGAATGAGGATTGAGGATTGAGGATTGAGGATTGAAGGTTGAGTATTGAGGATTGAAGATTGAGGATTGAAGATTGAGTATTGATGATTGAATATTGAGTATTGAGGATTGAGGATTGAGGATTGAGGATTGGGTATTGAGTATTGAGGAATGAGGATTGAGGATTGAGGTTTGAGGATTGAGGATTGCAGATTGAGCATTGAGGATTGAAGATTGAGGATCGAGGTTTGAGGATTGTAGAATGAGGATTGAAGATTGAGTATTGAGGATTGAAGATTGAGGATAGAGGATTGAGTACTGAGGATGGAGGATGAGGGCTGAGGGTTGAGGATTCAGGATTGAGAAATGAGGATTGAGAATTGAGGATTGAAATTGAGGATTGGGTATTGAGGATTGAAGAATGAGGATTGAGGAGTTAGGATTGAGGATTGAGGATTGAGGATTGAAGATTGAGGATTGGGTATTGAGCATTGAAGAATGAGGATTGAGGACTGAGGATTGAGGATTGAGGATTGAAGATTGAGTGTTGAGGATTGAAGATTGAGGATTGAGGATTGACGATTAAGGATTGAGGTTTGAGGATTGAGGATTGCAGATTGAGTATTGAGGATTGAAGATTGAGGATTGAGGTTTGAAGATTGAGGATTGAGGATTGAGGATTGAGGATCTAGGATTGGAGACTGGTTATTGAGTATAGAAGCTTGAGGATTGTGGATTGAGGATTGAGGATTGAGGATTGAGGATTGAGGATTGAGGATTGAGGATTGAGAATTGAGGATTGGAGATTGAGGATTGAGTATTGAGGATTGAGGATTCAGGGTTGAAGATTGAGGATTGATGATTGAGGATTGAGGATTGAGGATTGAGGATTGAGGATTGGGTATTGAGGATTGAGGAATGAGGATTGAGGATTGAGGTTTGAGGATTGTGGATTGCAGATTGTGTATTGAGGATTGAAGATTGAGGATTGAGGATTGAGGATTGAGGAATGAGGATTGAAGATTGAGTATTGAGGATTGAAGATTGAGGATAGAGGATTGAGTACTGAGGATGGAAGATGAGGGCTGAGGGTTGAGGATTGAGGATTGAGAAATGAGGATTGAGGATTGAGGATTGAAATTGAGGATTGGGTATTGAGGATTGAAGAATGAGGATTGAGGAATTAGGATTGAGGATTGAGGATTGAAGATTGAGGATTGGGTATTGAGGATTGAAGAATGAGGATTGAGGATTGAGGATTGAGGATTGAGGATTGAAGATTAGTAATGAGGATTGAAGATTGAGGGTTGAGGATTGAGGATTGAGGATTGAGGATTGAGGATTGAGGATTGAGGATTGAGTGTTGAGGGTTGAAGATTGAGGATTGAGGATAGAGGATTGAGGATTGAGGATTGAAGATTGAGTATCGAGGATTGAAGATTGAGTATTGAGTATTGAGGATTGAGGATTCAGGGTTGAAGATTGAGGATTAAGGATTGATGATTGAGGATCTAGGATTGGAGATTGATTATTGAGTATAGAAGGTTGAGGATTGTGGATTGAGGATTGAGGATTGAGGATTGAGGATTGAGGATTGAGGATTGAGAATTGAGGATTGAGGATTGAGGATTGAAGATTGAGTATTGATGATTGAATATTGAGGATTGAGGATTGAGGATTGAGGATTGAAGATTGAGTATTGAGGATTGAAGATTGAGGATTGAGTATTGAGGATTGAGGATTCAGGGTTGAAGATTGAGGATTGAGGATTGAGGATTGAGGATTGAGGTTTGAGGATTGAAGATTGAATATTGATGATTGAATATTGAGGACTGAGGATTGAGGGTTGTGGATTGAGAACGAGGACTGAGGGTTGAATATTGACGTTTGAGGTCTGAGGATTAAGGATTGAGGATTGAGAATTGAGTATTGAGGATTGAGGATTGAAGATTGAGGATTGGGTATTTAGGATTGAAGAATGAGGATTGAGGATTGAGGTTTTAGGATTGAGGATTGAAGATTGAGTATTGATGATTGAATATTGAGGGTTGATGATTGAGGTTTGAGGATTGAGGATGAAGACTGAGGGTTGAGGATTGAGGTTTGAGGAACGAGGATTGAGGATTGAGGATTGAGGACTAAGGATTGACGATTGAGTATTGAAGATTGAGGATTGATGCCTGAGGATTGACGACTGAGAATTGAGGATTGAGGATTGATGATTGAAGACTGAGTATTGAGTATTGAATATTGCGGATTGAGGATTGAGGATTGAGGATTGAGGATTGAGGATTGAGGATTGAAGATTGAGTATTGAGTATTGAAGGTTGAGGATTGTGGATTGAGGATTAAGGACTGAGGATTGAATATTGTAGATTGAGTATTGATGCCTGAGGATTGAGGATTGAGGATTGAGGATTGAGGATTGAGGATTGAAGATTGAGTAATGAGGATTGAAGATTGAGGTTTGAAAATTGAGTATTGATGATTGAATATTGAGGATTGAGGATTGAGGATTGAGGATTGAGGATTGAGGATTGAGGATTGAAGATTGAGTATTGATGATTGAATATTGAGGACTGAGGATTGAGGTTTGAGGATTGAGGATTGAGGATTGAGGATTGAGGATTGAGTATTGAAGATTGAGTATTGATGCCTGAGGATTGAGTATCGAGGATTGAGGATTGAGCATTGGAGATTGATTATTGAGGAATGAAGATTGAGGATTGAGGATTCAGGATTGAGAATTGAGTATTGAGTATGAGGACTGAGGGATGAGGATTGAGGTTTGAGGAATGAGGATTGAGGGTTGGGTAATGTGGATTGAGGATTGAGGATGGAGGATGAGGGCTGAGGGTTGAGGATTGAGGATTGAGGATTGAGGGTTGAGGACTGAGGATTGAGGATTGAGGATTGAGCATTCAGGATTGAAGATTGAGTACTGGGTATTGGGGATTGAAGATTGAGGATTAAGGATTGAAGATTGGGGATTGAGGATCTAGAATTGGAGATTGATTATTGAGGACTGAAGATTGAGGATTGAGAATTGAGGATTGAGAATTGAGAATTGAGTATGAGGACTGAGGGTTGAGGATTGAGGTTTGAGGAATGAGGATTGAGGGTTGAGGATTGAGGATTGAGGATTGCGGCTTGAAGATTGAGTATTGATGATTGAATATTGAGGATTGAGGATTGAGGTTTGAGGATTGAGGACTGAGGGTTGAGGGTTGAGGTTTGAGGAATGAGGATTGAGGGTTGGCGAATGAGGATTGAGGATTGAGGATTGAGGATTGAGCGTTGAAGATAGAGTATTGATGCCTGAGGATTGAGGATTGAGGATTGAGGATTGAGGATTGAGGATTGAGGATTGAGGATTGAAGATTGAGTATTGTGTATTGAAGGTTGAGGATTGTGGATTGAGGATTAAGGACTGAGGATTGAATATTGTAGATTGAGTATTGATGCCTGAGGATTGAGGATTGAGGATTGAGGATTGAGGATTGAGGATTGAGGATTGAGGATTGAAGATTGAGTATTGAGGATTGAAGATTGAGGGTTGAAGATTGAGTATTGATGATTGAATATTGAGGATTGAGGATTGAGGATCGAGGATTGAAGATTGAGAATTGAGGATTCAAGATTGAGGATTGAGGATTGAGGATTGAGGATGGAGGATGAGGGCTGAGGGTTGAATATTGAGGATTGAGGATTGAGGTTTGAGGATTGAGGATGAAGACTGAGGGTTGAGGATTGAGGTTTGAGGATTGAGGACGAGGACTGACGGTAGAGGATTTAGGTTTGAGGATTGAGGATTGAGGACTGAGGATTGAGGATGAGGGCTAAGCGTCGGGGATTGAGATTCGACGACTGAGGACTGAGGATTGATGATTGAGAATTGAGGATTGATGTTTGAGGATTGAAGATTGAGGATTGGGTATTGAGGATTGAAGAATGAGGATTGAGGATTGAGGTTTGAGGATTGAGGATTGAGGATCTAGGATTGGAGATTGATTATTGAGTATTCAAGGTTGAGGATTGTGGATTGAGGATTGAGGATTGATGATTGAGGATTGAGGGTTGAGGATTGAGGATTGAGGATTGAGGATTGAGGATTGAGGATTGAGGATTGAAGATTAAGGGTTGGGTATTTAGGATTGAAGAGTGAGGATTAAGGATTGAGGTTTGAGGATTGATAATTGAATATTGAGGATTGAGGATTGAGGTTTGAGGATTGAGGATGAAGACTGAGGGTTGAGGATTGAGGTTTGAGGAACGAGGATTGAGGATTGAGGATTGAGGACTAAGGATTGACGATTGAGTATTGAAGATTGAGGATTGATGACTGAGGATTGGCGACTGAGAATTGAGGATTGAGGATTGCTGATTGAAGATTGAGTATTGAAGATTGAATATTGCGGATTGAATATTGCGGATTGAGGATTGAGGATTGAGTATTGAGGATTGAAGATTGAGGGTTGAAGATTGAGTATTGATGATTGAAGATTGAGTATTGAGGATTGAATATAAGAGGATTGAGGATTGAGGATTGAAGATTGAGTATTGAGGATTGAATATTGAGGATTGAGGATTGAGGACTGAGGATTGAGGATTGAGGATTGAAGATTGAGTATTGAGGATTGAAGATTGAGGGTTGAAGATTGAGTATTGATGATTGAATATTGAGGATTGAGGATTGAGGATTGAGGATTGAGGATTGAGGATTGAGGATTGAAGATTGAGTATTGATGATTGAATATTGAGGGTTGATGATTGATGTTTGAGGATTGAGGATGAAGACTGAGGGTTGAGGATTGAGGTTTGAGGAACGAGGATTGAGGATTGAGGATTGAGGACTAAGGATTGACGATTGAGTATTGAAGATTGAGGATTGATGACCGAGGATTGACGACTGAGAATTGAGGATTGAGGATTGATGATTGAAGATTGAGTATTAAGGATTGAATATTGAGGATTGGGGATTGAGGATTGAGGATTGAGGATTGAGGATTGAGGATTGAAGATTGAGTATTGAGTATTGAAGGTTGAGGATTGTGGATTGAGGATTAAGGATAGTGGATTGAATATTGTAGATTGAGTATTGATACCTGCCGATTGAGGAATGAGGATTGAGGATTGAGGATTGAGGATTGAAGGTTGAGTATTGAGGATTGAAGATTGAGGATTGAAGATTGAGTATTGATGATTGAATATTGAGTATTGAGGAATGAGGATTGAGGATTGAGGTTTGAGGATTGAGGATTGCAGATTGAGCATTGAGGATTGAAGATTGAGGATTGAGGTTTGAGGATTGTAGAATGAGGATTGAAGATTGAGTATTGAGGATTGAAGATTGAGGATAGAGGATTGAGTACTGAGGATGGAGGATGAGGGCTGAGGGTTGAGGATTCAGGATTGAGAAATGAGGATTGAGAATTGAGGATTGAAATTGAGGATTGGGTATTGAGGATTGAAGAATGAGGATTGAGGAGTTAGGATTGAGGATTGAGGATTGAGGATTGAAGATTGAGGATTGGGTATTGAGCATTGAAGAATGAGGATTGAGGACTGAGGATTGAGGATTGAGGATTGAAGATTGAGTGTTGAGGATTGAAGATTGAGGATTGAGGATTGACGATTAAGGATTGAGGTTTGAGGATTGAGGATTGCAGATTGAGTATTGAGGATTGAAGATTGAGGATTGAGGTTTGAAGATTGAGGATTGAGGATTGAGGATTGAGGATCTAGGATTGGAGACTGGCTATTGAGTATAGAAGCTTGAGGATTGTGGATTGAGGATTGAGGATTGAGGATTGAGGATTGAGGATTGAGGATTGAGGATTGAGAATTGAGGATTGGAGATTGAGGATTGAGTATTGAGGATTGAGGATTCAGGGTTGAAGATTGAGGATTGATGATTGAGGATTGAGGATTGAGGATTGAGGATTGAGGATTGGGTATTGAGGATTGAGGAATGAGGATTGAGGATTGAGGTTTGAGGATTGTGGATTGCAGATTGAGTATTGAGGATTGAAGATTGAGGATTGAGGATTGAGGATTGAGGAATGAGGATTGAAGATTGAGTATTGAGGATTGAAGATTGAGGATAGAGGATTGAGTACTGAGGATGGAAGATGAGGGCTGAGGGTTGAGGATTGAGGATTGAGAAATGAGGATTGAGGATTGAGGATTGAAATTGAGGATTGGGTATTGAGGATTGAAGAATGAGGATTGAGGAATTAGGATTGAGGATTGAGGATTGAAGATTGAGGATTGGGTATTGAGGATTGAAGAATGAGGATTGAGGATTGAGGATTGAGGATTGAGGATTGAAGATTAGTAATGAGGATTGAAGATTGAGGGTTGAGGATTGAGGATTGAGGATTGAGGATTGAGGATTGAGGATTGAGGATTGAGTGTTGAGGGTTGAAGATTGAGGATTGAGGATAGAGGATTGAGGATTGAGGATTGAAGATTGAGTATCGAGGATTGAAGATTGAGTATTGAGTATTGAGGATTGAGGATTCAGGGTTGAAGATTGAGGATTGAGGATTGATGATTGAGGATCTAGGATTGGAGATTGATTATTGAGTATAGAAGGTTGAGGATTGTGGATTGAGGATTGAGGATTGAGGATTGAGGATTGAGGATTGAGGATTGAGAATTGAGGATTGAGGATTGAGGATTGAAGATTGAGTATTGATGATTGAATATTGAGGATTGAGGATTGAGGATTGAGGATTGAAGATTGAGTATTGAGGATTGAAGATTGAGGATTGAGTATTGAGGATTGAGGATTCAGGGTTGAAGATTGAGGATTGAGGATTGAGGATTGAGGATTGAGGTTTGAGGATTGAAGATTGAATATTGATGATTGAATATTGAGGACTGAGGATTGAGGGTTGTGGATTGAGAACGAGGACTGAGGGTTGAATATTGACGTTTGAGGTCTGAGGATTAAGGATTGAGGATTGAGAATTGAGTATTGAGGATTGAGGATTGAAGATTGAGGATTGGGTATTTAGGATTGAAGAATGAGGATTGAGGATTGAGGTTTTAGGATTGAGGATTGAAGATTGAGTATTGATGATTGAATATTGAGGGTTGATGATTGAGGTTTGAGGATTGAGGATGAAGACTGAGGGTTGAGGATTGAGGTTTGAGGAACGAGGATTGAGGATTGAGGATTGAGGACTAAGGATTGACGATTGAGTATTGAAGATTGAGGATTGATGCCTGAGGATTGACGACTGAGAATTGAGGATTGAGGATTGATGATTGAAGCCTGAGTATTGAGTATTGAATATTGCGGATTGAGGATTGAGGATTGAGGATTGAGGATTGAGGATTGAGGATTGAAGATTGAGTATTGAGTATTGAAGGTTGAGGATTGTGGATTGAGGATTAAGGACTGAGGATTGAATATTGTAGATTGAGTATTGATGCCTGAGGATTGAGGATTGAGGATTGAGGATTGAGGATTGAGGATTGAAGATTGAGTAATGAGGATTGAAGATTGAGGTTTGAAAATTGAGTATTGATGATTGAATATTGAGGATTGAGGATTGAGGATTGAGGATTGAGGATTGAGGATTGAGGATTGAAGATTGAGTATTGATGATTGAATATTGAGGACTGAGGATTGAGGTTTGAGGATTGAGGATTGAGGATTGAGGATTGAGGATTGAGTATTGAAGATTGAGTATTGATGCCTGAGGATTGAGTATCGAGGATTGAGGATTGAGCATTGGAGATTGATTATTGAGGAATGAAGATTGAGGATTGAGGATTCAGGATTGAGAATTGAGTATTGAGTATGAGGACTGAGGGATGAGGATTGAGGTTTGAGGAATGAGGATTGAGGGTTGGGTAATGTGGATTGAGGATTGAGGATGGAGGATGAGGGCTGAGGGTTGAGGATTGAGGATTGAGGATTGAGGGTTGAGGACTGAGGATTGAGGATTGAGGATTGAGCATTCAGGATTGAAGATTGAGTACTGGGTATTGGGGATTGAAGATTGAGGATTAAGGATTGAAGATTGGGGATTGAGGATCTAGAATTGGAGATTGATTATTGAGGACTGAAGATTGAGGATTGAGAATTGAGGATTGAGGATTGAGGATTGAGGATTGAGGATTGAGGATTGAGGATTGAGGATTGAAGATTGAGTATTGTGTATTGAAGGTTGAGGATTGTGGATTGAGGATTAAGGACTGAGGATTGAATATTGTAGATTGAGTATTGATGCCTGAGGATTGAGGATTGAGGATTGAGGATTGAGGATTGAGGATTGAGGATTGAGGATTGAAGATTGAGTATTGAGGATTGAAGATTGAGGGTTGAAGATTGAGTATTGATGATTGAATATTGAGGATTGAGGATTGAGGATCGAGGATTGAAGATTGAGAATTGAGGATTCAATATTGAGGATTGAGGATTGAGGATTGAGGATGGAGGATGAGGGCTGAGGGTTGAATATTGAGGATTGAGGATTGAGGTTTGAGGATTGAGGATGAAGACTGAGGGTTGAGGATTGAGGTTTGAGGATTGAGGACGAGGACTGACGGTAGAGGATTTAGGTTTGAGGATTGAGGATTGAGGACTGAGGATTGAGGATGAGGGCTAAGCGTCGGGGATTGAGATTCGACGACTGAGGACTGAGGATTGATGATTGAGAATTGAGGATTGATGTTTGAGGATTGAAGATTGAGGATTGGGTATTGAGGATTGAAGAATGAGGATTGAGGATTGAGGTTTGAGGATTGAGGATTGAGGATCTAGGATTGGAGATTGATTATTGAGTATTCAAGGTTGAGGATTGTGGATTGAGGATTGAGGATTGATGATTGAGGATTGAGGGTTGAGGATTGAGGATTGAGGATTGAGGATTGAGGATTGAGGATTGAGGATTGAAGATTAAGGGTTGGGTATTTAGGATTGAAGAGTGAGGATTAAGGATTGAGGTTTGAGGATTGATAATTGAATATTGAGGATTGAGGATTGAGGTTTGAGGATTGAGGATGAAGACTGAGGGTTGAGGATTGAGGTTTGAGGAACGAGGATTGAGGATTGAGGATTGAGGACTAAGGATTGACGATTGAGTATTGAAGATTGAGGATTGATGACTGAGGATTGGCGACTGAGAATTGAGGATTGAGGATTGCTGATTGAAGATTGAGTATTGAAGATTGAATATTGCGGATTGAATATTGCGGATTGAGGATTGAGGATTGAGTATTGAGGATTGAAGATTGAGGGTTGAAGATTGAGTATTGATGATTGAAGATTGAGTATTGAGGATTGAATATAAGAGGATTGAGGATTGAGGATTGAAGATTGAGTATTGAGGATTGAATATTGAGGATTGAGGATTGAGGACTGAGGATTGAGGATTGAGGATTGAAGATTGAGTATTGAGGATTGAAGATTGAGGGTTGAAGATTGAGTATTGATGATTGAATATTGAGGATTGAGGATTGAGGATTGAAGATTGAGGATTGAGGATTGAGGATTGAAGATTGAGTATTGATGATTGAATATTGAGGATTGAGGATTGAGGTTTGAGGATTGAGGACGAGGACTGACGGTAGAGGATTTAGGTTTGAGGATTGAGGATTGAGGGATGAGGATTGAGGATGAGTGCTAAGAGTCGGGGATTGATGTTCGACGACTGAGGACTGAGGATTGAGGATTGAGAATTGAGGATAGATGTTTGAGGATTGAAGATTGAGGATTGAGGATTGAGGATTTAGGATAGAGGATTGAGTACTGAGGATGGAGTATGAGGGCTGAGGGTTGAGGATTGAGGTTTGAGGAACGAGGATTGAGGATTGTGGATTGAGGACTAAGGATTGACGATTGAGTATTGAAGATTGAGGATTGATGACTGAGGATTGACGACTGAGAATTGAGGATTGAGGATTGCTGATTGAAGAATGAGTATTGAAGATTGAATATTGCGGATTGAATATTGCGGATTGAGGATTGAGGATTGTGTATTGAGGATTGAAGATTGAGGGTTGAAGATTGAGTATTGATGATTGAAGATTGAGTATTGAGGATTGAATATAAGAGGATTGAGGATTGAGGATTGAAGATTGAGTATTGAGGATTGAATATTGATGATTGAATATTGAGGATTGAGGATTGAGGATTGAGGATTGAGGATTGAGGATTGAAGATTGAGTATTGATGATTGAATATTGAGGATTGAGGATTGAGGTTTGAGGATTGAGGACGAGGACTGACGGTAGAGGATTTAGGTTTGAGGATTCAGGATTGCGGGATGAGGATTGAGGATGAGTGCTAAGAGTCGGGGATTGATGTTCGACGACTGAGGACTGAGGATTGAGGATTGAGAATTGAGGATAGATGTTTGAGGATTGAAGATTGAGGATTGAGGATTGAGGATTGAGGAATGAGGATTGAAGATTGAGTATTGAGGATTGAAGATTGAGGATAGAGGATTGAGTACTGAGGATGGAGTATGAGGGCTGAGGGTTGAGGATTGAGGATTGAGAAATGAGGATTGAGGATTGAGGATTGAAATTGAGGATTGGGTATTGAGGATTGAAGAATGAGGATTGAGGAATTAGGATTGAGGATTGAGGATTGAAGATTGAGTGTTGAGGATTGAAAATTGAGGATTGAGGATTGACGATTGAGGATTGAGGATTGAAGATTGAGTATTGAGGATTGAAAATGGAGGATTGAGTATTGAGGATTGAGGATTCAGGGTTGAAGATTGAGGATTGAGGATTGAGGATTGAGGATTGAGGATTGAGGATTGAGGATTGAAGATTGAATATTTATGATTGAATATTGAGGACTGAGGATTGAGGGTTGTGGATTGAGGACGAGGACTGAGGGTTGAATATTGACGTTTGAGGTCTGAGGATTAAGAATTGAGGATTGAGAATTGAGGATTGAGGATTAAGGATTGAAGATTAAGGATTGGCTATCTAGGATTGAAGAATGAGGATTGAGGATTGAGGTTTGAGGATTGGGGATTGAAGATTGAGTATTGATGATTGAATATTGAGGATTGAGGATTGAGGTTTGAGGATTGAGGATGAAGACTGAGGGTTGAGGATTGAGGTTTGAGGAACGAGGATTGAGGATTGAGGATTGAGGACTAAGGATTGACGATTGAGTATTGAAGATTGAGGATTGATGCCTGAGGATTGAGGATTGAGGATTGAGGATTGAGGATTGAAGATTGAGTGTTGAGGGTTGAAGATTGAGGACTGAGGATTGAGGATTGAGGATTGAGGATTGAAGATTGAGTATTGAGGATTGAAGATTGAGGATTGAGTATTGATGATTGAGGATTCAGGGTTGAAGATTGAGGATTGAGGATTGAGGATTGACGATCTAGGATTGGAGATTGATTATTGAGTATAGAAGCTTGAGGATTGTGGATTGAGGATTGAGGATTGAGGATTGAGGATTGAGGATTGAGGATTGAGGATTGAGAATTGAGGATTGGAGATTGAGGATTGAGTATTGAGGATAGAGGATTCAGGGTTGAAGATTGAGGATTGAGGATTGAGGATTGAGGATTAAGGATTGAGGATTGAGGATTGGGTATTGAGGATTGAGGAATGAGGATTGAGGATTGAGGTTTGAGGATTGAGGATTGAAGATTGAGGATTGAGTATTGAGGATTGAGGATTCAGGGTTGAAGATTGAGGATTGAGGATTGAGGATTGAGGATTGAGGATTGAGGATTGAAGATTGAATATTGATGATTGAATATTGAGGACTGAGGATTGAGGGTTGTGTATTGAGGACGAGGACTGAGGGTTGAATATTGACGTTTGAGGTCTGAGGATTAAGGATTGAGGATTGAGAATTGAGTATTGAGGATTGATGATTGAAGATTGAGGATTGGGTATTTAGGATTGAAGAATGAGGACTGAGGATTAAGGTTTTAGGATTGAGGATTGAAGATTGAGTATTGATGATTGAATATTGAGGATTGAGGATTGAGGTTTGAGGATTGAGGATGAAGTCTGAGGGTTGAGGATTGAGGTTTGAGGAACGAGGATTGAGGATTGAGGATTGAGGACTAAGGATTGACGATTGAGTATTGAAGATTGAGGATTGGTGACTGAGGATTGACGACTGAGAATTTAGGATTGATGATTGATGACTGAGGATTGAAGATTGAGTATTGAGTATTGAAGGTTGAGGATTGTGGATTGAGGATTAAGGATTGAGGATTGAATATTGTAGATTGAGTATTGATGCCTGAGGATTGAGGATTGAGGATTGAGGATTGAGGATTGAGGATTGAGGATTGAAGATTGAGAATTGAGGATTGAAGATTGAGGTTTGAAGATTGATTATTGATGATTGAATACTGAGGATTGAGGATTGAGGAGTGAGGATTGAGGATTGAGGATTGAGGATTGAAGATTGAGTATTGATGATTGAATATTGAGGATTGAGGATTGAGGTTTGAGGATTGAGGATTGAGGATTGAGGATTGAGGATTGAGTATTGAAGATTGAGTATTGATGCCTGAGGATTGAGGATCGAGGATTGATGATTGAGGATCGAGGATTGAAGATTGAGAATTGAGGATTGAAGATTGAGGATTGAGGATTGAGGATTGAGGATGGAGGATGAGGGCTGAGGGTTGAGGATTGAGGATTGAGAAATGAGGATTGGGGATTGAGGATTGAAATTGAGGATTGTGTATTGAGGATTGAAGAATGAGGATTGAGGAATTAGGATTGAGGATTGAGGATTGAGGATTGAAGATTGAGGATTGGGTATTGAGGATTGAAGAATGAGAATTGAGGACTGAGGATTGAGGATTGAGGATTGAAGATTGAGTGTTGAGGATTGAAGATTGAGGATTGAGGATTGACGATTGAGGATTGAGGATTGAGGTTTGAGGATTGAGGATTGCAGATTGAGTATTGAGGATTGAAGATTGAGGATTGAGGTTTGAAGATTGAGGATTGAGGATTGAGGATTGAGGATCTAGGATTGGAGATTGGTTATTGAGTATAGAAGCTTGAGGATTGTGGATTGAGGATTGAGGATTGAGGATTGAGGATTGAGGATTGAGGATTGAGGATTGAGGATTGAGAATTGAGGATTGGAGATTGAGGATTGAGTATTGAGGATTGAGGATTCAGGGTTGAAGATTGAGGATTGAGGATTGAGGATTGAGGATTGAGGATTGAGGATTGAGGATTGGGTATTGAGCATTGAGGAATGAGGATTGAGGATTGAGGTTTGAGGATTGAGGATTGCAGATTGAGTATTGAGGATTGAAGATTGAGAATTGAGGATTGAGGATTGAGGAATGAGGATTGAAGATTGAGTATTGAGGATTGAAGATTGAGGATAGAGGATTGAGTACTGAGGATGGAGGATGAGGGCTGAGGGTTGAGGATTGAGGATTGAGAAATGAGGATTGAGGATTGAGGATTGAAATTGAGGATTGGGTATTGAGGATTGAAGAATGAGGATTGAGGAATTAGGATTGAGGATTGAGGATTGAGGATTGAAGATTGAGGATTGAAGCTTGAGTATTGTTGATTGAATATTGAGGATTGAGGATTGAGTATTGAGGATTGAGGATTGAGGATTGAGGATTGAGGACTAAGGATTGACGATTGAGTATTGAAGATTGAGGATTGGTGACTGAGGATTGACGACTGAGAATTTAGGATTGATGATTGAGGACTGAGGATTGAAGATTGAGTATTGAGTATTGAAGGTTGAGGATTGTGGATTGAGGATTAAGGATTGAGGATTGAATATTGTAGATTGAGTATTGATGCCTGAGGATTGAGGATTGAGGATTGAGGATTGAGGATTGAGGATTGAAGATTGAGAATTGAGTATTGATGCCTGAGGATTGAGGATCGAGGATTGAGGATTGAGGATTGGAGATTGATTATTGAGGATTGAAGATTGAGGATTGAGGATTGAGGATTGAGAATTGAGAATTGAGTATGAGGACTGAGGGTTGAGGATTGAGGTTTGAGGAATGAGGATTGAGGGTTGGGGAATGAGGATTGAGGATTGAGGATTGAGGATTGAGCATTGAAGATTGAGTATTGATGCCTGAGGATTGAGGATTGAGGATTGATGATTGAGGATCGAGGATTGAAGATTGAGAATTGAGGATTGAAGATTGAGGATTGAGGATTGAGGATTGAGGATGGAGGATGAGGGCTGAGGGTTGAGGATTGAGGATTGAGAAATGAGGATTGAGGATTGAGGATTGAAATTGAGGATTGTGTATTGAGGATTGAAGAATGAGGATTGAGGAATTAGGATTGATGATTGAGGATTGAAGATTGAGGATTGGGTATTGAGGATTGAAGAATGAGGATTGAGGATTGAGGATTGAGGATTGAGGATTGAAGATTAGTAATGAGGATTGAAGATTGAGGGTTGAGGATTGAGGATTGAGGATTGAGGATTGAGGATTGAGTGTTGAGGGTTGAAGATTGAGGATTGAGGATAGAGGATTGAGGATTGAGGATTGAAGATTGAGTATCGAGGATTGAAGATTGAGTATTGAGTATTGAGGATTGAGGATTCAGGGTTGAAGATTGAGGATTGAGGATTGAGGATTGAGGATCTAGGATTGGAGATTGATTATTGAGTATAGAAGGTTGAGGATTGTGGATTGAGGATTGAGGATTGAGGATTGAGGATTGAGGATTGAGGATTGAGAATTGAGGATTGAGGATTGAGGATTGAAGATAGAGTATTGAGGATTGAGGATTCAGGGTTGAAGATTGAGGATTGAGGATTGAGGAATGAGGATTGAGGATTAAGGATTGAAGATTGAGTATTGAGGATTGAAGATTGAGGTTTGAAGATTGAGTATTGATGATTGAATATTGAGGATTGAGGATTGAGGATTGAGGATTGAGGATTGAGGATTGAGGATTGAGGATTGAAATTGAGGATTGGGTATTGAGGATTGAAGAATGAGGATTGAGGAATTAGGATTGAGGATTGAGGTTTGAGGAACGAGGATTGAGGATTGAGGATTGTGGACTAAGGATTCACGATTGAGTATTGAAGATTGAGGATTGATGCCTGAGGATTGACGACTGAGAATTGAGGATTGAGGATTGATGATTGAAGACTGAGTATTGAGTATTGAATATTGCGGATTGAGGATTGAGGATTGAGGATTGAGGATTGAGGATTGAGGATTGAAGATTGAGTATTGAGTATTGAAGGTTGAGGATTGTGGATTGAGGATTAAGGACTGAGGATTGAATATTGTAGATTGAGTATTGATGCCTGAGGATTGAGGATTGAGGATTGAGGATTGAGGATTGAGGATTGAAGATTGAGTAATGAGGATTGAAGATTGAGGTTTGAAAATTGAGTATTGATGATTGAATATTGAGGATTGAGGATTGAGGATTGAGGATTGAGGATTGAGGATTGAGGATTGAAGATTGAGTATTGATGATTGAATATTGAGGACTGAGGATTGAGGTTTGAGGATTGAGGATTGAGGATTGAGGATTGAGGATTGAGTATTGAAGATTGAGTATTGATGCCTGAGGATTGAGTATCGAGGATTGAGGATTGAGCATTGGAGATTGAACATTGAGGAATGAAGATTGAGGATTGAGGATTCAGGATTGAGAATTGAGTATTGAGTATGAGGACTGAGGGATGAGGATTGAGGTTTGAGGAATGAGGATTGAGGGTTGGGTAATGAGGATTGAGGATTGAGGATTGAGGATTGAGCATTGAAGATTGAGTATTGATGCCTGTGGATTGAGGATTGAGGATTGATGATTGAGGATCGAGGATTGAAGATTGAGAATTGAGGATTGAAGATTGAGGATTGAGGATTGAGGATTGATGATCGAGGTTTGAGGATTGAGGATTGCAGATTGAGTATTGAGGATTGAAGATTGAGGATTGAGGATTGAGGATTGAGGAATGAGGATTGAAGATTGAGTATTGAGGATTGAAGATTGAGGATAGAGGATTGAGTACTGAGGATGGAGGATGAGGGCTGGGGGTTGAGGATTGAGGATTGAGAAATGAGGATTGAGGATTGAGGATTGAAATTGAGGATTGGGTATTGAGGATTGAAGAATGAGGATTGAGGAATTAGGATTGAGGATTGAGGATTGAAGATTGAGTGTTGAGGATTGAAGATTGAGGATTGAGGATTGACGATTAAGGATTGAGGTTTGAGGATTGAGGATTGCAGATTGAGTATTGAGGATTGAAGATTGAGGATTGAGGTTTGAAGATTGAGGATTGAGGATTGAGGATTGAGGATCTAGGATTGGAGACTGGTTATTGAGTATAGAAGCTTGAGGATTGTGGATTGAGGATTGAGGATTGAGGATTGAGGATTGAGGATTGAGGATTGAGGATTGAGAATTGAGGATTGGAGATTGAGGATTGAGTATTGAGGATTGAGGATTCAGGGTTGAAGATTGAGGATTGATGATTGAGGATTGAGGATTGAGGATTGAGGATTGAGGATTGGGTATTGAGGATTGAGGAATGAGGATTGAGGATTGAGGTTTGAGGATTGAGGATTGCAGATTGAGTATTGAGGATTGAAGATTGAGGATTGAGGATTGAGGATTGAGGAATGAGGATTGAAGATTGAGTATTGAGGATTGAAGATTGAGGATAGAGGATTGAGTACTGAGGATGGAAGATGAGGGCTGAGGGTTGAGGATTGAGGATTGAGAAATGAGGATTGAGGATTGAGGATTGAAATTGAGGATTGGGTATTGAGGATTGAAGACTGAGGATTGAGGAATTAGGATTGAGGATTGAGGATTGAAGATTGAGGATTGGGTATTGAGGATTGAAGAATGAGGATTGAGGATTGAGGATTGAGGATTGAGGATTGAAGATTAGTAATGAGGATTGAAGATTGAGGGTTGAGGATTGAGGATTGAGGATTGAGGATTGAGGATTGAGGATTGAGGATTGAGTGTTGAGGGTTGAAGATTGAGGATTGAGGATAGAGGATTGAGGATTGAGGATTGAAGATTGAGTATCGAGGATTGAAGATTGAGTATTGAGTATTGAGGATTGAGGATTCAGGGTTGAAGATTGAGGATTGAGGATTGATGATTGAGGATCTAGGATTGGAGATTGATTATTGAGTATAGAAGGTTGAGGATTGTGGATTGAGGATTGAGGATTGAGGATTGAGGATTGAGGATTGAGGATTGAGAATTGAGGATTGAGGATTGAGGATTGAAGATTGAGTATTGATGATTGAATATTGAGGATTGAGGATTGAGGATTGAGGATTGAAGATTGAGTATTGAGGATTGAAGATTGAGGATTGAGTATTGAGGATTGAGGATTCAGGGTTGAAGATTGAGGATTGAGGATTGAGGATTGAGGATTGAGGTTTGAGGATTGAAGATTGAATATTGATGATTGAATATTGAGGACTGAGGATTGAGGGTTGTGGATTGAGAACGAGGACTGAGGGTTGAATATTGACGTTTGAGGTCTGAGGATTAAGGATTGAGGATTGAGAATTGAGTATTGAGGATTGAGGATTGAAGATTGAGGATTGGGTATTTAGGATTGAAGAATGAGGATTGAGGATTGAGGTTTTAGGATTGAGGATTGAAGATTGAGTATTGATGATTGAATATTGAGGGTTGATGATTGAGGTTTGAGGATTGAGGATGAAGACTGAGGGTTGAGGATTGAGGTTTGAGGAACGAGGATTGAGGATTGAGGATTGAGGACTAAGGATTGACGATTGAGTATTGAAGATTGAGGATTGATGCCTGAGGATTGACGACTGAGAATTGAGGATTGAGGATTGATGATTGAAGACTGAGTATTGAGTATTGAATATTGCGGATTGAGGATTGAGGATTGAGGATTGAGGATTGAGGATTGAGGATTGAAGATTGAGTATTGAGTATTGAAGGTTGAGGATTGTGGATTGAGGATTAAGGACTGAGGATTGAATATTGTAGATTGAGTATTGATGCCTGAGGATTGAGGATTGAGGATTGAGGATTGAGGATTGAGGATTGAAGATTGAGTAATGAGGATTGAAGATTGAGGTTTGAAAATTGAGTATTGATGATTGAATATTGAGGATTGAGGATTGAGGATTGAGGATTGAGGATTGAGGATTGAGGATTGAAGATTGAGTATTGATGATTGAATATTGAGGACTGAGGATTGAGGTTTGAGGATTGAGGATTGAGGATTGAGGATTGAGGATTGAGTACTGAAGATTGAGTATTGATGCCTGAGGATTGAGTATCGAGGATTGAGGATTGAGCATTGGAGATTGATTATTGAGGAATGAAGATTGAGGATTGAGGATTCAGGATTGAGAATTGAGTATTGAGTATGAGGACTGAGGGATGAGGATTGAGGTTTGAGGAATGAGGATTGAGGGTTGGGTAATGTGGATTGAGGATTGAGGATGGAGGATGAGGGCTGAGGGTTGAGGATTGAGGATTGAGGATTGAGGGTTGAGGACTGAGGATTGAGGATTGAGGATTGAGCATTCAGGATTGAAGATTGAGTACTGGGTATTGGGGATTGAAGATTGAGGATTAAGGATTGAAGATTGGGGATTGAGGATCTAGAATTGGAGATTGATTATTGAGGACTGAAGATTGAGGATTGAGAATTGAGGATTGAGAATTGAGAATTGAGTATGAGGACTGAGGGTTGAGGATTGAGGTTTGAGGAATGAGGATTGAGGGTTAAGGATTGAGGATTGAGGATTGCGGCTTGAAGATTGAGTATTGATGATTGAATATTGAGGATTGAGGATTGAGGTTTGAGGATTGAGGACTGAGGGTTGAGGGTTGAGGTTTGAGGAATGAGGATTGAGGGTTGGCGAATGAGGATTGAGGATTGAGGATTGAGGATTGAGCGTTGAAGATAGAGTATTGATGCCTGAGGATTGAGGATTGAGGATTGAGGATTGAGGATTGAGGATTGAGGATTGAGGATTGAAGATTGAGTATTGTGTATTGAAGGTTGAGGATTGTGGATTGAGGATTAAGGACTGAGGATTGAATATTGTAGATTGAGTATTGATGCCTGAGGATTGAGGATTGAGGATTGAGGATTGAGGATTGAGGATTGAGGATTGAGGATTGAAGATTGAGTATTGAGGATTGAAGATTGAGGGTTGAAGATTGAGTATTGATGATTGAATGTTGAGGATTGAGGATTGAGGATCGAGGATTGAAGATTGAGAATTGAGGATTCAAGATTGAGGATTGAGGATTGAGGATTGAGGATGGAGGATGAGGGCTGAGGGTTGAATATTGAGGATTGAGGATTGAGGTTTGAGGATTGAGGATGAAGACTGAGGGTTGAGGATTGAGGTTTGAGGATTGAGGACGAGGACTGACGGTAGAGGATTTAGGTTTGAGGATTGAGGATTGAGGACTGAGGATTGAGGATGAGGGCTAAGCGTCGGGGATTGAGATTCGACGACTGAGGACTGAGGATTGATGATTGAGAATTGAGGATTGATGTTTGAGGATTGAAGATTGAGGATTGGGTATTGAGGATTGAAGAATGAGGATTGAGGATTGAGGTTTGAGGATTGAGGATTGAGGATCTAGGATTGGAGATTGATTATTGAGTATTCAAGGTTGAGGATTGTGGATTGAGGATTGAGGATTGATGATTGAGGATTGAGGGTTGAGGATTGAGGATTGAGGATTGAGGATTGAGGATTGAGGATTGAGGATTGAAGATTAAGGGTTGGGTATTTAGGATTGAAGAGTGAGGATTAAGGATTGAGGTTTGAGGATTGATAATTGAATATTGAGGATTGAGGATTGAGGTTTGAGGATTGAGGATGACGACTGAGGGTTGAGGATTGAGGTTTGAGGAACGAGGATTGAGGATTGAGGATTGAGGACTAAGGATTGACGATTGAGTATTGAAGATTGAGGATTGATGACTGAGGATTGGCGACTGAGAATTGAGGATTGAGGATTGCTGATTGAAGATTGAGTATTGAAGATTGAATATTGCGGATTGAATATTGCGGATTGAGGATTGAGGATTGAGTATTGAGGATTGAAGATTGAGGGTTGAAGATTGAGTATTGATGATTGAAGATTGAGTATTGAGGATTGAATATAAGAGGATTGAGGATTGAGGATTGAAGATTGAGTATTGAGGATTGAATATTGAGGATTGAGGATTGAGGACTGAGGATTGAGGATTGAGGATTGAAGATTGAGTATTGAGGATTGAAGATTGAGGGTTGAAGATTGAGTATTGATGATTGAATATTGAGGATTGAGGATTGAGGATTGAGGATTGAGGATTGAGGATTGAGGATTGAAGATTGAGTATTGATGATTGAATATTGAGGATTGAGGATTGAGGTTTGAGGATTGAGGACGAGGACTGACGGTAGAGGATTTAGGTTTGAGGATTGAGGATTGAGGGATGAGGATTGAGGATGAGTGCTAAGAGTCGGGGATTGATGTTCGACGACTGAGGACTGAGGATTGAGGATTGAGAATTGAGGATAGATGTTTGAGGATTGAAGATTGAGGATTGAGGATTGAGGATTTAGGATAGAGGATTGAGTACTGAGGATGGAGTATGAGGGCTGAGGGTTGAGGATTGAGGTTTGAGGAACGAGGATTGAGGATTGTGGATTGAGGACTAAGGATTGACGATTGAGTATTGAAGATTGAGGATTGATGACTGAGGATTGACGACTGAGAATTGAGGATTGAGGATTGCTGATTGAAGAATGAGTATTGAAGATTGAATATTGCGGATTGAATATTGCGGATTGAGGATTGAGGATTGTGTATTGAGGATTGAAGATTGAGGGTTGAAGATTGAGTATTGATGATTGAAGATTGAGTATTGAGGATTGAATATAAGAGGATTGAGGATTGAGGATTGAAGATTGAGTATTGAGGATTGAATATTGATGATTGAATATTGAGGATTGAGGATTGAGGATTGAGGATTGAGGATTGAGGATTGAAGATTGAGTATTGATGATTGAATATTGAGGATTGAGGATTGAGGTTTGAGGATTGAGGACGAGGACTGACGGTAGAGGATTTAGGTTTGAGGATTCAGGATTGCGGGATGAGGATTGAGGATGAGTGCTAAGAGTCGGGGATTGATGTTCGACGACTGAGGACTGAGGATTGAGGATTGAGAATTGAGGATAGATGTTTGAGGATTGAAGATTGAGGATTGAGGATTGAGGATTGAGGAATGAGGATTGAAGATTGAGTATTGAGGATTGAAGATTGAGGATAGAGGATTGAGTACTGAGGATGGAGTATGAGGGCTGAGGGTTGAGGATTGAGGATTGAGAAATGAGGATTGAGGATTGAGGATTGAAATTGAGGATTGGGTATTGAGGATTGAAGAATGAGGATTGAGGAATTAGGATTGAGGATTGAGGATTGAAGATTGAGTGTTGAGGATTGAAAATTGAGGATTGAGGATTGACGATTGAGGATTGAGGATTGAAGATTGAGTATTGAGGATTGAAAATGGAGGATTGAGTATTGAGGATTGAGGATTCAGGGTTGAAGATTGAGGATTGAGGATTGAGGATTGAGGATTGAGGATTGAGGATTGAGGATTGAAGATTGAATATTTATGATTGAATATTGAGGACTGAGGATTGAGGGTTGTGGATTGAGGACGAGGACTGAGGGTTGAATATTGACGTTTGAGGTCTGAGGATTAAGGATTGAGGATTGAGAATTGAGGATTGAGGATTAAGGATTGAAGATTAAGGATTGGCTATCTAGGATTGAAGAATGAGGATTGAGGATTGAGGTTTGAGGATTGGGGATTGAAGATTGAGTATTGATGATTGAATATTGAGGATTGAGGATTGAGGTTTGAGGATTGAGGATGAAGACTGAGGGTTGAGGATTGAGGTTTGAGGAACGAGGATTGAGGATTGAGGATTGAGGACTAAGGATTGACGATTGAGTATTGAAGATTGAGGATTGATGCCTGAGGATTGAGGATTGAGGATTGAGGATTGAGGATTGAAGATTGAGTGTTGAGGGTTGAAGATTGAGGACTGAGGATTGAGGATTGAGGATTGAGGATTGAAGATTGAGTATTGAGGATTGAAGATTGAGGATTGAGTATTGATGATTGAGGATTCAGGGTTGAAGATTGAGGATTGAGGATTGAGGATTGACGATCTAGGATTGGAGATTGATTATTGAGTATAGAAGCTTGAGGATTGTGGATTGAGGATTGAGGATTGAGGATTGAGGATTGAGGATTGAGGATTGAGGATTGAGAATTGAGGATTGGAGATTGAGGATTGAGTATTGAGGATAGAGGATTCAGGGTTGAAGATTGAGGATTGAGGATTGAGGATTGAGGATTAAGGATTGAGGATTGAGGATTGGGTATTGAGGATTGAGGAATGAGGATTGAGGATTGAGGTTTGAGGATTGAGGATTGAAGATTGAGGATTGAGTATTGAGGATTGAGGATTCAGGGTTGAAGATTGAGGATTGAGGATTGAGGATTGAGGATTGAGGATTGAGGATTGAAGATTGAATATTGATGATTGAATATTGAGGACTGAGGATTGAGGGTTGTGTATTGAGGACGAGGACTGAGGGTTGAATATTGACGTTTGAGGTCTGAGGATTAAGGATTGAGGATTGAGAATTGAGTATTGAGGATTGATGATTGAAGATTGAGGATTGGGTATTTAGGATTGAAGAATGAGGACTGAGGATTAAGGTTTTAGGATTGAGGATTGAAGATTGAGTATTGATGATTGAATATTGAGGATTGAGGATTGAGGTTTGAGGATTGAGGATGAAGTCTGAGGGTTGAGGATTGAGGTTTGAGGAACGAGGATTGAGGATTGAGGATTGAGGACTAAGGATTGACGATTGAGTATTGAAGATTGAGGATTGGTGACTGAGGATTGACGACTGAGAATTTAGGATTGATGATTGATGACTGAGGATTGAAGATTGAGTATTGAGTATTGAAGGTTGAGGATTGTGGATTGAGGATTAAGGATTGAGGATTGAATATTGTAGATTGAGTATTGATGCCTGAGGATTGAGGATTGAGGATTGAGGATTGAGGATTGAGGATTGAGGATTGAAGATTGAGAATTGAGGATTGAAGATTGAGGTTTGAAGATTGATTATTGATGATTGAATACTGAGGATTGAGGATTGAGGAGTGAGGATTGAGGATTGAGGATTGAGGATTGAAGATTGAGTATTGATGATTGAATATTGAGGATTGAGGATTGAGGTTTGAGGATTGAGGATTGAGGATTGAGGATTGAGGATTGAGTATTGAAGATTGAGTATTGATGCCTGAGGATTGAGGATCGAGGATTGATGATTGAGGATCGAGGATTGAAGATTGAGAATTGAGGATTGAAGATTGAGGATTGAGGATTGAGGATTGAGGATGGAGGATGAGGGCTGAGGGTTGAGGATTGAGGATTGAGAAATGAGGATTGGGGATTGAGGATTGAAATTGAGGATTGTGTATTGAGGATTGAAGAATGAGGATTGAGGAATTAGGATTGAGGATTGAGGATTGAGGATTGAAGATTGAGGATTGGGTATTGAGGATTGAAGAATGAGGATTGAGGACTGAGGATTGAGGATTGAGGATTGAAGATTGAGTGTTGAGGATTGAAGATTGAGGATTGAGGATTGACGATTGAGGATTGAGGATTGAGGTTTGAGGATTGAGGATTGCAGATTGAGTATTGAGGATTGAAGATTGAGGATTGAGGTTTGAAGATTGAGGATTGAGGATTGAGGATTGAGGATCTAGGATTGGAGATTGGTTATTGAGTATAGAAGCTTGAGGATTGTGGATTGAGGATTGAGGATTGAGGATTGAGGATTGAGGATTGAGGATTGAGGATTGAGAATTGAGGATTGGAGATTGAGGATTGAGTATTGAGGATTGAGGATTCAGGGTTGAAGATTGAGGATTGAGGATTGAGGATTGAGGATTGAGGATTGAGGATTGAGGATTGGGTATTGAGCATTGAGGAATGAGGATTGAGGATTGAGGTTTGAGGATTGAGGATTGCAGATTGAGTATTGAGGATTGAAGATTGAGAATTGAGGATTGAGGATTGAGGAATGAGGATTGAAGATTGAGTATTGAGGATTGAAGATTGAGGATAGAGGATTGAGTACTGAGGATGGAGGATGAGGGCTGAGGGTTGAGGATTGAGGATTGAGAAATGAGGATTGAGGATTGAGGATTGAAATTGAGGATTGGGTATTGAGGATTGAAGAATGAGGATTGAGGAATTAGGATTGAGGATTGAGGATTGAGGATTGAAGATTGAGGATTGAAGCTTGAGTATTGTTGATTGAATATTGAGGATTGAGGATTGAGTATTGAGGATTGAGGATTGAGGATTGAGGACTAAGGATTGACGATTGAGTATTGAAGATTGAGGATTGGTGACTGAGGATTGACGACTGAGAATTTAGGATTGATGATTGAGGACTGAGGATTGAAGATTGAGTATTGAGTATTGAAGGTTGAGGATTGTGGATTGAGGATTAAGGATTGAGGATTGAATATTGTAGATTGAGTATTGATGCCTGAGGATTGAGGATTGAGGATTGAGGATTGAGGATTGAGGATTGAAGATTGAGAATTGAGTATTGATGCCTGAGGATTGAGGATCGAGGATTGAGGATTGAGGATTGGAGATTGATTATTGAGGATTGAAGATTGAGGATTGAGGATTGAGGATTGAGAATTGAGAATTGAGTATGAGGACTGAGGGTTGAGGATTGAGGTTTGAGGAATGAGGATTGAGGGTTGGGGAATGAGGATTGAGGATTGAGGATTGAGGATTGAGCATTGAAGATTGAGTATTGATGCCTGAGGATTGAGGATTGAGGATTGATGATTGAGGATCGAGGATTGAAGATTGAGAATTGAGGATTGAAGATTGAGGATTGAGGATTGAGGATTGAGGATGGAGGATGAGGGCTGAGGGTTGAGGATTGAGGATTGAGAAATGAGGATTGAGGATTGAGGATTGAAATTGAGGATTGTGTATTGAGGATTGAAGAATGAGGATTGAGGAATTAGGATTGATGATTGAGGATTGAAGATTGAGGATTGGGTATTGAGGATTGAAGAATGAGGATTGAGGATTGAGGATTGAGGATTGAGGATTGAAGATTAGTAATGAGGATTGAAGATTGAGGGTTGAGGATTGAGGATTGAGGATTGAGGATTGAGGATTGAGTGTTGAGGGTTGAAGATTGAGGATTGAGGATAGAGGATTGAGGATTGAGGATTGAAGATTGAGTATCGAGGATTGAAGATTGAGTATTGAGTATTGAGGATTGAGGATTCAGGGTTGAAGATTGAGGATTGAGGATTGAGGATTGAGGATCTAGGATTGGAGATTGATTATTGAGTATAGAAGGTTGAGGATTGTGGATTGAGGATTGAGGATTGAGGATTGAGGATTGAGGATTGAGGATTGAGAATTGAGGATTGAGGATTGAGGATTGAAGATAGAGTATTGAGGATTGAGGATTCAGGGTTGAAGATTGAGGATTGAGGATTGAGGAATGAGGATTGAGGATTAAGGATTGAAGATTGAGTATTGAGGATTGAAGATTGAGGTTTGAAGATTGAGTATTGATGATTGAATATTGAGGATTGAGGATTGAGGATTGAGGATTGAGGATTGAGGATTGAGGATTGAGGATTGAAATTGAGGATTGGGTATTGAGGATTGAAGAATGAGGATTGAGGAATTAGGATTGAGGATTGAGGTTTGAGGAACGAGGATTGAGGATTGAGGATTGTGGACTAAGGATTCACGATTGAGTATTGAAGATTGAGGATTGATGCCTGAGGATTGACGACTGAGAATTGAGGATTGAGGATTGATGATTGAAGACTGAGTATTGAGTATTGAATATTGCGGATTGAGGATTGAGGATTGAGGATTGAGGATTGAGGATTGAGGATTGAAGATTGAGTATTGAGTATTGAAGGTTGAGGATTGTGGATTGAGGATTAAGGACTGAGGATTGAATATTGTAGATTTAGTATTGATGCCTGAGGATTGAGGATTGAGGATTGAGGATTGAGGATTGAGGATTGAAGATTGAGTAATGAGGATTGAAGATTGAGGTTTGAAAATTGAGTATTGATGATTGAATATTGAGGATTGAGGATTGAGGATTGAGGATTGAGGATTGAGGATTGAGGATTGAAGATTGAGTATTGATGATTGAATATTGAGGACTGAGGATTGAGGTTTGAGGATTGAGGATTGAGGATTGAGGATTGAGGATTGAGTATTGAAGATTGAGTATTGATGCCTGAGGATTGAGTATCGAGGATTGAGGATTGAGCATTGGAGATTGATTATTGAGGAATGAAGATTGAGGATTGAGGATTCAGGATTGAGAATTGAGTATTGAGTATGAGGACTGAGGGATGAGGATTGAGGTTTGAGGAATGAGGATTGAGGGTTGGGTAATGAGGATTGAGGATTGAGGATTGAGGATTGAGCATTGAAGATTGAGTATTGATGCCTGTGGATTGAGGATTGAGGATTGATGATTGAGGATCGAGGATTGAAGATTGAGAATTGAGGATTGAAGATTGAGGATTGAGGATTGAGGATTGATGATCGAGGTTTGAGGATTGAGGATTGCAGATTGAGTATTGAGGATTGAAGATTGAGGATTGAGGATTGAGGATTGAGGAATGAGGATTGAAGATTGAGTATTGAGGATTGAAGATTGAGGATAGAGGATTGAGTACTGAGGATGGAGGATGAGGGCTGGGGGTTGAGGATTGAGGATTGAGAAATGAGGATTGAGGATTGAGGATTGAAATTGAGGATTGGGTATTGAGGATTGAAGAATGAGGATTGAGGAATTAGGATTGAGGATTGAGGATTGAGGATTGAAGATTGAGGATTGGGTATTGAGGATTGAAGAATGAGGATTGAGGATTGAGGATTGAGGATTGAGTATTGAAGATTGAGTGTTGAGGATTGAAGGTTGAGGATTGAGGATTGACGGTTGAGGATTGAGGATTGAAGATTGAGTATTGAGGATTGAAGATTGAGGATTGAGTATTGAGGATTGAGGATTCAGTGTTGAAGATTGAGGATTGAGGATTGAGGATTGAGGATCTAGGATTGGAGATTGATTATTGAGTATAGAAGGTTGAGGATTGTGGATTGAGGATTGATGATTGAGGATTGAGGATTGAGGATTGAGGATTGAGGATTGAGGATTGAAGATTGATTATTGAGTATTGAAGGTTGAGGATTGTGGATTGAGGATTAAGGATTGAGGATTGAATATTGTAGATTGAGTATTGATGCCTGAGGATTGAGGATTGAGGATTGAGGATTGAGGATTGGGGATTGAAGATTGAGTAATGAGGATTGAATATTGAGGTTTGAAAATTGAGTATTGATGATTGAATATTGAGGATAGAGGATTGAGGATTGAGGATTGAGGATTGAGGATTGAGGATTGAAGATTGAGTATTGATGATTGAATATTGAGGATTGAGGATTGAGGTTTGAGGATTGAGGATTGAGGATTGAGGATTGAGGATTGAGTATTGAAGATTGAGTATTGATGCCTGAGGATTGAGTATCGAGGATTGAGGATTGAGGATTGGAGATTGATTATTGAGGAATGAAGATTGAGGATTGAGGATTCAGGATTGAGAATTGAGTATTGAGTATGAGGACTGAGGGTTGAGGGTTGAGGTTTGAGGAATGAGGATTGAGGGTTGGGTAATGAGGATTGAGGATTGAGGATTGAGGATTGAGGATTGAAGATTGAGTATTGAGTATTGAAGGTTGAGGATTGTGGATTGAGGATTAAGGACTGAGGATTGAATATTGTAGATTGAGTATTGATGCCTGAGGATTGAGGATTGAGGATTGAGGATTGAGGATTGAGGATTGAGGATTGAGGATTGAAGATTGAGTATTGAGGATTGAAGATTGAGGGTTGAAGATTGAGTATTGATGATTGAATATTGAGGATTGAGGATTGAGGATCGAGGATTGAAGATTGAGAATTGAGGATTCAAGATTGAGGATTGAGGATTGAGGATTGAGGATTGAGCATTGAAGATTGAGTATTGATGCCTGAGGATTGAGCATTGAGGATTGATGATTGAGGATCGAGGATTGAAAATTGAGATTTGAGGATTGAAGATTGAGGATTGAGGATTGAGGATTGAGGATGGAGGATGAGGGCTGAGGGTTGAGGATTGAGGATTGAGAAATGAGGATTGAGGATTGAGGATTGAAATTGAGGATTGTGTATTGAGGATTGAAGAATGAGGATTGAGGAATTAGGATTGAGGATTGAGGATTGAAGATTGAGGATTGGGTATTGAGGATTGAAGAATGAGGATTGAGGATTGAAGATTGAGGATTGAGGATTGAAGATTAGTAATGAGGATTGAAGATTGAGGGTTGAGGATTGAGGATTGAGGATTGAGGATTGAGGATTGAGGATTGAGGATTGAGTGTTGAGGGTTGAAGATTGAGGATTGAGGATAGAGGATTGAGGATTGAGGATTGAAGATTGAGTATCGAGGATTGAAGATTGAGTATTGAGTATTGAGGATTGAGGATTCAGGGTTGAAGATTGAGGATTGAGGATTGAGGATTGAGGATCTAGGATTGGAGATTGATTATTGAGTATAGAAGGTTGAGGATTGTGGATTGAGGATTGAGGATTGAGGATTGAGGATTGAGGATTGAGGATTGAGAATTGAGGATTGAGGATTGAGGATTGAAGATTGAGTATTGATGATTGAATATTGAGGATTGAGGATTGAGGATTGAGGATTGAAGATTGAGTATTGAGGATTGAAGATTGAGGATTGAGTATTGAGGATTGAGGATTCAGGGTTGAAGATTGAGGATTGGGTATTTAGGATTGAAGAATGAGGATTGAGGATTGAGGTTTTAGGATTGAGGATTGAAGATAGAGTATTGATGATTGAATATTGAGGGTTGATGATTGATGTTTGAGGATTGAGGATGAAGACTGAGGGTTGAGGATTGAGGTTTGAGGAACGAGGATTGAGGATTGAGGATTGAGGACTAAGGATTGACGATTGAGTATTGAAGATTGAGGATTGATGACTGAGGATTGACGACTGAGAATTGAGGATTGAGGATTGATGATTGAAGATTGAGTATTAAGGATTGAATATTGAGGATTGGGGATTGAGGATTGAGGATTGAGGATTGAGGATTGAGGATTGAAGATTGAGTATTGAGTATTGAAGGTTGAGGATTGTGGATTGAGGATTAAGGATAGTGGATTGAATATTGTAGATTGAGTATTGATACCTGACGATTGAGGAATGAGGATTGAGGATTGAGGATTGAGGATTGAAGGTTGAGTATTGAGGATTGAAGATTGAGGATTGAAGATTGAGTATTGATGATTGAATATTGAGTATTGAGGATTGAGGATTGAGGATTGAGGATTGGGTATTGAGTATTGAGGAATGAGGATTGAGGATTGAGGTTTGAGGATTGAGGATTGCAGATTGAGCATTGAGGATTGAAGATTGAGGATTGAGGTTTGAGGATTGTAGAATGAGGATTGAAGATTGAGTATTGAGGATTGAAGATTGAGGATAGAGGATTGAGTACTGAGGATGGAGGATGAGGGCTGAGGGTTGAGGATTCAGGATTGAGAAATGAGGATTGAGAATTGAGGATTGAAATTGAGGATTGGGTATTGAGGATTGAAGAATGAGGATTGAGGAGTTAGGATTGAGGATTGAGGATTGAGGATTGAAGATTGAGGATTGGGTATTGAGCATTGAAGAATGAGGATTGAGGACTGAGGATTGAGGATTGAGGATTGAAGATTGAGTGTTGAGGATTGAAGATTGAGGATTGAGGATTGACGATTAAGGATTGAGGTTTGAGGATTGAGGATTGCAGATTGAGTATTGAGGATTGAAGATTGAGGATTGAGGTTTGAAGATTGAGGATTGAGGATTGAGGATTGAGGATCTAGGATTGGAGACTGGTTATTGAGTATAGAAGCTTGAGGATTGTGGATTGAGGATTGAGGATTGAGGATTGAGGATTGAGGATTGAGGATTGAGGATTGAGAATTGAGGATTGGAGATTGAGGATTGAGTATTGAGGATTGAGGATTCAGGGTTGAAGATTGAGGATTGATGATTGAGGATTGAGGATTGAGGATTGAGGATTGAGGATTGGGTATTGAGGATTGAGGAATGAGGATTGAGGATTGAGGTTTGAGGATTGAGGATTGCAGATTGAGTATTGAGGATTGAAGATTGAGGATTGAGGATTGAGGATTGAGGAATGAGGATTGAAGATTGAGTATTGAGGATTGAAGATTGAGGATAGAGGATTGAGTACTGAGGATGGAAGATGAGGGCTGAGGGTTGAGGATTGAGGATTGAGAAATGAGGATTGAGGATTGAGGATTGAAATTGAGGATTGGGTATTGAGGATTGAAGAATGAGGATTGAGGAATTAGGATTGAGGATTGAGGATTGAAGATTGAGGATTGGGTATTGAGGATTGAAGAATGAGGATTGAGGATTGAGGATTGAGGATTGAGGATTGAAGATTAGTAATGAGGATTGAAGATTGAGGGTTGAGGATTGAGGATTGAGGATTGAGGATTGAGGATTGAGGATTGAGGATTGAGTGTTGAGGGTTGAAGATTGAGGATTGAGGATAGAGGATTGAGGATTGAGGATTGAAGATTGAGTATCGAGGATTGAAGATTGAGTATTGAGTATTGAGGATTGAGGATTCAGGGTTGAAGATTGAGGATTGAGGATTGATGATTGAGGATCTAGGATTGGAGATTGATTATTGAGTATAGAAGGTTGAGGATTGTGGATTGAGGATTGAGGATTGAGGATTGAGGATTGAGGATTGAGGATTGAGAATTGAGGATTGAGGATTGAGGATTGAAGATTGAGTATTGATGATTGAATATTGAGGATTGAGGATTGAGGATTGAGGATTGAAGATTGAGTATTGAGGATTGAAGATTGAGGATTGAGTATTGAGGATTGAGGATTCAGGGTTGAAGATTGAGTATTGAGGATTGAGGATTGAGGATTGAGGTTTGAGGATTGAAGATTGAATATTGATGATTGAATATTGAGGACTGAGGATTGAGGGTTGTGGATTGAGAACGAGGACTGAGGGTTGAATATTGACGTTTGAGGTCTGAGGATTAAGGATTGAGGATTGAGAATTGAGTATTGAGGATTGAGGATTGAAGATTGAGGATTGGGTATTTAGGATTGAAGAATGAGGATTGAGGATTGAGGTTTTAGGATTGAGGATTGAAGATTGAGTATTGATGATTGAATATTGAGGGTTGATGATTGAGGTTTGAGGATTGAGGATGAAGACTGAGGGTTGAGGATTGAGGTTTGAGGAAAGAGGATTGAGGATTGAGGATTGAGGACTAAGGATTGACGATTGAGTATTGAAGATTGAGGATTGATGACTGAGGATTGACGACTGAGAATTGAGGATTGAGGATTGATGATTGAAGATTGAGTATTGAGGATTGAATATTGAGGATTGAGGATTGAGGATTGAGGATTGAGGATTGAGGATTGAAGATTGAGGATTGGGTATTGAGGATTGAAGAATGAGGATTGAGGATTGAGGATTGAGGATTGAGTATTGAAGATTGAGTGTTGAGGATTGAAGATTGAGGATTGAGGATTGAGGATTGAGGATTGTAGATTGAGTATTGAGGATTGAAGATTGAGGATTGAGTATTGAGGATTGAGGATTCAGGGTTGAAGATTGAGGATTGAGGATTGAGGATTGAGGGTTGAGGATTGAGGATTGAAGATTGAATATTGATGATTGAATATTGAGGACTGCGGATTGAGGGTTGTGGATTGTGGGCGAGGACTCAGGGCTGAATATTGATGTTTGAGGTCCGGGGATTAAGGATTGAGGATTGAGAATTGAGGATTGAGGATTGAGGATTGAAGATTGAGGATTGGGTATTTAGGATTGAAGAATGAGGATTGAGGATTGAGGTTTGAGGATTGAGGATTGAAGATTGAGTATTGATGATTGAATATTGAGGATTGAGGATTGAGGTTTGAGGATTGAGGATTGAGGACTGAGGATTGAAGATTGAGTATTGAGGATTGAAGATTGAGTATTGATGATTGAATATTGAGGATTGAGGATTGATGATTGAGGATTGAGGATTGAGGATTGGGTATTGAGGATTGAGGAATGAGGATTGAGGATTGAGGTTTGAGGATTGAGGATTGCAGATTGAGTATTGAGGATTGATGATTGAGGATTGAGGTTTGAGGATTGTGGAATGAGGATTGAAGATTGAGTATTGAGGATTGAAGATTGAGGATAGAGGATTGAGTACTGAGGATGGAGGATGAGGGCTGAGGGTTGAGGATTGAGGATTGAGAAATGAGGATTGAGGATTGAGGATTGAAATTGAGGATTGGGTATTGAGGATTGAAGAATGAGGATTGATGAATTAGGATTGAGGGTTGAGGATTGAGGATTGAAGATTGAGGATTGGGTATTGAGGATTGAAGAATGAGGATTGAGGACTGAGGATTGAGGATTGAGGATTGAAGATTGAGTGTTGAGGATTGAATATTGAGGATTGAGGATTGACGATTGAGGATTGAGGATTGAAGATTGAGTATTGAGGATTGAAGATTGAGTATTGAGTATTGAGGATAGAGGATTCAGGGTTGAAGATGGAGGATTGAGGATTGAGGATTGAGGATCTAGGATTGGAGATTGATTATTGAGTATAGAAGGTTGAGGATTGTGGATTGAGGATTGAGGATTGAGGATTGAGGATTGAGGATTGAGGATTGAGAATTGAGGTTTGAGGATTGAGGATTGAAGATTGAGTATTGATGATTGAATATTGAGGATTGAGGATTGAGGATTGAGGATTGAAGATTAAGTATTGAGGATTGAGGATTGAGGATTGAGGACTAAGGATTGACGATTGAGTATTGAAGATTGAGGATTGGTGACTGAGGATTGACGACTGAGAATTTAGGATTGATGATTGAGGACTGAGGATTGAAGATTGATTATTGAGTATTGAAGGTTGAGGATTGTGGATTGAGGATTAAGGATTGAGGATTGAATATTGTAGATTGAGTATTGATGCCTGAGGATTGAGGATTGAGGATTGAGGATTGAGGATTGAGGATTGAAGATTAGTAATGAGGATTGAAGATTGAGGGTTGAGGATTGAGGATTGAGGATTGAGGATTGAGGATTGAGTGTTGAAGATTGAGTATTGATGCCTGAGGATTGAGGATTGAGGATTGATGATTGAGGATCGAGGATTGAAGATTGAGAATTGAGGATTGAAGATTGAGGATTGAGGATTGAGGATTGAGGATGGAGGATGAGGGCTGAGGGTTGAGGATTGAGGATTGAGAAATGAGGATTGAGGATTGAGGATTGAAATTGAGGATTGTGTATTGAGGATTGACGAATGAGGATTGAGGAATTAGGATTGAGGATTGAGGATTGAAGATTGAGGATTGGGTATTGAGGATTGAAGAATGACGATTGAGGATTGAGGATTGAGGATTGAGGATTGAAGATTAGTAATGAGGATTGAAGATTGAGGGTTGAGGATTGAGGATTGAGGATTGAGGATTGAGGATTGAGTGTTGCGGGTTGAAGATTGACGATTGAGGATAGAGGATTGAGGATTGAGGATTGAAGATTGAGTATCGAGGATTGAAGATTGAGTATTGAGTATTGAGGATTGAGGATTCAGGGTTGAAGATTGAGGATTGAGGATTGAGGATTGAGGATCTAGGATTGGAGATTGATTATTGAGTATAGAAGGTTGAGGATTGTGGATTGAGGATTGAGGATTGAGGATTGAGGATTGCGGATTGAGGATTGAGGATTGAGAATTGAGGATTGAGGATTGAGGATTGAAGATTGAGTATTGAGGATTGAGGATTCAGGGTTGAAGATTGAGGATTGAGGATTGAGGAATGAGGATTGAGGATTAAGGATTGAAGATTGAGTATTGAGGATTGAAGATTGAGGTTTGAAGATTGAGTATTGATGATTGAATATTGAGGATTGAGGATTGATGATTGAGGATTGAGGATTGAGGATTGGGTATTGAGGATTGAGGAATGAGGATTGAGGATTGAGGTTTGAGGATTGAGGATTGCAGATTGAGTATTGAGGATTGATGATTGAGGATTGAGGTTTGAGGATTGTGGAATGAGGATTGAAGATTGAGTATTGAGGATTGAAGATTGAGGATAGAGGATTGAGTACTGAGGATGGAGGATGAGGGCTGAGGGTTGAGGATTGAGGATTGAGAAATGAGGATTGAGGATTGAGGATTGAAATTGAGGATTGGGTATTGAGGATTGAAGAATGAGGATTGATGAATTAGGATTGAGGGTTGAGGATTGAGGATTGAAGATTGAGGATTGGGTATTGAGGATTGAAGAATGAGGATTGAGGACTGAGGATTGAGGATTGAGGATTGAAGATTGAGTGTTGAGGATTGAATATTGAGGATTGAGGATTGACGATTGAGGATTGAGGATTGAAGATTGAGTATTGAGGATTGAATATTGAGTATTGAGTATTGAGGATAGAGGATTCAGGGTTGAAGATGGAGGATTGAGGATTGAGGATTGAGGATCTAGGATTGGAGATTGATTATTGAGTATAGAAGGTTGAGGATTGTGGATTGAGGATTGAGGATTGAGGATTGAGGATTGAGGATTGAGGATTGAGAATTGAGGTTTGAGGATTGAGGATTGAAGATTGAGTATTGATGATTGAATATTGAGGATTGAGGATTGAGGATTGAGGATTGAAGATTAAGTATTGAGGATTGAGGATTGAGGATTGAGGACTAAGGATTGACGATTGAGTATTGAAGATTGAGGATTGGTGACTGAGGATTGACGACTGAGAATTTAGGATTGATGATTGAGGACTGAGGATTGAAGATTGATTATTGAGTATTGAAGGTTGAGGATTGTGGATTGAGGATTAAGGATTGAGGATTGAATATTGTAGATTGAGTATTGATGCCTGAGGATTGAGGATTGAGGATTGAGGATTGAGGATTGAGGATTGAAGATTAGTAATGAGGATTGAAGATTGAGGGTTGAGGATTGAGGATTGAGGATTGAGGATTGAGGATTGAGTGTTGAGGGTTGAAGATTGAGGATTGAGGATAGAGGATTGAGGATTGAGGATTGAAGATTGAGTATCGAGGATTGAAGATTGAGTATTGAGTATTGAGGATTGAGGATTCAGGGTTGAAGATTGAGGATTGAGGATTGAGGATTGAGGATCTAGGATTGGAGATTGATTATTGAGTATAGAAGGTTGAGGATTGTGGATTGAGGATTGAGGATTGAGGAATGAAGATTGAGGATTGAGGATTGAGAATTGAGGATTGAGGATTGAGGGTTGAAGATTGAGTATTGAGGATTGAGGATTCAGGGTTGAAGATTGAGGATTGAGGATTGAGGAATGAGGATTGAGGCTTAAGGATTGAAGATTGAGTATTGAGGATTGAAGATTGAGGTTTGAAGATTGAGTATTGATGATTGAATATTGAGGATTGAGGATTGAGGATTGAGGATTGAGGATTGAGGATTGAGGATTGAGGATTGAAATTGAGTATTGGGTATTGAGGATTGAAGAATGAGGATTGAGGAATTAGGATTGAGGATTGAGGTTTGGGTAATGAGGATTGAGGATTGAGGATTGAGGATTGAGTATTGAAGATTGAGTATTGATGATTGAATATTGAGGATTGAGGATTGAGGTTTGAGGATTGAGGATTGAGGATTGAGGATTGAGGATTGAGTAGTGAAGATTGAGTATTGATGCCTGAGGATTGAGTATCGAGGATTGAGGATTGAGGATTGGAGATTGATTATTGAGGAATGAAGATTGAGGATTGAGGATTCAGGATTGAGAATTGAGTATTGAGTATGAGGACTGAGGGTTGAGGATTGAGGTTTGAGGAATGAGGATTGAGGGTTGGGTAATGAGGATTGAGGATTGAGGATTGAGGATTGAGCATTGAAGATTGAGTATTGATGCCTGTGGATTGAGGATTGAGGATTGATGATTGAGGATCGAGGATTGAAGATTGAGAATTGAGGATTGAAGATTGAGGATTGAGGATTGAGGATTGATGATTGAGGTTTGAGGATTGAGGATTGCAGATTGAGTATTGAGGATTGAAGATTGAGGATTGAGGATTGAGGATTGAGGAATGAGGATTGAAGATTGAGTATTGAGGATTGAAGATTGAGGATAGAGGATTGAGTACTGAGGATGGAGGATGAGGGCTGAGGGTTGAGGACTGAGGATTGAGAAATGAGGATTGAGGATTGAGGATTGAAATTGAGGATTGGGTATTGAGGATTGAAGAATGAGGATTGAGGAATTAGGATTGAGGATTGAGGATTGAGGATTGAAGATTGAGGATTGGGTATTGAGGATTGAAGAATGAGGATTGAGGATTGAGGATTGAGGATTGAAGATTGAGGATTGAGTAGTGAGGATTGAGGATTCAGGATTGAGAATTGAGTATTGAGTATGAGGACTGAGGGTTGAGGATTGAGGTTTGAGGAATGAGGATTGAGGGTTGGGTAATGAGGATTGAGGATTGAGGATTGAGGATTGAGCATTGAAGATTGAGTATTGATGCCTGTGGATTGAGGATTGAGGATTGATGATTGAGGATCGAGGATTGAAGATTGAGGATTGAGTATTGAGGATTGAGGATTCAGGGTTGAAGATTGAGGATTGAGGATAGAGGATTGAGGATCTAGGATTGGAGATTGATTATTGAGTATAGAAGGTTGAGGATTGACGATTGAGTATTGAGGATTGAGGATTGGTGACTGAGGATTGACGATTGAGAATTTAGGATTGATGATTGAGGACTGAGGATTGAAGATTGAGTATTGAGTATTGAGGGTTGAGGATTGTGGATTGAGGATTAAGGATTGAGGATTGAATATTGTAGATTGAGTATTGATGCCTGAGGATTGAGGATTGAGGATTGAGGACTGAGGATTGAGGATTGAAGATTGAGAATTGAGTATTGATGCCTGAGGATTGAGGATCGAGGATTGAGGATTGAGGATTGGAGATTGATTATTGAGGATTGAAGATTGAGGATTGAGGATTGAGGATTGAGAATTGAGAATTGAGTATGAGGACTGAGGGTTGAGGATTGAGGTTTGAGGAATGAGGATTGAGGGTTGGGGAATGAGGATTGAGGATTGAGGATTGAGGATTGAGCATTGAAGATTGAGTACTGATGCCTGAGGATTGAGGATTGAGGATTGATGATTGAGGATCGAGGATTGAAGATTGAGAATTGAGGATTGAAGATTGAGGATTGAGGATTGAGGATTGAGGATGGAGGATGAGGGCTGAGGGTTGAGGATTGAGGATTGAGAAATGAGGATTGAGGATTGAGGATTGAAATTGAGGATTGTGTATTGAGGATTGACGAATGAGGATTGAGGAATTAGGATTGAGGATTGAGGATTGAAGATTGAGGATTGGGTATTGAGGATTGAAGAATGACGATTGAGGATTGAGGATTGAGGATTGAGGATTGAAGATTAGTAATGAGGATTGAAGATTGAGTTTTGAGGATTGAGGATTGAGGATTGAGGATTGAGGATTGAGTGTTGCGGGTTGAAGATTGACGATTGAGGATAGAGGATTGAGGATTGAGGATTGAAGATTGAGTATCGAGGATTGAAGATTGAGTATTGAGTATTGAGGATTGAGGATTCAGGGTTGAAGATTGAGGATTGAGGATTGAGGATTGAGGATCTAGGATTGGAGATTGATTATTGAGTATAGAAGGTTGAGGATTGTGGATTGAGGATTGAGGATTGAGGATTGAGGATTGCGGATTGAGGATTGAGGATTGAGAATTGAGGATTGAGGATTGAGGATTGAAGATTGAGTATTGAGGATTGAGGATTCAGGGTTGAAGATTGAGGATTGAGGATTGAGGATTGAAATTGAGGATTGGGTATTGAGGATTGAAGAATGAGGATTGAGGAATTAGGATTGAGGATTGAGGTTTGAGGAACGAGGATTGAGGATTGAGGATTGTGGACTAAGGATTGACGATTGAGTATTGAAGATTGAGGATTGATGACTGAGGATTGACGACTGAGAATTGAGGATTGAGGATTGATGATTGAAGATTGAGTATTGAGGATTGAAGATTGAGGTTTGAAGATTGAGTATTGATGATTGAATATTGAGGATTGAGGATTGAGGATTGAGGATTGAGGATTGAGGATTGAGGATTGAGGATTGAAATTGAGGATTGGGTATTGAGGATTGAAGAATGAGGATTGAGGAATTAGGATTGAGGATTGAGGTTTGAGGAACGAGGATTGAGGATTGAGGATTGTGGACTAAGGATTGACGATTGAGTATTGAAGATTGAGGATTGATGACTGAGGATTGACGACTGAGAATTGAGGATTGAGGATTGATGATTGAAGATTGAGTATTGAGGATTGAATATTGCGAATTGAGGATTGAGGATTGAGGATTGAGGATTGAGGATTGAGGATTGAAGATTGAGTATTGAGTATTGAAGGTTGAGGATTGTGGATTGAGGATTAACGATTGAGGATTGAATATTGTAGATTGAGTATTGATGCCTGAGGATTGAGGATTGAGGATTGAGGATTGAGGATTGAGGATTGAAGATTGAGTAATGAGGATTGAAGATTGAGGTTTGAAAATTCAGTATTGATGATTGAATATTGAGGATTGAGGATTGAGGATTGAGGATTGAGGATTGAGGATTGAGGATTGAAGATTGAGTATTGATTATTGAATATTGAGGATTGAGGATTGAGGATTGAGAATTGAGGATTGAGGATTGCGGATTGAAGATTGAATATTGATGATTGAATATTGAGGACTGAGGATTGAGGATTGAGGATGAAGTCTGAGGGTTGAGGATTGAGGTTTGAGGAACGAGGATTGAGGATTGAGGATTGAGGACTAAGGATTGACGATTGAGTATTGAAGATTGAGGATTGGTGACTGAGGATTGACGACTGAGAATTGAGGATTGAGGATTTGTGATTGAAGATTGAGTATTGAGGATTGAGTATTGAGGATTGAGGATTGAGGGTTGAGGATTGAGGATTGAGGATTGAGGATTGAAAATTGAGTATTGAGTATTGAATGTTGAGGATTGTGGATTGAGGATTAAGGATTGAGGATTGAATACTGTAGATTGAGTATTGATGCCAGAGGATTGAGGTTTGAGGATTGAGGATTGAGGATTGAGGATTGAGGATTGAGGATCGAAGATTGAGTATTGATGATTGAATATTGAGGATTGAGGATTGAGGTTTGAGGATTGAGGATTGAGGATTGAGGATTGAGGATTGAGTATTGAAGATTGAGTATTGATGCCTGAGGATTGAGGATCGAGGATTGAGGATTGAGGATTGGAGATTGACTATTGAGGATTGAAGATTGAGGATTGAGGATTGAGGATTGAGAATTGAGAATTGAATATGAGGACTGAGGGTTGAGGATTGAGGTTTGAGGAATGAGGACTGAGGGCTGGGGAATGAGGATTGAGGATTGAGGATTGAGGATTGAGCATTGAAGGTTGAGTATTGATGCCTGAGGATTGAGGATTGAGGATTGATGATTGAGGATCGAGGATTGAAGATTGAGAATTGAGGATTGAAGATCGAGGATTGTGGATTGAGGATTGAGGATGGAGGATGAGGGCTGAGGGTTGAGGATTGAGGATTGAGGATTGAGGATTGAGGACTGAGGATTGAGGATTGAGGATTGAGCATTGAGGATTGACGATTGAGTACTGGGGATTGGGGATTGAAGATTGAGGATTAAGGATTGAAGATTGGGGATTGAGGATCTAGAATTGGAGATTGATTATTGAGGACTGAAGATTGAGGATTGAGAATTGAGGATTGAGAATTGAGAATTGAGTATGAGGACTGAGGGTTGAGGATTGAGGTTTGAGGAATGAGGATTGAGGGTTGAGGATTGAGGATTGAGGATTGCGGATTGAAGATTGAGTATTGATGATTGAATATTGAGGATTGAGGATTGAGGTTTGAGGATTGAGGATTGAGGATTGAGGATTGAGGGTTGAGTATTGAAGACTGAGTATTGATGCCTGAGGATTGAGGATCGAGAATTGAGGATTGAGGATTGGAGATTGATTATTGAGGATTGAAGATTGAGGATTGAGGATTGAGGATTGAGAATTGAGAATTGAGTATGAGGACTGAGGGTTCAGGGTTGAGGTTTGTGGAATGAGGATTGAGGGTTGGGGAATGAGGATAGAGGATTGAGGATAGAGGATTGAGCATTGAAGATTGAGTATTGATGCCTGAGGATTGAGGATTGAGGATTGAGGATTGAGGATTGAGGATTGAGGATTGAAGATTGAGTATTGAGTATTGAAGGTTGAGGATTGTGGATTGAGGATTAAGGACTGAGGATTGAACATTGTAGATTGAGTATTGATGCCTGAGGATTGAGGATTGAGGATTGAGGATTGAGGATTGAGGATTGAGGATTGAGGATTGAAGATTGAGTATTGAGGATTGAAGATTGAGGGTTGAAGATTGAGTATTGATGATTGAATATTGAGGATTGAGGATTGAGGATCGAGGATTGAAGATTGAGAATTGAGGATTCCAGATTGAGGATTGAGGATTGAGGATTGAGGATGGAGGATGAGGGCTGAGGGTTGAATATTGAGGATTGAGGATTGAGGTTTGAGGATTGAGGATGAAGACTGAGGGTTGAGGATCGAGGTTTGAGGGTTGAGGACGAGGACTGACGGTAGAGGATTTAGGTTTGAGGATTGAGGATTGAGGACTGAGGATTGAGGATGAGGGCTAAGCGTCGGGGATTGAGATTCGACGACTGAGGACTGAGGATTGATGATTGAGAATTGAGGATTGATGTTTGAGGATTGAAGATTGAGGATTGGGTATTGAGGATTGAAGAATGAGGATTGAGGATTGAGGATTGAGGATCGAGGATTGAGGATTGAAGATTAAGGATTGGGTATTTAGGATTGAAGAGTGAGGATTAAGGATTGAGGTTTGAGGATTGATAATTGAATATTGAGGATTGAGGATTGAGGTTTGAGGATTGAGTATGAAGACTGAGGGTTGAGGATTGAGGTTTGAGGAACGAGGATTGAGGATTGAGGATTGAGGACTAAGGATTGACGATTGAGTATTGAAGATTGAGGATTGATGACTGAGGATTGACGACTGAGAATTGAGGATTGAGGATTGCTGATTGAAGATTGAGTATTGAAGATTGAATATTGCGGATTGAATATTGCGGATTGAGGATTGAAGATTGAGCATTGAGGATTGAAGATTGAGGGTTGAAGATTGAGTATTGATGCCTGAGGATTGAGGATTGAGGATTGAGGACTGAGGATTGAGGATTGAAGATTGAGAATTGAGTATTGATGCCTGAGGATTGAGGATCGAGGATTGAGGATTGAGGATTGGAGATTGATTATTGAGGATTGAAGATTGAGGATTGAGGATTGAGGATTGAGAATTGAGAATTGAGTATGAGGACTGAGGGTTGAGGATTGAGGTTTGAGGAATGAGGATTGAGGGTTGGGGAATGAGGATTGAGGATTGAGGATTGAGGATTGAGCATTGAAGATTGAGTATTGATGCCTGAGGATTGAGGATTGAGGATTGATGATTGAGGATCGAGGATTGAAGATTGAGAATTGAGGATTGAAGATTGAGGATTGAGGATTGAGGATTGAGGATGGAGGATGAGGGCTGAGGGTTGAGGATTGAGGATTGAGAAATGAGGATTGAGGATTGAGGATTGAAATTGAGGATTGTGTATTGAGGATTGACGAATGAGGATTGAGGAATTAGGATTGAGGATTGAGGATTGAAGATTGAGGATTGGGTATTGAGGATTGAAGAATGAGGATTGAGGGTTGAGGATTGAGGATTGAGGATTGAAGATTAGTAATGAGGATTGAAGATTGAGGGTTGAGGATTGAGGATTGAGGATTGAGGATTGAGGATTGAGTGTTGAGGGTTGAAGATTGACGATTGAGGATAGAGGATTGAGGATTGAGGATTGAAGATTGAGTATCGAGGATTGAAGATTGAGTATTGAGTATTGAGGTTTGAGGATTCAGGGTTGAAGATTGAGGATTGAGGATTGAGGATTGAGGATCTAGGATTGGAGATTGATTATTGAGTATAGAAGGTTGAGGATTGTGGATTGAGGATTGAGGATTGAGGATTGAGGATTGAGGATTGAGGATTGAGGATTGAGAATTGAGGATTGAGGATTGAGGATTGAAGATTGAGTATTGAGGATTGAGGATTCAGGGTTGAAGATTGAGGATTGAGGATTGAGGAATGAGGATTGAGGATTAAGGATTGAAGATTGAGTATTGAGGATTGAAGATTGAGGTTTGAAGATTGAGTATTGATGATTGAATATTGAGGATTGAGGATTGAGGATTGAGGATTGAGGATTGAGGATTGAGGATTGAGGATTGAAATTGAGGATTGGGTATTGAGGATTGAAGAATGAGGATTGAGGAATTAGGATTGAGGATTGAGGTTTGAGGAACGAGGATTGAGGATTGAGGATTGTGGACTAAGGATTGACGATTGAGTATTGAAGATTGAGGATTGATGACTGAGGATTGACGACTGAGAATTGAGGATTGAGGATTGATGATTGAAGATTGAGTATTGAGGATTGAATATTGCGAATTGAGGATTGAGGATTGAGGATTGAGGATTGAGGATTGAGGATTGAAGATTGAGTATTGAGTATTGAAGGTTGAGGATTGTGGATTGAGGATTAAGGATTGAGGATTGAATATTGTAGATTGAGTATTGATGCCTGAGGATTGAGGATTGAGGATTGAGGATTGAGGATTGAGGATTGAAGATTGAGTAATGAGGATTGAAGATTGAGGTTTGAAAATTGAGTATTGATGATTGAATATTGAGGATTGAGGATTGAGGATTGAGGATTGAGGATTGAGGATTGAGGATTGAAGATTGAGTATTGATTATTGAATATTGAGGATTGAGGATTGAGGTTTGAAGATTGAGGATTGAGGATTGAGGATTGAGGATTGAGTATTGAAGATTGAGTATTGATGCCTGAGGATTGAGTATCGAGGATTGAGGATTGAGGATTGGAGATTGATTATTGAGGAATGAAGATTGAGGATTGAGGATTCAGGATTGAGAATTGAGTATTGAGTATGAGGACTGAGGGTTGAGGATTGAGGTTTGAGGAATGAGGATTGAGGGTTGGGTAATGAGGATTGAGGATTGAGGATTGAGGATTGAGCATTGAAGATTGAGTATTGATGCCTGTGGATTGAGGATTGAGGATTGAGGATTGAGTGTTGAGGGTTGAAGATAGAGGATTGAGGATAGAGGATTGAGGATTGAGGATTGAAGATTGAGCATTGAGGATTGAAGATTGAGGATTGAGTATTGAGGATAGAGGATTCAGGGTTGAAGATTGAGGATTGAGTATTGAGGATTGAGGATCTAGGATTGGAGATTGATTATTGAGTATAGAAGGTTGAGGATTGTGGATTGAGGATTGAGGATTGAGGATTGAGGATTGAGGATTGAGGATTGAGAATTGAGGATTGAGGATTGAGGATTGAAGATTGAGTATTGACGATTGAATATTGAGGATTGAGGATTGAGGATTGAGGATTGAAGATTGAGTATTGAGGATTGAAGATTGAGGATTGAGTATTGAGGATTGAGGATTCAGGGTTGAAGATTGAGGATTGAGGATTGAGAATTGAGGATTGAGGATTGCGGATTGAAGATTGAATATTGATGATTGAATATTGAGGACTGAGGATTGAGGATTGAGGATGAAGTCTGAGGGTTGAGGATTGAGGTTTGAGGAACGAGGATTGAGGATTGAGGATTGAGGACTAAGGATTGACGATTGAGTATTGAAGATTGAGGATTGGTGACTGAGGATTGACGACTGAGAATTGAGGATTGAGGATTTGTGATTGAAGATTGAGTATTGAGGATTGAGGATTGAGGGTTGAGGATTGAGGATTGAGGATTGAGGATTGAAGATTGAGTATTGAGTATTGAATGTTGAGGATTGTGGATTGAGGATTAAGGATTGAGGATTGAATACTGTAGATTGAGTATTGATGCCAGAGGATTGAGGTTTGAGGATTGAGGATTGAGGATTGAGGATTGAGGATTGAGGATCGAAGATTGAGTATTGATGATTGAATATTGAGGATTGAGGATTGAGGTTTGAGGATTGAGGATTGAGGATTGAGGATTGAGGATTGAGTATTGAAGATTGAGTATTGATGCCTGAGGATTGAGGATCGAGGATTGAGGATTGAGGATTGGAGATTGACTATTGAGGATTGAAGATTGAGGATTGAGGATTGAGGATTGAGAATTGAGAATTGAATATGAGGACTGAGGGTTGAGGATTGAGGTTTGAGGAATGAGGACTGAGGACTGGGGAATGAGGATTGAGGATTGAGGATTGAGGATTGAGCATTGAAGGTTGAGTATTGATGCCTGAGGATTGAGGATTGAGGATTGATGATTGAGGATCGAGGATTGAAGATTGAGAATTGAGGATTGAAGATCGAGGATTGTGGATTGAGGATTGAGGATGGAGGATGAGGGCTGAGGGTTGAGGATTGAGGATTGAGGATTGAGGATTGAGGACTGAGGATTGAGGATTGAGGATTGAGCATTGAGGATTGAAGATTGAGTACTGGGGATTGGGGATTGAAGATTGAGGATTAAGGATTGAAGATTGGGGATTGAGGATCTAGAATTGGAGATTGATTATTGAGGACTGAAGATTGAGGATTGAGAATTGAGGATTGAGAATTGAGAATTGAGTATGAGGACTGAGGGTTGAGGATTGAGGTTTGAGGAATGAGGATTGAGGGTTGAGGATTGAGGATTGAGGATTGCGGATTGAAGATTGAGTATTGATGATTGAATATTGAGGATTGAGGATTGAGGTTTGAGGATTGAGGATTGAGGGTTGAGGATTGAGGGTTGAGTATTGAAGACTGAGTATTGATGCCTGAGGATTGAGGATCGAGAATTGAGGATTGAGGATTGGAGATTGATTATTGAGGATTGAAGATTGAGGATTGAGGATTGAGTATTGAGAATTGAGAATTGAGTATGAGGACTGAGGGTTCAGGGTTGAGGTTTGAGGAATGAGGATTGAGGGTTGGGGAATGAGGATAGAGGATTGAGGATTGAGGATTGAGCATTGAAGATTGAGTATTGATGCCTGAGGATTGAGGATTGAGGATTGAGGATTGAGGATTGAGGATTGAGGATTGAGGATTGAAGATTGAGTATTGAGGATTGAAGATTGAGGGTTGAAGATTGAGTATTGATGATTGAATATTGAGGATTGAGGATTGAGGATCGAGGATTGAAGATTGAGAATTGAGGATTCCAGATTGAGGATTGAGGATTGAGGATTGAGGATGGAGGATGAGGGCTGAGGGTTGAATATTGAGGATTGAGGATTGAGGTTTGAGGATTGAGGATGAAGACTGAGGGTTGAGGATCGAGGTTTGAGGATTAAGGACGAGGACTGACGGTAGAGGATTTAGGTTTGAGGATTGAGGATTGAGGACTGAGGATTGAGGATGAGGGCTAAGCGTCGGGGATTGAGATTGGACGACTGAGGACTGAGGATTGATGATTGAGAATTGAGGATTGATGTTTGAGGATTGAAGATTGAGGATTGGGTATTGAGGATTGAAGAATGAGGATTGAGGATTGAGGATTGAGGATCGAGGATTGAGGATTGAAGATTAAGGATTGGGTATTTAGGATTGAAGAGTGAGGATTAAGGATTGAGGTTTGAGGATTGATAATTGAATATTGAGGATTGAGGATTGAGGTTTGAGGATTGAGTATGAAGACTGAGGGTTGAGGATTGAGGTTTGAGGAACGAGGATTGAGGATTGAGGATTGAGGACTAAGGATTGACGATTGAGTATTGAAGATTGAGGATTGATGACTGAGGATTGACGACTGAGAATTGAGGATTGAGGATTGCTGATTGAAGATTGAGTATTGAAGATTGAATATTGCGGATTGAATATTGCGGATTGAGGATTGAAGATTGAGCATTGAGGATTGAAGATTGAGGGTTGAAGATTGAGTATTGATGATTAAAGATTGAGTATTGAGGATTGAATATAAGAGGATTGAGGATTGAGGATTGAAGATTGAGTATTGAGGATTGAATATTGAGGATTGAGGATTGAGGATTGAGGTTTGAGGATTGAGGATTGAAGATTGAGTATTGAGGATTGAAGATTGAGGGTTGAAGATTGAGTATTGATGATTGAATATTGAGGATTGAGGATTGAGGATTGAGGATTGAGGATTGAGGATTGAGGATTGAAGATTGAGTATTGATGATTGAATATTGAGGATTGAGGATTGAGGTTTGAGGATTGAGGACGAGGACTGACGGTAGAGGATTTAGGTTTGAGGATTGAGGATTGAGGAATGAGGATTGAGGATGAGTGCTAAGAGTCGGGGATTGATGTTCGACGACTGAGGACTGAGGATTGAGGATTGAGAATTGAGGATAGATGTTTGAGGATTGAAGATTGAGGATTGAGGATTGAGGATTGAGGAATGAGGATTGAAGATTGAGTATTGAGGATTGAAGATTGAGGATAGAGGATTGAGTACTGAGGATGGAGGATGAGGGCTGAGGGTTGAGGATTGAGGATTGAGAAATGAGGATTGAGGATTGAGGATTGAAATAGAGGATTGGGTATTGAGGATTGAAGAATGAGGATTGAGGAATTAGGATTGAGGATTGAGGATTGAGGATTGAAGATTGAGAATTGAGGATTGAAGATTGAGGATTGAGGATTGAGGATTGAGGATGGAGGATGAGGGCTGAGGGTTGAGGATTGAGGATTGAGAAATGAGGATTGAGGATTGAGGATTGAAATTGAGGATTGTGTATTGAGGATTGACGAATGAGGATTGAGGAATTAGGATTGAGGATTGAGGATTGAAGATTGAGGATTGGGTATTGAGGATTGAAGAATGACGATTGAGGATTGAGGATTGAGGATTGAGGATTGAAGATTAGTAATGAGGATTCAAGATTGAGGGTTGAGGATTGAGGATTGAGGATTGAGGATTGAGGATTGAGTATTGCGGGTTGAAGATTGACGATTGAGGATAGAGGATTGAGGATTGAGGATTGAAGATTGAGTATCGAGGATTGAAGATTGAGTATTGAGTATTGAGGATTGAGGATTCAGGGTTGAAGATTGAGGATTGAGGATTGAGGATTGAGGATCTAGGATTGGAGATTGATTATTGAGTATAGAAGGTTGAGGATTGTGGATTGAGGATTGAGGATTGAGGATTGAGGATTGCGGATTGAGGATTGAGGATTGAGAATTGAGGATTGAGGATTGAGGATTGAAGATTGAGTATTGAGGATTGAGGATTCAGGGTTGAAGATTGAGGATTGAGGATTGAGGAATGAGGATTGAGAATTAAGGATTGAAGATTGAGTATTGAGGATTGAAGATTGAGGTTTGAAGATTGAGTATTGATGATTGAATATTGAGGATTGAGGATTGAGGATTGAGGATTGAGGATTGAGGACTGAGGATTGAGGATTGAAATTGAGGATTGGGTATTGAGGATTGAAGAATGAGGATTGAGGAATTAGGATTGAGGATTGAGGTTTGAGGAACGAGGATTGAGGATTGAGGATTGTGGACTAAGGATTGACGATTGAGTATTGAAGATTGAGGATTGATGACTGAGGATTGACGACTGAGAATTGAGGATTGAGGATTGATGATTGAAGATTGAGTATTGAGGATTGAATATTGCGAATTGAGGATTGAGGATTGAGGATTGAGGATTGAGGATTGAGGATTGAAGATTGAGTATTGAGTATTGAAGGTTGAGGATTGTGGATTGAGGATTAAGGATTGAGGATTGAATATTGTAGATTGAGTATTGATGCCTGAGGATTGAGGATTGAGGATTGAGGATTGAGGATTGAGGATTGAAGATTGAGTAATGAGGATTGAAGATTGAGGTTTGAAAATTGAGTATTGATGATTGAATATTGAGGATTGAGGATTGAGGATTGAGGATTGAGGATTGAGGATTGAGGATTGAAGATTGAGTATTGATTATTGAATATTGAGGATTGAGGATTGAGGTTTGAGGATTGAGGATTGAGGATTGAGGATTGAGGATTGAGTATTGAAGATTGAGTATTGATGCCTGAGGATTGAGTATCGAGGATTGAGGATTGAGGATTGGAGATTGATTATTGAGGAATGAAGATTGAGGATTGAGGATTCAGGATTGAGAATTGAGTATTGAGTATGAGGACTGAGGGTTGAGGATTGAGGTTTGAGGAATGAGGATTGAGGGTTGGGTAATGAGGATTGAGGATTGAGGATTGAGGATTGAGCATTGAAGATTGAGTATTGATGCCTGTGGATTGAGGATTGAGGATTGAGGATTGAGTGTTGAGGGTTGAAGATTGAGGATTGAGGATAGAGGATTGAGGATTGAGGATTGAAGATTGAGCATTGAGGATTGAAGATTGAGGATTGAGTATTGAGGATAGAGGATTCAGGGTTGAAGATTGAGGATTGAGGATTGAGGATTGAGGATCTAGGATTGGAGATAGATTATTGAGTATAGAAGGTTGAGGATTGTGGATTGAGGATTGAGGATTGAGGATTGAGGATTGAGGATTGAGGATTGAGAATTGAGGATTGAGGATTGAGGATTGAAGATTGAGTATTGACGATTGAATATTGAGGATTGAGGATTGAGGATTGAGGATTGAAGATTGAGTATTGAGGATTGAAGATTGAGGATTGAGTATTGAGGATTGAGGATTCAGGGTTGAAGATTGAGGATTGAGGATTGAGAATTGAGGATTGAGGATTGCGGATTGAAGATTGAATATTGATGATTGAATATTGAGGACTGAGGATTGAGGATTGAGGATGAAGTCTGAGGGTTGAGGATTGAGGTTTGAGGAACGAGGATTGAGGATTGAGGATTGAGGACTAAGGATTGACGATTGAGTATTGAAGATTGAGGATTGGTGACTGAGGATTGACGACTGAGAATTGAGGATTGAGGATTTGTGATTGAAGATTGAGTATTGGGGATTGAGTATTGAGGATTGAGGATTGAGGGTTGAGGATTGAGGATTGAGGATTGAGGATTGAAAATTGAGTATTGAGTATTGAATGTTGAGGATTGTGGATTGAGGATTAAGGATTGAGGATTGAATACTGTAGATTGAGTATTGATGCCAGAGGATTGAGGTTTGAGGATTGAGGATTGAGGATTGAGGATTGAGGATTGAGGATCGAAGATTGAGTATTGATGATTGAATATTGAGGATTGAGGATTGAGGTTTGAGGATTGAGGATTGAGGATTGAGGATTGAGGATTGAGTATTGAAGATTGAGTATTGATGCCTGAGGATTGAGGATCGAGGATTGAGGATTGAGGATTGGAGATTGACTATTGAGGATTGAAGATTGAGGATTGAGGATTGAGGATTGAGAATTGAGAATTGAATATGAGGACTGAGGGTTGAGGATTGAGGTTTGAGGAATGAGGACTGAGGGCTGGGGAATGAGGATTGAGGATTGAGGATTGAGGATTGAGCATTGAAGGTTGAGTATTGATGCCTGAGGATTGAGGATTGAGGATTGATGATTGAGGATCGAGGATTGAAGATTGAGAATTGAGGATTGAAGATCGAGGATTGTGGATTGAGGATTGAGGATGGAGGATGAGGGCTGAGGGTTGAGGATTGAGGATTGAGGATTGAGGATTGAGGACTGAGGATTGAGGATTGAGGATTGAGCATTGAGGATTGAAGATTGAGTACTGGGGATTGGGGATTGAAGATTGAGGATTAAGGATTGAAGATTGGGGATTGAGGATCTAGAATTGGAGATTGATTATTGAGGACTGAAGATTGAGGATTGAGAATTGAGGATTGAGAATTGAGAATTGAGTATGAGGACTGAGGGTTGAGGATTGAGGTTTGAGGAATGAGGATTGAGGGTTGAGGATTGAGGATTGAGGATTGCGGATTGAAGATTGAGTATTGATGATTGAATATTGAGGATTGAGGATTGAGGTTTGAGGATTGAGGATTGAGGATTGAGGATTGAGGGTTGAGTATTGAAGACTGAGTATTGATGCCTGAGGATTGAGGATCGAGAATTGAGGATTGAGGATTGGAGATTGATTATTGAGGATTGAAGATTGAGGATTGAGGATTGAGGATTGAGAATTGAGAATTGAGTATGAGGACTGAGGGTTCAGGGTTGAGGTTTGAGGAATGAGGATTGAGGGTTGGGGAATGAGGATAGGGGATTGAGGATTGAGGATTGAGCATTGAAGATTGAGTATTGATGCCTGAGGATTGAGGATTGAGGATTGAGGATTGAGGATTGAGGATTGAGGATTGAAGATTGAGTATTGAGTATTGAAGGTTGAGGATTGTGGATTGAGGATTAAGGACTGAGGATTGAACATTGTAGATTGAGTATTGATGCCTGAGGATTGAGGATTGAGGATTGAGGATTGAGGATTGAGGATTGAGGATTGAGGATTGAAGATTGAGTATTGAGGATTGAAGATTGAGGGTTGAAGATTGAGTATTGATGATTGAATATTGAGGATTGAGGATTGAGGATCGAGGATTGAAGATTGAGAATTGAGGATTCCAGATTGAGGATTGAGGATTGAGGATTGAGGATGGAGGATGAGGGCTGAGGGTTGAATATTGAGGATTGAGGATTGAGGTTTGAGGATTGAGGATGAAGACTGAGGGTTGAGGATCGAGGTTTGAGGGTTGAGGACGAGGACTGACGGTAGAGGATTTAGGTTTGAGGATTGAGGATTGAGGACTGAGGATTGAGGATGAGGGCTAAGCGTCGGGGATTGAGATTCGACGACTGAGGACTGAGGATTGATGATTGAGAATTGAGGATTGATGTTTGAGGATTGAAGATTGAGGATTGGGTATTGAGGATTGAAGAATGAGGATTGAGGATTGAGGATTGAGGATCGAGGATTGAGGATTGAAGATTAAGGATTGGGTATTTAGGATTGAAGAGTGAGGATTAAGGATTGAGGTTTGAGGATTGATAATTGAATATTGAGGATTGAGGATTGAGGTTTGAGGATTGAGTATGAAGACTGAGGGTTGAGGATTGAGGTTTGAGGAACGAGGATTGAGGATTGAGGATTGAGGACTAAGGATTGACGATTGAGTATTGAAGATTGAGGATTGATGACTGAGGATTGACGACTGAGAATTGAGGATTGAGGATTGCTGATTGAAGATTGAGTATTGAAGATTGAATATTGCGGATTGAATATTGCGGATTGAGGATTGAAGATTGAGCATTGAGGATTGAAGATTGAGGGTTGAAGATTGAGTATTGATGCCTGAGGATTGAGGATTGAGGATTGAGGACTGAGGATTGAGGATTGAAGATTGAGAATTGAGTATTGATGCCTGAGGATTGAGGATCGAGGATTGAGGATTGAGGATTGGAGATTGATTATTGAGGATTGAAGATTGAGGATTGAGGATTGAGGATTGAGAATTGAGAATTGAGTATGAGGACTGAGGGTTGAGGGTTGAGGTTTGAGGAATGAGGATTGAGGGTTGGGGAATGAGGATTGAGGATTGAGGATTGAGGATTGAGCATTGAAGATTGAGTATTGATGCCTGAGGATTGAGGATTGAGGATTGATGATTGAGGATCGGGGATTGAAGATTGAGAATTGAGGATTGAAGATTGAGGATTGAGGATTGAGGATTGAGGATGGAGGATGAGGGCTGAGGGTTGAGGATTGAGGATTGAGAAATGAGGATTGAGGATTGAGGATTGAAATTGAGGATTGTGTATTGAGGATTGACGAATGAGGATTGAGGAATTAGGATTGAGGATTGAGGATTGAAGATTGAGGATTGGGTATTGAGGATTGAAGAATGAGGATTGAGGATTGAGGATTGAGGATTGAGGATTGAAGATTAGTAATGAGGATTGAAGATTGAGGGTTGAGGATTGAGGATTGAGGATTGAGGATTGAGGATTGAGTGTTGAGGGTTGAAGATTGACGATTGAGGATAGAGGATTGAGGATTGAGGATTGCAGATTGAGTATCGAGGATTGAAGATTGAGTATTGAGTATTGAGGATTGAGGATTCAGGGTTGAAGATTGAGGATTGAGGATTGAGGATTGAGGATCTAGGATTGGAGATTGATTATTGAGTATAGAAGGTTGAGGATTGTGGATTGAGGATTGAGGATTGAGGATTGAGGATTGAGGATTGAGGATTGAGGATTGAGAATTGAGGATTGAGGATTGAGGATTGAAGATTGAGTATTGAGGATTGAGGATTCAGGGTTGAAGATTGAGGATTGAGGATTGAGGAATGAGGATTGAGGATTAAGGATTGAAGATTGAGTATTGAGGATTGAAGATTGAGGTTTGAAGATTGAGTATTGATGATTGAATATTGAGGATTGAGGATTGAGGATTGAGGATTGAGGATTGAGGATTGAGGATTGAGGATTGAAATTGAGGATTGGGTATTGAGGATTGAAGAATGAGGATTGAGGAATTAGGATTGAGGATTGAGGTTTGAGGAACGAGGATTGAGGATTGAGGATTGTGGACTAAGGATTGACGATTGAGTATTGAAGATTGAGGATTGATGACTGAGGATTGACGACTGAGAATTGAGGATTGAGGATTGATGATTAAAGATTGAGTATTGAGGATTGAATATTGCGAATTGAGGATTGAGGATTGAGGATTGAGGATTGAGGATTGAGGATTGAAGATTGAGTATTGAGTATTGAAGGTTGAGGATTGTGGATTGAGGATTAAGGATTGAGGATTGAATATTGTAGATTGAGTATTGATGCCTGAGGATTGAGGATTGAGGATTGAGGATTGAGGATTGAGGATTGAAGATTGAGTAATGAGGATTGAAGATTGAGGTTTGAAAATTGAGTATTGATGATTGAATATTGAGGATTGAGGATTGAGGATTGAGGATTGAGGATTGAGGATTGAGGATTGAAGATTGAGTATTGATTATTGAATATTGAGGATTGAGGATTGAGGTTTGAGGATTGAGGATTGAGGATTGAGGATTGAGGATTGAGTATTGAAGATTGAGTATTGATGCCTGAGGATTGAGTATCGAGGATTGAGGATTGAGGATTGGAGATTGATTATTGAGGAATGAAGATTGAGGATTGAGGATTCAGGATTGAGAATTGAGTATTGAGTATGAGGACTGAGGGTTGAGGATTGAGGTTTGAGGAATGAGGATTGAGGGTTGGGTAATGAGGATTGAGGATTGAGGATTGAGGATTGAGCATTGAAGATTGAGTATTGATGCCTGTGGACTGAGGATTGAGGATTGAGGATTGAGTGTTGAGGGTTGAAGATAGAGGATTGAGGATAGAGGATTGAGGATTGAGGATTGAAGATTGAGCATTGAGGATTGAAGATTGAGGATTGAGTATTGAGGATAGAGGATTCAGGGTTGAAGATTGAGGATTGAGGATTGAGGATTGAGGATCTAGGATTGGAGATTGATTATTGAGTATAGAAGGTTGAGGATTGTGGATTGAGGATTGAGGATTGAGGATTGAGGATTGAGGATTGAGGATTGAGAATTGAGGATTGAGGATTGAGGATTGAAGATTGAGTATTGACGATTGAATATTGAGGATTGAGGATTGAGGATTGAGGATTGAAGATTGAGTATTGCGGATTGAAGATTGAGGATTGAGTATTGAGGATTGAGGATTCAGGGTTGAAGATTGAGGATTGAGGATTGCGGATTGAAGATTGAATATTGATGATTGAATATTGAGGACTGAGGATTGAGGATTGAGGATGAAGTCTGAGGGTTGAGGATTGAGGTTTGAGGAACGAGGATTGAGGATTGAGGATTGAGGACTAAGGATTGACGATTGAGTATTGAAGATTGAGGATTGGTGACTGAGGATTGACGACTGAGAATTGAGGATTGAGGATTTGTGATTGAAGATTGAGTATTGAGGATTGAGGATTGAGGGTTGAGGATTGAGGATTGAGGATTGAGGATTGAAGATTGAGTATTGAGTATTGAATGTTGAGGATTGTGGATTGAGGATTAAGGATTGAGGATTGAATACTGTAGATTGAGTATTGATGCCAGAGGATTGAGGTTTGAGGATTGAGGATTGAGGATTGAGGATTGAGGATTGAGGATCGAAGATTGAGTATTGATGATTGAATATTGAGGATTGAGGATTGAGGTTTGAGGATTGAGGATTGAGGATTGAGGATTGAGGATTGAGTATTGAAGATTGAGTATTGATGCCTGAGGATTGAGGATCGAGGATTGAGGATTGAGGATTGGAGATTGACTATTGAGGATTGAAGATTGAGGATTGAGGATTGAGGATTGAGAATTGAGAATTGAATATGAGGACTGAGGGTTGAGGATTGAGGTTTGAGGAATGAGGACTGAGGCCTGGGGAATGAGGATTGAGGATTGAGGATTGAAGATTGAGCATTGAAGGTTGAGTATTGATGCCTGAGGATTGAGGATTGAGGATTGATGATTGAGGATCGAGGATTGAAGATTGAGAATTGAGGATTGAAGATCGAGGATTGTGGATTGAGGATTGAGGATGGAGGATGAGGGCTGAGGGTTGAGGATTGAGGATTGAGGATTGAGGATTGAAGACTGAGGATTGAGGATTGAGGATTGAGCATTGAGGATTGAAGATTGAGTACTGGGGATTGGGGATTGAAGATTGAGGATTAAGGATTGAAGATTGGGGATTGAGGATCTAGAATTGGAGATTGATTATTGAGGACTGAAGATTGAGGATTGAGAATTGAGGATTGAGAATTGAGAATTGAGTATGAGGACTGAGGGTTGAGGATTGAGGTTTGAGGAATGAGGATTGAGGGTTGAGGATTGAGGATTGAGGATTGCGGATTGAAGATTGAGTATTGATGATTGAATATTGAGGATTGAGGATTGAGGTTTGAGGATTGAGGATTGAGGATTGAGGATTGAGGGTTGAGTATTGAAGACTGAGTATTGATGCCTGAGGATTGAGGATCGAGAATTGAGGATTGAGGATTGGAGATTGATTATTGAGGATTGAAGATTGAGGATTGAGGATTGAGGATTGAGAATTGAGAATTGAGTATGAGGACTGAGGGTTCAGGGTTGAGGTTTGAGGAATGAGGATTGAGGGTTGGGGAATGAGGATAGAGGATTGAGGATTGAGGATTGAGCATTGAAGATTGAGTATTGATGCCTGAGGATTGAGGATTGAGGATTGAGGATTGAGGATTGAGGATTGAGGATTGAGGATTGAAGATTGAGTATTGAGGATTGAAGATTGAGGGTTGAAGATTGAGTATTGATGATTGAATATTGAGGATTGAGGATTGAGGATCGAGGATTGAAGATTGAGAATTGAGGATTCCAGATTGAGGATTGAGGATTGAGGATTGAGGATGGAGGATGAGGGCTGAGGGTTGAATATTGAGGATTGAGGATTGAGGTTTGAGGATTGAGGATGAAGACTGAGGGTTGAGGATCGAGGTTTGAGGATTGAGGACGAGGACTGACGGTAGAGGATTTAGGTTTGAGGATTGAGGATTGAGGACTGAGGATTGAGGATGAGGGCTAAGCGTCGGGGATTGAGATTCGACGACTGAGGACTGAGGATTGATGATTGAGAATTGAGGATTGATGTTTGAGGATTGAAGATTGAGGATTGGGTATTGAGGATTGAAGAATGAGGATTGAGGATTGAGGATTGAGGATCGAGGATTGAGGATTGAAGATTAAGGATTGGGTATTTAGGATTGAAGAGTGAGGATTAAGGATTGAGGTTTGAGGATTGATAATTGAATATTGAGGATTGAGGATTGAGGTTTGAGGATTGAGTATGAAGACTGAGGGTTGAGGATTGAGGTTTGAGGAACGAGGATTGAGGATTGAGGATTGAGGACTAAGGATTGACGATTGAGTATTGAAGATTGAGGATTGATGACTGAGGATTGACGACTGAGAATTGAGGATTGAGGATTGCTGATTGAAGATTGAGTATTGAAGATTGAATATTGCGGATTGAATATTGCGGATTGAGGATTGAAGATTGAGCATTGAGGATTGAAGATTGAGGGTTGAAGATTGAGTATTGATGATTAAAGATTGAGTATTGAGGATTGAATATAAGAGGATTGAGGATTGAGGATTGAAGATTGAGTATTGAGGATTGAGGATTGAATATTGAGGATTGAGGATTGAGGATTGAGGTTTGAGGATTGAGGATTGAAGATTGAGTATTGAGGATTGAAGATTGAGGGTTGAAGATTGAGTATTGATGATTGAATATTGAGGATTGAGGATTGAGGATTGAGGATTGAGGATTGAGGATTGAGGATTGAAGATTGAGTATTGATGATTGAATATTGAGGATTGAGGATTGAGGTTTGAGGATTGAGGACGAGGACTGACGGTAGAGGATTTAGGTTTGAGGATTGAGGATTGAGGAATGAGGATTGAGGATGAGTGCTAAGAGTCGGGGATTGATGTTCGACGACTGAGGACTGAGGATTGAGGATTGAGAATTGAGGATAGATGTTTGAGGATTGAAGATTGAGGATTGAGGATTGAGGATTGAGGAATGAGGATTGAAGATTGAGTATTGAGGATTGAAGATTGAGGATAGAGGATTGAGTACTGAGGATGGAGGATGAGGGCTGAGGGTTGAGGATTGAGGATTGAGAAATGAGGATTGAGGATTGAGGATTGAAATAGAGGATTGGGTATTGAGGATTGAAGAATGAGGATTGAGGAATTAGGATTGAGGATTGAGGATTGAGGATTGAAGATTGAGGATTGGGTATTGAGGATTGAAGAATGAGGATTGAGGATTGAGGATTGAGGATTGAGGATTGAGGATTGAAGATTGAGTGTTGAGGATTGAAAACTGAGGATTGAGGATTGACGATTGAGGATTGAGGATTGAAGATTGAGTATTGAGGATTGAAGATGGAGGATTGAGTATTGAGGATTGAGGATTCAGGGTTGAAGATTGAGGATTGAGGATTGAGGATTGAGGATTGAGGATTGAGGATTGAAGATTGAATATTTATGATTGAATATTGAGGACTGAGGATTGAGGGTTGTGGATTGAGGACGAGGACTGAGGGTTGAATATTGATGTTTGAGGTCTGAGGATTAAGGATTGAGGATTGAGAATTGAGGATTGAGGATTAAGGATTGAAGATTAAGGATTGGGTATTTAGGATTGAAGAATGAGGATTGAGGATTGAGGTTTGAGGATTGGGGATTGAAGATTGAGTATTGATGATTGAATATTGAGGATTGAGGATTGAGGTTTGAGGATTGAGGATGAAGTCTGAGGGTTGAGGATTGAGGTTTGAGGAACGAGGATTGAGGATTGAGGATTGAGGACTAAGGATTGACGATTGAGTATTGAAGATTGAGGATTGATGACTGAGGATTGACGACTGAGAATTGAGGATTGAGGATTGATGATTGAAGATTCAGTATTGAGGATTGAATATTGCGGATTGAGGATTGAGGATTGAGGATTGAGGCTTGAGGATTGAGGATTGAAGATTGAGTATTGAATATTGAAGGTTGAGGATTGTGGCTTGAGGATTAAGGATTGAGGATTGATTATTGTAGATTGAGTATTGATGCCTGAGGATTGAGGATTGAGGATTGAGGATTAAGGATTGAGGATGGAAGATTGAGTACTGAGGATTGAAGATTGAGGGTTGAAGATTGAGTATTGATGATTGAATATTGAGGATTGAGGATTGAGTATTGAGGATTGAGGATTGAGGATTGAGGATTGAAGATTGAGTATTGCTGATTGAATATTGAGGATTGGGGATTGAGGTTTGAGGATTGAGGACGAGGACTGACGGTAGAGGATTTAGGTTTGAGGATTGAGGATTGAGGACTGAGGATTGAGGATGCGTGCTAAGCGTCGGGGATTGAGATTCGACGACTGAGGACTGAGGATTGAGGATTGAGAATTGAGGATTGATGTTTGAGGATTGAAGATTGAGGATTGTGTATTGAGGATTGAGGAATGAGGATTGAGGATTGAGGATTGAGGATTGAGGATTGAAGATTCAGTATTGATGATTGAATATTGAGGATTGTGGATTGAGGATTGAGGATTGAAGATTGAGTATTGAGGATTGAAGATTGAGGATTGAGTATTGAGGATTGAGGATTCAGGGTTGAAGATTGAGGATTGAGGATTGAGAATTGAGGATTGAGGATTGCGGATTGAAGATTGAATATTGATGATTGAATATTGAGGACTGAGGATTGAGGATTGAGGATTGAAGATTGAGTATTGAGTATTCAAGGTTGAGGATTGTGGATTGAGGATTAAGGATTGAGGATTGAATACTGTAGATTGAGTATTGATGCCAGAGGATTGAGGATTGAGGATTGAGGATTGAGGATTGAGGATTGAAATTGAGGATTGGGTATTGAGGATTGAAGAATGAGGATTGAGGAATTAGGATTGAGGATTGAAGATTGAGGATTGAGTATTGAGGATTGAGGATTCAGGGTTGAAGATTGAGGATTGAGGATGAGGGCTGAGGGTTGAGGATTGAGGATTGAGAAATGAGGATTGAGGATTGAGGATTGAAATTGAGGATTGGGTATTGATGATTGAAGAATGAGGATTGAGGAATTAGGATTGAGGATTGAAGATTGAGGATTGAGTATTGAGGATTGAGGATTCAGGGTTGAAGATTGAGGATTGAGGATTGAGGATTGAGGATTGAGGATTTTGGATTGAAGATTGAGGATTGGGTATTTAGGATTGAAGAATGAGGATTGAGGATTGAGGTATGAGGATTGAGGATTGAGGATTGAAGGTTGAGTATTGATGATTGAATATTGAGGATTGAGGATTGAGGTTTGAGGATTGAGGATGAAGACTGAGGATTGAGGATTAAGGATTGAGGATTGAATATTGTAGATTGAGTATTGATGCCTGAGGATTGAGGATTGAGGATTGAGGATTGAAGATTGAGTATTGAGGATTGAAGATTGAGGTTTGAAAATTGAGTATTGATGATTGAATATTGAGGATTGAGGATTGAGGATTGAGGATTGAGGATTGAGGATTGAGGATTGAAGATTGAGTATTGATGATTGAATATTGAGGATTGAGGATTGAGGTTTGAGGATTGAGGATTGAGGATTGAGGATTGAGGATTGAGTATTGAAGATTGAGTATTGATGCCTGAGGATTGAGTATCGAGGATTGAGGATTGAGGATTGGAGATTGATTATTGAGGAATGAAGATTGAGGATTGAGGATTGAGGATTGAGAATTGAGAATTGAGTATGAGGACTGAGGGTTGAGGATTGAGGTTTGAGGAATGAGGATTGAGGGTTGGGTAATGAGGATTGAGGGTTGAGGATTGAGGATTGAGCATTGAAGATTGAGTATTGATGCCTGAGGATTGAGGATTGAGGATTGATGATTGAGGATCGAGGATTGAAGATTGAGAATTGAGGATTGAAGATTGAGGATTGAGGATTGAGGATTGAGGATTGAGAAATGAGGATTGAGGATTGACAATTGAAATTGAGGATTGGGTATTGAGGATTGAAGAATGAGGATTGAGGAATTAGGATTGAGGATTGAAGATTGAGGATTGAGTATTGAGGATTGAGGATTCAGGGTTGAAGATTGAGGATTGAGGATTGAGGATTGAGGATTGAGGATTGCGGATTGAAGATTGAGGATTGGGTATTTAGGATTGAAGAATGAGGATTGAGGATTGAGGTTTGAGGATTGAGGATTGAGGATTGAAGATTGAGTATTGATGATTGAATATTGAGGATTGAGGATTGAGGTTTGAGGATTGAGGATGAAGACTGAGGGTTGAGGATTGAGGTTTGAGGAACGAGGATTGAGGATTGAGGATTGAGGACTAAGGATTGACGAATGAGTATTGAAGATTGAGGATTGATGACTGAGGATTGACGACTGAGAATTGAGGATTGAGGATGATGATTGAAGACTGAGTATTGAGGATTGAATATTGAGGATTGAGGATTGAGGATTGAGGATTGAGGATTGAGGATTGAAGATTGAGTATTGAGTATTGAAGGTTGAGGTTTGTGGGTTGAGGATTAAGGATTGAGGATTGAATATTGTAGATTGAGTATTGAAGCCTGAGGATTGAGTATTGAGGATTGAGGATTGAGGATTGAAGATTGAGTATTGAGGATTGTAGATTGAGTATTGAAGATTGAGTATTGATGATTGAATATTGAGGATTGAGGATTGAGGATTGAGGATTGAGGATTGGGTATTGAGGATTGAGGAATGAGGGTTGAGGATTGAGGTTTGAGGATTGAGGATTGAAGATTGAGTATTGATGATTGAATATTGAGGATTGAGGATTGAGGTTTGAGGATTGAGGATGAAGTCTGAGGTTTGAGGATTGAGGTTTGAGGAACGAGGATGGAGGACTGAGGATTGAGGACTAAGGATTGACGATTGAGTATTGAAGATTGAGGGTTGGTGACTGAGGATTGACGACTGAGAATTGAGGATTGAGGATTGGTGATTGAAGATTGAGTATTGAGGATTGAATATTGAGGATTGAGGATTGAGGGTTGAGGATTGAGGATTGAGGATTGAGGATTGAAGATTGAGTATTGAGTATTGAAGGTTGAGGATTGTGGATTGAGGATTAAGGATTGAGGATTGAATATTGTAGATTGAGTATTGATGCCAGAGGATTGAGGATTGAGGATTGAGGACTGAGGATTGAGGATTGAAGATTGAGTATTGAGGATTGAAGATTGAGGATTGAAGATTGAGTATTGATGGTTGAATATTGAGGATTGAGGATTGAGGATTGAGGATTGATGATTAGGTATTGAGGATTGAGGAATGAGGATTGAGGATGATGATTGAAGATTGAGTATTGAGGATTGAATATTGAGGATTGAGGATTGAGGATTGAGGATTGAGGATTGAGGATTGAAGATTGAGTATTGAAGATTGAGGATTGGTGACTGAGGATTGACGACTGAGAATTGAGGATTGAGGATTGGTGATTGAAGATTGAGTATTGAGGATTGAATATTGAGGATTGAGGATTGAGGGTTGAGGATTGAGGATTGAGGATTGAGGATTGAAGATTGAGTATTGAGTATTGAAGGTTGAGGATTGTGGATTGAGGATTGAGGATTGAGGATTGAAGATTGAGTATTGAAGATTGAGGATTGGTGACTGAGGATTGACGACTGAGAATTGAGGATTGAGGATTGGTGATTGAAGATTGAGTATTGAGGATTGAATATTGAGGATTGAGGATTGAGGGTTGAGGATTGAGGATTGAGGAATGAGGATTGAAGATTGAGTATTGAGGATTGAGGATAGAGGATTGAGTACTGAGGATGGAGGATGAGGGCTGAGGGTTGAGGATTGAGAATTGAGAAATGAGGATTGAGGATTGAGGATTGAAATTGAGGATTGGGTATTGAGGATTGAAGAATGAGGATTGAGGAATTAGCATTGAGGATTGAGGATTGAGGATTGAAGATTGAGGATTGGGTATTGAGGATTGAAGAATGAGGATTGAGGATTGAGGATTGAGGACTGAGGATTGAAGATTGAGTGTTGAGGATTGAAAATTGAGGATTGAGGATTGACGATTGAGGATTGAGGATTGAAGATTGAGTATTGAGGATTGAAGATGGAGGATTGGCTATTGAGGACTGAGGATTCAGGGTTGAAGATTGAGGATTGAGGATTGAGGATTGAGGATTGAGGATTGAGGATTGAAGATTGAATATTTATGATTGAATATTGAGGACTGAGGATTGAGGGTTGTGGATTGAGGACGAGGACTGAGGGTTGAATATTGATGTTTGAGGTGTGAGGATTATGGATTGAGTATTGAGAATTGAGGATTGAGGATTGAGGATTGAAGATTAAGGATTGGGTATTTAGGATTGAAGAATGAGGATTGAGGATTGAGGTTTGAGGAATGAGGATTGAGGGTTGGGTAATGAGGATTGAGGATTGAGGATTGAGGATTGAGCATTGAAGATTGAGTATTGATGCCTGAGGATTGAGGATTGAGGATTGATGATTGAGGATCGAGGATTGAAGATTGAGAATTGAGGATTGAAGATTGAGGATTGAGGATTGAGGATTGAGAATGGAGGATGAGGGCTGAGGGTTGAGGATTGAGGATTGAGAAATGAGGATTGAGGATTGAGGATTGAAATTGAGGATTGGGTATTGAGGATTGAAGAATGAGGATTGAGGTATTAGGATTGAGGATTGAGGATTGAGGATTGAAGATTGAGGATTGGGTATTGAGGATTGAAGAATGAGGATTGAGGATTGAGGATTGAGGATTGAGGATTGAAGATTAGTGATGAGGATTGAAGATTGAGGGTTGAGGATTGAGGATTGAGTGTTGAGGGTTGAAGATTGAGGATTGAGGATAGAGTATTGAGGATTGAGGGTTGAAGATTGAGTATTGAGGATTGAAGATTGAGGATTGAGTATTGAGGATTGAGGATTCAGGGTTGAAGATTGAGGATTGAGGATTGAGGATTGAGGATCTAGGATTGGAGATTGATTATTGAGTATAGAAGGTTGAGGATTGTGGATTGAGGATTGAGGATTGAGGATCGAGGATTGAGGATTGAGGATAGAGAATTGAGGATTGAGGATTGAGGGTGGAAGATTGAGAATTGATGATTGAATATTGAGGATTGAGGATTGAGGATTGAGGATTGAAGATTGAGCATTGAGGATTGAAGATTGAGGATTGAGTATTGAGGATTGAGGATTCAGGGTTGAAGATTGAGGATTGAGGATTGAGGATTGAGGATTGAGAATTGAGGATTGAAGATTGAATATTGATGATTGAATATTGAGGACTGAGGATTGAGGGTTGTGGATTGAGGACGAGGACTGTGGGTTGAATATTGACGTTTGAGGTCTGAGGATTAAGGATTGAGGATTGAGAATTGAATATTGAGGATTGAGGATTCAAGATTGAGGATTGGGTATTTAGGATTGAAGAATGAGGATTGAGGATTGAGGTTTTAGGATTGAGGATTGAAGATTGAGTATTGATGATTGAATATTGAGGATTGAGGACTGTGGTTTGAGGATTGAGGATGAAGTCTGATGGTTGAGGATTGAGGTTTGAGGAACGAGGATTGAGGATTGAGGATTGAGGACTAAGGATTGACGATTGAGTATTGAAGATTGAGAATTGGTGACTGAGGATTGATGACTGAGAATTGAGGATTGAGGATTGGTGATTGAAGATTGAGTATTGATGATTGAATATTGAGGATTGAGGATTGAGGGTTGAGGATTGAGGATTGAGGATTGAGGATTGAAGATTGAGTATTGAGTATTGAAGTTTGAGGATTGTGGATTGAGGATTAAGGATTGAGGATTGAATATTGTAGATTGAGTATTGATGCGAGAGGATTGAGGATTGAGGATTGAGGATTGAGGATTGAGGATTGAAGATTGAGTATTGAGGATTGAAGATTGAGTGTTGAAGATTGAGTATTGATGGTTGAATATTGAGGATTGAGGATTGAGGATTGAGGATTGATGATTAGGTATTGAGGATTGAGGAATGAGGATTGAGGATTGAGGTTTGAGGATTGAGGATTGCAGATTGGGTACTGAGGATTGAAGATTGAGGATTGAGGATTGAGTATTGATGATTGAATATTGAGGATTGAGGATTGAGGATCGAAGATTGAGTATTGATGATTGAATATTGAGGATTGAGGACTGAGGTTTGAGGATTGAGGATTGAGGATAAAAGATTGAGTATTGATGATTGAATATTGAGGATTGAGGATTGAGGTTTGAGGATTGAGGATTGAGGATTGAGGATTGAGGATTGAGTATTGAAGATTGAGGATTGAGTATTGAGGATTGAGGATTCAGTGTTGAAGATTGAGGATTGAGGATTGAGGATTGAGGTTTGAGGATTGAGGATTGAAGATTGAGTATTGATGATTGAATATTGAGGATTGAGGATTGAGGTTTGAGGATTGACGATGAAGACTGAGGGTTGAGGATTGAGGTTTGAGGAACGAGGATTGAGGATTGAGGATTGAGGACTAAGGATTGACGATTGAGTATTGAAGATTGAGGATTGATGACTGAGGATTGACGACTGAGAATTGAGGATTGAGGATGATGATTGAAGATTGAGTATTGAGGATTGAATATTGAGGATTGAGGATTGAGGATTGAGGATTGAGGATTGAGGATTGAAGATTGAGTTATGAGTATTGAAGGTTGAGTATTGTGGGTTGAGGATTAAGGATTGAGGATTGAATATTGTAGATTGAGTATTGATGCCTGAGGATTGATGACTGAGGATTGACGACTGAGAATTGAGGATTGAGGATGATGATTGAAGATTGAGTATTGATGATTGAATATTGAGGATTGAGGATTGAGGATTGAGGATTGAGGATTGAAGATTGAGGATTGAGGATTGAGGATTGAGGATTGAAGATTGAGTATTGAGGATTGAAGATTGAGGATTGAAGATTGAGTATTGATGATTGAATATTGAGGATTGAGGATTGAGGATTGAGGATTGAGGATTGGGTATTGAGGATTGAGGAATGAGGATTGAGGATTGAGGTTTGAGGATTGATGATTGAAGGTTGAGTATTGAGGATTGAATATTGAGGATTGACGATTGAGGATTGAGGATTGAGGATTGAGTATGAGGACTGAGGGTTGAGGATTGAGGTTTGAGGAATGAGGATTGAGGGTTGGGTAATGAGGATTGAGGATTGAGGATTGAGGATTGAGCATTGAAGATTGAGTATTGATGCCTGAGGATTGAGGATTGAGGATTGATGATTGAGGATCGAGGATTGAAGATTGAGAATTGAGGATTGAAGATTGAGGATTGAGGATTGAGGATTGAGAATGGAGGATGAGGGCTGAGGGTTGAGGATTGAGGATTGAGAAATGAGGATTGAGGATTGAGGATTGAAATTGAGGATTGGGTATTGAGGATTGAAGAATGAGGATTGAGGTATTAGGATTGAGGATTGAGGATTGAGGGTTGAGGATTGAGGATTGAGTGTTGAGGGTTGTAGATTGAGGATTGAGGATAGAGGATTGAGGATTGAGGGTTGAAGATTGAGTATTGAGGATTGAAGATTGAGGATTGAGTATTGAGGATTGAGGATTCAGGGTTGAAGATTGAGGATTGAGGATTGAGGATTTAGGATCTAGGATTGGAGATTGATTATTGAGTATAGAAGGTTGAGGATTGTGGATTGAGGATTGAGGATTGAGGATCGAGGATTGAGGATTGAGGATTGAGAATTGAGGATTGAGGATTGAGGGTGGAAGATTGAGTATTGATGATTGAATATTGAGGATTGAGGATTGAGGATTGAGGATTGAAGGTTGAGTATTGAGGATTGAAGATTGAGGATTGAGTATTGAGGATTGAGGATTCAGGGTTGAAGATTGAGGATTGAGGATTGAGGATTGAGGATTGAGAATTGAGGATTGAAGATTGAATATTGATGATTGAATATTGAGGACTGAGGATTGAGGGTTGTGGATTGAGGACGAGGACTGTGGGTTGAATATTGACGTTTGAGGTCTGAGGATTAAGGATTGAGGATTGAGAATTGAATATTGAGGATTGAGGATTCAAGATTGAGGATTGGGTATTTAGGATTGAAGAATGAGGATTGAGGATTGAGGTTTTAGGATTGAGGATTGAAGATCGAGTATTGATGATTGAATATTGAGGATTGAGGACTGAGGTTTGAGGATTGAGGATGAAGTCTGATGGTTGAGGATTGAGGTTTGAGGAACGAGGATTGAGGATTGAGGATTGAGGACTAAGGATTGACGATTGAGTATTGAAGATTGAGAATTGGTGACTGAGGATTGACGACTGAGAATTGAGGATTGAGGATTGGTGATTGAAGATTGAGTATTGATGATTGAATATTGAGGATTGAGGATTGAGGGTTGAGGATTGAGGATTGAGGATTGAGGATTGAAGATTGAGTATTGAGTATTGAAGTTTGAGGATTGTGGATTGAGGATTAAGGATTGAGGATTGAATATTGTAGATTGAGTATTGATGCGAGAGGATTGAGGATTGAGGATTGAGGATTGAGGATTGAGGATTGAAGATTGAGTATTGAGGATTGAAGATTGAGTGTTGAAGATTGAGTATTGATGGTTGAATATTGAGGATTGAGGATTGAGGATTGAGGATTGATGATTAGGTATTGAGGATTGAGGAATGAGGATTGAGGATTGAGGTTTGAGGATTGAGGATTGCAGATTGGGTACTGAGGATTGAAGATTGAGGATTGAGGATTGAGTATTGATGATTGAATATTGAGGATTGAGGATTGAGGATCGAAGATTGAGTATTGATGATTGAATATTGAGGATTGAGGATTGAGGTTTGAGGATTGAGGATTGAGGATTGAGGATTGAGGATTGAGTATTGAAGATTGAGGATTGAGTATTGAGGATTGAGGATTCAGTGTTGAAGATTGAGGATTGAGGATTGAGGATTGATGATTGAGGATTGCGGATTGAAGATTGAGGATTGGGTATTTAGGATTGAATAATGAGGATTGAGGATTGAGGTTTGAGGATTGAGGATTGAAGATTGAGTATTGATGATTGAATATTGAGGATTGAGGATTGAGGTTTGAGGATTGACGATGAAGACTGAGGGTTGAGGATTGAGGTTTGAGGAACGAGGATTGAGGATTGAGGATTGAGGACTAAGGATTGACGATTGAGTATTGAAGATTGAGGATTGATGACTGAGGATTGACGACTGAGAATTGAGGATTGAGGATGATGATTGAAGATTGAGTATTGAGGATTGAATATTGAGGATTGAGGATTGAGGATTGAGGATTGAGGATTGAGGATTGAAGATTGAGTTATGAGTATTGAAGGTTGAGTATTGTGGGTTGAGGATTAAGGATTGAGGATTGAATATTGTAGATTGAGTATTGATGCCTGAGGATTGAGGATTGAGGATTGAGGATTGAGGATTGAGGATTGAAGATTGAGTATTGAGGATTGAAGATTGAGGATTGAAGATTGAGTATTGATGATTGAATATTGAGGATTGAGGATTGAGGATTGAGGATTGAGGATTGGGTATTGAGGATTGAGGAATGAGGATTGAGGATTGAGGTTTGAGGATTGATGATTGAAGGTTGAGTATTGAGGATTGAATATTGAGGATTGATGATTGAGGATTGAGGATTGAGGATTGAGGGTTGAGGATTGCAGATTGAGTATTGAGTATTGAAGGTTGAGGATTGTGGATTGAGGATTAAGGATTGAGGATTGAAAATTGTAGATTGAGTATTGATGCCTGAGGATTGAGGATTGAGGATTGAGGATTGAGGATTGAGGATTGAGGATTGAGGATTGAGGATTGAGTATTGAGGATTGAGGATTCAGGGTTGAAGATTGAGGATTGAGGATTGAGGATTGAGGATTGAGGATTGAGGATTGAAGATTGAATATTGATGATTGAATATTGAGGACTGAAGATTGAGGGTTGTGGATTGAGGACGAGGACTGAGGGTTGAATATTGACGTATGAGGTCTGAGGATTAAGGATTGAGGATTGCGAATTGAGTATTGAGGATTCAGGATTGAAGATTGAGGATTGGGTATTTAGGATTGAAGAATGAGGATTGAGGATTGAGGTTTTAGGATTGAGGATTGAAGATTGAGTATTGATGATTGAATATTGAGGATTGAGGATTGAGGTTTGAGGATTGAGGATTGAGGATTGAGGATTGAGGATTGAGTATTGAAGATTGATCATTGATGCCTGAGGATTGAGGATCGAGGATTGAGGATTGAGGATTGGAGATTGATTATTGAGGATTGAAGATTGAGGATTGAGGATTGAGGATTGAGAATTGAGAATTGAGTATGAGGACTGAGGGTTGAGGATTGAGGTTTGAGGAATGAGGATTGAGGGTTGGGTAATGAGGATTGAGGATTGAGGATTGAGGATTGAGCATTGAAGATTGAGTATTGATGCCTGAGGATTGAGGATTGAGGATTGATGATTGAGGATCGAGGATTGAAGATTGAGAATTGAGGATTGAAGATTGAGGATTGAGGATTGAGGATTGAGAATGGAGGATGAGGGCTGAGGGTTGAGGATTGAGGATTGAGAAATGAGGATTGAGGATTGAGGATTGAAATTGAGGATTGGGTATTGAGGATTGAAGAATGAGGATTGAGGTATTAGGATTGAGGATTGAGGATTGAGGATTGAAGATTGAGGATTGGGTATTGAGGATTGAAGAATGAGGATTGAGGATTGAGGATTGAGGATTGAGGATTGAAGATTAGTGATGAGGATTGAAGATTGAGGGTTGAGGATTGAGGATTGAGTGTTGAGGGTTGCAGATTGAGGATTGAGGATAGAGGATTGAGGATTGAGGGTTGAAGATTGAGTATTGAGGATTGAAGATTGAGGATTGAGTATTGAGGATTGAGGATTCAGGGTTGAAGATTGAGGATTGAGGATTGAGGATTGAGGATCTAGGATTGGAGATTGATTATTGAGTATAGAAGGTTGAGGATTGTGGATTGAGGATTGAGGATTGAGGATCGAGGATTGAGGATTGAGGATTGAGAATTGCGGATTGAGGATTGAGGGTGGAAGATTGAGTATTGATGATTGAATATTGAGGATTGAGGATTGAGGATTGAGGATTGAAGATTGAGCATTGAGGATTGAAGATTGAGGATTGAGTATTGAGGATTGAGGATTCAGGGTTGAAGATTGAGGATTGAGGATTGAGGATTGAGGATTGAGAATTGAGGATTGAAGATTGAATATTGATGATTGAATATTCAGGACTGAGGATTGAGGGTTGTGGATTGAGGACGAGGACTGTGGGTTGAATATTGACGTTTGAGGTCTGAGGATTAAGGATTGAGGATTGAGAATTGAATATTGAGGATTGAGGATTCAAGATTGAGGATTGGGTATTTAGGATTGAAGAATTAGGATTGAGGATTGAGGTTTTAGGATTGAGGATTGAAGATTGAGTATTGATGATTGAATATTGAGGATTGAGGACTGAGGTTTGAGGATTGAGGATGAAGTCTGATGGTTGAGGATTGAGGTTTGAGGAACGAGGATTGAGGATTGAGGATTGAGGACTAAGGATTGACGATTGAGTATTGAAGATTGAGAATTGGTGACTGAGGATTGACGACTGAGAATTGAGGATTGAGGATTGGTGATTGAAGATTGAGTATTGATGATTGAATATTGAGGATTGAGGATTGAGGGTTGAGGATTGAGGATTGAGGATTGAGGATTGAAGATTGAGTATTGAGTATTGAAGTTTGAGGATTGTGGATTGAGGATTAAGGATTGAGGATTGAATACTGTAGATTGAGTATTGATGCGAGAGGATTGAGGATTGAGGATTGAGGATTGAGGATTGAGGATTGAAGATTGAGTATTGAGGATTGAAGATTGAGTGTTGAAGATTGAGTATTGATGGTTGAATATTGAGGATTGAGGATTGAGGATTGAGGATTGATGATTAGGTATTGAGGATTGAGGAATGAGGATTGAGGATTGAGGTTTGAGGATTGAGGATTGCCGATAGGGTACTGAGGATTGAAGATTGAGGATTGAGGATTGAGTATTGATGATTGAATATTGAGGATTGAGGATTGAGGATCGAAGATTGAGTATTGATGATTGAATATTGAGGATTGAGGATTGAGGTTTGAGGATTGAGGATTGAGGATTGAGGATTGAGGATTGAGTATTGAAGATTGAGGATTGAGTATTGAGGATTGAGGATTCAGTGTTGAAGATTGAGGATTGAGGATTGAGGATTGATGATTGAGGATTGCGGATTGAAGATTGAGGATTGGGTATTTAGGATTGAATAATGAGGATTGAGGATTGAGGTTTGAGGATTGAGGATTGAAGATTGAGTATTGATGATTGAATATTGAGGATTGAGGATTGAGGTTTGAGGATTGACGATGAAGACTGAGGGTTGAGGATTGAGGTTTGAGGAACGAGGATTGAGGATTGAGGATTGAGGACTAAGGATTGACGATTGAGTATTGAAGATTGAGGATTGATGACTGAGGATTGACGACTGAGAATTGAGGATTGAGGATGATGATTGAAGATTGAGTATTGAGGATTGAATATTGAGGATTGAGGATTGAGGATTGAGGATTGAGGATTGAGGATTGAAGATTGAGTTATGAGTATTGAAGGTTGAGTATTGTGGGTTGAGGATTAAGGATTGAGGATTGAATATTGTAGATTGAGTATTGATGCCTGAGGATTGAGGATTGAGGATTGAGGATTGAGGATTGAGGATTGAAGATTGAGTATTGAGGATTGAAGATTGAGGATTGAAGATTGAGTATTGATGATTGAATATTGAGGATTGAGGATTGAGGATTGAGGATTGAGGATTGGGTATTGAGGATTGAGGAATGAGGATTGAGGATTGAGGTTTGAGGATTGATGATTGAAGGTTGAGTATTGAGGATTGAATATTGAGGATTGATGATTGAGGATTGAGGATTGAGGATTGAGGGTTGAGGATTGCAGATTGAGTATTGAGTATTGAAGGTTGAGGATTGTGGATTGAGGATTAAGGATTGAGGATTGAAAATTGTAGATTGAGTATTGATGCCTGAGGATTGAGGATTGAGGATTGAGGATTGAGGATTGAGGATTGAGGATTGAGGATTGAGAAATGAGGATTGAGGATTGAGGATTGAAATTGAGGATTGGGTATTGAGGATTGAAGAATGAGGATTGAGGTATTAGGATTGAGGATTGAGGATTGAGGATTGAAGATTGAGGATTGGGTATTGAGGATTGAAGAATGAGGATTGAGGATTGAGGATTGAGGATTGAGGATTGAAGATTAGTGATGAGGATTGAAGATTGAGGGTTGAGGATTGAGGATTGAGTGTTGAGGGTTGAAGATTGAGTATTGAGGATTGAAGATTGAGGATTGAAGAATGAGGATTGAGGATTGAGGATTGAGGATTGAGGATTGAAGATTAGTGATGAGGATTGAAGATTGAGGGTTGAGGATTGAGGATTGAGTGTTGAGGGTTGCAGATTGAGGATTGAGGATAGAGGATTGAGGATTGAGGGTTGAAGATTGAGTATTGAGGATTGAAGATTGAGGATTGAGTATTGAGGATTGAGGATTCAGGGTTGAAGATTGAGGATTGAGGATTGAGGATTGAGGATCTAGGATTGGAGATTGATTATTGAGTATAGAAGGTTGAGGATTGTGGATTGAGGATTGAGGATTGAGGATCGAGGATTGAGGATTGAGGATTGAGAATTGAGGATTGAGGATTGAGGGTGGAAGATTGAGTATTGATGATTGAATATTGAGGATTGAGGATTGAGGATTGAGGATTGAAGATTGAGCATTGAGGATTGAAGATTGAGGATTGAGTATTGAGGATTGAGGATTCAGGGTTGAAGATTGAGGATTGAGGATTGAGGATTGAGGATTGAGAATTGAGGATTGAAGATTGAATATTGATGATTGAATATTCAGGACTGAGGATTGAGGGTTGTGGATTGAGGACGAGGACTGTGGGTTGAATATTGACGTTTGAGGTCTGAGGATTAAGGATTGAGGATTGAGAATTGAATATTGAGGATTGAGGATTCAAGATTGAGGATTGGGTATTTAGGATTGAAGAATTAGGATTGAGGATTGAGGTTTTAGGATTGAGGATTCAAGATTGAGTATTGATGATTGAATATTGAGGATTGAGGACTGAGGTTTGAGGATTGAGGATGAAGTCTGATGGTTGAGGATTGAGGTTTGAGGAACGAGGATTGAGGATTGAGGATTGAGGACTAAGGATTGACGATTGAGTATTGAAGATTGAGAATTGGTGACTGAGGATTGACGACTGAGAATTGAGGATTGAGGATTGGTGATTGAAGATTGAGTATTGATGATTGAATATTGAGGATTGAGGATTGAGGGTTGAGGATTGAGGATTGAGGATTGAGGATTGAAGATTGAGTATTGAGTATTGAAGTTTGAGGATTGTGGATTGAGGATTAAGGATTGAGGATTGAATATTGTAGATTGAGTATTGATGCGAGAGGATTGAGGATTGAGGATTGAGGATTGAGGATTGAGGATTGAAGATTGAGTATTGAGGATTGAAGATTGAGTGTTGAAGATTGAGTATTGATGGTTGAATATTGAGGATTGAGGATTGAGGATTGAGGATTGATGATTAGGTATTGAGGATTGAGGAATGAGGATTGAGGATTGAGGTTTGAGGATTGAGGATTGCCGATAGGGTACTGAGGATTGAAGATTGAGGATTGAGGATTGAGTATTGATGATTGAATATTGAGGATTGAGGATTGAGGATCGAAGATTGAGTATTGATGATTGAATATTGAGGATTGAGGATTGAGGTTTGAGGATTGAGGATTGAGGATTGAGGATTGAGGATTGAGTATTGAAGATTGAGGATTGAGTATTGAGGATTGAGGATTCAGTGTTGAAGATTGAGGATTGAGGATTGAGGATTGATGATTGAGGATTGCGGATTGAAGATTGAGGATTGGGTATTTAGGATTGAATAATGAGGATTGAGGATTGAGGTTTGAGGATTGAGGATTGAAGATTGAGTATTGATGATTGAATATTGAGGATTGAGGATTGAGGTTTGAGGATTGACGATGAAGACTGAGGGTTGAGGATTGAGGTTTGAGGAACGAGGATTGAGGATTGAGGATTGAGGACTAAGGATTGACGATTGAGTATTGAAGATTGAGGATTGATGACTGAGGATTGACGACTGAGAATTGAGGATTGAGGATGATGATTGAAGATTGAGTATTGAGGATTGAATATTGAGGATTGAGGATTGAGGATTGAGGATTGAGGATTGAGGATTGAAGATTGAGTTATGAGTATTGAAGGTTGAGTATTGTGGGTTGAGGATTAAGGATTGAGGATTGAATATTGTAGATTGAGTATTGATGCCTGAGGATTGAGGATTGAGGATTGAGGATTGAGGATTGAGGATTGAAGATTGAGTATTGAGGATTGAAGATTGAGGATTGAAGATTGAGTATTGATGATTGAATATTGAGGATTGAGGATTGAGGATTGAGGATTGAGGATTGGGTATTGAGGATTGAGGAATGAGGATTGAGGATTGAGGTTTGAGGATTGATGATTGAAGGTTGAGTATTGAGGATTGAATATTGAGGATTGATGATTGAGGATTGAGGATTGAGGATTGAGGGTTGAGGATTGCAGATTGAGTATTGAGTATTGAAGGTTGAGGATTGTGGATTGAGGATTAAGGATTGAGGATTGAAAATTGTAGATTGAGTATTGATGCCTGAGGATTGAGGATTGAGGATTGAGGATTGAGGATTGAGGATTGAGGATTGAGGATTGAGGATTGAGTATTGAGGATTGAGGATTCAGGGTTGAAGATTGAGGATTGAGGATTGAGGATTGAGGATTGAGGATTGAGGATTGAAGATTGAATATTGATGATTGAATATTGAGGACTGAAGATTGAGGGTTGTGGATTGAGGACGAGGACTGAGGGTTGAATATTGACGTATGAGGTCTGAGGATTAAGGATTGAGGATTGCGAATTGAGTATTGAGGATTCAGGATTGAAGATTGAGGATGGGGTATTTAGGATTGAAGAATGAGGATTGAGGATTGAGGTTTTAGGATTGAGGATTGAAGATTGAGTATTGATGATTGAATATTGAGGATTGAGGATTGAGGTTTGAGGATTGAGGATTGAGGATTGAGGATTGAGGATTGAGTATTGAAGATTGATCATTGATGCCTGAGGATTGAGGATCGAGGATTGAGGATTGAGGATTGGAGATTGATTATTGAGGATTGAAGATTGAGGATTGAGGATTGAGGATTGAGAATTGAGAATTGAGTATGAGGACTGAGGGTTGAGGATTGAGGTTTGAGGAATGAGGATTGAGGGTTGGGTAATGAGGATTGAGGATTGAGGATTGAGGATTGAGCATTGAAGATTGAGTATTGATGCCTGAGGATTGAGGATTGAGGATTGATGATTGAGGATCGAGGATTGAAGATTGAGAATTGAGGATTGAAGATTGAGGATTGAGGATTGAGGATTGAGAATGGAGGATGAGGGCTGAGGGTTGAGGATTGAGGATTGAGAAATGAGGATTGAGGATTGAGGATTGAAATTGAGGATTGGGTATTGAGGATTGAAGAATGAGGATTGAGGTATTAGGATTGAGGATTGAGGATTGAGGATTGAAGATTGAGGATTGGGTATTGAGGATTGAAGAATGAGGATTGAGGATTGAGGATTGAGGATTGAGGATTGAAGATTAGTGATGACGATTGAAGATTGAGGGTTGAGGATTGAGGATTGAGTGTTGAGGGTTGCAGATTGAGGATTGAGGATAGAGGATTGAGGATTGAGGGTTGAAGATTGAGTATTGAGGATTGAAGATTGAGGATTGAGTATTGAGGATTGAGGATTCAGGGTTGAAGATTGAGGATTGAGGATTGAGGATTGAGGATCTAGGATTGGAGATTGATTATTGAGTATAGAAGGTTGAGGATTGTGGATTGAGGATTGAGGATTGAGGATCGAGGATTGAGGATTGAGGATTGAGAATTGAGGATTGAGGATTGAGGGTGGAAGATTGAGTATTGATGATTGAATATTGAGGATTGAGGATTGAGGATTGAGGATTGAAGATTGAGCATTGAGGATTGAAGATTGAGGATTGAGTATTGAGGATTGAGGATTCAGGGTTGAAGATTGAGGATTGAGGATTGAGGATTGAGGATTGAGAATTGAGGATTGAAGATTGAATATTGATGATTGAATATTCAGGACTGAGGATTGAGGGTTGTGGATTGAGGACGAGGACTGTGGGTTGAATATTGACGTTTGAGGTCTGAGGATTAAGGATTGAGGATTGAGAATTGAATATTGAGGATTGAGGATTCAAGATTGAGGATTGGGTATTTAGGATTGAAGAATTAGGATTGAGGATTGAGGTTTTAGGATTGAGGATTGAAGATTGAGTATTGATGATTGAATATTGAGGATTGAGGACTGAGGTTTGAGGATTGAGGATGAAGTCTGATGGTTGAGGATTGAGGTTTGAGGAACGAGGATTGAGGATTGAGGATTGAGGACTAAGGATTGACGATTGAGTATTGAAGATTGAGAATTGGTGACTGAGGATTGACGACTGAGAATTGAGGATTGAGGATTGGTGATTGAAGATTGAGTATTGATGATTGAATATTGAGGATTGAGGATTGAGGGTTGAGGATTGAGGATTGAGGATTGAGGATTGAAGATTGAGTATTGAGTATTGAAGTTTGAGGATTGTGGATTGAGGATTAAGGATTGAGGATTGAATATTGTAGATTGAGTATTGATGCGAGAGGATTGAGGATTGAGGATTGAGGATTGAGGATTGAGGATTGAAGATTGAGTATTGAGGATTGAAGATTGAGTGTTGAAGATTGAGTATTGATGGTTGAATATTGAGGATTGAGGATTGAGGATTGAGGATTGATGATTAGGTATTGAGGATTGAGGAATGAGGATTGAGGATTGAGGTTTGAGGATTGAGGATTGCCGATAGGGTACTGAGGATTGAAGATTGAGGATTGAGGATTGAGTATTGATGATTGAATATTGAGGATTGAGGATTGAGGATCGAAGATTGAGTATTGATGATTGAATATTGAGGATTGAGGATTGAGGTTTGAGGATTGAGGATTGAGGATTGAGGATTGAGGATTGAGTATTGAAGATTGAGGATTGAGTATTGAGGATTGAGGATTCAGTGTTGAAGATTGAGGATTGAGGATTGAGGATTGATGATTGAGGATTGCGGATTGAAGATTGAGGATTGGGTATTTAGGATTGAATAATGAGGATTGAGGATTGAGGTTTGAGGATTGAGGATTGAAGATTGAGTATTGATGATTGAATATTGAGGATTGAGGATTGAGGTTTGAGGATTGACGATGAAGACTGAGGGTTGAGGATTGAGGTTTGAGGAACGAGGATTGAGGATTGAGGATTGAGGACTAAGGATTGACGATTGAGTATTGAAGATTGAGGATTGATGACTGAGGATTGACGACTGAGAATTGAGGATTGAGGATGATGATTGAAGATTGAGTATTGAGGATTGAATATTGAGGATTGAGGATTGAGGATTGAGGATTGAGGATTGAGGATTGAAGATTGAGTTATGAGTATTGAAGGTTGAGTATTGTGGGTTGAGGATTAAGGATTGAGGATTGAATATTGTAGATTGAGTATTGATGCCTGAGGATTGAGGATTGAGGATTGAGTATTGAGGATTGAGGATTGAAGATTGAGTATTGAGGATTGAAGATTGAGGATTGAAGATTGAGTATTGATGATTGAATATTGAGGATTGAGGATTGAGGATTGAGGATTGAGGATTGGGTATTGAGGATTGAGGAATGAGGATTGAGGATTGAGGTTTGAGGATTGATGATTGAAGGTTGAGTATTGAGGATTGAATATTGAGGATTGATGATTGAGGATTGAGGATTGAGGATTGAGGGTTGAGGATTGCAGATTGAGTATTGAGTATTGAAGGTTGAGGATTGTGGATTGAGGATTAAGGATTGAGGATTGAAAATTGTAGATTGAGTATTGATGCCTGAGGATTGAGGATTGAGGATTGAGGATTGAGGATTGAGGATTGAGGATTGAGGATTGAGAAATGAGGATTGAGGATTGAGGATTGAAATTGAGGATTGGGTATTGAGGATTGAAGAATGAGGATTGAGGTATTAGGATTGAGGATTGAGGATTGAGGATTGAAGATTGAGGATTGGGTATTGAGGATTGAAGAATGAGGATTGAGGATTGAGGATTGAGGATTGAGGATTGAAGATTAGTGATGAGGATTGAAGATTGAGGGTTGAGGATTGAGGATTGAGTGTTGAGGGTTGAAGATTGAGTATTGAGGATTGAAGATTGAGGATTGAGTATTGAGGATTGAGGATTCAGGGTTGAAGATTGAGGATTGAGGATTGAGGATTGAGGATCTAGGATTGGAGATTGATTATTGAGTATAGAAGGTTGAGGATTGTGGATTGAGGATTGAGGATTGAGGATCGAGGATTGAGGATTGAGGATTGAGAATTGAGGATTGAGGATTGAGGGTGGAAGATTGAGTATTGATGATTGAATATTGAGGATTGAGGATTGAGGATTGAGGATTGAAGATTGAGTATTGAGGATTGAAGATTGAGGATTGAGTATTGAGGATTGAGGATTCAGTGTTGAAGATTGAGGATTGAGGATTGAGGATTGAGGATTGAGAATTGAGGATTGAAGATTGAATATTGATGATTGAATATTGAGGACTGAGGATTGAGGGTTGTGGATTGAGGACGAGGACTGTGGGTTGAATATTGACGTTTGAGGTCTGAGGATTAAGGATTGAGGATTGAGAATTGAATATTGAGGATTGTGGATTCAAGATTGAGGATTGGGTATTTAGGATTGAAGAATGAGGATTGAGGATTGAGGTTTTAGGATTGAGGATTGAAGATTGAGTATTGATGATTGAATATTGAGGATTGAGGACTGAGGTTTGAGGATTGAGGATGAAGTCTGATGGTTGAGGATTCAGGTTTGAGGAACGAGGATTGAGGATTGAGGATTGAGGACTAAGGATTGACGATTGAGTATTGAAGATTGAGAATTGGTGACTGAGGATTGACGACTGAGAATTGAGGATTGAGGATTGGTGATTGAAGATTGAGTATTGATGATTGAATATTGAGGATTGAGGATTGAGGGTTGAGGATTGAGGATTGAGGATTGAGGATTGAAGATTGAGTATTGAGTATTGAAGTTTGAGGATTGTGGATTGAGGATTAAGGATTGAGGATTGAATATTGTAGATTGAGTATTGATGCGAGAGGATTGAGGATTGAGGATTGAGGATTGAGGATTGAGGATTGAAGATTGAGTATTGAGGATTGAAGATTGAGTGTTGAAGATTGAGTATTGATGGTTGAATATTGAGGATTGAGGATTGAGGATTGAGGACTGATGATTAGGTATTGAGGATTGAGGAATGAGGATTGAGGATTGAGGTTTGAGGATTGAGGATTGCAGATTGGGTACTGAGGATTGAAGATTGAGGATTGAGGATTGAGTATTGATGATTGAATATTGAGGATTGAGGATTGAGGATCGAAGATTGAGTATTGATGATTGAATATTGAGGATTGAGGATTGAGGTTTGAGGATTGAGGATTGAGGATTGAGGATTGAGGATTGAGTATTGAAGATTGAGGATTGAGTATTGAGGATTGAGGATTCAGTGTTGAAGATTGAGGATTGAGGATTGAGGATTGATGATTGAGGATTGCGGATTGAAGATTGAGGATTGGGTATTTAGGATTGAAGAATGAGGATTGAGGATTGAGGTTTGAGGATTGAGGATTGAAGATTGAGTATTGATGATTGAATATTGAGGATTGAGGATTGAGGTTTGAGGATTGACGATGAAGACTGAGGGTTGAGGATTGAGGTTTGAGGAACGAGGATTGAGGATTGAGGATTGAGGACTAAGGATTGACGATTGAGTATTGAAGATTGAGGATTGATGACTGAGGATTGACGACTGAGAATTGAGGATTGAGGATGATGATTGAAGATTGAGTATTGAGGATTGAATACTGAGGATTGAGGATTGAGGATTGAGGATTGAGGATTGAGGATTGAAGATTGAGTTATGAGTATTGAAGGTTGAGTATTGTGGGTTGAGGATTAAGGATTGAGGATTGAATATTGTAGATTGAGTATTGATGCCTGAGGTTTGAGGATTGAGGATTGAGGATTGAGGATTGAGGATTGAAGATTGAGTATTGAGGATTGAAGATTGAGGATTGGAAATTGAGTATTGATGATTGAATATTGAGGATTGAGGATTGAGGATTGAAGATTGAGGATTGGGTATTGAGGATTGAGGAATGAGGATTGAGGATTGAGGTTTGAGGATTGATGATTGAAGGTTGAGTATTGAGGATTGAATATTGAGGATTGATGATTGAGGATTGAGGATTGAGGATTGAGGGTTGAGGATTGCAGATTGAGTATTGAGTATTGAAGGTTGAGGATTGTGGATTGAGGATTAAGGATTGAGGATTGAATATTGTAGATTGAGTATTGATGCCTGAGGATTGAGGATTGAGGATTGAGGATTGAGGATTGAGGATTGAGGATTGAGTATTGAGGATTGAGGATTCAGGGTTGAAGATTGAGGATTGAGGATTGAGGATTGAGGATTGAGGATTGAGGATTGAAGATTGAATATTGATGATTGAATATTGAGGACTGAGGATTGAGGGTTGTGGATTGATGACGAGGACTGAGGGTTGAATATTGACGTATGAGGTCTGAGGATTAAGGATTGAGGATTGCGAATTGAGTATTGAGGATTGAGGATTGAAGATTGAGGATTGGGTATTTAGGATTGAAGAATGAGGATTGAGGATTGAGGTTTTAGGATTGAGGATTGAAGATTGAGTATTGATGATTGAATATTGAGGATTGTGGATTGAGGTTTGAGGATTGAGGATGAAGTCTGAGGGTTGAGGATTGAGGTTTGAGGAACGAGGATTGAGGACTGAGGATTGAGGACTAAGGATTGACGATTGAGTATTGAAGATTGAGGATTGGTGACTGAGGATTGACGACTGAGAATTGAGGATTGAGGATTGGTGATTGAAGATTGAGTATTGAGGATTGAATATTGAGGATTGAGGATTGAGGATTGAGGATTGAGGATTGAGGATTGAAGATTGAGTATTGAGTATTGAAGGTTGAGGATTGTGGGTTGAGGATTAAGGATTGAGGATTGAATATTGTAGATTGAGTAGTGATGCCTGAGGATTGAGGATTGAGGATTGAGGATTGAGGATTGAGGATTGAAGATTGAGTATTGAGGATTGAAGATTGAGCATTGTAGATTGAGTATTGATGATTGAATATTGAGGATTGGGGTTTGAGGATTGAGGATTGAGGATTGGGTATTGAGGATTGAGGATTGAAGATTGAGGATTGAGGATTGAGGATTGAGAATGGAGGATGAGGGCTGAGGGTTGAGGATTGAGGATTGAGAAATGAGGATTGAGGATTGAGGATTGAAATTGAGGATTGGGTATTGAGGATTGAAGAATGAGGATTGAGGTATTAGGATTGAGGATTGAGGATTGAGGGTTGAGGATTGAGGATTGAGTGTTGAGGGTTGAAGATTGAGGATTGAGGATAGAGGATTGAGGATTGAGGGTTGAAGATTGAGTATTGAGGATTGAAGATTGAGGATTGAGTATTGAGGATTGAGGATTCAGGGTTGAAGATAGAGGATTGAGGATTGAGGATTTAGGATCTAGGATTGGAGATTGATTATTGAGTATAGAAGGTTGAGGATTGTGGATTGAGGATTGAGGATTGAGGATCGAGGATTGAGGATTGAGGATTGAGAATTGAGGATTGAGGATTGAGGGTGGAAGATTGAGTATTGATGATTGAATATTGAGGATTGAGGATTGAGGATTGAGGATTGAAGGTTGAGTATTGAGGATTGAAGATTGAGGATTGAGTATTGAGGATTGAGGATTCAGGGTTGAAGATTGAGGATTGAGGATTGAGGATTGAGGATTGAGAATTGAGGATTGAAGATTGAATATTGATGATTGAATATTGAGGACTGAGGATTGAGGGTTGTGGATTGAGGACGAGGACTGTGGGTTGAATATTGACGTTTGAGGTCTGAGGATTAAGGATTGAGGATTGAGAATTGAATATTGAGGATTGAGGATTCAAGATTGAGGATTGGGTATTTAGGATTGAAGAATGAGGATTGAGGATTGAGGTTTTAGGATTGAGGATTGAAGATCGAGTATTGATGATTGAATATTGAGGATTGAGGACTGAGGTTTGAGGATTGAGGATGAAGTCTGATGGTTGAGGATTGAGGTTTGAGGAACGAGGATTGAGGATTGAGGATTGAGGACTAAGGATTGACGATTGAGTATTGAAGATTGAGAATTGGTGACTGAGGATTGACGACTGAGAATTGAGGATTGAGGATTGGTGATTGAAGATTGAGTATTGATGATTGAATATTGAGGATTGAGGATTGAGGGTTGAGGATTGAGGATTGAGGATTGAGGATTGAAGATTGAGTATTGAGTATTGAAGTTTGAGGATTGTGGATTGAGGATTAAGGATTGAGGATTGAATATTGTAGATTGAGTATTGATGCGAGAGGATTGAGGATTGAGGATTGAGGATTGAGGATTGAGGATTGAAGATTGAGTATTGAGGATTGAAGGTTGAGTGTTGAAGATTGAGTATTGATGGTTGAATATTGAGGATTGAGGATTGAGGATTGAGGATTGATGATTAGGTATTGAGGATTGAGGAATGAGGATTGAGGATTGAGGTTTGAGGATTGAGGATTGCAGATTGGGTACTGAGGATTGATGATTGAGGATTGAGGATTGAGTATTGATGATTGAATATTGAGGATTGAGGATTGAGGATCGAAGATTGAGTATTGATGATTGAATATTGAGGATTGAGGATTGAGGTTTGAGGATTGAGGATTGAGGATTGAGGATTGAGGATTGAGTATTGAAGATTGAGGATTGAGTATTGAGGATTGAGGATTCAGTGTTGAAGATTGAGGATTGAGGATTGAGGATTGATGATTGAGGATTGCGGATTGAAGATTGAGGATTGGGTATTTAGGATTGAATAATGAGGATTGAGGATTGAGGTTTGAGGATTGAGGATTGAAGATTGAGTATTGATGATTGAATATTGAGGATTGAGGATTGAGGTTTGAGGATTGACGATGAAGACTGAGGGTTGAGGATTGAGGTTTGAGGAACGAGGATTGAGGATTGAGGATTGAGGACTAAGGATTGACGATTGAGTATTGAAGATTGAGGATTGATGACTGAGGATTGACGACTGAGAATTGAGGATTGAGGATGATGATTGAAGATTGAGTATTGAGGATTGAATATTGAGGATTGAGGATTGAGGATTGAGGATTGAGGATTGAGGATTGAAGATTGAGTTATGAGTATTGAAGGTTGAGTATTGTGGGTTGAGGATTAAGGATTGAGGATTGAATATTGTAGATTGAGTATTGATGCCTGAGGATTGAGGATTGAGGATTGAGGATTGAGGATTGAGGATTGAAGATTGAGTATTGAGGATTGAAGATTGAGGATTGAAGATTGAGTATTGATGATTGAATATTGAGGATTGAGGATTGAGGATTGAGGATTGAGGATTGGGTATTGAGGATTGAGGAATGAGGATTGAGGATTGAGGTTTGAGGATTGATGATTGAAGGTTGAGTATTGAGGATTGAATATTGAGGATTGATGATTGAGGATTGAGGATTGAGGATTGAGGGTTGAGGATTGCAGATTGAGTATTGAGTATTGAAGGTTGAGGATTGTGGATTGAGGATTAAGGATTGAGGATTGAAAATTGTAGATTGAGTATTGATGCCTGAGGATTGAGGATTGAGGATTGAGGATTGAGGATTGAGGATTGAGGATTGAGGATTGAGTATTGAGGATTGAGGATTCAGGGTTGAAGATTGAGGATTGAGGATTGAGGATTGAGGATTGAGGATTGAGGATTGAAGATTGAATATTGATGATTGAATATTGAGGACTGAAGATTGAGGGTTGTGGATTGAGGACGAGGACTGAGGGTTGAATATTGACGTATGAGGTCTGAGGATTAAGGATTGAGGATTGCGAATTGAGTATTGAGGATTCAGGATTGAAGATTGAGGATTGGGTATTTAGGATTGAAGAATGAGGATTGAGGATTGAGGTTTTAGGATTGAGGATTGAAGATTGAGTATTGATGATTGAATATTGAGGATTGAGGATTGAGGTTTGAGGATTGAGGATTGAGGATTGAGGATTGAGGATTGAGTATTGAAGATTGATCATTGATGCCTGAGGATTGAGGATCGAGGATTGAGGATTGAGGATTGGAGATTGATTATTGAGGATTGAAGATTGAGGATTGAGGATTGAGGATTGAGAATTGAGAATTGAGTATGAGGACTGAGGGTTGAGGATTGAGGTTTGAGGAATGAGGATTGAGGGTTGGGTAATGAGGATTGAGGATTGAGGATTGAGGATTGAGCATTGAAGATTGAGTATTGATGCCTGAGGATTGAGGATTGAGGATTGATGATTGAGGATCGAGGATTGAAGATTGAGAATTGAGGATTGAAGATTGAGGATTGAGGATTGAGGATTGAGAATGGAGGATGAGGGCTGAGGGTTGAGGATTGAGGATTGAGAAATGAGGATTGAGGATTGAGGATTGAAATTGAGGATTGGGTATTGAGGATTGAAGAATGAGGATTGAGGTATTAGGATTGAGGATTGAGGATTGAGGATTGAAGATTGAGGATTGGGTATTGAGGATTGAAGAATGAGGATTGAGGATTGAGGATTGAGGATTGAGGATTGAAGATTAGTGATGAGGATTGAAGATTGAGGGTTGAGGATTGAGGATTGAGTGTTGAGGGTTGCAGATTGAGGATTGAGGATAGAGGATTGAGGATTGAGGGTTGAAGATTGAGTATTGAGGATTGAAGATTGAGGATTGAGTATTGAGGATTGAGGATTCAGGGTTGAAGATTGAGGATTGAGGATTGAGGATTGAGGATCTAGGATTGGAGATTGATTATTGAGTATAGAAGGTTGAGGATTGTGGATTGAGGATTGAGGATTGAGGATCGAGGATTGAGGATTGAGGATTGAGAATTGAGGATTGAGGATTGAGGGTGGAAGATTGAGTATTGATGATTGAATATTGAGGATTGAGGATTGAGGATTGAGGATTGAAGATTGAGCATTGAGGATTGAAGATTGAGGATTGAGTATTGAGGATTGAGGATTCAGGGTTGAAGATTGAGGATTGAGGATTGAGGATTGAGGATTGAGAATTGAGGATTGAAGATTGAATATTGATGATTGAATATTCAGGACTGAGGATTGAGGGTTGTGGATTGAGGACGAGGACTGTGGGTTGAATATTGACGTTTGAGGTCTGAGGATTAAGGATTGAGGATTGAGAATTGAATATTGAGGATTGAGGATTCAAGATTGAGGATTGGGTATTTAGGATTGAAGAATGAGGATTGAGGATTGAGGTTTTAGGATTGAGGATTGAAGATTGAGTATTGATGATTGAATATTGAGGATTGAGGACTGAGGTTTGAGGATTGAGGATGAAGTCTGATGGTTGAGGATTGAGGTTTGAGGAACGAGGATTGAGGATTGAGGATTGAGGACTAAGGATTGACGATTGAGTATTGAAGATTGAGAATTGGTGACTGAGGATTGACGACTGAGAATTGAGGATTGAGGATTGGTGATTGAAGATTGAGTATTGATGATTGAATATTGAGGATTGAGGATTGAGGGTTGAGGATTGAGGATTGAGGATTGAGGATTGAAGATTGAGTATTGAGTATTGAAGTTTGAGGATTGTGGATTGAGGATTAAGGATTGAGGATTGAATATTGTAGATTGAGTATTGATGCGAGAGGATTGAGGATTGAGGATTGAGGATTGAGGATTGAGGATTGAAGATTGAGTATTGAGGATTGAAGATTGAGTGTTGAAGATTGAGTATTGATGGTTGAATATTGAGGATTGAGGATTGAGGATTGAGGATTGATGATTAGGTATTGAGGATTGAGGAATGAGGATTGAGGATTGAGGTTTGAGGATTGAGGATTGCCGATAGGGTACTGAGGATTGAAGATTGAGGATTGAGGATTGAGTATTGATGATTGAATATTGAGGATTGAGGATTGAGGATCGAAGATTGAGTATTGATGATTGAATATTGAGGATTGAGGATTGAGGTTTGAGGATTGAGGATTGAGGATTGAGGATTGAGGATTGAGTATTGAAGATTGAGGATTGAGTATTGAGGATTGAGGATTCAGTGTTGAAGATTGAGGATTGAGGATTGAGGATTGATGATTGAGGATTGCGGATTGAAGATTGAGGATTGGGTATTTAGGATTGAATAATGAGGATTGAGGATTGAGGTTTGAGGATTGAGGATTGAAGATTGAGTATTGATGATTGAATATTGAGGATTGAGGATTGAGGTTTGAGGATTGACGATGAAGACTGAGGGTTGAGGATTGAGGTTTGAGGAACGAGGATTGAGGATTGAGGATTGAGGACTAAGGATTGACGATTGAGTATTGAAGATTGAGGATTGATGACTGAGGATTGACGACTGAGAATTGAGGATTGAGGATGATGATTGAAGATTGAGTATTGAGGATTGAATATTGAGGATTGAGGATTGAGGATTGAGGATTGAGGATTGAGGATTGAAGATTGAGTTATGAGTATTGAAGGTTGAGTATTGTGGGTTGAGGATTAAGGATTGAGGATTGAATATTGTAGATTGAGTATTGATGCCTGAGGATTGAGGATTGAGGATTGAGGATTGAGGATTGAGGATTGAAGATTGAGTATTGAGGATTGAAGATTGAGGATTGAAGATTGAGTATTGATGATTGAATATTGAGGATTGAGGATTGAGGATTGAGGATTGAGGATTGGGTATTGAGGATTGAGGAATGAGGATTGAGGATTGAGGTTTGAGGATTGATGATTGAAGGTTGAGTATTGAGGATTGAATATTGAGGATTGATGATTGAGGATTGAGGATTGAGGATTGAGGGTTGAGGATTGCAGATTGAGTATTGAGTATTGAAGGTTGAGGATTGTGGATTCAGGATTAAGGATTGAGGATTGAAAATTGTAGATTGAGTATTGATGCCTGAGGATTGAGGATTGAGGATTGAGGATTGAGGATTGAGGATTGAGGATTGAGGATTGAGAAATGAGGATTGAGGATTGAGGATTGAAATTGAGGATTGGGTATTGAGGATTGAAGAATGAGGATTGAGGTATTAGGATTGAGGATTGAGGATTGAGGATTGAAGATTGAGGATTGGGTATTGAGGATTGAAGAATGAGGATTGAGGATTGAGGATTGAGGATTGAGGATTGAAGATTAGTGATGAGGATTGAAGATTGAGGGTTGAGGATTGAGGATTGGGTGTTGAGGGTTGAAGATTGAGTATTGAGGATTGAAGATTGAGGATTGAGTATTGAGGATTGAGGATTCAGGGTTGAAGATTGAGGATTGAGGATTGAGGATTGAGGATCTAGGATTGGAGATTGATTATTGAGTATAGAAGGTTGAGGATTGTGGATTGAGGATTGAGGATTGAGGATCGAGGATTGAGGATTGAGGATTGAGAATTGAGGATTGAGGATTGAGGGTGGAAGATTGAGTATTGATGATTGAATATTGAGGATTGAGGATTGAGGATTGAGGATTGAAGATTGAGTATTGAGGATTGAAGATTGAGGATTGAGTATTGAGGATTGAGGATTCAGTGTTGAAGATTGAGGATTGAGGATTGAGGATTGAGGATTGAGAATTGAGGATTGAAGATTGAATATTGATGATTGAATATTGAGGACTGAGGATTGAGGGTTGTGGATTGAGGACGAGGACTGTGGGTTGAATATTGACGTTTGAGGTCTGAGGATTAAGGATTGAGGATTGAGAATTGAATATTGAGGATTGAGGATTCAAGATTGAGGATTGGGTATTTAGGATTGAAGAATGAGGATTGAGGATTGAGGTTTTAGGATTGAGGATTGAAGATTGAGTATTGATGATTGAATATTGAGGATTGAGGACTGAGGTTTGAGGATTGAGGATGAAGTCTGATGGTTGAGGATTGAGGTTTGAGGAACGAGGATTGAGGATTGAGGATTGAGGACTAAGGATTGACGATTGAGTATTGAAGATTGAGAATTGGTGACTGAGGATTGACGACTGAGAATTGAGGATTGAGGATTGGTGATTGAAGATTGAGTATTGATGATTGAATATTGAGGATTGAGGATTGAGGGTTGAGGATTGAGGATTGAGGATTGAGGATTGAAGATTGAGTATTGAGTATTGAAGTTTGAGGATTGTGGATTGAGGATTAAGGATTGAGGATTGAATACTGTAGATTGAGTATTGATGCGAGAGGATTGAGGATTGAGGATTGAGGATTGAGGATTGAGGATTGAAGATTGAGTATTGAGGATTGAAGATTGAGTGTTGAAGATTGAGTATTGATGGTTGAATATTGAGGATTGAGGATTGAGGATTGAGGACTGATGATTAGGTATTGAGGATTGAGGAATGAGGATTGAGGATTGAGGTTTGAGGATTGAGGATTGCAGATTGGGTACTGAGGATTGAAGATTGAGGATTGAGGATTGAGTATTGATGATTGAATATTGAGGATTGAGGATTGAGGATCGAAGATTGAGTATTGATGATTGAATATTGAGGATTGAGGATTGAGGTTTGAGGATTGAGGATTGAGGATTGAGGATTGAGGATTGAGTATTGAAGATTGAGGATTGAGTATTGAGGATTGAGGATTCAGTGTTGAAGATTGAGGATTGAGGATTGAGGATTGATGATTGAGTATTGCGGATTGAAGATTGAGGATTGGGTATTTAGGATTGAAGAATGAGGATTGAGGATTGAGGTTTGAGGATTGAGGATTGAAGATTGAGTATTGATGATTGAATATTGAGGATTGAGGATTGAGGTTTGAGGATTGACGATGAAGACTGAGGGTTGAGGATTGAGGTTTGAGGAACGAGGATTGAGGATTGAGGATTGAGGACTAAGGATTGACGATTGAGTATTGAAGATTGAGGATTGATGACTGAGGATTGACGACTGAGAATTGAGGATTGAGGATGATGATTGAAGATTGAGTATTGAGGATTGAATACTGAGGATTGAGGATTGAGGATTGAGGATTGAGGATTGAGGATTGAAGATTGAGTTATGAGTATTGAAGGTTGAGTATTGTGGGTTGAGGATTAAGGATTGAGGATTGAATATTGTAGATTGAGTATTGATGCCTGAGGTTTGAGGATTGAGGATTGAGGATTGAGGATTGAGGATTGAAGATTGAGTATTGAGGATTGAAGATTGAGGATTGAAGATTGAGTATTGATGATTGAATATTGAGGATTGAGGATTGAGGATTGAAGATTGAGGATTGGGTATTGAGGATTGAGGAATGAGGATTGAGGATTGAGGTTTGAGGATTGATGATTGAAGGTTGAGTATTGAGGATTGAATATTGAGGATTGATGATTGAGGATTGAGGATTGAGGATTGAGGGTTGAGGATTGCAGATTGAGTATTGAGTATTGAAGGTTGAGGATTGTGGATTGAGGATTAAGGATTGAGGATTGAATATTGTAGATTGAGTATTGATGCCTGAGGATTGAGGATTGAGGATTGAGGATTGATGATTGAGGATTGAGGATTGAGTATTGAGGATTGAGGATTCAGGGTTGAAGATTGAGGATTGAGGATTGAGGATTGAGGATTGAGGATTGAGGATTGAAGATTGAATATTGATGACTGAATATTGAGGACTGAGGATTGAGGGTTGTGGATTGAGGACGAGGACTGAGGGTTGAATATTGACGTATGAGGTCTGAGGATTAAGGATTGAGGATTGCGAATTGAGTATTGAGGATTGAGGATTGAAGATTGAGGATTGGGTATTTAGGATTGAAGAATGAGGATTGAGGATTGAGGTTTTAGGATTGAGGATTGAAGATTGAGTATTGATGATTGAATATTGAGGATTGTGGATTGAGGTTTGAGGATTGAGGATGAAGTCTGAGGGTTGAGGATTGAGGTTTGAGGAACGAGGATTGAGGACTGAGGATTGAGGACTAAGGATTGACGATTGAGTATTGAAGATTGAGGATTGGTGACTGAGGATTGACGACTGAGAATTGAGGATTGAGGATTGGTGATTGAAGATTGAGTATTGAGGATTGAATATTGAGGATTGAGGATTGAGGGTTGAGGATTGAGGATTGAGGATTGAGGATTGAAGATTGAGTATTGAGTATTGAAGGTTGAGGATTGTGGATTGAGGATTAAGGATTGAGGATTGAATATTGTAGATTGAGTATTGATGCCAGAGGATTGAGGATTGAGGATTGAGGACTGAGGATTGAGGATTGAAGATTGAGTATTGAGGATTGAAGATTGAGGATTGAAGATTGAGTATTGATGGTTGAATATTGAGGATTGAGGATTGAGGATTGAGGATTGATGATTAGGTATTGAGGATTGAGGAATGAGGATTGAGGATGATGATTGAAGATTGAGTATTGAGGATTGAATATTGAGGATTGAGGATTGAGGATTGAGGATTGAGGATTGAGGATTGAAGATTGAGTATTGAAGATTGAGGATTGGTGACTGAGGATTGACGACTGAGAATTGAGGATTGAGGATTGGTGATTGAAGATTGAGTATTGAGGATTGAATATTGAGGATTGAGGATTGAGGGTTGAGGATTGAGGATTGAGGAATGAGGATTGAAGATTGAGTATTGAGGATTGAGGATAGAGGATTGAGTACTGAGGATGGAGGATGAGGGCTGAGGGTTGAGGATTGAGGATTGAGAAATGAGGATTGAGGATTGAGGATTGAAATTGAGGATTGGGTATTGAGGATTGAAGAATGAGGATTGAGGAATTAGCATTGAGGATTGAGGATTGAGGATTGAAGATTGAGGATTGGGTATTGAGGATTGAAGAATGAGGATTGAGGATTGAGGATTGAGGACTGAGGATTGAAGATTGAGTGTTGAGGATTGAAAATTGAGGATTGAGGATTGACGATTGAGGATTGAGGATTGAAGATTGAGTATTGAGGATTGAAGATGGAGGATTGGCTATTGAGGACTGAGGATTCAGGGTTGAAGATTGAGGATTGAGGATTGAGGATTGAGGATTGAGGATTGAGGATTGAAGATTGAATATTTATGATTGAATATTGAGGACTGAGGATTGAGGGTTGTGGATTGAGGACGAGGACTGAGGGTTGAATATTGATGTTTGAGGTGTGAGGATTATGGATTGAGTATTGAGAATTGAGGATTGAGGATTGAGGATTGAAGATTAAGGATTGGGTATTTAGGATTGAAGAATGAGGATTGAGGATTGAGGTTTGAGGATTGGGGATTGAAGATTGAGTATTGATGATTGAATATTGAGGATTGAGGATTGAGGTTTGAGGATTGAGGATGAAGACTGAGGGTTGAGGACTGAGGATTGAGGAACGACGATTGAGGATTGAGGATTGAGGGCTAAGGATTGACGATTGAGTATTGAAGATTGAGGATTGATGACTGAGGATTGACGACTGAGAATTGAGGATTGAGGATTGATGATTGAAGATAGAGAATTGAGGATTGAATATTGAGGATTGAGGATTGAGGATTGAGGATTGAGATTGAGGATTGAGGATTGAAGATTGAGTATTGAGTATTGAAGTTTGAGGATTGTGGATTGAGGATTAAGGACTGAGGATTGAATATTGTAGATTGAGTATTGATGCCTGAGGATTGAGGATTGAGGATTGAGGATTGAGGATTGAGGATTGATGATTGAAGATTGAGAATTGAGGATTGAATATTGAGGATTGAGGATTGAGGATTGAGGATTGAGATTGAGGATTGAGGATTGAAGATTGAGTATTGAGTATTGAAGTTTGAGGATTGTGGATTGAGGATTAAGGACTGAGGATTGAATATTGTAGATTGAGTATTGATGCCTGAGGATTGAGGATTGAGGATTGAGGATTGAGGATTGAGGATTGAGGTTTGAGGATTGAGGATGAAGACTGAGTGTTGAGGATTGAGGTTTCAGGAACGAGGATTGAGGATTGAGGATTGAGGACTAAGGATTGACGATTGAGTATTGAAGATTGAGGATTGATGACTGAGGATTGACGACTGAGAATTGGGGATTGAGGATTGATGATTGAAGATTGAGTATTGAGGATCGAATATTGAGGATTGAGGATCGAGGATTGAAGATTGAGTATTGAGGATTGAAGATTGGGTATTGAGGATTGAGGATTGAGGATGGAGGATGAGGGCTGAGGGTTGAGTATTGAGGATTGAGGATTGAGGTTTGAGGATTGAGAATGAAGACTGACGGTTGAGGATTGAGGTTTGAGGAACGAGGATTGAGGATTGAGGATTGAGGACTAAGGATTGACGATTGAGTATTGAAGATTGAGGATTGATGACTGAGGATTGACGACTGAGAATTGGGGATTGAGGATTGATGATTGAAGATTGAGTATTGAGGATTGAATATTGAGGATTGAGGATTGAGGATTGAGGATTTAGGATTGAGGATTGAAGATTGTTTATTGATGATTGAATATTGAGGATTGAGGATTGAGGTTTGAGGATTGAGGATTGAGGATTGAGGATTGAGGATTGAGTATAGAAGATTGAGTATTGATGCCTGAGGATTGAGGATCGAGGATTGAGGACAGAGAATTGGAGATTGATTATTGAGGATTGAAGATTGAGGATTGAGGATTGAGGATTGAGAATTGAGAATTGAGTATGAGGACTGAGGGTTGAGGATTGAGGTTTGAGGAATGAGGATTGAGGGTTGGGGAATGAGGATTGAGGATTGAGGATTGAGGATTGAGCATTGAAGATTGAGAATTGATGCCTGAGGATTGAGGATTGAGGATTGAGGATTGAGGATTGAGGATTGAGGATTGAGGATTGAGAATTGAGGATTGGAGATTGAGGATTGAGTATTAAGGATTGAGGATTCAGGGTTGAAGATTGAGGATTGAGGATTGAGGATTGAGGATTGAGGATTGAGGATTGGGTATTGAGGATTGAGGAATGAGGATTGAGGATTGAGGTTTGAGGATTGAAGATTGCAGATTGAGTATTGAGGATTGAAGATTGAGGATTGAGGATTGAGGATTGAGGAATGAGGATTGAAGATTGAGTATTGAGGATTGAAGATTGAGGATAGAGGATTGAGTACTGAGGATGGAGGATGAGGGCTGAGGGTTGAGGATTGAGGATTGAGAAATGAGGATTGAGGATTGAGGATTGAAATTGAGGATTGGGTATTGAGGATTGAAGAATGAGGATTGAGGAATTAGGATTGAGGATTGAGGGTTGAGGATTGAAGATTGAGGATTGGGTATTGAGGATTGAAGAATGAGGATTGAGGATTGAGGATTGAGGATTGAGGATTGAAGATTGAGGATTGAAGATTGAGTACTGATGATTGAATATTGAGGATTGAGGATTGAGGATTGAGGATTGAGGATTGAAGATTGAGTGTTGAGGATTGAAGATTGAGGATTGAGGATTGACGATTGAGGATTGAGGATTGAAGATTGAGTATTGAGGATTGAAGATTGAGGATTGAGTATTGAGGATTGAGGATTCAGGGTTGATGATTGAGGATTGAGGATTGAGGATTGAGGATTGAGGATTAAGGATTGAAGATTGAATATTGATGATTGAATATTGAGGACTGAGGATTGAGGGTTGTGGATTGAGGACGAGGACTGAGGGTTGAATATTGATGTTTGAGGTCTGAGGATTAAGGTTTGAGGATTGAGAATTGAGGATTGAGGATTGTGGATTGAAGATTAAGGATTGGGTATTTAGGATTGAAGAATGAGGATTGATGATTTATGTTTGAGGATTGAGGATTGAAGATTTAGTATTGATGATTGAATATTGAGGATTGAGGATTGAGAATTGAGGATTGAGGATGAAGACTGAGGGTTGAGGATTGAGGTTTGAGGAACGAGGATTGAGGATTGAGGATTGAGGACTAAGGATTGACGATTGAGTATTGAAGATTGAGGATTGATGACTGAGGATTGACGACTGAGAATTGAGGATTGAGGATTGATGATTGAAGATTGAGTATTGAGGATTTAATATTGCGGATTGAGGGTTGAGGATTGAGGATTGAGGATTGAGGATTGAGGATTGAAGATTGAGTATTGAGTATTGAAGGTTGGGGATTGTGGATTGAGGATTAAGGATTGAGGATTGAATATTGTAGATTGAGTATTGATGCCTGAGGATTGAGGATTGAGGATTGAGGATTGAGGATTGAGGATTGAAGATTGAGTATTGAGGATTGAAGATTGAGGTTTGAAGATTGAGTATTGATGACTGAATATTGAGGATTGAGGATTGAGGATTGAGGATTGAGGATTGAGGATTGAGGATTGAGGATTGAAGATTGAGTATTGATGATTGAATATTGAGGATTGAGGATTGAGGTTTGAGGATTGAGGATTGAGGATTGAGGATTGAGGATTGAGTATTGAAGATTGATTATTGATGCCTGAGGATTGAGGATCGAGGATTGAGGATTGAGGATTGGAGATTGATTATTGAGGATTGAAGATTGAGGATTGAGGATTGAGGATTGAGAATTGAGAATTGAGTATGAGGACTAAGGGTTGAGGATTGAGGTTTGAGGAATGAGGATTGAGGGTTGGGTAATGAGGATTGAGGATTGAGGATTGAGGATTGAGCATTGAAGATTGAGTATTGATGCCTGAGGATTGAGGATTGAGGATTGATGATTGAGGATCGAGGATTGAAGATTGAGAATTGAGGATTGAAGATTGAGGATTGAGGATTGAGGATTGAGAATGGAGGATGAGGGCTGAGGGTTGAGGATTGAGGATTGAGAAATGGGGATTGAGGATTGAGGATTGAAATTGAGGATTGGGTATTGAGGATTGAACAATGAGGATTGAGGTATTAGGATTGAGGATTGAGGATTGAGGATTGAATATTGAGGATTGGGTATTGAGGATTGAAGAATGAGGATTGAGGATTGAGGATTGAGGATTGCGGATTGAAGATTAGTGATGAGGATTGAAGATTGAGGGTTGAGGATTGAGGATTGAGTGTTGAGGGTTGAAGATTGAGGATTGAGGATAGAGGATTGAGGATTGAGGGTTGAAGATTGAGTATTGAGGATTGAAGATTGAGGATTGAGTATTGAGGATTGAGGATTCAGGGTTGAAGATTGAGGATTGAGGATTGAGGATTGAGGATCTAGGATTGGAGATTGATTATTGAGTATAGAAGGTTGAGGGTTGTGGATTGAGGATTGAGGATTGAGGATTCAAGATTGAGGATTGGGTATTTAGGATTGAAGAATGAGGATTGAGGATTGAGGTTTTAGGATTGAGGATTGAAGATTGAGTATTGATGATTGAATATTGAGGATTGAGGACTGAGGTTTGAGGATTGAGGATGAAGTCTGATGGTTGAGGATTGAGGTTTGAGGAACGAGGATTGAGGATTGAGGATTGAGGACTAAGGATTGACGATTGAGTATTGAAGATTGAGGATTGGTGACTGAGGATTGACGACTGAGAATTGAGGATTGAGGATTGGTGATTGAAGATTGAGTATTGATGATTGAATATTGAGGATTGAGGATTGAGGGTTGAGGATTGAGGATTGAGGATTGAGGATTGAAGATTGAGTATTGAGTATTGAAGTTTGAGGATTGTGGATTGAGGATTAAGGATTGAGGATTGAATATTGTAGATTGAGTATTGATGCGAGAGAATTGAGGATTGAGGATTGAGGATTGAGGATTGAGGATTGAAGATTGAGTATTGAGGATTGAAGATTGAGTGTTGAAGATTGAGTATTGATGGTTGAATATTGAGGATTGAGGATTGAGGATTGAGGATTGATGATTAGGTATTGAGGATTGAGGAATGAGGATTGAGGATTGAGGTTTGAGGATTGAGGATTGCAGATTGGGTACTGAGGATTGAAGATTGAGGATTGAGGATTGAGTATTGATGATTGAATATTGAGGATTGAGGATTGAGAATCGAAGATTGAGTATTGATGATTGAATATTGAGGATTGAGGATTGAGGTTTGAGGATTGAGGATTGAGGATTGAGGATTGAGGATTGAGTATTGAAGATTGAGGATTGAGTATTGAGGATTGAGGATTCAGTGTTGAAGATTGAGGATTGAGGATTGAGGATTGATGATTGAGGATTGCGGATTGAAGATTGAGGATTGGGTATTTAGGATTGAAGAATGAGGATTGAGGATTGAGGTTTGAGGATTGAGGATTGAAGATTGAGTATTGATGATTGAATATTGAGGATTGAGGATTGAGGTTTGAGGATTAACGATGAAGACTGAGGGTTGAGGATTGAGGTTTGAGGAACGAGGATTGAGGATTGAGGATTGAGGATTGAGGATTGAGGATCGAGGATTGGAAATTGATTATTGAGTATTGAAGGTTGAGGATTGTGGATTGAGGATTGAGGATTGAGGATTGAGGATTGAGGATTGAGGATTGAGGATTGAGGATTGAGGATTGAGGATTGAGGATCGAGGATTGAAGATTGAGGATTGAGTATTGAAGATTGAGGATTCAGGGTTGAAAATTGAGGATTGAGGATTGAGGATCTAGGATTGGAAATTGATTATTGAGTATTGAAGGTTGAGGATTGTGGATTGAGGATTGAGGATTGAGGATTGAGGATTGAGGATTGAGGATTGAGGATTGAGGATTGAGGATTGAGGATTGAGGATTGAGGATCGAGGATTGAGTATTGATGATTGAATATTGAGGATTGAGGATTGAGGTTTGAGGATTGAGGATTGAGGATTGAGGATTGAGGATTGAGTATTGAAGATTGAGTATTGAGTATTGAGGATTGAGGATTCAGGGTTGAAGGTTGAGGATTGATAATTGAGGATTGATGATTGAGGATTGCGGATTGAAGATTGAGGATTGGGTATTTAGGATTGAAGAATGAGGATTGAGGATTGAGGTTTGAGGATTGAGGATTGAAGATTGAGTATTGATGATTGAATATTGAGGATTGAGGATTGAGGTTTGAGGATTGACGATGAAGACTGAGGGTTGAGGATTGAGGTTTGAGGAACGAGGATTGAGGATTGAGGATTGAGGACTAAGGATTGACGATTGAGTATTGAAGATTGAGGATTGATGACTGAGGATTGACGACTGAGAATTGAGGATTGAGGATGATGATTGAAGATTGAGTATTGAGGATTGAATATTGAGGATTGAGGATTGAAGATTGAGGATTGATGACTGAGGATTGACGACTGAGAATTGAGGATTGAGGATTGCTGATTGAAGATTGAGCATTGAGGATTGAATACTGCGGATTGAGGATTGAGGATTGAGGATTGAGAATCGAGGATTGAGGATTGAGGATTGAAGATTGAGTATTGAGTGTTGAAGGTTGAGGATTGTGGATTGAGAATTAAGGATTGAGGATTGAATATTGTAGATTGAGTATTGATGCCTGAGGATTGAGGATTGAGGATTGAGGATTGAGGATTGAGGATTGAAGATTGAGTATTGAGGATTGAAGATTGAGGTTTGAAGATTGAGTATTGATGATTGAATATTGAGGATTGAGGATTGAGGATTGAGGATTGAGGATTGAGGATAGAGGATTGAGGACTGAAGATTGAGTATTGATGATTGAATATTGACGATTGAGGATTGAGGTTCGAGGATTGAGAACGAGGACTGACGGTAGAGGATTTAGGTTTGAGGATTGAGGATTGAGGACTGAGGATTGAGGATGTGTGCTAAGCGTCGGGGATTGAGGTTCGACGACTGAGGACTGAGGATTGAGGATTGAGAATTGAGGATTGATGTTTGAGGATTGAAGATTGAGGATTGGGTATTGAGGATTGAAGAATGAGGATTGAGGATTGAGGATTGAGGATTGAGGATTGAGGATCTAGGATTGGAGGTTGATTATTGAGTATTGAAGGTTGAGGATTGTGGTTTGAGGATTGAGGATTGAGGATTGAAGATAGAGAATTGAGGATTGAAGATTGACGATTGAGGATTGAGGATTGAGGATGGAGGACGAGGGCTGAGTGTTGAGCATTGAGGATTGAGAATTGAGGATTGATGTTTGAGGATTGAAGATTGAGGATTGGGTATTGAGGATTGAAGATTGAGGACTGAGTATTGAGGATTGAGGATTGAGGATTGAACATTGAGTGTTGAGGGTTGAAGATTGAGGATTGAGGATTGAGGATTGAGGATTGAGGATTGTAGATTGAGTATTGAGGATTGAAGATTGAGGATTGAGTATTGAGGATTGAGGATTCAGGGTTGAAGATTGAGGATTCAGGATTGAGGATTGAGGATCTAGGATTGGAGACTGATTATTGAGTATTGAAGGTTGAGGATTGTGGATTGAGGATTGAGGATTGAGGATTGAGGATTGCGGATTGAGGATTGAGGATTGAGAATTGAGGATTGAGGATTGAGTATTGAAGATTGAGTATTGATGATTGAATATTGAGGATTGAGGATTGAGGATTGAGGATTGAAGATTGAGTATTGAGGATTGAAGATTGAGGATTGAGTATTGAAGATTGAGGATTCAGGGTTGAAAATTGAGGATTGAGTATTGAGAATCTAGGATTGGAAATTGATTATTGAGTATTGAATGTTGAGGATTGTGGATTGGGGATTGAGGATTGAGGATTGAGGATTGAGGAATGAGGATTGAGGATTGAGGATTGAGGATTGAGGATTGAGGATCGAAGATTGAGTATTGATGATTGAATATTGAGGATTGAGGATTGAGGTTTGAGGATTGAGGATTGAGGATTGAGGATTGAGGATTGAGGATTGAGTATTGAAGATTGAGGATTGAGTATTGAGGATTGAGGATTCAGTGTTGAAGATTGAGGATTGAGGATTGAGGATTGATGATTGAGGATTGCGGATTGAAGATTGAGGATTGGGTATTTAGGATTGAAGAATGAGGATTGAGGATTGAGGTTTGAGGATTGAGGATTGAAGATTGAGTATTGATGATTGAATATTGAGGATTGAGGATTGAGGTTTGAGGATTAACGATGAAGACTGAGGGTTGAGGATTGAGGTTTGAGGAACGAGGATTGAGGATTGAGGATTGAGGACTAAGGATTGACGATTGAGTATTGAAGATTGAGGATTGATGACTGAGGATTGACGACTGAGAATTGAGGATTGAGGATGATGATTGAAGATTGAGTATTGAGGATTGAATATTGAAGATTGAGGATTGAGGATTGAGGATTGAGGATTGAGGATTGAAGATTGAGTTATGAGTATTGAAGGTTGAGTATTGTGGGTTGAGGATTAAGGATTGAGGATTGAATATTGTAGATTGAGTATTGATGCCTGAGGATTGAGGATTGAGGATTGAGGATTGAGGATTGAGGATTGAAGATTGAGTATTGAGGATTGAAGATTGAGGATTGAAGATTGAGTATTGATGATTGAATATTGAGGATTGAGGATTGAGGATTGAGGATTGAGGATTGGGTATTGAGGATTGAGGAATGAGGATTGAGGATTGAGGTTTGAGGATTGATGATTGAAGGTTGAGTATTGAGGATTGAATATTGAGGATTGATGATTGAGGATTGAGTATTGAGGGTTGAGGATTCAGGGTTGAAGATTGAGGATTCAGGATTGAGGATTGAGGATCTAGGATTGGAGATTGATTATTGAGTATTGAAGGTTGAGGATTGTGGATTGAGGATTGAGGATTGAGGATTGAGGATTGAGGATTGAGGATTGAGGATTGAGAATTGAGGATTGAGGATTGAGTATTGAAGATTGAGTATTGATGATTGAATATTGAGGATTGAGGATTGAGTATTGAGGATTGAAGATTGAGGATTGAGTATTGAAGATTGAGGATTCAGGGTTGAAAATTGAGGATTGAGGATTGAGGATCTAGGATTGGAAATTGATTATTGAGTATTGAAGGTTGAGGATTGTGGATTGAGGATTGAGGATTGAGGATTGAGGATTGAGGATTGAGGATTGAGGATTGAGGATTGAGGATTGAGGATTGAGGATCGAGGATTGAGTATTGATGATTGAATATTGAGGATTGAGGATTGAGGTTTGAGGATTGAGGATTGAGGATTGAGGATTGAGGATTGAGTATTGAAGATTGAGTATTGAGTATTGAGGATTGAGGATTCAGGGTTGAAGGTTGAGGATTGAGGATTGAGGATTGATGATTGAGGATTGCGGATTGAAGATTGAGGATTGGGTATTTAGGATTGAAGAATGAGGATTGAGGATTGAGGTTTGAGGATTGAGGATTGAAGATTGAGTATTGATGATTGAATATTGAGGATTGAGGATTGAGGTTTGAGGATTGACGATGAAGACTGAGGGTTGAGGATTGAGGTTTGAGGAACGAGGATTGAGGATTGAGGAT